>NC_090929.1:1023917057-1024542057 GCF_040938575.1 Ambystoma mexicanum | reverse complement strand
TGACACTGGAAATTTGATCAGGGAAGATCTAAACGAGACAGAAGCGGAAAGATCATATGAAGTAAGGGACCCTCCGCAAGGCCTTACAGATCCCTTCTCTGCCCCAGGAACTCTGAGGTTAGAAGAACGAAGGCTCAATGTATCCCAACCGCAAAATCCCATGAAAAAAGACCCTATGATACCAACAAAACATCCCATTAGACAACTATCGGGCAACATACCCAACTCATTCCTGGTGGAAAAATTCATCCAAGATATAACTGCCTTAAATGGGAAAATAGCCAGGGAAGAACGGCAGAGCCCATCATTCATTACTGATAAAATTGCAGCAATTGATTGCCAAATCTTGACGTCATGCCCTTTGAGAGGGGAGAAAAGTGGAGTGGGAAAAATTAGGCATCTTCCCCCAAACTCCTTGGCCGCAGGCTCATGATAAAATAAACTCAATAAGGAAGGCTTATTCCAATGGACTAACTGCGACCCAGGTGAAGGTCCTCAACAAGCCAAACGAGAAAAATTGTAAAAATAAAGAGCTGGGGGTAAATCTTCAAGGACAACAAAATCAGACCACACAAATCCTGCTATCCACGCTCACTACTCTCCAAACGGGATAAATTTAGATACAAACAACTCAAACACTGGTTAAAATCCCCGGAAATAGCCAAAGCAGCAATGAGGAGCCTTACACCGTTTGAGACATAAGTCATAACCAACACAGGGGCAAAGAATTGGGTTTCAACACTATATTCCTTTATTAACACGCAGGAGGAAGAGGTCAAGTGGACCTACATGGTCAAATGGGGCAGAACATTGAGGGAGGCGCCATATAGAAAACAGTGGGAAGACCTATGGACATTGATCCCCAAGATGACTAGATCAGCTCAGACGAGAGAAATGTGGATTAAAATAGTTACGCAATGGCATTACATCCCTGAAAGGCTGCATATAATGTTCCCCAAAACGTCAAATTATTGCTGGAGGGAATGTGGAGAGGTGGGAACGTGGAAACATATCTGGTGGAACTGTAAAGGGATTGTACCGTTCGAATCGAATGATAAGAATGCCCTAATTGAAGCAGTCCTAGAAGACTGCAAGTGGATGTGACATTTTAAAAAGGCAGAAGTAAACCAACCCGCAACATGCCAGCAAGAAAAGAATGACTCAGACCACCCTTAGTCGGGAAATTACCTGATGAAGGTAATGCGTTAAATCAATATCTGAGCTAAGAAAGAACACGTTACTTACCTGTAACTGTTCTCCAGCATGGGTCAGGCATGGATTCACATGCTCATGAATATTCCCCGTTGTCAGGCTGGGAATCCTCGGTAAAGAAAAAAATCAGTTTCAGTTTTGTTTCTGAACTGCCTTTCTACTAGTAACCAATCACGTGTCTCTGGGTCATACTGCCCTCTACCTAAGCCCCTCCTCTGGCAGTCATCCTCAGATTTGGTAGCACGTAAAGTGGCAGTAGGAGCAAGAGAAGAACCGCAGAGGGGTAGGCGGGAGGGTTTGCATGTGAACCCATGCCAGATCCATGCAGGAGAACAACAGTTACAGGTAAGTAATTTGTTCCTTCTCCAGCATGGGGTCTGGCATGGATTCACATGCTCAGGAATACATAGCAGTACATACATGCACAACCACGGGAGGTGGCAAGGTTCAACATTAAGCATTTCAACAACTCAACATTAAGCATCTCTTACCTCACCAGGCTCACCTTAAGGCGAACAGGTTGCGCAGCACTGCCTGGCCGACTCTAGACACCTCCCTGGAATACCGGTTGATGCAGTAGAATCTTGTGAAGGTGTTTGCCGACCTCCACGTAGCAGCCCTCCAGATGTCCAGTAGGGGCACACCAGACAAGAACGCCATGGTAGCAGCGATCACTCTGGTTGAATGGACTCTCATACGGTCGGGCAACGGTCGGTTTGCCAACCGGTGAGTGCATGTTGCAGCCGGAGAGACATCTGGAAATGAAGCCTTCGAGAGGGTCTACCCTTGGTTCACAGGTTCAAAGTTCACAAACAGCTGTGATGTCTTCCGAAGACTCTTTGTGCAGTCCATGTAGAACTTCAGCGCTCTAGCCACATCCAGCAAGTGCAAAGTCCTCTCAGCCGGCGACGAAGGCGATGGGAAGAAAACCGGTAACACCAAGGGCTCGTTGAGATGGAAGTCCGACGGCACCTTGGGCATGAAGGAGGGGTGCGTCCTCAGCACTACCCTCGTCTCGTGGAATGTCAGCTATGGAGGTTTACAGGAGAGGGCCTGATCTTTCCCACTCGTCGTGCGGAGGTGATGGCCACAAGAAACACAGTCTTCCACGACAGGAACTTCAACAGTGCCAAATGCAGAGGCTCGAATGGCGGCAGACACTGACATGTCCAGAAGGTCCGGGAACCAGATCTGCCTCTGCCACGCCGGTGCGACAAAGATCATCCTGCACCGGGACCGTCTGAGTTGACTGATGAGTCGCAACGGGGGGAAAGCATACAGGAACAGGCCATCCCAGGGGAATGAGAAGGCATCGCCCATACTCCCCCTTGCTGGCGAACCTCCAGCACTTGGCGTTAGTCGCCGTCGCGACTAGGTCGATCTGGGGATTGCCCCATCGTCGGAATAGGAGACCCACTTGATCCTGCCGAAGTTCCCACTCGTACTTGTAACAGAAGGGACAGCCTTAAATCGGACAGGATGTAATGGGCTGAAGAGTCAATGTGTGTATATACAGGGTAATCCTGTCCTCACAAATTCACGTCTGCAATCACTTTTTCTGCAGTTATTTTTACCTTCCTGCATTTCCCAAACATTGGTAACCAATACTCAGTGAGGGGAGGAAACAACCACCGACTGAGGTTGGTATACAACAGCCTTTTTATTATTTATATGGCTATTCTTGTAGCTTTTTTCAAAAGAATTGTTTAAAAAGGAAAGAACATGATTTTAAAACATAACAGGTAAAAGTGGTGACAATGTGCAAAAAATGGTGACCAATGCAGAATGCAGTCGATTACAGATACAAAAAGTAATTACATAACATATCCTTCTAGTTGTAAGGGAAGAGCTAGAGATGTACACAGTATTACTTCATATAGGTCACAAACTCATAGTTCTTATTCTGTAAGGTGCTGCATTCAGTGGCTGCTCTCTTAAATACAAGCAGTATAGGCCAATAAGGCTCGAAAAGATAATGTCTATTGGCGCTAAGCACTGGTAGTGTGCCCAGGAGGGGCTAAGACAGATTTTGGACAGTTACATCTGTCTGTGTTTGGCGCTTAATGGAGTGGCCAGCAAGAACTGGTCCAAGACCAAGAGAGACTGGTCGACGTCTAACAAAATAAAGAGAATTTGGTGTGATCCTTAGCTGTGGTCCTAAGAATTTTGCCACGAGGATCACTGACGTTTCGTTTATTTTAATTCACAACCCTCTTCTGGGGCCTTGTGTATGCAGGTCTCCCTTTCCTAGAAGCAGTATGGGGATTGCTCTACTCCAGGTGATTTCTCGAGTTTTCTGACCAGCAGGCTCCCGTGTGTAGGACTGGTCTGCTATTAGTGCAATGTGCAGCATCCATGACTGACAGGTAGGCCTCAAAGATCTTTCAGAATCCTCCAAGAACGAAAACTCGATGAAAATTCGCCTTTGAGGGGCGTAGAAAATTCCGAAACGGGTCCCCGTTGATCGGAAGTAGAATTGGTGGAGCTTGAGGCTCGATTGACAAAAAATAAACTCTAAAAAAAAAAAAACGCAGTAAAACCTCGAGAGCTATAGCAAGAGGACTCCCAACACTTGAACATGCGGTAAAAATCTGAAGATGGCTGCCAGAGGAGGGGCTTAGGTAGAGGGCAGTCATTGGCTGGGGCAGTATGACCCAGAGACCAGTGATTGGTTACTAGTAGAAAGACAGTTCAGAAACAAAAACTGATTTTTCTCTTTACCGATGATTCCCAGCCTGACGATGGGGAATATTCATGAGCATGTGAATCCATGCCAGACCCCATGCTGGAGAACAGCATCTACAAAGATACCAAAACCACTTTCAGAAGGTAAAGGAAAGGTCCAGAAAATCCAAATAGAAAAGATACCCCGGACATTAACACATTTTTTGATTTTCCAAGGTGCTGAAAAGATGGAAGTACCAAAATATACTGAAAGAGAACAAAGGCTGGTAGCTTTCGGAAAACTCAAAAGATCTTAAAAAAACAAAGAACAAGAAACAACCAGCAAAAAGAAATTAAATGGCTTGAGGTCCTTCCTAAGAAATATAAAGACCACACCGAGCACTGAGATAAAACATTTTGCAAAGAAAGCGCGCAAAGAAATGAGTATACCGAAAGAAAGTGAAGCAACACGAGAGCCACACGAAGGCAAGCTAGATAGGGTCCGAGCTGAAGACGATTTTGGCGAAGAAGACTGGCGCAGACCTGAGCGATCTGATCCAGATAATAGAAGAAAATAAAACCAAAGACGACTGGGGAAATCTAAGCGATTCAGAATGGGAAGAAATTAAGAAAAGGTTAAAAATATGGTGGCCAAAGATCTGGCGATCTGCCCTCGGCAAAAAAACAAGAGCGGGAAAAGTAACCCAGCCTTAGATGATACAGCAAAAGATGTGGCGGAAGAAAATGCGTTAAACATCAGGCCAGAAAAGGGGGATCAATTCAAAACTATGGAGGAAAAAAGAAAGTCCCTCAAAAAGCTCAATAGATCAGAGAAAAACAAAAAAACCCTCAGGTAGGGAAAGATGATTGCCGGGACAATAGACTGAAGAAAGTTCTGTCCCACCAAAAGAAAAAGGTGCTGGAAAAAGGAACGAGGGAACAAGTCTCAGGATAAATTTGGAAAGAACAGAACACTAAAAGACTTATTTTAAATAGGGAACAAGCGATTAAAGTCCTCAAACAAATCCCAGCAACTAGATTCATATTATCGGAAGACATACGGATAGTGGAATTTGTAAATGAACGCAGAATGGACTGGGTCACGCTACATCTAAAGTCACAAGTGATCTAAGAATCACTGTTGGAAGCACGAGGAAAAATAGCCATACTAGGTTATACACTACGTGATTGAATTGACATGGAAAATCAAAGGGAACAGGGAAGTACTACATCAAAGAAAATGGAAACGAATCAGCAAAGAGCAGCAAATAAAGACCAGGTACTCTCTGACAGAAATAAAGCGGACAGAGAAAGCCTAAGAAATTTTGGAAAAATATCAAAAGTCCGTAAATGACCGAAGACTACCTACAGATCATGGAACCAGGTGGTTCCCAAAGGAGACCCAGAGAGGAAATGAGATACCTCTAAAAGAAGGAAAAGATCTGCTTTTCACTATCGACAACTCAAGGAAGCAATACAAACCTATGAAAACAAAACAGGATAGAGCGAGTACGGCAGATTGGTCCTGGATGGCGGAAGCCCCATCACGGAAAAAGAAGCAATAGATTGCGATAAATGAGGAAGGGAGGACATTAACATGTGCCTCATGGAATACCTGTGGCTTTGCACATTTGTTCTCAGCAGAGGGTGATTTTCTCAACCATTATGAAATCCTGTGTCTTCAGGAAACGTGGATAAGAAAAAGCCGATCTGTGAAAACTATGAAGTCTTTATTAATCTGGAAAGGAAAGGGAGTCGAGGGAGACACTATGGAGGCTTAACAACCTTAATAAAGACAAATAGTAATTTATAAGTGACCGACTGCCGCAACCCAAATCCTGACGTCCAAATACTGGAAATTACCAAACCCCTAGAGGGTCGAAGTCTTAAGTTGTTAATAATCGACACATATTGGATTGAAAAAGTGCCTGAGTCTTACCTGAATGACATAATGAAAGAAATTGATTTATCTATGCTAAAGGAAACAAGCCATCTAATCCTGATCTGTGGAGATTTGAATATCAAGCTACTTTTAAAAGAATGGGCAGCAAATTACAGAATACGAGCTAAAGGGCAGAGCACAATGTTGGGTGAATGAAAATGTTAAATGGCCAAAATAAAGGCAACCTCCACGGCTCCGGTATGTGGGGCCGTGGAAAAAAAGCCATGCGTGCCTCAATTATTGCTATGTCTCTGGAAAAATGTTGGATTGAAGGTTTCGCAGCAATAAAGCAAACAGTAAGCGATCATGATCTCTTGAAAATTGAAACATTGATACCACTCTCTAGTAAGGATAAACAAAAGATGGGACCAGTAGAAGTTGCCTGGGGTTTAAATAGACAGAATAAAACACGACAAAATACCAAAGGTGACAAAGCGGTACGCGTCCTACATAAGCAACAACCCCCTCAGCAGTGGAACACAAGTGGCTACTGAAAAACTATGAAATTGGACAGAAATCAACAATTAAAGCAAATGTGGTGAGGAAACACACATATGATAAAGAGGTGGTAGCCAAAAGGTAAAAGCTTAGATCAGAAATCAGAAGACTACAGAAGGAGGAAGGTGATGCTAAATTAGAGAAAATTAGAAAGTGTAAACAAATATACAAAAACTGGACCAATTCAAACAAGGCCAAACGGGCACAAGCTGATGCGGAAAAGATGCTGGCAGCGATATCTACCAGTAATGCCCAAAGCCTATGGGAAATAATAAGGGCAACGATTTCCAAGTGGCATTTACTGCAAATCAGGTATCAGAAGCCAGTTGGGTTGATTACTATACAGAATTGTTTAAAAGGAAAGAGTCTTTGTATTCCATCGACAGTAATGAAAGTAGCGACCTGGAGGTCTGGAACATAAACGTCGACTGTCTTGATAGAGATGATGATCCATAAACTCAGTACGTCAAAAGCAGCCGGCCCGGACGACATCTCTAATATGGAACGTAAAATAAATAAAGAAAAATGGGGGGGGGGGAATTATTTTTTTTGCTATTTAAGCAAATACAAACAAAATCAATCCCACTGTCATGGAAAGAAGGAATAATCATCCCAATCTATAAAAAAGGCGATCGTGGGGACCCCCGCAATTACAGCCCTATTGCCCTACCGGATTCTATAAGCAAATGATTTGCCCGATTACTCCTGAGAGATCTTAAACAGTGGGCAAGTTCGGCTGGTATACTAGACCCGAGGCAAACAGCTTTCCTCCCGGGTGTGGGAACAGAATTGAATATTTTCATACTTAACTTGTTGAAACAAAGAGTAATCAACACTAAGACTGAAATCTACCTCAGATTTATTGACCTCGAGCAGGCTTTTGATGCTGTGTGTCGCGGCAGTGTATGGAGAAAGCTTGAAAAATGGGGCTGCCCCAAGTGTTTAATTGAAGCACTATACACGGACACTTCAATCCCGATCCGCTTAACAAAAGAGGGCCTTCCATCAAGTAAGATATACACACACCGAGGCATAAAACAAGGCTGGGCCCTAGCGCCCCTGTTGTTTGTCCTATAAATGATAGACATGGGAGAGTCCCAAAAAAACACACAAGTGTTTCTTCCAAAAATAAACAAATTATTTATTCTGTGGATATTATACGCAGACAATCTGGTCTTTATAGAACAGAAACCTATTGGTCTGTAAAGACGGTTGAATATTTTCCAAAGCTTCTAGGAAGAAAATCACATGAAGGCAAATGTTAAAAAAAAAAAAAAAAAAAAGATTTATGATTTTGAAGTCGGCACGTGGCAGAAAGAAGGACAAACTCAATACGTGGATTCAGAAGACGCAAAAACTGGAAAAGGTAAATTCAATCATCTACCTGGGAGTAAAATAAATAAAAACCTAAACAAGTCTGGACATTATCAAATTATCTAAGATAAGCTAGTCAAGCTGAAAAATCAAGGCAGAGTAATTCAGAACCGGTATGGCACCTACTCCATGATCCCCATCTTAACGTTCTACAAGCAAAAGGTGGTGGCAGTCCTTTCTTATGGAGCAGAAACACTACTAAATCTTTCCTAGAAGGTCTGGGGTACCTGTGAAGGCTATTCGTGGAGAAAGGTTCAGAGACTCCCAAATTCTCTGCCGAGGTATATGATCAGATTGAAGCTGAGACTTCAATCTTTGCAGTAAGCAGTGATGTGCAAACTTACCTCTCACTAGGAAAGTGCTTGGAATTTTTGCAACTTGCAGGCCTAGTCAGCTTGTGACAACATATGAATATTCTTTTACATAATACTTCTGAGAACTTTGGCAAAGACATTTCCGTTTAACTATCAGAACTGCTTTATCCTATACAAGACTTTAGCCCATTGACATTGGCCTAACCAATTGCATTGAATTGGCTCCTCTGGTGAAAAGTAACTGTAAATATTCGTTTTATTAACTTATGCCTTTTTGCTCCTACTTCAAAGTACTCTGAATGCCAATTTGCTCCTCCTTCAAATTAGTTTAACTGACTGTTCAATACATTAATAAGTGTTTAACCAAGAAACCTTGGGTATAAGAGTTTATTTGATTTTGAATTGTAGACCTCTGTGTAACATCCTTCCAGCTCACATTCCCTCTTGAGCTAAGCCTGGCTGCTCAGCTCTGCTACCAAAAACTGTGTAGTACAGACTTATACCAAAGGTTAGTTTTGCTTACACATGTAGTCATAGGTGTGTATAGTGGTCCCAAAGGGCACTGCATGCAAACTCTGCCTAACAAGGAGGTCCTGCTCAAGACCAGGAGCGAGGGGGAGGCTGTTCCAAAGAAGGGAGCCCACTGAGGAAAGTTACCCACCACCTGATCTCTGTTTCACAAACCGCTTCACACGTAAGGAGTTGGTGCCAGAGAAACACAGGTGTCTGGAGGGGGAGTATTTGGTAAGAAAGAGTTGGAGAGAGTGGTCCCCGGCCTCAGACAGACTTGTGGATAATGCAGAGGGATTTGAATTTAATCTGTGGGGCGATTGGAAGCCAGTAAAGACTTTTTTGGGCAGGAGAGATGTGGTCCCTGGGTTTGAGGCCAAGAAAAAGTCTTGTTGCCCTATTCTGGATTAGCTGGAGGGGGACGTAGAGTGGATGAAGGTAGATTAAGGAGGAGGCTATTGCAATAGTCAAGCCTAGAGAGAACCAGAGCCTGGTTAACATTGAGTCTCTGGGGGAAGGTGAGGAAAGGTAGAATTTGTTTCAGAACGAAAAGCTGAAAGTGGGACTTCTTGGCAATGTCCTGAGTACGAGGGAGAAATAGAGGAGTCGAAGATGACTGAGGTTTCTAGCTTCCGAAGAGGGTGCAGGGGGAGAGCCCATGAAGGCAGCCATAGTGAAGGGAAGAAGTAGGGTGCCGGCGTCCCAATAGGGAAGATATTGGTTTTGCTGGCATTGTGGCAAAGATCATTACATGTACACCAGGCACTGATGTACACCAATCTGAATAAAAAGGTGAGGTTCCTGAGGCAGAAGGCAAGTCAACCAATGCAACAGAAGATCTCAAGCTGGAGAACGACCAGAGATGCCTGCAAACCCTTCCAGTAACCGTGAAGTAACCACTGCTGTCCGGACCCTGTTTTCTTATCACCAGAGTAGCTCCAGAGAGAACTCGTCCCCTTTGGCTGGTTGGAGCAACCAGCCCTGAGATTAACTGCAGATCGAGCCATCCTCCCGAGGTGCTGTGAACTTCCAGGGCTGCAAACCGCAAATGATATATGAAAAGTCATAACGTGCCTGTACACAAGTGTTTCTAGGCATGACAAGACAAGGGAGGGGAGACAGAGGGAGGACAAAACAAACTATCTTACTATGCCTTGTGTTATTCATATCGTGCAAGTGCGATAACTGAAAGTGCAGGGTGGGGTAGGAGCAATGGGGGGTAGCAGTATTAGTGATTGTGTAACGCTCACCTGATTCCCACGGAGGCGCGGCTTCGGGTGCTGATGCTTCCTTAAGGTGGGGCGCCGGACTCCAAAGATGAACAGGATGGGCCCCTCAACTCTAACTTCTCAGGCTCCCAGGAATATCCTCCTGTGCATGAAAAGGGAGTGTTACCCACTGACGGAATGGTGCTCAAGCCTCCCACTCCCTTCCAACCCTCCACGATACCACTTCCACGATTTCCCTGTGAAGCCTCACCTTAGGATCTGGAAGGAAGAGCTCTCCATCCTGCTTCTGATGCAGGGGCGCGTTGAAACCCAGTTACTTCACTGGATTGAGGATTGGTGTTCAGGTAAGACGCAGTATAAGTTCTGTCCAAAAGTTCAAGCCTTAATAATGTTCGTAGTCTTATTGCAGCAAGCGTTAATTCTTATGTCTTTTTCCCCATAGGGACTGGGGTTCGGTATGCCGGAGATATGGCGCCGACCCGAAGTGAAACGTGCAGCTTCAGTAAATGACAGGTAAGTTCGGGATGAGCGCTCAGGTAATGTCTTTGCATTCGCTCATTCAATGTCTTAGCCTTTTTTACCCTTAGGGGCCGGGGTCCGGAAGCGGCAGGACCCGAAATGAAGTGGAAAAACCCAACGGGTAAGTTTTCAGGAAATTGAGCTTTCCTTATTCCTTTTCTCCCTCTCACCTTTGTTCTTGTCTTTTTTCCCCTAGGCGCCGGGACGTGGCGAAATCCGGATGATCGCCGCTGAAGATGGAGGCGCCTGGAAAAGGTGAGTAAAATGCAGCGCTGCAGCGATCGTAGTGAAATGCTTTTAAAATGATGTCTTCCTTTTCAGGATCGTCGGTGAAATGATTCCGGGATGCAGATTTAGCAGGTAAGGTCTTTCCTTCTCTAATTCTCCTCCTTTCTCCCTTTGCAGGTGATCCAGGGTGCTGGCAGGCGTGGCAGAAGTCAGGATGCAGGAGTAGACACGGTGAGCGTCCAGCTGCTAGGTGCAGAACAACGCGAAGCACGTGTGGCTGTTCGGGTGGGGTTTAAATAGCTTTGGAAGAAGTTCCAGGTATGTATCCTTCCACCGATCAGGTATGTATCCTTCCCCGACCACACCCGGGTGGAAAGTAGTCCCACAGGTAAAGTAGTCCCATCCAGGCCTCAAGAGGGCCTGGATGAAGCAGCAAGGTCTGCATCAGGTAAGTGTGCACCCAAGCACTTACACATAAATCCTCCTTTATGAGCCTGGCGCCTAAGGCGCCAGGACTGGGGTCCACTATGAGCCTGGCGCCTACGGCGCCAGGACTGAGTCCAAAGGGCCCCGACTTGGGCCCGCTGAGACTTCCCTGGAGTGAATGATGTCTGCCTCTGGGGTTGCTGGGCCCGGCCTGGCTCCTTAGAGGTAGGCATCATGACAGATTGGAGGAGGAAGAAGAATTTAGAATACCCAATCAGATAGCAGAATAAAGCACTGCTTTACCAAAGGCCATATCCGGACCATGGAGCGTATCCAGGGAGTAATGCCTGACAAAGGTGTGGATGGCAGACAACGTTGCTGCGTCACAAATATTCTTGATAGGAACTCCCCGCTGCAGGGCTTTGGAGGTAGCCATGCCCCTAGTGGAGTGAGCTCACAATCCCACAGGAGGGTCCTTGCTCGCTAATCTGTAGCATTCAGTAATGGTGAAGATAATCCACCTGGACAAGGTCGGTTTGGTAACAGCCTGGCCCAATCGGTGTCCTGTGTACCCCACAAAAAGCTGGGTCGGCCACTCTGACCCTAGAAAGATAAAAGCTCAAAGCTCTCCTATGGTCCAACCTATGGAGTCTCTCCTCTTCCTTACCAGGATGAGGGGAAGGAAAGAAAGCAGGAAGTACCACTTTCGGGCTCAGATGAAACTCAGACACTATCATAGGTAGGAAGGACGGACGTACCCTCAGTACAACCCTATCCTTGTGGAACACAGTAAAGGGTGACTTAGATGAAAGTGCCTGCAATTCACCCATTCTGCGAGCAGATGAAACTGCAACCAAGAAAACCGTCTTGAAAGACAACAGTCTCAAAGGACGAGAGTGCAGTGGTTCAAACCGAGCACCTGTCAGGAATTTCAAGATCAAATTTGGATCCCAAACCGGCACCTGAAACGGGGACAGCAGGAACACATTTGTGAGCCCTTTAAAAATTGAGAAATCAAAGGAATCTTAAAATAAGAACATTCGTCAGACGAGCGCTTAAAAATAGACAGCGCCGCCAGGTAACCTTAAATGGTACTCACTTGAAGACCCCGGTGAGCCAAAGAAAGCAAGAAAGAACCATCGGAATGGAACACTGTCTAGGATCGACATTGTGTCCTCTACACCAGTCTCACAACTTAAGGAAACGGTACAGGGATTTGGTTGCCGGCCACAAGGCCGAAGGCAACACCTCCATCACGTCATCCAGGAGGTCCCAATCCTTGTATCTCAACCTTTCAGAAAACAAGCATGATGGTTGAGAGTCTTGACCTCTGGATGGATGATTTGTTAACCAGATGTACAATGTGATGAGCCCTCACCTTGGCAGGCGAGCACCTCTCCAAGGACGTGTCCAACACAGCCCGATGTACTGGAGCTGTTGGGAAGGGGTCATTTGCGACTTCTTAAAATTGAGGGAGGAGTACAGCTTGTGAAGGGAGCGGCAGGTGAGGCTGAGATGATCCAAAGCTTGCTCGGGAGAACGCACTCGGATCAACCAGTCCTCCAGGTAGGGGTAGAATTCAACTCGCCCGAGATACGCTGCCACCACCACAATTAGCTTGGTGAGGACCCTCGGGCGGAGGTCAATACGAACGGCAGGACCCGAAACTGAAAGTGCGAGTTGCCAGCCGCAAACCTCAGGTATTTTCTGTGCTTTGGATGAATCGACACATGAAAATAAGCATTCTGTAGGTCCAGAGACACCAACCAAACCTGAATTCGAAGGGCCTGACGGACCTGGGAAAGAGTGACCATCTTGAACTTATCCTTCCTGAGGAACTTGCTCAACCAACGCAAGTCCAAGATGGGTCTCAGTCCCCCGTCTTTCTTTGGGATAAAAAAATATGGAGAATACCATCCCTTGTTACTCTCCGCCACAGGCACTAGTTTTCTAGCGCCTTTCTCCAGCAGGGTCAAGATTTTCTGCACAAGGAGTGGATCTGGAAGCTTCAAAGAGAGATTCCCCAGTGGATTGTCGTGAGGCTGCTTTAGGAAGGGAAGGCCGTAGCCATGGGCTATTTACCCAGAACCCACGCATCCTAAGTAATAGCTCGCCATTCTTCGAGATGCTGAGACAGTCTGCCCCCAACCGGCGAACAATGGAACATGGCCTCATAGCTGTTTTAGAGCGGCTGTGGCAGCGCCTGAAGGCAAAGTGGCCCCTCTGATTAGCGGCTCCTCTCGTTCTGCCAAAAGATGAGTAGCAACAAAAGGAACCCCCCCCCCTCCACGGTTGTCCCCTAGGACGAAAAGGCAGAGGATGGCGCACAGCTGCGCCCAAAGATTCAACAGCAGGTTTTGAGGTCTGCAACCTCTCAATGCTCTCGTCAGCCTTGCTGCCAAACAAATGAGAGCAATCAAAGGGCATGTTCAGAAGACAGGCCTGCACATCCGGAGCAAAACCAGAATTCCGCACCAACGCACACCTGCGTATCACGGTGCTCGCAGCCATGGACCAGCTAACACTATCGGCCGTGTCCAAGCCAGAGTGAAAGGATTCACACATGGCATCCTTGCGATCCTGCACAAGAGCAAGGAACCCATCCCTTTCTTCCCCCTCAGGGATATGCTCTGCCGCTAGAGACAATTCCATAGTGTGTGTGAAAACCTTGCCAAGGAACAAGTGGAGTTGGCTGACTTCAGCGCCATACTCCCAGAAGAAAACACCTTGCATGCCCAACCATCGAAGCACTTGTCGTCCCCATCAGGAGGGATGGTAGGGTACGCCGCCTGTCTAGAGGTGGCTGTAGCCGCCTGAACTTCCAAACTCTAGATCGTGGGGTGGGTGGATAGGTAGCTGGGATCACTACTGGATGGGCAGTATTTCTTAGTAAACGACTTGTTGACCGCAGGAAGAGTCCCCGGGGTCTGCCAAGTAGACGCCACCCTTTTTTGCAATGTCAAATGAAAAGGCAACACTGGGTCAGTGGACGGACCCTGATCCAAAATATCAGTCAGGTCATCCTGATCGAATGCAACCAAGAACTGGACCACCCGAGATACTCTAATTCTAGACATTAACCTCCTATTCGAGGATTCAGCTTGAGCCCCAGGCTCTGGCCTACCAAACTCCACCTCAGGAGATGTGTCAACGCCACTGGCATCATGTAACGACTGACGCAACTCCTCCAACTGACTGTCTTCAGAAAAGACCATGTCAGGAGCCTCATGAGTTTCCACAGGCTTAAGCTCCATATCTGACCTCTCCTCAGCCTCATCCTCATAAATATCATGCAGAGAATGAAAGAACTTCCGAGGGACAGGAGCGGCCCTGGAGTGCACAACAGGCCTCACAGTCTTAGATAAAGCCTTTCTTACAGTATCCACAGTTCCAGGGGCCTCCACCGGCAAATTCCAGCCAAATGCATCGATGGCGGCGATGGCTTTGGTGTCGGCAACGGCACTGAAGGCTCCGAGGGCTGGATCGAAGGCAAAGCTCCAACAGCCGCACTCGCCGGACACCGCGCAGACGGTGTCGATGCTTATCTAGAGCCCTTTCCAGACTTCAGCGGTTTCAATGGGGACGAAGACTGAGACCTGGATCTGGCACGTCTCTGGCGATCCACCGGAGCCTTGTCCAAACGGGACCTCGACGGTTGCCAATGTTTATCGCGCTGAGTGCCCAGGACCGAGACTGTTCCCTGCCGGCTTCTTCCAAAGGCGCGGATGGAACTGTGCCCTGGGATTTAAAAATCGCCAGCATTTGCTCCCTGAATGCCTACCATTCCTCAGGAGTCGAGGATTTAGTGGGGCAAATCACTGTCCTTGCAGAGCAATCATCCGATGAGGACGGGGAAGGCGACCGGTGGCGCCGCTTACGGGAGGACCCACTCTGGGATCGAGATCCCCTGGACTCCTTCCGACAAGGAGAGTCATCCCTCGAATAGTCGGTGGAAATCCCCATAGCTTTTAGGGATTTTCCAGGTTTAGAAACCCGACCTACCTGCAACTTCCCCTTACGCCCATGCAAGACCTTGGCAGTCAACGACTGGCACTTCGAGCAGTCGTCGGTATCATGACTTTTGCCCAGACACCACAAGCAGATGTGGTGCGGGTCCGTAATCGACATCTTGGACTTACAGTCCGGGCATGTCTTAAACACAGACTGCAGAGTCTGAGGGGTGGAACATGAAGACGTTTTCTTCAAAGAATATCACACAAGGTATTTATAACATCCGGTGACGTCACCCTCGACAGAGGCCTTCGAAGGACATCGACACAGAACGCGCTCTGCCAAAAACATTTCTGAAGCAGCATAGCTGTCGACGTTACATGTCAAACATGTGAAATACGTTGCAGGACACAATCCATTTGAAAGTGATCTTTTCTGGAGGAAAGTGATAAAAAGGAACAATGCCTCTGAGGAGGTGCAGCGGGTAGTGGGCCTTCTTGGCAAGGTCTGTGATTTGAGGAGAGAAGGGGAGAGTGGAGTCGAAGATGACTCCAAGGTTTTTTGCCTCACAGGAAGGAAGAGTGCCCAAGGAGGGCGACCACAGTGAGGGAGTGAAAGCGGGTGCAGGGGTCCCAATGAGAAGGATCTGTCTTAGTGGCATTAACAGAGAAATTGTTGGAGGTGCACCAATCCTAAATCGGGGATAGTCAGGAATGAGCGAGAGAGTAGAGGAAGCTGAGGGGAGCCTGAAAGAAAGCTGCGTGTCATCTGCATAACACCGAAAGCTAGAGGAGAAGTTAGAGATAAGGTGGGCCAAGGGGGCCAAGTAGACATTAAAGAGCCAGGGAGAGAGGTTAGAGCCCTGGGGAACACCACATGTGGAGAGAAAGGTGTCATGATGCCTACCCCCGGGGACCCAGACTAAGTCCAGCAACCCCGGAAGCAGGCATCAAGTTACCCCAAGCAAACCCAACAACCCCCGCTAGGGGCTATTTGGGTGCAGTCCTGGCGCCTATGGCGCCAGCCTCATATGGAGAGTCAGTCCTGGTGCCATAGGCGCCAGGCTCATAGATTAAAACTTACCTGATGCAGAGCATGCTGCAAGAGCTCCAAGCCAAACGAGGCTTGGAAGGGACTATTTTACCTAGGACTATTTTTTTACTCAGGTGGGGCTGGGGAGGAATACGTACCTGGGACTACTTTGGAGGCTATTTAAACCACGCCCGAAGAGCAGCACATGCTTTGCGTTATTCTGCATCCAGCAGTGTAACGCTCACCGTGCCTGCAAGTCTGCATCCAGTCTTCTGCCACACCCGCCTCGAGTTCGGAGCTCCTAGAGAAAGGGAGAAAGAAGGAGAAAATGTTAGAGCAAGAGCAATACCTTTGATCCTTACCTGAATTCCCGATCCATCGCACCTTCGAGGTGGAAGAAAAGTTATTTTATGCGCGTCGCCTCGCCTGCTGCAGCGCCGCAATGAGCTCACCAGCCTTCGCAGCATCTTCACATTTCACCGCATCCTCCTGCATGTTCCCGCCGCACTCCGGCACCTAAGGAGAAGACAAGATCAGCAAGGTGAGCCAAGGGAATACACAGAGGAATACCCCCCCATAGACTTACATGATTTTACCACCGGGGGGAACTATTCTTCTTCACGGGTCGGCGCAGCTTCCACTGCATCCTAGCCGAACCCCGGCCCCTAAGGGGAAACCAAAGGACAGCAAGGTGAAACTAGGGACTAACAAGGGGAACCCTCACCACAAAAGACTTACCTAATTTTACCGCCGGAGGCATTATTCCCCAAGACTTCATACTTTCTCTCAGCGCCTGAATAAGGGAGAAAGCAACAGGTTACATATGGACATTATTTTATCAAACTGTGTTGGATAATACAAATACTTACCAGAACATTACCGGTTGCCACGAGATACTCTTCAGTAGGGTCAAGCTGCAACCTGCAAGGAATCGGACAAGAGTGAAAGTCAGGCATTTGAACTCTTACGAACTACATCCTTACGGCGTCTTGCCGGGAATATCTGAGTCAATATTGTCCTGGAACTCACCAATTCCTTCGAGCCAGTGAAGCAACTGGTTATCCACGCGCCCCTGCGCTCAATGCAGGATGGAGAGCTCATCTTTTCAAATCATCAGGTGAGACTATAAGAGGGAACATCCAAGGTGATCAGTGGGGAGAACAGCGGGGTGGGGGGATTTACGCTCAACTCCAAGGTGGTTAATTCCCTTTCTCCACTTGCAGAAAAATATTCCTACGGGCCAAGCGTACGAAGCTAGGTGGGCCAGTCCAGTCCGTCATCTCGGCCCTAAGCGTCACATTCATGGAGATCGCAGCAGTCCAGTCCAGATCGACGCCTCTGTGGGAGCCAGGTGAGCATAACAAAAGGACCTAAGTTGAACCTGGGCAGGTCAGTAAAGGAGGAAGGAGGAAAACCACTCCAGGACCTGATCCGTGATGCCCAGGTTCGCATAGAGTCGATTGATCAGGATGGCGTGATTGACCGTGTTAAAAGCAGAGGAAATGTCAAAGAGGATGAGGACCGAAGGAAGGCTTGAATCGAGATAAGTGAGAAAATCTTCACTGGTGTTCAGGAGAGCAAGCTGGGAGGTGGCCAGCTTTTCCAGAAGTTTGCTCAGGAAAAGGGGACACACAGATTGGGCAATAGTTTGCCAGATGGGTAGGATCGGCAGAAGGCTTTTTAAGGAGGGATGCACAAGGGAGTCCTTGAGCAGAAACGGGAGAGTTGCAATGGCAAAAGTGTTGCAGAAATCAGCCAATGCTGGAGCGAGGGTGTAAACGTGGTTTTTGATGGTTCTGGAGGAGCAAGGGAGCACCTGTTTGGACGACACTTTCATAGATCAGAATTGTCTAGAAACCTCGTCAGGTGTAGTCTGGGAGAAAGAGGAGAAGGGGGGAGTGGGAGAGGCGGCCAGAGGGGAGCAGAGAGAGGAAGAGGAGAGCGAGGGCAGGATGTTGCAAGTTTTACTGGTGAAGTGAGAAGCCAGAGCCGTACAGAGGGGCTAGGAAGGAACATGAGACTCAGACTGCAGAAGAATTGGCATGCTCCTTGCAGATTTCGGCTGTGTTGCTCAAGGCTGCAGAGATGCGGGCACTCTTCTTGGACAGGACAGTCTGTATTGCCTTTGGAGTAGGCGGCAGGCCAGTTTGTCAGAGGATGAGCCCGATGTCCTCCACTTCCTCTCGGCCACCCTATACTTCGTTTCACTTGCACTTGGAGATAGGCTTCAGATGGATTCTTACGACGGGGGCAAAGACATCCAGAGTGTTGGAGATAGAAAGATGCAAGTTAGACGGGGCTGTGTCAGTGTGAATCAGCCGCAGGCATGGGAGGAGCAGAGAATGTGGGTCGAATGATCGAGAAGGTAGACGGCAGTGCTGGGGTGGACTTAGTGCTTGGACTGATTTTCTATACTCTGGCCTGGTGGCCAGATGTAGAGAAGGCCAACCTACATTGTGACAGGGACAGCTCTGGGGAGCTGTAGCCAAACCAGTTTAGGTAGCAGTGACAGGCGGTCTAGGCTAAGTTCTTCAGAGCTGGTGAGCTTTGAAAGGGTGCACAATGACTCCACACAATGGGAATCACAGATTATACTTAGACAGGATGTAAAAAAATACAACTATCATTCATTGGCCAAACACAATAGAAAAATGACTACTGGCAGGTAGAGTTACCACACAACACTAGAAAATTAGGTTAAATATATACACATTACTTTATCAGAGGGCATAACATACATCACAAACTCCTGAAAACGAAATGTAAGGTTACATTATGCGCTTTAGGTCGACAGAGAATGATCTTCAACTTAAATAGTACAGCCCTAAGTTGTCTGGGGCCTTTTACCCAATAGTTCAGTTTAAGTTCCACAGATTCTGTAAGGTAGGAAGAAATGCAGGTAGGGTTTCTGGGGTCCAGTGAATGGTTCTAGTTGTCAGAGTACAAGTTAATCTAGCCAACAGAAACGGCCCCAACTATCAGAAGTCTTGCGCGAGCAAACAGTAGCAAAGCCAATATTGTAAGAAAAAAAGTTTATTATAAGCACATTGAATTATAATGGTACTTTAGGGGTAGGTAAGAACTACTGTAACATACACCCCATACTCTGATTCTTGCCAAGACTTGGCGGGTCGATGAGAGGCTCTGAAGTTGCTTTTCCCGCCGTTAGTCGCAGTCCTCGTTTTGCAGGGATGCAGGTTTTAGCTGATCTCCATTAGGGAGAATTCTCAGAAATGTGCTAATTCCCTCCACCTTAGAGACCCCCAACAACTTTGCCGGATTTTGAGGACTTGATTTTTTAACCTGGAGAGAGCGAGATCCTTTTCCCACTCTCTCATGTAGTTTAATGTGATTTTGAACATTGTTTCTTTTGGTTGTGGAGTCTGACAAACTCCGTAGGCAATATCTTTTACATTGTCTCACACAGCACCTTCAGTGCAGTGACAAAGGGAAGTCTTTCAGATTTCTCAAAAGTTTAAATACCTTCGCTTGGATAAACTCCTGTTTCCAAGAGCAGCGAAGAAATTGACTTTACTTACATTTGTAACTTTCTAGACCCAGCACACACCATCTTACAATAGGGTACTGGAGGGGTTACTTAGTATTCCCTTTGTCTAGCTTCTCATGTGGCATTTTTAAGTTATCCATTTCTTACTAAATGGCTGGTGGCAGTGGTTTACTTTTAACTATCGGGGTGTGCATTTACCGCGGGCTGCGTTTCCAGCTGCAGTTAAGCACCCAAGCGTGCCATTTTTGTCAAAATGGCCCCAGTCTTCTTTTTTCACCATTTCTTTGTGGAAAGGTCCTTCTTGAGATTTACTCTGCGCGCCAAACCAAGTTTTGTCACATTGTTCGCCTTGCATTTGGCGGGATTCAGAAGGATGTCAAGGTGCCCGAAACTCCCTGTGCTCAGTCTCCTAGGAGACCCAAATGCGCTCTGTGATGATTGGCTGGCTGTCCAGCAAGGACAGCCACCCTGCTGGGTGACTGACAGCTAGGCTAGAATGAATGTGAGAGAACTGAATAAAAGGCAAGCTTTTGGCTTGGAAGGCAGAGTCGACCACTGGACGAAGGAACCGAAGAACTTCTTGAAGAGGACGCCTGCTGCAACTCCTGGACCGTTGGTTTGCCCGGTGAAGCCCTTCTGCTGTGCTGAAACTCCAAATTCGTATTGACAGAGAAGCCCCTACAAGGACTTCTCCCCTTGAGTTGGTGGGACCAATCAACTCCAAAGTAAGCCACCTGGACATTCTCCCGGAGCTGGTTGCATTTCCACAGAGTTGCTGCTAGAAACCGAAATGCCAGGGAGAGTAACACCAGATTGTGTGTGTTGCTTTTAAGTTGCCCAAGAACTCCAGGAAGATCCTCCACCCTCCCAGGAAGCAGAAATGACTGAGCCTGAGCCCCCCTCAACAGAGTGCGGGACCCCAGAAGCAAGCAAAGTCCATCTCGACAGCCAGAAACCGCAATGTTGCTATTTGCAGTAGTCGTGAGAAGCTGAAACACTGAAGTGCCACTTGTTGGAAAGATTGCTGGTTGCTAATGGTGACCGTCCCATTGCAGTGCGGGAGTCCCCAGAAGTCTTCCCTCTTGTCCCCACGACTGAGGCCCAGGAACAGTGAGATCTGAGTCCTCCGCTGCACTTTTTCTTCAATACAAAAGTTACTGTAAAGTATGAGAGAAGTTACCTCTCATTGTAGAGTTGCTTGCATCTTATATTACTCATAAGTCTAAACAGCTTGTGGCCCTACATTTGATTCTTCTTTTCTTCAAAGACTTCTAAAACATTGTGCAAAGACTTCTCTACTTTCCTACCAGAAGTGCTACAGCCCATATAAGACTTTTGCCCATTGACTTTGGCTTAACCTGTTCTACTGAATGACTCTGCTTCGGGGATCCAAAAGTATTTGCCTGCTTAAGAATATGTGTGGTGTCTTGTTTGTTATAACCACCTTTTCGTTTGACCAAGTTCTAAGCATATTCTAAATGCAAACGGTAAGATATTAATATCCCCAGCACCCTAGCTATTGAAGTCACCTGAAGGTGTAGGTTTTGACTGTGAATCATCCCAAAAGGGTCTTTATTGATTTAGAAACAAATAGTGTAGTTTTGAAGTGTATGTGTGTGTTGCTTTTATATTGCTCCCTTCTGAAGAAGGCTGGTTCTAACTGACTGATACATTAATAATTGTTTATTCAAGAAACCTTGTGTGTAAGTGTTTATTTGAATACTAGTCACTGAATCTCTGTAAGTCCCCTACAGCTCACATTGACCCCTCTTGAGATAAGCCTGGCTGCTCAACACGCTACCAACCTGTGTAGCACAAGCTTCTACCAAAGGTTAGGTTCCTATTGCCAGGTGGTCAGGGTTGTTGTAGTGCACCCAAAGGGTACTGCATACAATCTTGCCCAACAATCTCCAGTTGGTGCCTTTCGCTGGTGCAAGGACTCAAGAATGAAGAATGAAGCAAAACTCAATGCAGGACACCTCTCAGGACTGGCCTCTGGTCAGGTAAGCAATTTTGGATGGTGGTCGCCGCAGCACAGCGACGCAAACGGACTCAAACCGCTGAGGTCAGACTTTCCCTCATATCTCGGGTCCCATTGAGGCTAGCACACCGAAATTAAGCAGAGGTGAGTCTTGTAGGGCAACCAGAGGAACCCCAACATTAAAGGTCAAAATTCGGAACAGTAACGTTGGCAGCACAGTAGCCCAGACTCAGATCTGCTCAGCTACAGGACGGTCCCGGGACACTTCCGAAGGCTCTTTGCAGGATACCGAGCAGAAGTCGGGAATGGATGGATGTATGTTCCCTCCATTCCCAGGGTCGCAGTCGCAGCTCCTTTGCAAGACTGCTAAAGATCATCAGCAAGACAGGGCTCCTCCAGGACGCAGCAGAAGCTGGTTGCCAGGCCTCCTTCCAACAGGTCTCTGGTTTCTTCGCAGGTCTCACAGCTGGAGAGAAGTCTTCGATCATTCAGGTTTCTCCAGGATCTCTGAAGAGTAGGTGCAGGGGTCACCTTCTTATCCTAAAAACCAGGTAAGAGCAGCAGCCTGCACTAGCCAATGACAGAAGTAGCCCACACACACACCCTTCGAGTGGTCCAATCAGGACCACTGGTGGCAACACTCATGCAAATGACTCGGACTTCCTGACACCATTTTGTGTATTGGGACCAGACAGTCCCAACCCACATCCTGCCATCAAACACACAAAGACCTCCATTAACCTGCCAAAAGCTACTGCTTTCCTGAGCACTGGAAGCCCTTATAAGGATTTTCCTGGCCTCACAAGCCAGGAAGAAGGCCAAAAGACAAGATGGCCAAAGGACAAGCGAAAAACCATGTGGCATGGCCATGTTTTAACACTAGCCAAAGTTAGTAGCCAAACGCGGTAAGGCTATAACAAAATGTCCCAAAAAAATGGGGGAAGTCACAGCTGCCACCAGCCTATCACTATAGCACACATAGAATAACCTAAAATCCTATGAGTGTTGGTCTAGGGCAAAGCAAAAAGTGTACCCCATTGTACTGCAGTGTAAGCTGCATTGTACAATCATAAAAAGTAACCACAAGTAGCAACACTGCGACACCACTAAGGGAAACTATGTTTCCCAGTACTGACAAACTGAAGGACATGTCAGTTTCCCCACAACGTATGAGCAAATACCAATGCAGTGAAGCTTAAGGCTTCACTGGACTACAAAAAGAGCAGGCCAGCATCAAAAATAAAAGCAACAAGTTTGGGGGTCCATAAAGATGAAAGTAAAGGTGCAGTAAAAGAGGAATCATCCCTAACACTTAGCCTGGAGAACAGAGTGTCAGGTGAGAGGAGAGCAGAAAGTAGCTAGTCCAAGAGAGGA
This sequence comes from Ambystoma mexicanum, assembly GCF_040938575.1. NCBI lineage: Eukaryota > Metazoa > Chordata > Amphibia > Caudata > Ambystomatidae > Ambystoma > Ambystoma mexicanum. The sequence continues at coordinate 1,024,519,295 of NC_090929.1, read as the reverse complement.
GAGGTGAGAGGGTTGGCGAGGGTGATTTCTGAGGAAGTGAGAATATCCAATGTATGCCCGGCAGACTGTCGGACCAGAGGGTAGAACGGAAAGAAATAGTGTCACAGAGGTTGCGAAAGAGCCCTATGGAGGGATTAGAAGCATCCAGCTGGATGTTGAGGTCCCCAAGGAGGAGATGTTGAGAGGTAGAGGCAAGGAGAGAAGAGAGGGATGCCCACTCAGAGGAAGAGGGCGACCTGGCCAGGTGGCCAGTAGATGGTGGCCACAGTCAGAGATAGGCCAGGAGAGATAGAGAGCCTACAAACCATGCATTCAAAGGAGGAGAAGGGCAGCATACGAATGAGACAACCAGGGACCTACTCCAGAAAGATCAGAGCTAATTCCCAACCGGGACAGTTGGTTCTTGGTTCGGAGAGGATCTTGTAGCCATCAGGGAGGAGAGTATCAAAACTTGTGACAGAGCGGGCCGTGAACCATGTCTCGTGAGAGCGAGGACATCCAGGTCAAGTTCTTAAAGGAGATGGCAGATGTCGGAGGAGTGTGACAGCAGAGTGAGAGTTCAGAGTAGCGTAGTGGAGCAGGTTGCCACATTTGAAAGACTTCAGTGGTGGGGTAAAGGCTTGAGGTACACCCTGCAGAAGTGGTAGAGGGGCCCGAGAGTGGACAGAGGTGGTAGAAGGAGGTAGCATAGTAGCCAGAGAGGAGGAGGAGGGTGACAGAGGTCCTAGTAGGAGTAGCAGGATAAGGAAGGAAGTTGATAAGACGTGGGAGATGCCCATCGAAAAGGAGGACATTGGGCTGAGGGCACAATCCCACTCATCCAAGTCCCCTCACCAGAGTGCAGGGCTGTAGAACCTTGGAAGATCGACCGGGCGGTAACCGGTCGCTGTTGGAGCTGATAAAAAGGTGCCAAAACAGCAGACCGACATGGGAGCCGAAATCCTTGCTGAGGGTCCTTCGTCATGACTGCTGCTTTGACATCCCATGAGTCCTTCCTTTCGTCATCAGACCGCGGAATCGGCAGACCAGATCCGGCGCTGCTGCACAGGAAAAAAAATCCAGCTGCATTTTCTTCAACCACCCAAAGGTATTGTTAGGCTCAAGGTAGGACTTACCTCAAGCCGAATAGTCACTTCCGTGCGATACCAGGTGTTTGAGTGTACACCCATACCTCTTTCCCAGGCTTAACAGCTAGTACGCTTTTAGGGAGTCCTTTGCAGGGGCCTTATAAGGAATACATTACTCACCGTAATCGTATTTCTGGTGCTTGCATCTGCTTAGATTCACATGCTCTGCATAGTCCGACATCTAGTGGTAGTCGCAGAGTATTACTAGATTTGTTTTCGAAACTCGAAAACAGATGTCGACAGGGCAGGTTACTGATACTATCCCTAGTGTGACATGTACTGTACCCATGGTCCTTCACGCTTCAAGGTCCTTCAGATTGGTTGTTTCTGACATGAGGTTGCATGAAGTGTATCAGGAGTACAGATGTGTTTAAGCAGAAACAGTGATAACCCAGAAAACATCTATGCGCCTTCTACTCCAGTAGGGGAGGAAGGGTGGGCGCAAGTGAATCCAAGCAGATACAAGCACCAGAAATATGATAATGGTGAGTAATGTATCCCTTCTGGAGCCTGTGGATCTGCTCAGATCAATGCTCTGAATGGATTAGTGACCAGTATCTGGATATGGAGGTGGGCAGTGAGAAGGTACCGCAGCAAATATGTTTTAGAACCGCTTGTCCCCACTGTGAATCTGCTTTAGAGTGAGCGTCAATGCAATAACGCGGTGTGAAGGTATGAATGGAACTCCATGTAGCAGCATTACAAATGGCCTCTAGAGGGACGTTTGCAATGAAGGCTAAGGTAGCTCCTGTACCTCTGTTAGAGTGAGCCCTGGGAATGAAAGGTAAAACTCTTTTGGTTAGGGAATAGCAGAGCTGTATGCACTTGAATATCCATTTGTGGTGGTGTTTTTTGATATGTGATCGCCCTCATTCCCAGGAGCTATGGAAACAAAGAGTTGGTCTGTTTTCCTTAGAGGTTTAGTTTTGTTCACATAGTACAAGACTGCCCTCCATACATAAAGTGTTTGGAGGCTTTCAGCAGAGTTGGATGGATTCTGAAAGAAGGTAGGAAGTTCTATGGATTAACATGGAACTTTGAGATGAATTTAGGTAGAAACATAGGATGTGTTCCGAGGATAATCTTGTCGCTGCGTATCATGTAGAAAGGTCTTATATGGACAAAGCCTGTAGCTCAAAGACTCGTTTTATAGAGGTGATCGCTACAAGTAATGCAGTTTTGTAAGTCAGATGTTTTAGGCTGGCCTTGTGCATAGGCTCAAAAGGTGGACCCATAAGCTTGGAGAGCACGACATTAAGAGGATTTGGAAATTGGAAAGCGTAGCCTCTTTACCCCTGGTCGGTAAGAATTAGTGCAGTCCAACTGGGGAGGACTATGCAAGACATATCTGCTTGATATTAGGTAACCCACCTTTTAATATAGGCCTGTACTACACAAGTTGGTAGTGTGAATGAGCAGCCAGGCTTATCTTAAGAGGGGTAATGTGAGCTGTACAATTGAAATGAATAAGTACAAGTAGCCAAGTAACACTTACAAGTTATATATACACATTTATTTATAATATACACAAGGTTTAAATAAGCATTCTTTAAAAAGTTGTATCCATTATTAACATTCAATCAAAGTATGGATTCAGTTTGTAAAAGACAATAACAGTTGGTAAATACTTTATGCCAACACATTTTCCAGCACACAGATGTGACTTCGGGTAAGGTCAGTATTGCACTTATTTTCAGTTACCAATTCAGTTATTGAGTTGTAAAAGAAGGAAAGGTTTGAATCAGATTTAGAACATACTTTCCACAGTGCAGAACAATTACAATCTCCCAAAGGGAGGCAGAGGAACTTTTATCCCAGCAATAATGGTGTCCACAATTATAACCGATGAGGGAACAAGTATGCCAAAGCCTGTAGGGTTAGAAGGGTGCCTTTAGAGAGCCAGGACAGCCAAAATGAATGGACAAAGTCAATAGTTCTGATGCACTTCTTAGGTAAAGTCTTGACACAGTTAGTAAGTTCAGCAAAAATTCCAGTAACTCAAGTGCGCTACTTTGTAGAGAGCACAAGCTGTTCAGGCCAGTGCAGGAGAGTTGGTATCAGCTCTAAAGTGGAACAAAAGCAATTTGCAGGATAGGAAGCACAATTTATGGCTAAAAGGTGAACACCCTAAGCCCCACAGTACCTGTGATTCGAAGAAAAATGTTCCAGCTGGATTCCTCCTTGCTACAGCTTGGCAGACCCTTGTTCCTGGACCTTGGTCGTGGTGACGAAAGGAAGGACTTCTGGCGGGGGTCCTGCGGCAGTGTTTGGGAGAGTGACTCTTCAGCTACGTATTTCCTTTGTTTCAGTGGCACTTCTGTGTTTTGGCACCTTTTCCTCAGTGTCAATGAAGAACCAATATCTCTGGTTGGAAGAAGCTTGCTCCCTCGGTCCATGACTCTGGCGAGGGGACTCTGGTTCAAGATTTCCCGTCTCTGTAGGGTCCACGGGATGCCCACATAGATTTGGCCAGATTCGGGCGTCGCAAGAAGATGCACTTGTCAATGGTCACAGGACCCTTGGTATTGGGTTTCTGCAGCTCTGGTGAGGCACAGCAAGTCGGGGGTTGTGCCAAATGGGAGCTTGACGTTTAGAGGCTAGTTGGTCCCAACAGCCCAAGGGAGGAAGTCGTCCCGCACGGGTCTTCTCAGTCGATATAAAAACGGGGTCATCACAGCTGCAGGGCTTCACTGGGCACTTGGCAGGCCAGTAGGGTGCTGCTGGCATCTCTTCTTCGGATGTTCCTCTCCAGTGGTTGACTGTCCAGTCCCAAAAACCTTGCTTATTATGTGATTTCCCATTCAATTGCAGCCTATGCTGTCAATCACAGCAGGATGGCCGTCCTTTCAGGACGGCAAGCCGGCAAGTCATGACTGGTTTCATTTAGGCACACCTAGAAACAAAAAACAGGGAAGTTTTTGGACCCTCCCACACTTCCTGCCTTTCCAGACACACTGGAGCCTGGGCGGGCTTTAGGGCTTAAGGCCGCCAAAGGCAAAACACACAAAGGACTCAAATCTGTATCAACTAACAGAGTAAAAACCCAGAAGAAACTAAAACCGAAAATGGTGAGAAAAGAAGACAGGGGCCATTTTGTAAAAATTGACCCCCATGGGTGCTGTACTGCAGCTGAGGGTTCAGCCTGCAGGAAAAGATGCACACTGGCAGTAAAATTAAACCACTGCCACCAGCCATTTAAAGTAAGTTAGTGTAACAGAAAATGTTACATGAGAAGTGGGATAGGAATTACTAAGTACCCCCAAGCACTCCACATAGGGTTGTGTGTGCTGGTCCCACAAAGAGAAAAGACAGGGATCATCTTACTATTCTTGGGAATGGTAGTTCACATAAGAAAATGTATTTAAACATTCAGAAAAGTCCAAGGGACTTTCTAATGGCACTGCACCTAAGGTGCTTTGTGTCACTATACAAAAAGCAGATGCCTATGGAGTTTGTTATAAAACAGTAAACCAGAAAGATCCTAGTGAGGAAAAACACACGAGGCAGTGAGAAAAAGGCCCCACTCACTTAGGTGGAAAAAGTCACAAGCCCTACGTCCAGCAAAAGAGCTGGGGGTCTCCAAAGTTGAAGGGAATTTGCACAGAAATGAAAATTCTCCCCAACAACCTTTTCCATGAATGCTTTAATGACAGGAACATTTCCACCAGGACACATTGTTTTGTAAGTGGTGTAAGCTGACAGGGCCGCAAGTTGTACTTTGATGGAGTTGAATACTAGGCCGGAGTCTAGTAGGTAGAGCATGTAATGTAGAATGTTAGCTGGGGAGCATTCTGTTGGATTTGGTGTTTGTGACCTGCACCATATCACAAATCATTTCCACTTATTGAATAGTGTCTGGTATTGGGTTTTTGTGCCTCCTGATATCCATACACCTTTGTGAAAGATTCAATGGCCAAACTCTGACTTCAGGAGCCAAGATGCTGAGTTCATAGATTGAGGGCGCGGATGGAGAGATGCACCCTTGTGTTAGCATGCTGTACGGGTATGGGAGCTTGACTGGGTCGCACATCGGCAGTTTGAGCAGATGTGGAAACCAAGGTTGTCTCACCCACATAGGAGCAACAGGATTAGAGTCACTTGTTCCTGGTGCATCTTGTGCACTATTTTGCTCAGGAGTGGTGTCGGGTGGAGGTTAGGGGGTGGTGGGTGGGGGTTTGGCTCGGAAGCAGAAGCAAATTTCCCTGACCGTTCATCCACATGCCATTCCCCTTTGACCATGGTTGGGGAAACCCGGACGCAAAGTCTGAACATTGCGTGTTTAGGCTTGTGGCAAACAAGTGTAATGGGGGTGACCCCATTGTGAGAATATTCCGTCTAGAATATCTTTGAGTTGCCACTCCTGTTCTTCTGTTAGAGGGTATCTGCTTAGAGTGTCTGCCAGAGAAGTGAGTTCCCCGGGAACATGTTAAGAGGTTAGGAACATGTTTCGCTTGAGTGCCCACTTCCATATTTTTTGGGATAGCTTGTACAGACTGAGTGTGTGTGCCTCCTTGCTTGTTTATGTAGAACATGTCCACACTCTTGTGGAACCCGCCCGTCCCTCGCACACCCAATGTAAGTTGAAAAGTTAAATAACTTTGCTGTTTACTGTAAAAAAATATTACTACAACCAATGTTCCTTAAAAAAGTAAATTTACTCTTTTAAATGGAACATTGGTTGTAGTAATATTTTGTAGCACGTGTCCACTGGCCGTGGACTGTGTAGAAGTGAGCCCATGATCCGGCCACTTGAGGCATCTGTAGTTAGGATTGCTTGTGCTGGTGGAAGACAAACATTTTCCTTTTAGCATGTTGACTCTGGACCACCAGCGAAGAGCCTGTACCAGGGTTTGCAAAACGACCACTAGATCATCCCACTGACCATGTGCCTGACATAATTTTTCCGCTAACCATTCCTGCAATGGACTCGGATGCGCGTGTGGAACAAAGTTAATGCACAAGGCCATCATCCAGAGCAAGCACATTGCTTTGCGTAGTTATCTGGCGACCGGTCTTGCAGTGAGGTACTTGCAACAGCAGGTTTTGTGCTCTCTCGTTTGACGGGAAAGCCAACTCCTCTTGTCTTTCAAATAGATAGCTCCCAGGAATTGTTTTATTTGGCTGGGGACTAGACTATTTTTTTTCATTGGAGAAAGCTAGATTGAAAAGAAGGTCTATTGTCTTGTGTAAAAATTTGAGGTGATTCCCCGGTAGCCAGTCCTCCAGATAAGGGTATACAGGGATTGATTTTATGTGCTGATGTGCTGCTACTACTGCAAGCACCTTTGTGAATACTCTTGGGGCCGAGGCGATGCTGAAGGGGAGTACTTTGAACTGGTAGTGCACTCCCACTATCTTGAAATGCAGATATTTGCTGTGCACAGGAAGCATTGAAATATGAAAGTATGCATCTTTCATATCCAATGTTGCCATGTAGTCCCCCCGATTTAAGAGGTGGTCATGCTAAACTTTTGGGGTTTCACGTATTTGTTAACAGGGCGCTGATCTACTACGGGGCGCATGGAAAGGTCTTTCTTTGGCACAAGGACGTACGTTAAATAAATACCCTTGTTGACCTGATTTGCTGGGACGACCTCTTTGGCGTCCTTCTCCAACAGTGCATTTACTTCTTCTAACATCATTTTTCTCAGTCTTGGCGGTCTTTGGGTGGTTTTTGTAACCGTTCGATACAATACCCACCTACCATGGACGACAACACACACTTGTCTGACATTATCCCCTCCCATGAGTGGGTGAAGTGTGAAATTCGACGACCTACTGGAGTGGCATGGGAGGGGACCTGGAGCGGTGTGTAATTTTTTGGGACGGGTGGAGCCTCTCCCAGGTGAGGTTCTATCTCTTCCTCTGATATTTTGTTTCCTCGTTGAAAACCGGAAGAGGAAGATTGTCCTTGCAATGGGCCCCAAGATGAAAACTTCCCACTCCGAGTGTATCCGGAAGAGGGTTGTGAACCCAGACCCCGGAACCTTCTGGAGTGTGAGGAGCCCCGTTGTACGTAGGGCTGGTTTGTTAAATGGCCAAGAGATTTAAGAGGGTCGTACTCCTCCTTTGCGCTTTTAAGGCGGTCTTCGACAGCTTTACCGAAAAGTATATTATGTTCCACTGGCATGTTAAGGAGGGTGGCCCGAATCTGTAGCTTAAAAACAGACTGAGCCAGACATGGAGCTTGATAAGCGTGTCATCTGCAATTATGCTGCCAGCATTATCTGCTACATCAAGATTGTTTTTAAGCATGCAGTTTGATACATGCTTTCCCTCTGCAATAGTGCTTAATAATAGCAATTTTAGGGGTTCTGGAACTGCTTCAACCAGGTGTTCCAAGTCATCCCACTTGTGGTAGTCGAAACTAGCCAGAAGTGTAGTGTTTGCAATTCTAGCTTGATATGCCGCTGAGGAGGCAACCTTCCTTCAGAAAGTAGATTTTTTAGCTTTTTTGACCTACGGGGCTTCAGCCGACGCCAAAGGAGTGCTAGCCCTCTTTCTGGTAGAGGTGACGACTAGTGAATCAGGTTTTAGCAGACACCTAATGTACAGAGGGTCTGTGGGCGCTGGCCTGAATAATTTCTCTATTCTGGGGTTAACAGCCCTTGTGAGATTAGGCGCAAGTAGGGAGGGCGGTATACATCTTTGTACAGACTAACAGCGGGATGAACTGAGTGGCGGACTTCCTGTCTCCCAGAATGTCCTCCACAAAGTCCTTGTCCACTTGTGCCTCTCAGGTATCAATACTAAAGTGTTGTGCAGCCTTTAGCAGCAGTTCATTGTATTGTAGTTGGTTGTCTAAAGGAGAATTTGCTACAGGCTGGTCTTGGTGGTCAGGCGACTGGATGTCGTAGTATTAGTCCAGACTATATAGGTCCCCTTGAGAGCCGGGGTCTTGTGACCCTGGGCGATCCACATTATACATGTCCTGAGAGGGGTCTTGGCAGGTTGAGGCCAGTGAGCCTAGGCCAGAGGTGCTGGGCTGAGGCTCAAGACAAGTTTTTTTGGCAGGGGGTTGATGTGTTGGATCCCCTGGCTGCGAGACATCTCCTGACATCTTTAAAATTCATTTAAACTGTTCAGAAGTATAGTCACATGAAGGTGGAAAGCCTGACATGGTAGGGGTGGCTTGGGAGGGTGCCTGGTCCTTACGATACATAGCCCCTGAGTGTTTGTCTACAGGGGAAGAATCATCTAAAGTGTGTATGCTTTTGCAGGATAAAGGCATCGAGAGTTGCAACATTTTTGGTGACTTAGTGTTTGACAGGGTAGCAGGGACGTGTATAATTCTTGCATTTTCAGCGTTTGTTTGGGGGATGCCAATGCGCCTCTGCCTGCCTGTTTTTCGGCCCGCTAAAGGAGGGTCTTTTTGTGTGTGCGGTGTCCGACCCGTCCTTTGGGTCCGTTTTCGGAGGCCTGCCGTGAGACGAAAGCGTAAACAATGGCCCATAGGACAGGGAAGATCTTGAGGCTTTTTCTGTGGACACTGCATGGGCCATGCCGATTTAGTCAAATGACGCCCGTGGGGTATGTGCTTAATGTTCTTGGATATGCGTGTGCTATGGCCACCGGGTGTCAACTCCATAACAGCCTCCGGCCTGCCTATTGGAGTCAGGGGCCTCCACATGGGGTTCTGACAAACCCTGCTCACCGTCAGCGTCACTAAGGACACTGATACTGCCCTTCCTGGAGTCCTCCATCACGTCGATTACTTACAAATGCCCTGTCGACGTCAGTTTTCGAGTTTCGAAAACAAACTTGTAATACTCGGACTACCACTAGATGTCAGACTTTGCAAAACATGTGATCTAAAGCATTTTATTTAAGTAACTAAAGTAGACAGAGAAACTTTGCCTTTTCTGCTGCTACATAAGACTTTTGCTCCCACTCTACAATGACTTTGATGAACTCTAGTTAGTGATTGCATTGCTAAAGCATTAGGAGCCTTGTTAAGTGTTGCTAAAAAGTGAATCACTGCTATTGGTGTTGAATAACCATCGTTTGCCTCCTATAGACTGAGTGACTTTGTAAATGAATGAATGAATGAAACTGTCATTTCACTGTACCAAATGCAGGTGTGTGTCACTATTTAAACAGTGGAACTGTCATTACTGTACTTTTCTGTAACAATTGTAAGCGTAAACAACTACTATTGAAGCCATCACCTATGAAAAGTATTGTTGATATTTCCCTGCCTTCTCCCCCGATTGGCTAACTATGTTTTTATCCCCAACGGGGACCTAGTCTTTCGTTTGCAGACACCTCCAATGCCCCACTTTAGTGCCTGGAGACGCTGAGGTGAGTCCCCCTGCACCTCACTGGTAACCTTTACAATTGTGCATTTCTTTTTGTTTGTTTTGCGCTCCAGCTCTGAGAGAGCTCCCACCTGCCCTTCCGTGCTCTTTTCCCCGCCTCGTGACCCGGCCTCTACCCTGATTGGCTCATAGAATCCCATTAATATCATAGCGCAAGGGCACCCCTCTACCAGTAGCAGCCCCAGCAGCTAAGGGTCCAAGGCAAAGGGCGGCTCCTACAGAGACGGCTCTATACTGTGTCTGCAGGTATCAGCAGGGGAATCAGCCACCCACTAACAAACCAAGCCTAAGCTAACAACTAACCCTCATTCCCTCAGTGACACACAACCAAACAGACCCACTGTGCTCCATCACCTAGCATATTCTTTGCACTGAGCTCAAGGAAAAGGACCAACAATGCTCCCACCCGAGTCCCCAGATGCAGTGTCAAACTCCTACCGTTCCCTTTAACAGCTAACACTTTCCTGCTGCAACCGCAGTCAACGAGGTGGTTGCAAAGGAATGATTCCACCCGCTAAACAGCAGCAGCAACAAGCTGCAGTACCCAGATGCGCCAAACGAGGAACAGACTCCGTCAACCACCACCAACGGATAAGGTAGGCACAATGTTTGCACACTCTCACTGGTACTAATAACCACTTTAGCATTCACCCCACCATACAACACTACCACCAGAAAGAAGTACACCAAACACTCGCATCCATCACAGTCACTAGGAAATACATTGAACACAAACTATTTAAAAACCGATCGTATTGTGAAACCTAGGTGTCTCTCCCACTATACAGGATTCTGAAATCTAGGTGTCTTTCTCCTGCACCGCTAATCGTATTGTGAAACCTAGTCCTCTCTCCCACTATACAGGATTCTCAAATCTTGGTGTGTTTCTCCCGTACCGTTGATCGTATAGTGAAACCTAGGCCTCTCTCCTGCTATACAGAATACTCAAATTTAGGTGTGTTCTCCCATTTGTGCCAATTGTATTGTGAAATCCAGGTCTCTCCCACTATACAGAATTCTCAAATGTAGGTGTGCTCCCCCTGTCTATTTATTTTGAAACCTAGGTCTTCAACCACTAGACAGGAACACCAAGGCAGGTTTACCTCAGATTTCTGCCTTTTGTATCACGAGACCTAGCAACCATCCCATTAGACAGGAAATTCAAATCTAGGTGCATTTCCCCATCGCATGCCATCTACCCAACCACAGGATCTCACCACCTTCCGGGAACACCCACATAGCCACATAAAGGCAATTGCTTGGAGCTGTATCTCTGCCCCAGTCAAATGTGAACCCAGAGTCTAATTCGATAGCTACTTAGTCCAACGGCGTGCGCCCCACCCCCCCAATTGAAAACCCTTTGTAAATTTGACCTTGCACTGCTTCGACACACGGCCATCGGAAGAAAGAAGTCTGGAACAATCACAAATCACTACCCAGCAAAACACTGTTGAAAACCCTGGGATATAACATCCCCCACCCTAGAACAACCAAACCAGTAAACTTCACAACATCTACAACTCAGGCTTACGCAGGCATTCCAGCCAATCTACAAGAACAGCCCTGAAGAGCATCTTCATCCCCGGATCACAAACCACATCCAAAGACACAAGCCAACAGAGTACACCCCATCAACACAACAGACGAGAATAAAACTCAACTATCATTGAAACCGCACAAAGTCCTACATGTGGGCTACAGCCCCTGTAACCAAAATCCAAGCTATCGCTCCACCAAAGACGCTGAAGATGCCCAGTCAAAGAGAAGGACGCCGTCAAAGAAAAACGGAAAATAAAACAAACCAACTGTATACGTGGCAGACTCCAGCAGAAACGGCCACAAATACTGAACACATGCCAACAAAACAATCATCATAAGAGATAAATCCCTATATCTAACATCGTATCTCACAACCGCCTCAACATCTCTACATCGCTAATACGTCCAGGCACAACGAGAAACAAACAGAACCCCGCAGGAAGAGATGTCCAAGAAGGGGAACGAATGAAACCAACGCCCTCACCCCTTACACTTAAAGCAAAATGTAGGACGAAGAAGCAGAAGAATGCATCATCAACCCGCCAATCAACCTAACAGATCAATTCTGCAAGGAAGCAGAATACATGGAGCACCAACCAAATTGTCTCACAAATAAGAAGCCCAACAGAACCACCACAAGACAAAGCAAAGATTATAAAACAATCCAAACCACATCAAAAAGATCCACGGCAACCTCATCAACACCAGATCAATGTCCAAACATGCCACAGAGATCTTCGATCTCCTATGCAAAGGTGGTATCAACATCCTAGTCACAACCGAAACATGTCTAGACGACAACTACAAAACCACCTTTCATAACTGCATCCCTGACAACTTCAAGTGTTCACAATTAAACAGGAAAAACAAAAGAGGAAAAGGAATGGTGATGGCATACAAGGAACACCTCAAAATTAAAATGGATGAACCACTAAACATCAAAAACATCCTTCACCTAACTGTAATGCCAAAACAAGCCTCAAATTCATCCTGGTATACAGACCACCAACATACGATGCATGCTTCACCGACATATTCCCTTAAACCATCACCAAACTAGGCATCGAGCAGGAACACCTGGTAATCCTCAGTGACTAACATTTGGTTTGACGAAGAATTCACCAATTCACAGAAAACGCCAACCAAACAACTGAAGACTATGAAACTACATCAGCTAGTCAAAGGAGCACCCCACACTGCAGGACATACGCTGGACTCAATCTTCACCAACAAAAAACTCATCACCACGACACCACTACTACAGATCCTCTAGAGCGACCACCATGTCATTCCATTTGTAATCACACTCCCCACAAAAACGACAAAAAAGGACAAAATCCCAACTATCATGAAAAGAAACTGGAGAGTCATCAGAGCTAGCAACCTAGCAGAGCAATTAGAAATCAACAAACCACCGACAACGACCCTGGATGAAGCTGAAATCGAATTGAAAACACTCGTTGCTGCTTCCCTCGCACCCATCTGGCATCCACTTCCCTGTTCCCTCCTGCCTCCCCTGATTGGCGGATCCCTCCAGGGCTCGTAGACCCAATGACCCGCAGTGCAGGCCGCTCTCCTCTTTACCATCAGAGGCGAGTGAGTGCAAACTTGAGCAGAGGAGCCCCATGGGCCCCTATTTCCATTGTTTAAAAACGTTTGCATCAGCGCTTGCAGTGCCGTCGTTGCTGCTTCCCTCCCACCCCTCTGGCATCCACTTGCCAGTGCCCTCCCGACCCTCCCAAATCCGCTGATCGGCAGATCTCTCCAGGGCTCGGCAGCCCCTGTGGCAAATTTAACTGTTTAGTTTGGTACTCTATTGCTCTGTTAGGCATAGGCCTCTCCTCCCACTATACAGGACTCTCAAATCTAGCAGTGTTTGGGGCTGTACTTAACCACCCAATCGTTTCTCAAATCTAGCTGTTTGGACCCCAGACTCAATTATACAATTGTCTCTCAAACCTAGCTGTGTTAAGTGTCTTATCCTAGTGCTTCAATAGACCCCATTCTAACTGCGTTCCAGTAGCGCCTGGGCCACAAACCGAAGCATCAAGCTCAGCCTGTCATTACTGTTCACTCGCACCAGCAGAACCAAGCCCATACCCCGCCAGCACCGAAATCCATCACTACCTTAATTGAGTCCTATACCACCTGACCATTGAATGCCCACAACCCAACCCCGACAGTGCACCCTTAGGAAACACACCCTACCCACCGACAAACGACAGATTAAGCCAGGGAGCATCCAATCGTATCTAGAGAAGAAAAAAAATAAAAACAAACCACCACGACTGTGCCTACACAACACCGCACAGAGGACCAACTACCCTACAACGTCTGCACCTTGAACTGAAAAATGGCCCGACCCAGAAAGGGACGCCGAGAAAGAGCAAGATCGTGCAACAAGGGACACAGACACAACACCAACAGAACCCAGAAGAAGCAGCCTCATATGCAGGAAACACACCCAACACGGTCATCACCAGAAGAAACTATGTAAGAGAAAAATCCTTCTATCTCACACCCTACCTCACGACAGCCACAGAACATCGATAGCTCAACACGGAAACCGAGACATGCAAAGAATTCCCCGAAACACCCGGAAAAAAAACTGGAGCATTCAAGAGAGTGGGATGACTCCAACGTATTACCCCATACATCACAAGAACAGAGGGGCACCACCGATTTCCAAAACAACCAACAATCCCACCTTTAACCTAACAATCCGACTCGAAGAAGAAGCCATCGCTGATCTTCAACCAATCATCAACACAGAAGAAGCACCACGATTGATTAGCCCCGCTTTCAACCTATTCGACCGCTTCAACACTAAACAAAATCACACCTGGAGAATCCACTGTAACTTAATAAACGCAAGGTCAATGTCCAAACATTCAACCAAAATATACAAACCCCTATCAGACGAAGGCATCGACATCTTATTTGTAACCGAAACGTGGCTTGATGACAATTACAACACCACCCTCAACAACTGCCTGCCTGAAAACTTCAAATGCATCCAATCAAACTGGAAATCCAAAAGGGAGGGGGGGTGGGGGGCGGGGGGGGGGGCGGAGCTAGCGATCATCCACAAGGAGCAACTGGCTATCAAACTGGAAGATCCACTAAACATCGATAAATGCGAATCCTTAATACTATGGCTATCAGTAAACCCCAAAACAAACCTGAAATTCATGCTGATATACAGACCACCAACCTAAGATGCAGCCTTCATAGAAGCCTTCACGGAAGCAATCACCATCCTAGCCATCAAGCACAATCATCTGATCATCTTCGGAGATTTCAAAATCTGGTTCGACGAAGAAACCACAACCACACAAAAATCCTTAACCGCCCAACTAGCAGCTATGAATCTACAACAACTAGTCAAAGGAGCAACACACTCGGCAGGGTATACACTTGATGCAATCTTTGCCACCAAGGATCTCATCCCCACAGCACCAACAATTCAAATACTCTGGAGCGACCACCTCATCATTCCATTCATAATCACAACAGCCGTTCCAACAAAGAAACAAGAAAAACCACCGATCACGATGAAAAGAAATTGGAGAACCATAAAAAACTCCAACTTAACTGAGCTCCTGGAGCTCAGCAAACCACAAGCAACAACTATGGAAGAAGCTGACCTAGACAAAAAAGTTGCCCTGCTCCATACCTGGATCGTAACAACCCTAGACGACATTGCGAAAGAAAAACCTTTCACCCCATCACGTAACAAAATAACAGCAAAATGGTTCACCCCACTACTCAGCACCATGGAAAGAAAAAAAACAAACTAGAATCTGAATGGAGGACCAAAAACAACACTACAAACAAATTAAAATTCCTGCAACAGATCCGCTCATACAAAAAGGAAATACAAAAGGCGAAGAGGAAATACTACGACAACTGAATCTCCAAAGCACCAAATACCCAAAAAGAGCTCTTCAAAATCATAAACGAAATAAAAAACCCACTCTGTTGCAACAACACGCCAATTCCATCGATGAAACTATGCGATGACCTAGGAGACCACTCCAAAAATAAAATAGCTTCCATCCAACACACCATACAAAGCAGACCACGACACCCATGAGGAACATCCAAACAAACTACGGAGCTTCCCCGAAATATCAGTGGAGACTTTCGTCAAACTGGTAAACCAAAGCAACAAATCAGGCTCTCCAGAAGACCCCTGCCCCCCGGACATAAACAAATCAATTCTTAAAAAGGAATCCCCATGGAATACCACAGGAAACTCCTCAACCTCTCAATCTCAACAGGTAAAGTACCACAGGCCTTCAAATCAGCTTACATCAAGCCTCTACTCAGACAACAGGAAACGCAGAGGACTTATCCAAATACAGACCCATTTCCAACATTCCTTACATAGCCAAACTGCTAGAAACATATGTTTACAAAATAACCAAAGAATTCGTAGAAGAGCACTGTCTGACCAGGCAAAAGTTGGATTCAGAAAATGAGGGGAACAGAATCAGCTCTCCTCTCAATATAGGACGACCTAAAAACAAACGCAGACTCCGACAACAGTATTGCCGCGATTCTCCTTGATCTATCCGCAGCATTCGACACTGTCAACCACGACATCCTCAAACAGATTAGAAGGACTAGGAATAACAGATACCGCCCTACTATGGATCAAATCCTTCCTAACAAACAGAACCGAAACCGTATGGAAGAAACCTTTTAAGTCCAACCCAAGGAGTACCACAAGCATCTTTCGCCCTGCTTCCATTCAACATCTACCTGTACCTATTAATCAAAATCATCAAAAGACATGGTCTCATATGCTACAACTATGCCGATGATACTCAAATAATCTTCAACATACAAGACACCAGAGAAGAAAACACCACACTAGAGAATTGCCTTTGTGAAATTTTCTACTGGATGAACCTCAAAATCAATCGATGCAAAACAGAGATAATGATTGTTACAAAAAAGGAAGGAGACATCAGCTACATCCCCTGGCCAAGAGAGCTCGGCACCACGCCAGTGCCATCAATTGTAAAAAACCTAGGGGTCCTGATGCACAACAACCTCACTCTAGAGCCACAAGTAAACGCTCTCTTCAAAAAATGTTTCTTCCTCCTGCAAGCGGCAAAAAGGATCCTACCGTTCCTGTCGTTTGCCAACAAATCACTTATCGCTCTGATCATGTCCAGAGTAGATTACGCCAATAGCCTATACCTGGGCATGCCCGAACGACTTCTAAAAAAACTACAACACATACAAAACGCAGCAGCCAGACTCCTCCTCAAGCTACCCAGAAGATATCACACCATGCTAAAAATACTACTTTGGCTACCATTAAAACAGCAAATAAAGTTCAAATCAATGTGCATCACGCACAGAGCAATACGCAAACAAGGCACAGAATTCGAGTGATAAACTACGCCTACACCAGCCAACAAGAACACAGATCTAGCACCAACATCCGCCTGGAACCAAAACCCTATAACAGAAGAAAACTCAGAGGATCCCCTTTCTCTCACCAGGCACCGAAAACCTAGAATGACCCACCAAAGAATATACAGAACACAACAAGCCACCTAGCATTCTGGAAACGCCTCAAATCCTGGCTCTTCACAGTGTAACTACAACGACGCACAAGAATGTCCACTCCGCTAAGCAATGACGAATAAAGATACCGACCTCAGTCGCTCCCAAAAATGGACATGCATAGAACCCAAAGAACGGACCCCACGACAAACCATAAGACATTATGAGAAATAGCCACAAAAGGAGGACACTAAAGATTGATCACATACCGAGACGAAAGCACTTAAATGACTCATCCACAGCCTCTCGGCCTGTACCATAGTCAAACTCCCAGCAGACACATTCAGATAGAAAGTATTGTAAGAGGAGACCACAACACCTGCTCCAACACCAAACACCAAGGAGGAGAATAGACACCCAACACCACATTACTTACTCCATCAGAATTAGAACACTTACAGAGCGCATTCAAAAACAGCGAACGCGCCGCACCAAACCCTAAACCCCTGCCAGGCGAAGCCCCTTTGCCTATCCTGATGGGATTGTCAAGGTTAGCGAGCACCACACTTGGACAGAGTTTTGAATGTTAGCATGTAAAACATCATTTAAACCACTAACTAAAAAAAAAACAAGGGAAAAAAACACATTTCTGCAGACTTATCACACTCAAAAATCTCATACAACCATCTCTTGCACAACAACCTGCACGCACTTCACAACACTGCAACACATAAGCCGCACCAACAGCACACGAGGACTGACATACAATCCGATACGCGCACGAAAGCTCAGCACCCAGTGTATACCGAGTTGAAGCTGCCAACAGAACGCCACTCCTCTCACCATCCTACTCCCTTGTTCACCTTTCTAAACCATCCCACCTTTTCGTTTGCAGATCCGCCGGAGTGCCTGGGGACCAAAAGCGCAACAGGAAAATTATTTACCCCGCTACGCTGTGCCATGAAAAGAAAAAAAAAAAGAAACTTGAATTAGAATGGATGAAAAAAAATAAAGACCAGGTGAAGAAAATACAACTCCAGCAACAAATCCACTCATACAAGAAGGAAATTTACAAGGACAGAAAAACACTACGACAACAGAATCACCAAATCCACCAACACCCATAAGGAATTGTTTAAAATCATACACAAAATAAGAAACCCCTCTGGCTGCAACAACACTCCGATACCGTCAATGAAGCTGTGCAATGACCTACAGACCACTTCAAAGACAAAATCACCACCATCCAACAAATCATACAAAGCAGACCAATCGAGTACAACATGCAACCTACCCAGCCATTAGTGGATCACCAGAACCAACTCTGAAGCTTCCACCAATTATCAGCAGAGACATTCGTCAAGCTGGCAAGTAAAAGCAACAAAGCAGGCTACCCCATGGATCCATGCCCCCCAGACATACACAAATCAAACCTCACAAGGAACACCCATGGAATACTACAGAAACCTTTTCAATCAATCACTTTCAACAGTGTAAGTACCGCAATCATTCAAGGCAGCATACATCAAGTCACTCCTCAAGGGCACAGCAGGAAACGCGGAAGACCTCTCCAACTACAGAACCACTTCCAAAATCCCCTACCCAGCTAAATGTTGAGACATAAGTCTACAGGATAACAAGAATTCACAGAGGAGCACCAACTGTTGGACCAAGCACAAGTAGGTGTCAGACCAATGAGGGGGAACCGAAACGGCATTGCTCTCAATTTGGGATGATCTAAAGACTAAATGCAGACTCAGACAAAAGCACAGCTCTAATCCTTCTGGACCACTCCGCAGCATTTGACACAGTCAACCATAAAATCCTCATCAGAAGACTAGAAGAAATGGGAATCACTGACACAGCCTTATTATGGATTAAATCCTTCCTAACAAATAGAACAGAAACGTCCGGATAAAACCATTCAAATCATCGACAAGAGAATTCAACTGCAGCGTACCACAAGGATCATCCTTCTCCCTATTGTTTGTTTTTGTTTATTTGTTGCACGCGCCAGACCCGGAAGTATCAGGGTGCAGAAACAAAGGATATTTTAAGCTCACGAGGTTACATAGTATAGTACAGTAGAATTTACAAATTTACATCTTACATGTTAAGGTAAGTAGCTAACAAGGTTCCATAGTATAGTGCAGTGGGATTTGCAAATTTACAAGTTTACATATTACAAACTGAAGTGGAGGGCTTACAAAGTTACATAGTGTAGCACAGAGGAATTAAAGTTACATATTCCCAAGTAGGGTATACAGTGTACAGGGCATAGCAGAGTTAGCAGGAGTATATAAAAAGTAGGATGGCAGTCATGTAAAGTAGGGGCTGTTGGGAAGGGTTAGAGGCCCTTCTCTCCCTTGTCTGGATTTAGATATCATTGGATTTAAGCCAATTGATAAAGTAACACCAGAAGTGTCGGCATGTTTGGTTTTCCCTCAGGTGTGGAGGCAGGGATTTCCATAGTTGGGCCGCTTTGACAGGGAAGCTATTTCCCCCAAAGGTAACTTGTTTGAAAGGTGCAACTGTCAAGCAGTTTGTGTAAATTGATCTTGTGGGTCGAAAGGACGTTCTTTTATTAAACCTCTTAGCGAGGTATGGTGGGCGTGCTGCATTGTTGAGGGCTTTGAAGATAGGGGGGCAGTTTTAAGTTTGATTTCATCAAGAGTAGACAGCCAGTTATTATTTCTCCTTACTTATGAGATGTGATCTCTTTTGGATATTCCTAACGCCGCTCTTAAGGCATTGTTTTGGAGTAATTGTCTTTTCTTAGTGATATATTTGTTGGCACCAATGTAAAGAGCGTTACAATAGTCCAGCTTGGATAGCACAAGTGCCCTTGCCAATGTGGTACAGCTACTTGTAGAGAGGAAGGGTTTAGCTGATCTAATCAGTTTACATGTGTAAGCCGTGGCAGATGCCATAGTATTACTTGTTTTGTCAGGGTGAGACCAGAGTCAAGGTAGAAACCTAGTGTTTTTACCTCCTTCCTCTATGTTAAAGGAGGTATATTTATGGCCCAGTTTGTTAATATTGGGTGGGGTCCCCAGGATGAAGAGCTCAGTTTTTTCATCATTCAGGCATAGGCCATGGAATGCCATCCATAGCTGGATGATGAGGTATATCCTATTCACCAAGGCCAAGTCCCGATTGTAATCCCCTGTAAGTGGGAAGAGAATCTGAGTGTTATCTGCATAGTTAGTGTAGGTGACACCAAGACAATCCAGATCATCAAAGGGGGGCCTGGTGACTGTTATACAGAGAGGGGGAGATGCAAGAGCACTGGGGGACACCACATGAAATGGGGATAGGATCGGATGCTTCTGAGGCGGAGAAGACTCTCATAGTTCTTTAGCTCAAGAAAGATTGGATCCATGCTATGGAGTGTTGTGAGAAGTGTACAGACGATTCTAAGTGGTTGCAAAGGACAGTGTGGTCCACCAGGTCAAACGCTGCTGAGGGATCTAGGAGGAGTAATAAGGCACATTTACCCTGATCTCTCAACTCGTGAACCTAGGCTTTAAGGTCGACGAGTGTTGTTTCAGTACCGTGCTGAGGTCTGAACCCTGATTGCCGGAAACACAGGAGTTTCTGTTCCAAAAAAAAAATCGCTGAATCTGTAAGTATGCCACCTTGTCCAGTAACTTAAGGAGGAATGGCACTGTTGCGATTGGTCTATAGTTTGTAGGTATAGCAGGGTGTAGTGTTTGTTTTTTCAGAAGAGGAAGGACCCCAAGATTCCTTAACATTACTTGGAATAGTGCCCGAGGTAAATGACAGATTTATAAGCTTGGAGATAAAGGATGAGAGATCTCTTGCTGCGTCTTTTATAATTTGGGCAGGGCATAGGTCTCCTCGGCAGTTAGAGGGCTTAAGAGTATGATTTTTTTCAACTTCTAATATTGTGTTTTTATTGAAATTAAAGCGAAGTTCTGGTTTAGGTGAGATTAGAGTATTTTTAAATTGGCTCGTGGGTGTTGGTACATTTAATTTTTTTTGGGCGATTTTTACTTGAAGCGTGGCAATTTTGTTAGCGAGTGCTTTCTGTATATCAGCACACCATTTCTTGCCTTTAACACAATTATCAGGTGCAGGGATAGGGTTTTCTAATTCCTTTAGTATAGCGAAAAGTTCCTTTGTACCTGATTTGGCCTGTAGTATCCTGTTGTCAAAACTTTTTTAGCTCGTCCTATTTCATTTTTATATTTCGTGGAGATATTGATATGGTTCACTTTGTTCATCTCAGAAGGAGTAGACCACCATATGGATTCACCTTTTCATTTTTCTTTTCTCAGTGATTTGAGGTGTGGTGTAAACCAGGCATTAAAGTGCGTTCTTGGTTTACTGCTCCTCATTTTTAAAGGGGCAATGATATAGATAGCTTTTGATACAACTTTGTTGAATTCATTCACTAAAGTAGGTGGATTGAGTCTGGGAGAGAATTTAACGTAGGGAGTAAGAGGGGTAGAAGCCTGTCTGAGGTTATGTTCTTTTTATTTTTAGTTGGCATAGCGGGTGCTATGGGATTGTTAGGGATTTGGTTAGCTTTAGCATCTATGGTGAAGGTTATAAGCGAATGTATCATCCAAACCTGGGAGCGGATGTTGATGTTGCAATTGTAATCAGCTATCCAGTCAAGAGTTCTGCCCTTATTATGGGTAGGCCTAGTTACTTTTTGCAAGAAACCAAGTTCAGCAAGGGCATTAGCGATGGATGTGCCTTGAGTACCATTGGGGTCATTGTAGCCTAGGTTCATGTCTCCCAGTAAGAGTACCTGGGATGCGGTTTTTTTAGGTTGTCTGACAGTAGCATGGAGAGGTCCTCTTCGAAGGAGCCAATAGGGCCTGGGGGTCTGCAGATAAGATGTATGGTAATAGTTTGTGAGTCTGAGATAGGTCATTTTATAGAGAGGGATTCACAGGAGTTAGTGTGCATTGGGCTACTAGTCTCATAGCTAATGTGGATTTAGCTATGACTGTTATACCCCCAGCGCGGGTATTGGCTCCATCTTCTCTTAAGATCATGTAGTAGTTTGGTGGGACAGCAATCATCAAGGTTGGCCCTGCTGCCTGGTGCAGCCAGGCTTCAGTGATAGCTACGAAGCCGTAGTTTTCCGTTTCTATCAAATCAGCGATTTCTTTAGCATGTGCTACTAGAGACCATGAGTTGATAAGTGCTCCTTTGAGCGCATAAGTGGGTGAGGTTGATGTAGAGGTAGGTAGGCTTGGTCTTGCTATAGATATGAGTTGTTGTAGTGTGACATGTTTTAGATTTAGGTGATTTCAAGGCTGTTTTAAGGGCAGCACTAAAGTTACTGGTACTCGATTTTGGATGAGTATTTTTAGAGTAATTGCTAGTCTGGAGCCTGGCTGGTGGGTCAGATATGTTAGGTAGTCTTGAGCGTAACTTAAAGTTCCTGAGCAAGATGTCGCATGGAACATTTTTTCTAGTCTCGATAAGTGGGGCATTAGGCGGGCGAAATATGGTCTGAGTGACTAGTCCTGGTAGTCTGCGAGGGGTTTGGTGCAGTCCGGCACCCATTTAAGGGTAGTGCGGTCATGATAGCTAGTAGGTAGAAGGTCGTGGCAAGCATCATGTAGTATAGTATGCTGCAGCAGTGGTACCTATGGTATTTGACTTGGCACTAGCATAGAGGTCACGAAGGGCTAATTAGACTTTGCAGGGAGATCACAGTAGGCTAATTCAACTAGTGTTACGCTCACCTGGTTCCACGGGGACACCACCCAGCAGTTGGGACTCGGGTATCCTTCTCTGCGGTTCCCAGCTGTGACCAGCGGAAGGGTTCTGCCTGGAATACAGGTGGGCAATGTTCAAGACTGGACAACTGGGGTAAACAGTCCCCCACCACCCCGTATACCCGTGGCCTCACTGGACCTCTCCTCACCTTGTTTTTAATGCAGGTGTGTTATCCGTCCCGCCTTCTTGGCAGGGGCGCGTTGTGCTTGGTGGGCGTTTGAGATCGAGTTACTTCACTGATGCCGGCCCGCTTTGAGTCTTTCAGGTAGGTCTTATTGCTGTGCTATATTATTGTCTTTGCATGCCTTTTTGGTTTAACTAATGTCTTTTCTCTTCCTTAGGTGTGCGGAAGTCCAATATGTGGCATAGACTGAATTGGGTCACGACGGTAAGTAATGGCGTTTTTAGAGCGCCTTGATGCGGTGAGTAGGCACTAAGCACAGCGCTATGATGCCTTGCCTCTTGCTAACCTGTTGTCTTGTCTTCCCACAGGTCGCGGTGCTCACCCGGTGCATGGAATTCCTGAGGCGATGCTGGTCGAGGAGCGGCTTGCGAGGTAAGCTTTTCGGCACCGTTCATTAAATTGTAAAAATGTCTAATGCCTTGTTTCTTCCTTTTTTGCAGATCCGTCGGTTCGGGAGGAGCGCTGGTCCCAGGATGCTAATCTCAAGATCCGTCGACAGCTAACGATGAAATTACAGGTAAGCTGCTGCTGCTAACGATGTCCCTTTTCTCCTTCACAGATGCTGTTCTTTCGAGGTTCGTGGGTGCAGCTGAACACGGGTGTGGTTTAAATAGCTTCAAGAAAGTAGTCCAGGTAAAATAGTTCCTATGGTACCACACCCTAAAATACTATACTGCATAGCTTGGTTTCAAGGAGCCAAGCTATGTGGATGCCTCCATGTTGATTGACACTGAAATAAAGTAGTTCCCAATACAAGTCCTTTATCAAGTCGAGCATGGCGCCAAAGACGCCAGGACTGGCCCCAAGAAGGCCTAGGCCAAGGATGCCTGGTTTTAGTGGAGACCCTTCCTGGCCCATGGGCTTGCCAGGGGGTCTTCTGGATTGGGGTCGTGACAACTGGGCATGAGGATCACAGTAGGCTAATTCAACTGGGCATGGAGATCACAGTAGGCTAATTCAACTAGGCATGGAGATCACAGTAGGCTAATTCGACTAGGCATGGGGATCACAGTAGGTTAATTCAACTAGGCATAGAGATCACAGTGGGCTAATTCAACTAGGCATGGAGATCATAGTAGGCTAATACATGTACTTATATAGCGATTACAAGCAAGCATCTAGTGATCGGTGGGCGCATAATGGCTGGGCAAGTAGGCTCGGGCGGTTAGGGATATAGTATAACGGCCACATAGTGTCAGCCCCCTCAAGTACTTGCTCGTGGGGAGTCAGCATTGTGACGTATTGTCAACACGCAGTATTAGCACATACGGTAAGCCTCAATTAAGGCTTATCGACTGAGACATCATAAACACGTATATACATAATATGTTAGGATGTGCAGACAAATATTCATACTTGCAAAACATCCGATGGATGCCGGAGGTACCACAGTAGTGCAGTCAGTAGGCGTATTCACAGGAATTAATTGCCCAGCATTAGGCGAGGCTGCCGAATCTATGGCGTAGAGGTAATCCGCATACTGATGGTTTGGCCCGTGTGTGAGATAAGTCGAAAGTGGGCTTGTAAGGGTGCTCCCGGTGCGAACAGGGTCAAACGGGGCTCACGCCCTTAAAATGGCCACCGGCAGATTTTTGTATTAAAGTAGAATACAAACACGTTGCTTAGCAACGTTGAGGCAGCTCAGCCTCGTTTTCAACCTGCAACGCGCCTGACATTTTGAATTTCGGTAATGTCGGCGCGTGCGGTCAGGAGTGCGATTCAGTGCAGATGGTGGCCAAAATACCAAAATCTGCAGCGGTGATGGGGGCAATGGAGGCCCAGGCAGGGCAGATTTGTGGATCACGTATTTCTGCTGCTGTAAGGAGCACCATTGGGGATGGCACACAGGTCTAGCAGGGCTTTCTTCTGCAGGGGGGCGTTTGGGCCCACGATGGATGCGGGGGCTCCTGCCCTCTCCACGGCGAAGTCACTATATACCTGATGCCATTAATTTACTTTATTTGTATCTGTAAAGCGCACCAACAGCCCACGGGCATCGAGGCGCTGTTGCAGAGATGGTCTTACTTACACATAGTTGTCTTAGTTACATATGGTCAGATTTGAGAATAACAACCTTCATAGGGTAAGGCGATTAGGTGAACAGCAAAGTTTTGATTAATTTCCTGAATGCTAGGTGAGATTCGACCTTTCGGACCTGAGGGGGGAGGGAGGGTTTGGGGGGGCGGGCGTTCCAATGTGTCTGCCAGAACTGGGAAACTAGATCCTCACACTCAAAAAAAACACAGCCTCACATGCTACAACTACACAGATGACACTCAGCTTGTCTACAAAATACAAGATGCACAGGAAGAAAAAACGTTAAACAACTTCCTACAAGAGCTCTACAGTTGGATGAACATAAACAGCCTCAAACTCAACCCGGGCAAAACTGAAATAATGATCATAGCTAAATTATAAGTTAATCACCATAGTGACTAACGTACTACTAGTCCATAGTCTTCTTTCCTCCATACTGTATGGGCGACCCTCGCTAGGGACGGGAGATGGAACCTTTTTCAACAGAAAAAAAATCTTCCCTTTTAAATTTAGAGGTGCGGCCCTGGGAGCATGCGCTTCCCTGACTCCGCCCACCGGCGCCACTCCTCAGTCCCACTCTGACGCGTCGACAATATTACCATTGCCTAATGACACCATTTTTATTAAGGGGGAGGATGGTGGGACATATGGAGGAAAGGGGACTATGGACTAGGAGCATGTTAGTCACTACAGTGAGTAACTTATAATTACTCCAACGTCCCGTCCCCTCTCCTCCATACTGTATGGGTGATTAAAACTGATGTTAGCCCCGGGGTGGAGAGGCGACCCTGCCAAGAAAACAAGTTCCTTAAAACTGCCTGACCAAATGCCGCGTCCGACCTTGACCTGGCATCCAAGCAGCAGCACTTGCAGAAAGCTGAAAGCGTGGCCCATCTAAACGCCTTACTGATGACCTGCCAAGGAAGGTGCCTCTGAAAAACCACAGCAGTGGCCTTGGCTCTGATAGCGTGGGCATGCATATTTGCCAGGAGTGCCTTGTGCTACCCCTCATAAGCTTCCTTGATGGCTGCAACCATCCATCTTTCTAGGGAGGCCTTGGAAGCTTGATAGATGATTGGTCTTGCCCCACTGAAGGTGACAAAGAGCCTCTGATTTGCAGAAGCTCTTTAGGTCTGTCCAGGTAGAATTTTAGAGCACACCTGACATCTAGACAGCGCAGAACCCTATTTGCCTTGTCCTTGGGGTCCGCGAAGAAAGTAGGTACACACATTGAGGTGAAACAAGGAGACTACATTAGGTAAGAATGCAGGATGAGTTTTAAGGACCGCCTTGTCCATATTAAAGGTAGTATAGGGCTCTGAAGCCACCAATGTCTGGATTTCACTGACCATGCATGCAGACGTAGGACACACCAAGAGGGCCATCAGAATGGTGGCAAGCTTGATGTCCGCAGAAGCCATTGGCTCAAATGGTTTATGCACTGAGGCGCCCAAAACTACATTGAGGTCCCACACCAGGTGTGGCTTCTTGATAGGTGGGTAGAGCCTAGTGAGGCCCGCCAGATGTCTTAACTATCAGGTTGGAGGATGAAAAGACCACCTCCACTGAGTTCCTATAGGCTCCAATGGCAGCCAGATAGGTGCAGCATGTGTCTACTTGGACCCCCTAGAGTGCGAGGTGTGCAGAGAAAGATAGCACGTCATCCAACATGCAAGTCAAGGAATCGACTTCCTTTGATTCTCGCCAGTGACAAACCCTAGTCCACTTGCTCTTGTACTCGCTCCTAGCGCCCTGACTGTATGATGTCTAGGTTAGCCTGTGACAGACACAGATGCTTTAATTTGACCTATGCAGGAACCATGCTGCGAAGGCCAACCTCTGTGGGGCAGGGTGGGTGACCGTGCCTCCCTGCGGTAAGTGTAGGTGGGCTGGACCCAGCAAAAGATGCACCAAGGCCTGTTCCGACAGGCTGAGTAGTTCCGAGAACCATGGCATCGCAGGCCACCATGGGGCTATCAGGATGACACAGAGGTGCCGTGCCTCCATGATTTCGCAGATTACCCTGTGGACTAGGGGAGTGGAAGGGAAGGCATACGGTTCATATTGTCCCATTGTATCTGCACCGCCCAGAGAGCCCCAGCTCTGTCCCTGCTAGGATGCAAACTGGGGGCACCTCCTGTTGGACCAGGTAGCAACGGGATCCACCCGAGAATGACCCCATCTGTTGAAGAGCCCCTAAAGGACTTGTTCGTTCAACTGCCATTCGTAGGTGTCGGCACCCAGTCTGCTGAGCCTGTCCACCTCCAGATTGGACTCCCCCGGGAGGTGGATTGCCCTCAAGTGCATGTTGTTCTCCAGGGCCCACTCCCAAATGCTGACTGCCAAGGTGCATAAGGGAGGAGAACTGGTGCCACCCTGGTTGTTGAAGTAATACATGCTGGTTCAGTTGTCGGTTTGAATGAGTATCATCTTGCCACTGATCACGGGCATGAAGGCTTTGTGAGCAAAACAGATTGGCTTCAGCTCCAACCAATGGATATGGGCCTCCTGTTAAATGTTAAAAGGTATTTGTACCGCGCACCGTCATCAACGGAATTGGTCCCCAGGCGCCCTGGTGGATCTGTAAATGATAAGGGGGGCGGGGGGAATTGGTTAGTAGGGTGGTGTTCACAATTCTGAGTGTGGCACTTGCTGTCATTCAAGTTTCATCTAGGCGCGGGCATGTTGTCCTTCAATCAATCCTATCTAGATGAGACCAAACTCCATGCACACTGTGGCTGTCCAGAGTGGCCCCCCCCAGCCCTCCAAGGAAGAGTCCGCGGTGAGGGTAACCAGCGGTGCTGGTTGCCTGAAGGGCCTGCCCATCCACAAGTTGTAGTCCGTGCTCCACCAGACTAGGGCCTGGTAGAGTTGGGTAGGGATGCTGACAAGTTCGGCCCAGGAACTCCTCACCTGACTCCAGGAGGCTGCAAAGTACAGCTGCAATTGTCTCATCTTGAGACTCGTGTAAGGCACTGCCAGAAGACATGCCGCCATGATACCCAAGAAGTGTTGGTACCGCCCTGCAGAGGTTACAGGTCTGCTGAGAAAATGCCCAGTGGCACTCTGGATGGCTGTGATCTTGTCCTCCAAGAGGAAAACACTCTTGGAGCATGCATTCCAGATGAGGCATAGGAACGCAAGATTCTCTGAGTAGGCTCCAGCTGAGACTTGTTGAGATTGATGAAGAATCCCAATTCATGTAGCATATTCATGAGGGCAGAGGCAGTGTGCTGGACTGCCTCCTGAGATCTCGCCCGGACGAGCCAGTTGTCTAGGTATGGGTAAACATGGTGACCATGGGCCCTGAGAAGGGCTGCCACCGCGTTCATGAATCTGGTAAAAACCCTGGGGGCCGAATTGAGGCCAAAGGGTAGAACCCTGTATTGGAAATGAAATCCCATGATCCTGAACCTCAAAGGACTGATGAGGCTTCCAAATAGGGACGTGTAGGCAAGCATCCTTCAGATCCAGGGAGCACATTTCAGTCTCCCCTGTACAGTGTCTCCGCAAAAAACGCTGGGGTAACCATCTTGAAGTTTTGAAGAGGTGGGGGGGAGGAGTAGGACGGGGTGGGGGGGTTTTGTTGGCGAGGTTCAAGGTGGAAAGGTCCAACACAACTCTTAGGCCAGCCTGGTTCTTGTGTATGGTGAAAATCTGTGACTAGAAGCCCAGACTCCTCTGGGAGGCTGGAACTTCTTCCACTGCCCGACTCTCTGCAAACAATCGAATTTCCACAAACAGAGTTGTCTCAATCTGTGGGAGGGAAGGAAGAGATAAGATAGGCGGTAGCCCGTGGACACTACTGAGGATCCAGGCATCTGAAGCTTGCGTGCCAATATTGTGCGTGAATGAATATATGAATCTTTCGCTCTCTGAAAAATGTCACCACCCTCGAACGGAAGGTCCAATATGCGCTCCTGGACGTCCGGGTTGAACTTGGTATCGCGAAGCCAGGCAGTTCTTCTCATGTCCGTAGCGATGCAGATGGCAAAGCCTGAGGTGTCTCTAAGAGCCACTGTGGACTCAATGATGTCCTGCGCAACCATTTTTGCTTCCGCCAGCCCCGCCTTGAAGCGCGTTTGACCCTGCACTGGAAGTTTCTGGGAATGAAGTCAGCTATTTCCCACCAAAGCCTTTGATTTACAGCCGCAAACACAGCATCTGCATTAGACTGACGAAGGTGCAGCGCGGCATTGGAATAGACCCTCTTTCTATATGCCTTTAAGATCTTCTCCTCCTTGCCTAGGAGCGCTGAAGTAGCCGAGGAAGACTGCGGCTTGGAGTAGAGTGATGCAGCGGCAATCAAAGAGGAGTGTGGTTGAGGGTGTGCCAACAGTAAGAGCGGATCCCCAATTCCCTGTACTTGGCATTGAGGCACAGATTGGTAGTTCTGGGGTTTAAGCCATCCCTTTTTGGCCAAGGTCACAACGTCTTTCTGCATGGGAATCCCCATTCTAGCCGCGGGGCATAGGAGGACCTCGGCCAGGACCCCCCTGCCTCTGGTTGTTCAACCTCAGGTTGTGGAAGCCCCAGGTTTTCGGCTAGACCTGCGAGTCGTTCATGGAATGCCTTGGCTGAAGAAAGTGTGTCAGGGTCCTCCTCCTCATCGGTGTCCATCAGGATGTCCTGCTGGTCTGGAGCAGGTCGAGTACTGGGCGCCAAAGGCTGAGGTGTGAAGGCTGGTGCAGAACGGCCTGGGCTGCAGGAGGCAGGGGTGCCGGCACCATGGGGCCCGGCGTGGGCCTGAGGCGCTGGAGTCATAGGAGGGATGATCGTGGGCGCTAGAGGCAGCATGTGCCTGATCACATCCCAAAGGATGGTTCCCATCACTTTAAAAAAAAAGTGTCCTCACAGGCCGGTGGCGCAGAAGTAGGAGCAGGGCCTGTAGGCTGGTGAGGCCTGGGCGTACTCTGCCTTGCTGCATGCGGGGTGTATCTTCCCTGCGACGCTGAAGGATATGCTGTAGGCCACGTACCTGGTGAAGACCAGTACTCCCACCTGGAAACTCATTCCCCTACCTGCCCACTCGAAGGTAGGTGGTGTCAGACGAGTGGCCATTTAGGCAGGCTGCAGGCCAGGTACAATCGTTGTGGTGCTTGCTGCGCTGGGCCCGGCCTCCTCCTGGACTCTTGGCAGTCGAGCTTGAGGCCTACCCTACACGTCAGGACGGGGCCTGGTTCTGTCATGTCCTTGGCTGTGTCGCCGGTAGTGTTGCATACAGGCGCCCCCTCAGACATTTGTCCGGTAGTAGGGCATAGCCCCTCGGGTGGACACCAGGTAAAAGAACCTATCGGCCCCTTCAGCGATATCACCGGCACGTTCTAGCGACCTGGTAGATGAAGCAGCCTCGGCACCTGTGCTAGGGTTAGAACCTGAACGATCCCTCCCGCTCAGATGTTTCCTTGAGAAGGAGTCACCCTTGCGGGGTGCAGTTGAAAACAGTGGCCCTACCTTGGGCCTTGACTTGTGCTTGACAAAGTTCTTCAAGTCCTCTGGAGGTGATCATTCAAAGAGCTCTCTCCAATGAGCTAACCTGTTCTTCAGAGCGCAAGGTGTAGGCGCGTCACACGTGGTACAACCCTCCCAGCCGTAATCGGGGCCAAGGCAGCGGAGGCAAAGAGCATGGAGGTCAGACGTAGGGAAGAGCCCCTCGCAGGCTGGACACCTGAAGCCCAATGACGTAGACATGCGCCTGGCAGGATTGTGGTGCCAGAGGACATAGTACCTGATTAAAGACCAAGAGACAGTTTCTGGGGAAGAGCACATGGAATTACAAGGCCGGAGCCAAACCCAGGAGCGCTGGTGAAAGCGGTCCGCTCCCGTCGACGCAGAAAAGAGGACTGCAGAGTGGTGCCGGTGGGCAGAGTCATGGGAGCGCATGCTTCCAGGGTGCCTCTAAATTTAAAGGAGAAGATTTTTTCTGGTGAAAAGGGTTCCTTCGTCCCTAACGAGGGACGCCCATACAGTGTGGAGTTAATGGGACGGGACGTAGGAGTAAAGCAAGGAAAACAACCACTACATGGCCAATGGAACAGGGTACAGCACAGACTCGAACGATAGTAAAAAAAAACCTGGGAGTCTTGAAGGACAACGAATTAACACTTGAACCACAAGGAAACACCATCATCAAGAAGTGCTTCTTCCTGTTATATGCAGTAAAAAGGATACGGACATTCCTCTCTTTCACCCACAAAACACTCCCCGTCATTGTACTTGTGTTCCAAGTAGACTATGTCAACAGCCTATGCCTGGGAATGCCAGAAGGATTGTTAAAAAAGCATTTGGCGAATCAAGAACACTGCAGCAAGACTCCTGCTCAGACTACCACGAAGAAAACACATTACCCCCAGCGCTGAAAATGCTACAGTGGCTGCCAATAAAAGAGAATAACAGAGCAGTACACGGCCAGGGAGCAGAGTTCCTAAAGAAAGAAATAACCATCTACCACCCAACAAGATCACTCAGATCATGCAACGACATTCGCCTAGTTCCAAAAGCTTTCAACAAAAGAAAACTCGGAGGATCATCCTTCACTCAAATGGCAAACTCAACCTGGAATAATCTACCAAAAAACATACGCAACACAAGAGGTCATTTGAAGCTCAGAAACCTACTCAAATCCAGGCTCTTTTTTCCAGATTCAGGAAGTATCAACTAGGATGAAAGGACCAATACGAAACCGTGAATACCCCAGTAGGAAACCATAATCCTCAAGCTTCCCTTCCATTATAAAATCAGGGGTGGACGCGTACCGCCCACATGCTACCACTCCTAAAGGGTACCTAGATAGGTGGGGACAACCAACAAGATGGACAATAAGGGACAAGTCATGTGACCAAAGCTACACCTGCCACAGGGCTGGGAAAGTAGCAGAAATGAGCTAGATACACAAACCACTAGAGCCACACAAAGATCTCAGACTACGCAGCATGCTGCCAACTAGATGGCAAAGTCAGAGTACCAAACACACAGGCGAACAGTGCAAACCAAATTGAAGCGGCCAACTGGACATCACAACTCTCACTTTCCTACTCCCACTACACCCTACTAAGCCCCCCTATCCACTTCTCAAAACACTCCTTTTCAGATCCACCAGAGCACCTGGGGATCAGAGAGTGGTGATGGTGCGCGGTACAAATACCTTTATCATTAACATTTGCTATGTGTATTGGTTAGTCTAAAATAGTATTTACCGACCTTGCGTATATAAAATAAATCTATATTTTATTATGACTTTCAGTGTGTAAGATTTTCTTTGGGCTAATGTATTGACTGGGTTCATTGAACTTACCTACAGCTAAAATCCTCCTCATAAGATAAGCCTTGCTGCTGTGCCAATCTTCCAATCCTTAGGATAGTGCATGCTTGCACTACGAGTTGGGGAACTGTATACCAAGGGATAATTTTATAGAGTCGTACCTCCAGGTTTGACTTCAGGAAAACTCCCCTAACACTATCAAGCAGTGTATGGGTGCCGGGTGGGTAGTGACAAACATCACAGGACTCTTCAGTGATAACGCATCAAGGCAGAAGCCTAAGAAATGCATCAATAGGATATGCTATTTGGCATTTGTATAGCGCCCTTTACCATAGTTACGCTTCAAAAGCGCTGCAGGTTGAACGTCCTCTGGGACCGCAATCCACGTCAGCAGAGAGTGTACTGTACAAAAACATGTTTGGGTGCACTCTATTTGTGCAACCAGTGTGCAATAGGTGGTGTATAGCTGCATACTGGTGCTAGGAGTGAAGCAGTGGTTGTGTAAGATCTGTAGAATGTGTAGCAAGACTAAAAGGACTATGGTATCTGCATTCTGGCGGCGCTGGTGCTTGAGAATGACATTATGTATGCAGCTAGGCCGAATTCAAGGGGTATAGCTGCGTTCCAAAGACTGTTGAGGTGAACATGGAGATGTTCAAGTATGTGTGCAGCTAGGCCGAATTAATCGAGGGGTGTAGCTGCATTTTATCATTTGTTAGTGTAGAGGCAGGAGTTAGCATAGTGGTGTGTTGGAGTGTATTTTCATCTTCCAGGGGGACCTTGTTCCTGTTCAGCTTCCAGTGCCTGACGAGGCAGTATTGTCTCCCTGTGTTTTTAATGGTCAATGTTTTGGCGAAGACCGACTGTTGGTGACAGGCAGATCTGTCCCAAAACTCATGCTACTGTATAGGTGCAAGCTACGTCCTTGGTCGGCAAATCTGCTAAAATGAATCCCAGATAGGTAGTTCTACTAGGACATTCCCAGAAAGTTGGGATTAGCAAAGACTAAATGCTAAAACGTTCCTTGCTATATAATTCTCCACAGGAATTTCCTGATGTGTAGGACTAGCAAGCAAGTGCATTTCCTGGATTGATAGCTAATGCATATTTGCAGTGCAATGACCAAGTTCATAAGTGCTATTCGTGCTTGGTTTGCTAGTTCTGCTAGATAGATTACCGTTGGGTAGTTCTGCTATATACATTCACTGGTGGGTGTAATTAGGAGAGTAGCTGCTAGATTGCTCTCCGGTATCTAGTTCTGCTCTTGGATTTGCAGGTGCATAGAATTGGCAGGCAAGTGCCTTCTTGGACTGATTGTGCTGTGCATGATTGCATAGCCTTGATCAAGCCCATGAGTGTTATTGGTGCTTGCTTTAGGAGGCTAGCACAATCGCCCCTGAATTGATGGTGATAGATAACTCTAGGCCTCCGAGCGTACAGAGTTCCTGCGGATGAGGTGATGAATACATTCTGTCAGGTACATGGGTACCGCTACGATTCGGGTTTCAAGTCTGGGCAAAGGTTCTAGGTGGTGGAGGTAGATATCAGGCCTGACCGTCTACAACAGGGTTTGTAATCAGAAGAGTACCACGCCAGATGTCGGCCGTGGTGGTATGTCAGGTGGTTCACTGCAT
This sequence comes from Ambystoma mexicanum, assembly GCF_040938575.1. Lineage (NCBI taxonomy): Eukaryota > Metazoa > Chordata > Amphibia > Caudata > Ambystomatidae > Ambystoma > Ambystoma mexicanum. The sequence continues at coordinate 1,024,485,909 of NC_090929.1, read as the reverse complement.
TCCATTGTGTTTTAGGCGAAGAGCCAGGTTTTGAGTGCCTTCCGGAAAGTAATGTAGTCTTCGCTGTGTCTAATGCGGGGAGGCAGTGAGTTCCACAAAGTTGGCGCCAGGGTTTTGTAGGCTGACTCTCCGATCCTGGGCGAATTGGAGGTGGGGACCACTAGGAGGACGGCAGTGCTTGATCGAATGGTGCAAGTCGGGGGGTAAGGTGTAATCTTTACTTGCAGGAATTTATGGCCTGCTTTGTGCACTGCTTGGTGAGTAATGCATAGAATTTGAAGGTGGCTCTGCGTCCAATTCGGGAGCCAGTGTAGGGTGCAGAGAGCCGGTGAGATGTGGTCCCCTCCTCCCAATGTGAGAAGTAGTCTGGCAGCTGAGTTTTGTACTCTTTGGTGTCTAACTGGTAGGCCGGTGCACCTAAGTAGAGAGGGCTAGCATAGTCAAGTCTGGAAATGACAATGAACATAATTGCAGCCAGTCTGTTCGGGTAGGTGAAGTAACGGAAGATACGTTTCAGGAGCCTAAGGTGGAAATGACAGGCTTTGGATGTGTCGAGTCCATTTTGCAGCCAAGTTATTTGACAGCGAAGGTGGTGGCCGTGGGGGCGAGGCCAAGTGTGGGTGACCAGGGAGTCGGTTTGGGGAACAAAGCAGATTTTACACATCATGATCTCGGTCTTACCTGGGATCAAATGATGATGGTTAGCAGGCATACAGCAGTCAATGTCTGAGAGACAGGCTGCTAGGTCATGGCTGGGGTAGGTGATTGATTTAGCAATTCCTAGGATGATGTGCGTCATCTGCATAGTTCTAGCAAGTGAGGTTGTGTGAACGGATGATCCTGGGCAGGGGGGTCAAGTAGAGGTTGGTGAGTAGGGGAGAGAGTGAGGTACCTTGCGTTTACTGGGCGTGCAGCGGAGAGAAAATGGGGGAGATGGGTGATTTTCTGTTTATTAGAGAGGAATGAGGCGATCCAGGAGAGAGCTGAATCACGTATTCCTAAGGAGTGCAATCTGTCAAGGAGGATCATGTGGTTGATGGTGTCAAACGCTGCCGAGAGGTCAAAGAGAATAAGAGCTGGGCAACCTTCCGAGTTTGCCATCACTTGGAGGAAATCTCAGAGAGAGATCAGCGTGGTGTCTGTTCCGTGGTGCAGACAGAAACCTGATTTCGCGGGGTCAAGGAGATTGGTAGATTCCACAAAGCCATTGAGCTGCGAGTAAGCAGTGTGGTCGATGAGTTTTGCCAGGAATCAGGAGTACGAAATTGGCCTGTAGTTGATTGATAGAGGGTAGAGGGATGCTTTTTTAAGCAGAGGTTTGACATGTGCAGTTTTGAAGAAGTCTGGGGAGTTGCCAGAGGTGAGGGAGTCAGTTGAGAATGGACCATGGCAATTCTCATGCACAGGTTGTGCTGAACATTTCTTGGAGGAGATAGGCGGGAAAAAACTCAAGGGGTGAGCAGGAGGGTCGACTGATAGTTTTGCGAACTCCGCACTCGAGATAGGGTTAAAAGAGCCCGACAAAGGGTTCTCGGGAGTGATTGGGGAGGAAGGGTCTGGTAGAGCGGGAGGACAAGAGGGAGAGTTTGGCACTGAGGACGGCCATCCTGTCTAGGGCAGTTTTGTGAAAGTGTTCAGACAGGTAGTTGCAGAGGTTTGTGAGGAGGCTGTCTGGGTTGCGGTGCAGGGCGGGTTCAGGAATTCAGTGATGATCCCGTGGAGCTCTTTGTAGCCGTTACGGCAGTTCAGGACCCTTTTATTGTAATATGCTTTTTTGGCCTTTTGGATCTCCGATTTGCAGTTTGTGATGGTGGGCGTGTACTGATTGGCTTTTCGGGGTTCTGGAAGCTCGCCATTTGCACTCAAGGGACCGGTTGTGAGTTTTTAGAGTCTTCAGTAAGGGGGTGAACCATTAGATGGGGTTAGGTGAATGAGGGAGTCATTTAGTCAGGAGTCGGAGAGTTCTTTGGGTAAGGTTCTAGCTGTGGTTGGTAGGGACGGGAGAGCGCTTACCACGTCTCGGCCAGGTCCGGTAGTACCTTGACTTTCTTCCAGCACTTGAATTGAGATGTAGCGGATGGCTGGTGGGGGTGGGGCAGGGGGAGGGGTTTACAGTGGCGAGAGGATGGAGAAAGGTATGGCAGACTGGTCTGTCCAGATGAGGTGTTTGGGGGGGGGGGGTGAACGTGGAGATGAGATTGGAAGAGCTGAAAATGGTTTTGAGTGTGTGGCCTGCAGTGTGTGTTGGTCCTTCGATATGCTGGGTGAGGTTGAGTGCCTCCAAGCTGTCAACCAGGGGTAGAGTCATGGAGTTGTTGGGGAGGTCGAACCAGATGTTTAAGTCTCCCAGTAGGATGAGGGCCGGATGGTTAACTAGAATGGCTGCTAGTGAGTCACAGAGGCAGTTGGCAAAGTGTATGTCGTAGCCTGGGGGCCTGTAGAGAGTAGGCAAGAGTGTTTGACTAGGAGGGTGTCGCAGTTAGCTGTGCTGAGTTGTGTTTCAGTGGAGGTGATAGAGATGTGAGGTTTGTGCAGGATGGCTAATCCACCTCCTCTGGAAGGTCTGCTGTGGGTGATAAGTGTGTAGTCAGGTGGGAATGCTTAGTGAGCGATAGGCTTGAATTTGTCCGAGAACCAGGTTTCGGTGATGAAGGTAAGATCAGAGTTCTCAGAGGTGAGGAGATCAAAGATGCTGTATTTGTTCTTGGCTACGGAGCTGGCATTTAAGAGGAGGCAGGTGACTCTGCGAGGTAGTGTGGGCTGTGTTTACCTGGGTGTCAGGGGTTGGCCGGGCTGGGCTGGTAGGGGTTGTCAGAGGGTTGCTGATTGTTGGAGAGAATTCTCAGAAATGTCCCAATTCCTCTCTACCTTAGAGACACCGAGCTCTTTTGCTGTACTCTACGACAAATGTTTTGCTTGGAGAGAGAGAGAGAGCCTTTTTTCCCCACTCTCGTGTAATTCTTTTTTTCATAACATTTTATTGGGTTTTTACAAATGAGCATTACATTGAGCATAACGACAGTAACAAATCAGCAATTGCTAGGTGGGATAATGTCTCGGTGAAACCAGTGGGGGGGGCGGGATGGGGGCAATCATGTTAGTGGACTGAGCATTATTGTCCGTGGCCCGCCCTGTCCGTGGTGGCCGAGCGGCTTTTGGTGTGCTGGATTGCTATGGCATGAGGCTGTAGATCAATAGAGAGGGCTGATTTGGAACCATCTGGTAAGTGGGGGCCTTCTGGGGAGAGCCGGAAATTTGGCGGCATAGTCCAGAAATGGGTCCCATATGTTTAAGGCTCTATTCAGGGAGCCAGTTCGGATTTTTTCGGCGACCGCTATGTCCCCCAACATTTAGCCCACCAAAGTGCCACTGAGGGTCCTTCTTTGTCTTTCCACACCCGGGCAATTGCAATTTTCGCTGCTAGGACTAGGTGCGTGCATAGCTGGGGGATTTGGCGCCGAGTGAGAAAGCGCTGTCACCTGTGTCGCCCAACAGGATGATTCCGGGGTCCCAGGGGATGGAGAGGCCAGAAATGTCCTTGATGTGTTTAATTACATCTCTCCAGTACATTTCAGCCTTCGGTCACGTCCATACCATGTGGAATAATCAGCTGGGTGTCGGGCACCCGCGCCAGCAGGTTCCGGGAATATTCGGGTTGGCCCGGTTGATTTGAGCAGGGGTTACATAGTACCTATAGCAGAGTTTATAGCACCCTTCCCCGTTTGTGATGCATTGTGAGCTTTTATGCAGCCTGGCCCAAATTTTCCCTCCAGTCTTCAACTTCAATTTCCTTACCCAAGTCCTTTTCCCATTCAAGCATGTATCTTTCTTTTTTTAGATGGGTCTGCCCTGTCTAGGAGTCAGTAAAAGGCCGAGGTTCTGCCTTTTCTGGTAGGGGGTCGTTAGAGATAATTGTAACGCCGTTAATTCTCGAACATTTGTTTCTGGTTACCCTGTGGGACAGCCAATGTCAGATTTGGGCATAGTGGAATCTTTCTCGTTCGTTGACCCCGAATTTTGCTTTGCACCGCTCGAATGAAATGGGTGCTCCTGCTTCTAGGAAGTTGCTGGTTGTTTGCAAGCCTCCCTCTATCGAGGATTGGAAGCTGTGTGGAGACATGCCTGGAGAGAATTCAGGGTTGTTCCAGATAGGGGCTAAGGGGCCCAGAGATCCGCGTATGCCCCATTTTTGGACCACTGCCTCCCAGCAGCGGACTGTTGTTCTCGTTGCTAGTAGGGGGCCGGTAGTTGCTTGTGGTTGTATGGTGGGTAGGTGTGGGAGTGCACAGGGCGCTACCGGACACCAAGCTTCTTCGAGATGTGTCCATTTCGGTGCGTCGGACTCTTGAACCCATGAGAATACGTGGGACAGCTGCACTGCTAGGGTGTATCTGGCCAGATCGGGAACTCCCAAGCCGCCCTGTGCTATCCCCCTCATCATTCGTTTGGCGATGCAATGTTTTTCCCCCCCCCCCCCATACAAATTCTTGGATTTTCTTTTGTAGGGCTATCAGGGCCGGACCTGGGATCTGAATTGGTAGTGCTGTGCAATGGTACAGCCATCTAGGGATTAGATTCATCTTGATGGCGGTAATCCATCCAAACCAGGAAATTTCCTGGAGCTTCCACCTTTTAAGATCATTTTGGAGCTCTAATCAATTGCAGGAAGTTGCTTGAAATCAAGCGTAGTGGGTCGTTGGAGATCTGTTCCCCGAGATAATCGATTGCACCCGTCGACCCTGGGATTGGCATTAGGGGGCTGAGGGAGTCTTTCTTGTTTAGAGAGATTTACTGCTAAGGCCGTGGATTTGGTTATGTTTACCTTGAACCCCGATAGGGCCCCAAATTCTGCGATCTACTCCAACAGGGCGCCCAAGGACATTGCCAGATTTGATGCTGTTATTAGGACATCGTCCGCATATAGTGCTATTTTATATTCTTGGCCTCTCACGGATACCCCACTTATTCTAGGGTTTTGCCTGATTTTTGCTGCGAAAGGCTCCATGGATAGAGCAAAGATTAGAGGTGAAAACTGGCATCCCTGTCTAGTGCCCCTGGATATGTGGATTGTCCCAGAACTGGTGCCATTGACCCGCAGCTGTGTGGTGGCATATTGATAGTTGGCCATTACCCATGTGATAAAGTTTGGGCCGAAGCCAAAGTGCTCGAGGACTGCCCGGATATGCCCCCAGTCAAATAGGTCAAAGGCTTTGTGTGCGTCTAAAAATATAACTGCCATTCCTACCTTCAGTTTGTGAGCGCTTTCGATGATGTTTATCGTTCTACTGATATGATCGTGGGTCGCTCTCCCTGGGATGAATCCCGTCTGATCTCGGTCAATCAGGGATGGTAGGATCGGGCCCAGCCTTCTGGCCAGAACTTTGGCGAAGATTTTGCCATCATTGTTAAGGAGTGAGATTGGGGGGTAGGAGGTGGCTAGTTCGGGGTCTTTCCCGGGTTTGTGCAGCAGTACTATGAGCAATTCTGCCATTGATCCGGTGACTGACCTCGAAGATAGGAAGGAGTTAAACAGGGCCGCCATTTGGGGAGCTAGGGTTCTGGCATATTTTTTTATAAAAGTTTGTTGAGGCCGTCGGGACCCGGGGCGGCGGGTTTGAGAGTTTTTATAGCTTCCATGATTTCTTCGATAGTGATGGGAGCTTCTAGGACTTCCAACTGGGATGTGCTATTGGAGGGCGTGGCGCGCAGATAGTCCGGCAGATTGTCTAGTGCAGTGAGTTTCCCCTGACATTATGGTTTTATGGTGTTTCAGCAGTTCTTTGATTTTCTCTGCTTCAGAGTAGTGCAATTTTCCGTCTTCCCCCTTTAGTTTGAGAATATTGTTTCGGCTGCGGATCTTTTTCAGTTTTTGCGCTAGCACTTTGTTTGCCTTATTCCCTTTGATGTAATAGAACTGCCTTGTGAACGCTAAGGATTTGGCCGTGCGATCGGCACAATGCATTTTGAGCGCTGTTTTCGCTTTCCTCAGGTCTCTCTCCGTTTTTCTGGAGCTGTGCAATTTCAGTTCGCCCCCTAGTTGCTTTACTTTTTCCACCAGCTTGGCTGACATGATGTTCGAAACTCTTCTCTGTTCTGCTCCGGCACTAATTAGTGTGCCTCTGACGACAGCTTTAATGGCGTCCCAGATGATGTTGATGGGGACTTCTCCGTCGTGTTTTCCTTGAAGTAGTTGGAAATCGTTTCTTCGGTTTCCTATCTAATGCATTCGTCCAATAACAATGAGTCATTAATCTTGCAGTGTCTTTGAACAGGGTGCTTTTGGCCTGAGATGGCTAGAGTAACGGATACTGGGGCGTGATCAGATATCATGCAGGTGTGGATTTCTGCATTATTAAGACAGGGGAACAAAACTCCGGATATTAGTATGAGGTCTAGTCTTGAGAATCCTTTATGCACACAGGAGTAGCGAGTGTAGTCTCTTGAGGTGCCATTGAATAACCTCCATGCACCGACAGTTTTGGTTTATCTGAGCAGTTTGGCAATGGATAGTGCTTGTGCAAAGTCTGTTTGTGGGGGGCAGAGTTTTATCCATTTGCGGGTTTGGCATGCAGTTAAAATCCCTGCTCATGATAAGATGGTTGGTATTATGTTTGAGATGAAGTTGGCTTGAGACGTGTTGGGGCCATAAATTGAAACGATGGTAATAGGGAGTTCTTCGAAAAAGCCTGTTAAAAGGAGAAGGCGACCTTCCGGGTCTCTCCTTATGGTGATCTTTGACAGAGGGACTTTATCACTTAGTAGAATTGCCACGCCCCTTTTTTCCCCCCCTAGGAGGCGAAGTATGTTCTTTTGTACCTGCTGAACCTCACCCGGCTTTCATCTTCTTGCAGCAGGTGGGTTTCTTGAAGAAGTATGTCGTCTCCCGATAATTGACCCAGTCTGTGTTCCACTGATTTGCGCTTTCGTGGCGAGTTCAGGCCTTGGACATTCCATGTGAGGATTACTATCCTCACTAGAGACTGACATTGTCTTTTTGTTTTTGCGTTAGGTGTACATCTATCCATGTGTCCCCCACGGGGGCAAGAGTCTGCTAGAAAAGAAAGATTGCTGGGTTGGTCTCGTAAAAACATAGTTGCTGTTGCGTCGTGCTGCGATATTGAATGTGAGGCCGGGGTCTGGTGGAACCGGTGCTCACATCCATAGCCTGATCCCACCGATACCCTTTCTCCACCGCCCCCCAACTTGAACTGGTAGGAGAACTGTCATCCTACTGCCACTGGGGAACTGGTGGCACCAAAGCGCTTGATGTTGGCCAACTGGGCCGCTGATATGGAGTATGTTGGAGCTCGAACATTGCTCCTGCACTGTTGAAATGTTTGCAAGTGAGATTCTTTGTTGACTTCATCCTTGTGGAGAAATCGGATCGGACCCTTGCGAGCTAAGTCGACCTGCGAGGGATGTTGGCCCGGGGCCTGAGAGCCAGGGCCCTCCAAAATTGTTGCTGATTGGTCATCCCGGATTGTTGGCTTTCTTAGGGGGACCCTGTGGTCTGCGTCTCCTGCCAGCTTTTGACCATTCTCCTATTGAAGGATTGTCCTGGGGGGGAGGGGGGGGGCAGAGGGGGGAGGGATGGCGGCGGGTCGGTTCTTCTGATCCTGACTCACCGTCCGATCCGCCGAGGCCCATGAATTTTGCTGCCTCTTTTGGCGAGTTAATTTGCTTCTGAGTCCCATCCCATTTGAATCTGACCAAGGCCGGGAATCCCCATTGGTATGGGGTTTACTTTTCGCGTAGCCACTCCGTTAATGGTCGCATGGTTTTTCGTTTTTGGAGATGGCTAAGTCTTGGTAGAGCAAAATTATGGCCCCCTGAAAGGTGATCTGGCGCATTTGCCTCGCCTCGCGCACGATTTCCTCTTTTAGATGGAAAAAGTGGATTCTTGCCAGTACATCCGGGGGGAAGGCGGACTCCCATCTCAGGGAGGTTCTATGTACCCGGTCCAACTCAAGGGGCGAGTCGTCAGGGAGTGCGATTATGAACCTGAAGAGTTTCGAGACATCACATTTTAGTTCTGCGTCTGTGATGGATGTTGGGATACCTCGTAGGCGGATGTTATTTCTCCGAGAGCGATTTTCTGCGTCCTCCTGTTTTGCTTCTAGAACGTTGCATCTCGCATCTAAGGCTGATATCCGGTCCCTGTCCTGTCCTCCTTCAAACCTTTGGTCACAGACCTCGAATTCCAGTTCGGCCGTTCAGTGTTCTACTTCTCCCTCCCGCTTATCCAGGATGTTAATTTTCTTTGTGACCTCTTTTTGGATTTCTTTGGTTAAAGCTGGCAGGAGATCTTGTAAATCAGCTTTGTTGACCATTTGGGAGGGGCATTGGGCTGTTGCTGGCGCCATGGGCATGGGGTTATTGGCAGAGTCTTCCGGCGGGTCCTCCTTTCTGGATCTTTCAGCAGATGAGTTAGCCATTAAGGAGACAATATCCGTTTGTTCGGATGCTTTACTGCTTTTTGACATTTTGATGCTGCTGGGTCTCCGTGGCAGAGCTTTCTGCGTGGAGTCTCTGGTGTCACTCCACAGGAGCAGAGCTCGGGTGCCCTCGTTGAGTTCTTGCCCTGCCAGGTTCAGCCTCAGGAGATCGGCTGCGGGAGGGAGATTATAGGTGAATGTTTTCTTCCCTTGGATGATTGTGGTGGGCTTCGGCGTACGCTTTGGTAGGCCCAGGCTGGTTGGAAGGGGTGGGGGGGGGGGCAGAGAGCAGGGTGGATGGGTCTTGGGGGTGCGACTGCATCTGACCGGCGTGACCCAGAAGTACCCGATGAAAGTGAAGACCGGGAGCCTGATTGGTATAGGGCTGGAACCCATGGTGGGCTCAAGCGGGTCTCCCCACCCCTCTCCACTCCTCACCTCGTGGAGCCTGGGCTGGTGTGTTTTTCAGAGGGCGTAGGGACTCCATGCTGTCCCAGGAGGTTTCGGATGATCTGGCCCGATGTACTGGGTTGTCGAGTGGGGGCCCTCCATTCCGGTCAGCCTGCCGTGACGTGGGCTTGGCTGAGCTCTGGCTGCGTTGCCCGGATGATGAAGGTTATGAGGCCACACCGCGGGACAGTCCGCTCAATGCAGGCACTAGGGAGGTCGGGCAGTACCCGGTCATTGGAGTGGGGCGGCAGCCGGTAGAGCGAAGCTGGGCGGCTTCTGGCGGGAGCCTATGGAGCGAGCCTCCCTCCGCTTGCGGCCCCACTCTCCTTTGAGGGGGGGGGGGGCCGCGGGTGATCAGTTCCCTGTGCGGATCGGAGGAAGGGAGGAGCGCGGGGCTCAGGCAGAGAAGCCAGGCGGGGGGGCCACCAGAGCTGAGGATCTTATTCCGGCCCCGAAGCGGTATGTGCCGGTGGCAGGGTTCTCCTCTGATGCCAGGCTGCAGATGTTGTGTGGCGGATTCTGCTCAGAACGTCGGTCGCTGCTGGTGCTGGCCTCAAAGCGGAGGTGCAGGATGGGCTTTAACAGTGCGGGATGGCGAGCTGGGAGCGCTAGGCGGCTTCAGCTGCTTTAGCGCGCCTGGCCCTCCCCCTCACAGAGGTACTTCTCTGGTTCGTCTCATCGCCGCCATCTTGGAATCGAGCGGGTCCCGAGAGGAGAAACAAGCCGAATCATAACAAATCGGCCTCGGAGCGGGGACCCCCTCGAGCGACAGCTGCAGTAAGGCTTCATGCGCAATATATTTCAATTGCGCTCCATAACGGGGTCTGGAAGCGGCGGTGATGGTGACGGCGCAACGGGCCATGCAGGAGCCCCTAGGAAGCCATACCAGTCACGGCGGCTCTGAGTCACACCCCCCCTCTCATGTAATTTTAAAGTGATTAGTACTCTGTTTCTTTTGGTTGTGGAGTCTGACAAACTCCATAAGCATCATCTTTTACATTGTGCCACACAGCACCTTTAGTGCAGTGGACCAGGCAAGTCTTTCAGATTTCCCAAAGGTATGAATACCTTCTCTTGGATAAACTCCTGTTTCCAAGAGCAGTGAAGAGAAATTGACTTTACTTACATTTGTAACGTTCTAGACCCAGCACACACTATCTTACAATAAGGTGCTGGAGGGGTTACTTAGTATCCCCTTTGTCTAGCTTCTCATTTAACATTTATGTTACCCTTTCCTCAATGAATGGCTGGTGGCAGTGGTTTACTTTTAACTACCGTGGTGTGCATTTAACGCAGGCTGCGTTCGCAGCTGCAGTAATGGTCCCGGTCTTCTTTTTTCACCATTTCTTCTTGGAAAGGTCCTTCTTGAGATTTACTTTGCATGCCAAACCAGGTTTGGTCCCTTTGTTTGCTTGACCTTAGGTGTGATTCACGAGTTAAGCCCGCCTCTGGCTCCAGGGAGTCTGGTGGGGGCAGGAAGTGAGGGAGGTGCCCGAAACTCCCTGTGCTTAGGCTCCTAGGAGATCCAAATGCACTCTGTAATGATTGGCTGGCTAACTGTCCAGCAAGGACAGTCACCCTGCTGTGTGACTGACAGCTAGGCTGGAAAGAATGGGAGAAACCTGAATAAAAGGCAAGGCTTTTGGCTTGGAAGGCAGAGTCGACCACTAGACGAAGGAAACAAAGAACTTGAAGAGGACGCCTGCTGCAACTCCTGGACCGTTGGTTTGTCTGTGAAGCTCTGCTGCTGTGGTGACGCTCCAAATTTGTACCAACTGAGAAGCCCCTGCAAGGATGACTTCTCCCTTTTAGTTGCTGGGACCAATCAACTCCAAAGTAAGCCACCTGGACATCCTCTCGGAGCAGGTTAAATTTCCACAGAGTTTCTGCTGGAAACCCGAAACGCCAGGGAGAGGAACATCAGATTGCGGGCATTGCTTTTAAGTTGGCCAAGAGCTACAGGAAGATCCTCCAGATTCCCAGGAAGCAGGACTGACCGAGTCTGAGCCACCTCAACAGAGTGCTGGACCCCAGATGCAAGGAAAGTCCATCTCGACAGCCAAAAGTCTGTGGTGTTGCTGTTAGTCAAGATTGTTTGCAGTACCCTTTGGGTGCACTACAACAACCCTGACCTCCTGAAAATAGGAACCCAACCTTTGGTATGTGTTGTACTACACAGGTTGGCAGCATGTTGAGCAGCCATGCTCGTCTCAAGAGGGGAAATGTGAGCAGGAATGATGTTACACAGAGGTCACCAATCACAGGTGTTCAAATAAACTCTTACACTCAAAGGTTTCTTTGATAAAAGCTTATTAATTTATTTATCTGTTAGTAATCATGTAAACACACAAATATACTTCAATACTATACACTCTCCTGAATCAGATAAGACCATTTTGGGATGGCCCACAGACACAACCTACAACCACAGATACCTTTAGTGGCAAGGGTACTGGGGACATGAATAACTTACTGTTGGCATTCAGAATACTTTTCAAGGGTAGTAAAAGGCAAAGGTTTTTAGAACATGAAAGGTTACAATTATTCTTATAAAGTGTAGATATTTTGAGTTCACCAGAAGAGTCAATTCAATAGGCTAGGCCAAGTCATTGGGCAAAAGTCTTGGATAGCATAAAGCGGTTCTTGTAGTAAAACGGAAAACTCTGAACAAGTTCTCAGACGTAGTTTGTAAAAAGAAGAATCATATGTTGGGTCACAAGGTCACAAGCTAATTAGGCCTGCAAGTTGCAAATGTTTCAAGCACTTCTGCCGCGAGAGGTAAGTATGCTCAGTCTCATTTCACAGTACCTTTCAATGAAGAAAAAGATGCACCTGATGACTTCTGTTCCGGGCAGTTGCTGGGCATCAGTCGTGGGGACAAGAGGGAGGACGTCGGGAGACTCCTGCACTGCACTTGAACAGTCAATTTCAGGGTTTGTAAGTAACGCACACAATCTGGTGTCCCTCTCCGTGGTTATACGGTTTCCTGCAGCACTGTGAGGAAAATGTAACCAGCTCGGAGATAAGTGTCCAGGTGGTTTACTGTTTATTGGTCCCACCAACTCAAAGGTGAGAAGTTGTCCTTGCAGGGCTTCTCTGTCGGGGTGAACTTGGCGATTTGGACCTGTAACAGGGCATCACCGGGCAAACCAAAGGTCCAGGAGTTGCAGCAGCAGTCCTCTTCAAGCTAGACTACGGTTGTTTCGTTCCAGTGGTCGCCTCTCCCTTCCAAGCCAAAAGACTTGTCTTTTATTTAGTTCTCTCCAATTCATTCCAGCCTAGCTGCAACTCACCCAGCAGGGTGGCTGTCCTTGCCGGACAGTCAGCCAGCCAACCAATCAAGTTCTGTATCAGCCTCATCCCCACTACCTTTCAGAAATGCATTTATGCCGCATCAAACTACAAGACAGTGTTTTTGTTGACTGTCCGCCACGACAGACTGAATGACAGAAGCAATAATTCAGATAAGGACAGTTAGTTGCATTTCACAAAGCTACTGTTTGATGCTTCTATTGTCAAATACAGTTCGCTGATCACCACTAGCACTGTGAATAGATGTGCCCACTTGATTTATATTGGTTGACAAAGTGTATGTGTCTGTTTTCAAGTTATCAGCTCCCTACCTGTGTTTTTAATCACACAGATTCACCTGTATATTAGTGTACTTTTTCTGTGTCTTCAATATTCATTATTTCTTTTAGACAAGAAAATTCTGTGATGAGGTTTTCCTTGTGCTTCACAACTATCGTAATAATAAAACAGTTTTTAATGTTCTCCAGATGCATTTCCTTTGTTGCATGTGTGCTGATAACCGCACACTGTACCTTAACAGCATGACAGGTATCATATCTCCATAAAACCACGTGATTCATTCACTGCAAGACCCAGCCCAGTAATTGCTGGCCATCTACAAGTAATTCCTTTACTTCAATCCACACAGGAACACCCTTCTGTTTTGATTTAGTGTTCTACTCCATTTAGTACCTGGGGTATATGGAGTTCCTCTCTGTTTCTAGCCAACCAATCACGCAAGAGTGCATTTGAGTCTCCTAGGAGACTAAGCACAGGGGGGCACCTCCCTTACTTCCTGCCCACCCCAGACACTCGGACGCCAGAGGCAGGCTTCACTCCTGAAGCCCGCCAAAGGCGAATGAACAAAGGGACCAAACTAGGTTTGGCACGCAGAGACAAACTCTAGAAGGACCTTTCCACAAAGAAATGGTGAAAAAAGAAGACTGACCTGTTTTTACAGAGGGGGCTCAGACGCCATCTTGAAAAACATGCCTCCTGCGATTTAACATTACCGGACCTACAAATAGGTTGCGGTCGGGAAAAATCATGGTAGTTCGTTGGAAAACCACTGCCACCAGCCATTCTGAGAGGAAAGGGTAGTATTTGACTTCTACATAAGTATCAAGACACAGGGGATACTAAGTAACCCCTCCAGCACTCTATTGTAAGATAGGATGTGCTGGGTCTAGGAATTTATAAGACTAGTAAAGTCAATTTCACTTTACTTACTCAGGGAAACAGTAGTTTATCCCACAGAAGGTAGTTAAACCTTGGGAAAGCCTGAAAGGCTTACCTGTGCCACTGCACTGAGGGTGCTGTGGGACAAAGGAAAAGCTGATGCCTATGGAGTTGTTTAGACTCCATAACCAAAGAAAACACAAGAGTAAAACACATCAAAATATGGGAGAGAGGGAGGGAGGGAGGGAGAGAGTGGGGAAAAAGGGTCACACTATCTCCAGGTAAAAAAAAAATCAAGTCCCAAAAATCCAGTAAAGTTGCTGGGGGTCTCTAAGGTGAAGGGAATTCGCACATTTTTGAGAATTCACCTTAACAAGGACCAAACCTGGTTTGGTACGCAGAGTAAATCTCAAGAAGGACCTTTCCACAAAGATATGGCGAAAAAAGAAGACCGGGCCATTTTGAGAAAAAAGGCACCCTTAGCTGCTTTACTGCTGCTGCGAATGCAGCACGCGGTAAAAGCACACCACAGTAGTTAAAAGTAAACCACTGCCAACAGCCATTCATCGAGGAAAGGGTAACAAAAATGTTACATGAGAAGCTAGACAAAGGGGATACCAAGTAACCCCTCCAGCACCCTATTGTAAGATAGTGTGTACTGGGTCTGGAAAGTTTACAATGTAAATAAAGTAAGTTTCACTTTACTGCTCTTGGAAACAGTAGTTTATCCAAGAGAAGGTATTTAAACCTTGGGAAATCTGAAAGACTTCCCTGTGCCACTGTACTGAAGGTGCTGTGTGACACCATGCAAAAGATGCCGCCTCTGGAGTTCGTCAGACTCCATAACCAAAAGGAACAGTTAAAAAATCACATAAAAATACATGTGGGAAAAGGGTCTCACTCTTTCCAGGTTCAAAAAATCAAGCCCTCAAAATCCAGCAAAGTTGCTGGGGGTCTCTTAGGTAGAGGGAATTAGCACATTTCTGAGAATTCTCCCTAACAGTTATTTGCTTAGACGTGAGGAGCTGAAACTGCGAAGTGCCACTGAATAGAAGTTGGTCCTTTTCGGTCGCCGACCATCCCGTTGCAGTGCAGGAGTCCTCCAGATGTCCTCCCTCTTGTCCCCACGACGGAGGCCCAGGAACACGGAATCTGCAGAGCTGCACAGGAACAGAAGCCCACCAAAGCCCTTTTCTTCTAACCAAAGGTACTGTACAGTCTAAGAGAACTTCCCTCCTGTTGTAACCTTACTTGTTCTCTGCTGACACCCGTCTTGCTTGCTCTGTAGATTTCCTAACAGCTTCTTTTCTTCAAACGCCTAAACAGCTTGTGGCCCTGCTTTGATTTCTTCTTTTCTATAAAGACTTCTAAAACATTGTGCAAGACTTTTAATTACCTGCAAGAAGTGCTTCAGCTCACCTAGACTTTTGCCCAATTGACTTTGGCCTAACCAGGCTCCCTGAATAACTTCTTCCCTCTGACATTGTTTTGTCTCCCTTCCAGGAAGGGGTTAACTAACTTTGCACTGGGGTTACCAAAAGTACTTACCTGCTTCAGAATATTTGTGTGATATCTTGTTTTGTTATAATAACCTTTTTCTTTGCCGAACTCTTAAGTCCGATTTTAAATGCAAACAGTGGTACAATAATCGCCTCAGTGTCCTAGTTACTAAAGTCACCTGAGGGTGTAGGCAGTGTCTGTGTGACATCCCAAAAGGGTATTTACTGATTTAGAAATATTAAGAGTGTGTATTTTGGAGTGTATTTGTGTGTTACTATCATATTGCCCCCTTCTGAAGAAGGCTTACTCAAACTGACTGTTAAATGAATAATTGTTTAATCAAGAAATCTTGTGTGGAAGAGTTTATTTGAATACTTCTCACTGTGAATCTCTGTGCCAAAGCTCACATTGACCCCTCTTGAGATAAGCCTGGCTGCTCAACATGCTACCAACCTGTGTAATACAGACTTATACCAAAAGGTATATTGCCAGGAGGTCAGGGTTATTTTAGTGCACCCACAGGGTACTGCATACAATCTTGCCTAACAACCGTGCACCGCACAATGGCTTAAGGTCCCAGGGTATTGTGGTATTGCAGCCACGCAAGGCCTCAGCAGAGCATTAAAAGGCTCAAAATGCAGGAGTCCTGATCGATTGGAAGGAAGGGTAAGACATGCATTACTTACCGTAATAGCATTTCTGATGATTGTATCTGCTTAGATCCACATTCTGTGCATATAGTCAGACATCCAGTGGTAACCGCGGAATATTGCATCTCGTCTTTCGGGGACCAAAAGGGGACGTCGGCATAGGCGTGTCTGTAACACTATCCCTATCGTGACATGTAGTGTACCCAAAATCCCTCACGCGCCGAGGTCCCTCCGATTCTATTTTTTCTGCCATGAGGGAGCCCAAGGCTATAGTGAGTGAGTACATAAAGAGAGAAAGTAGTAAGACGTCTATGTTCCCCGCTCGGGGTGGAAGGAGGTAGGGAGGGTGCATGTGAATCTAAGCAGATACAATCATCAGAAATGCTATTACGTTAAGTAATGCATGTCTTCTGATGCTTGTTAATCTGCTTAGAATCACATGCTGTGCATAGACTAGCGAGCAGTACCCAGAGTTGGAGGTGGGTTGTGAGAAGGCATAGTAGAGAAAAGAGGTCTTACTACTGCTTGTCCCACCTGAGAATCAGACCTAGAAAGTGTGTCTAGGCAATAGTGTTTTGTAAAGGGGTGTCCAGAACTCCAGGTTGCCGCTTTGCAAATGGACTCAAGGGGAACATTTGCAATGAATGCTTTGAATGCCCCAGTGCCCCGAGTAGAATGTGCTCTAGGCTTCAAGGGCAGTCTCTCTTAGCAAGAGAGAAACAGTGTGATGCATTTGACAATCCACCTTGAGATAGCCGATTTAGAGAAAGGATCCCCTTCTCTACCAGCTGCCACAAACAAAAAACTGTTTAGTTTTCCTCAGTGGTTTAGTTCTTTCCAGGCAGAACAGGACTGCCCTGCGCACATCTAGTGTGTGTAGGCTTCTTTCGGCCATTCTAGTGGGATTCTGGCAAAAGGTAGGTAGTTCAATTGATTGGTTCACATGGAACTTTGACATGAATTTAGGCGCAAATCTGGGGTGAGTGCGCAGAACTACCTTATCCCTGTGGACTATAACAAAGGGGTCTAGAACAGAAAGTGCCTGTATTTCGCTAACCCTTCTAATAGAAGTGCTAGCCACTAGGAAAGCCGTTTTATAGGTCGGGTCTTTCAAACTTGCTTTATGCATAGGCTCAAAGAGAGCTCCCATGAGCCTGGTCAAAACCACATTTAGGTCCCATCCAGGAGCTGGGTGAGAAATTGGAGGATAAATCCTCTTAACCCCTTCCATAAAGGCTTTAATCACCAGTATCTTCCACCACAACACTTTTCGTTGTGATGTGGTGTAGGCTGACAGAGCAGCCAGACGAACCTTTAAGGAATTGAAGACTAACCCAGTGTCCAACAGATGGGTTAGGTACAGCACAATGTGTGTGGGTGAGCAATTGATGGCATTGACGCCCTTGGAATTGCACCAGATGACAAAACATTTCCTTTTGCTGGCATAGCAATAACGTGTGTTTGGTTTCCTTGCTTCCCAGAGTATGTCCATGCACCTCTGAGGGAGCTGTAGGTGTCCAAACTATTACCCCAGGAGCCAAGCTGCTAATTTCAGAGTTTGTGGCCATGGGTGTAGGGTCTCCCCCTGTTCTGAGACAACATGTTGTACGGGCAGGGTAGTTTCACTGGTGGGGAAAGAGACATTTCCATCAGGTGAGCGAACCAGGGTTGGCGGGCCCACATGGGGGCCACCAGAATCATGGTAACTGGTTCCTGGTGCATCTTGTTCACCATCTTGTTGAGAATGGGAGTCGGGGGGAGTGGGGAGGGGAGGGAAGTGTAGACAAATTTCCCTGACCATGTTATCCAGAGACTGTTCCCCTTGGATAGGATTTGGGGGTACCTGGAGGCGTAGTCTTGGAATTGGGCGTTCTCCTGAGTAGCGAACAGGTCGATTTCTGGGAAACCCCATTCTGCAAAGACGTTGGACACAATGTCTTTGTGTAGCCGCCATTCGTATTCTTCGGGCAGAGGGAAATCTCTGCTGAACATGTCTGCCAGAAGATTGAGTTCCCATGGAACATGTTGGAACAACAGAAACATCTTGTGTTTGAGAGCCCATATCCAAATGTTTTTGGACAGCTTGGATGTGCGCCCCTGTTTGTTCAGGTAATACATGGCTGTAGCACTGTCTGTTAGAATCAGCACTGTCTTGCCTTGTAGTTGCACCTGAAAGGCCTTCAAAGCCTTGAACACCGCTAATAGCTCCAGTAAGTTTATATAGTTGGACGCTACTTGAGGGGACCACACTCCGTGCGCCGTCTGCTGAAGCAGGTGAGCGCCCCCCAACCCCGTGAGAGACGAGTCTGTAGTGAGAGTGGCTTCCACTGCAGGGGTGGTGAAGGTCTTCCCATTCAAGAGGTTTTCTCTTGACCACCACTGCAGAGAGAGAACGAGGGCTGACGAGACAAGTACCAGATCTTCCCCTTGTCCGCTGGCCTGACACCACTGGCTGTTGAGCCACTCTTGCATGGGACGCATGCGCAGCCGTGCGTGGGGAACCAAGTATATGCATGATGCCATCATTCCTAGCAAGCACATGGCCTTGCGCACCGTCACCTACCGACTGGCCACATATTGAGGGATCTGAAAAAGCATGTTCTGAACCCTCTCGGTGGAGGGGAAGACAGGACTGTCTTCCGTCTGAATTAGAGCCCCAGAAATTGTTTTGTTTGACTGGGGACTAGACTGGATTTCTTTTCATTGATTGAGAAACCCAGACTGAAGAGAAGATCCACTGTTTTTTGGGTGTTCGAAAAACATGTGTCGAATGAGTCCCCCGTGATGAGCCAGTCGTCGAGGTAGGGGTAAACTGGGACCAACAGTCCGTGCAGGTGTGCTGCAGCCACTGCCAGGACTTTGGTAAACACCCTTGGCGCTGAGGCAATGCCGAAGGGGAGTACCTTGAATTGGTAATGGCTGTCCTCCATCATGAACCTTAGATATTTCCTGTGCGCTGGCAACATTGAAATATGGAAGTATGCATCTTTCATGTCCAATGTTGCCATGTAGTCCCCCCTGTTTCAGCAATGGGAACACCTCCTGTAGTGTTACCATGCAAAACGTCTGGGGTTTTATGAACTTGTTCGCTGGGCGCAGGTCTAGAACAGGGCGCATGGTGAGGTCCTTTTTGGGTACAAGGAAGTACACTGAATAAATACCCTTGTTTACCAGAAGAATAGGGACGGCTTCTATGGCGTCCTTTCCCAGCAGAGCTTCCGCCTCTTGATTCAGGATCTCCAGATGGTCCGGTGAAAGGTGCTGTGAGTGCGGCGGTCTGAATTGTGGAGGTCGGGCGAATTCCATGCAGTACCCGTGGGTGACCGTCTTCATGACCCACTGGTTTGAAGTTATCCCCTCCCATGCCATGAGGAAAGATGTTAATCGCCCCCACACCAGGGTGACATAAGAAGGGACCTAGATCTGGTGGTCATTTCTGACCAGAGGCTGTGGCTCCTCTGGCAATGGGGCCTCTACCTCTGCCTTTGCCGCGTTTCAGAACCCTTGAAGGGTAGTCTGCGGGGCTTCCCGAAGTTTGTCCTGTGTTGAAGTTCCCTGTGCCATAGTTGTTTTGACCAGCACGGGCTTGCCCTCGAAAGGACCGCCGAGAGTTATTACCTCTCTGTGGGGAAGGTTTCTGTGTGATCTGTTGCAGAGACTTAAGAGTCTCATGCTCTTTCTTAGCTGTTTCCAAGGCCTCATCCACCACTTTCCCATAGAGGTTAGATTCCTCAATGGGCTTATTGATGAGGGAGGCTTGTGTTTCCGGTTTAAAACCTGAAGTACGCAGCCAAGCTTGTCTTTTAAGTAGGGTCCCTTGGGCCAGAGACCTGCCTGCTGTTTCCGCAGTGTCCAGTGTGTTTTTGATCACATGCTGGTTAACTTTTCTTCCCTCGATTACAATTGAGAGAAGCTTAGATTTGGCAGGTTCAGGAACCTCTTGGAGGCTTTCCTGGAGCAGGTTCCACGGAGCGTCAGCATAGCTTGCCAATAGAGTGGTATTATTGGCAATCCGCGTAGTGTATGCGGCAGCCGAAGTGACTCGTTTGCCTAGAGCATACAGTCTTTTGGATTCCTTGTCCAGAGGTGATTCCCCCGTGGCAAGGGGTACTCCTGCCCTTTTCCGGGTGGTAGTCACTACCAATGAATCTGGGATGGCGTGCCCTCTGATGTATAGAGAGTCGGAAGGGGAAGGGCGAAATAGTTTTTTCCACTCCTGGGTTCACTGCCCGAGTTTGAGCTGGTGATACCAATGAGGGGGCCAACCTTCTCTTAATAGAAGGAGGGGGGTGGCTTGGCAAGATGGAGGCTTCTCCTTAAGGATATCCTCTACAAAATCCTGCTTAGGCACAGCCTCTTGAGTGGAAATTTGAAAGTGTTCAGCTGCTTTTTTCAAAATGGAGTTGAAGGCCATTTGGTCATCCACAGATGAGGCCTGGCGAGCCGGAGTGGACCGAGGAGAATCTAGGCACAAAACATCAGTGTCCTGATCTTGCTGTGTCCATGGTTCTGTTCCTTCCTGCTGGGTTTCTTCCCAGTTGTCTGTGGTACCCTGCTGTTCCTCCTCATAATTTCTCTCTAGTCCATTTAGAGGACCCAGACGGGCCTACGGGTGGAAAAACGTTTTCCGTTCTACGGCGCCAAAAAGAGTCTTAGAGTCTCGGAAAGAGGCTCTTGACTATCTTCATACGTATCTTAAGAATCAGGATCCCAAACCGCATCTGAAGATTTTTCCGCGGCTTGTGCCATGACTTTAGGCGGAACCGGGGTAAGACCCACCACTGCCGTAATTCTTCTGATGCTGTCTTCGTAATCGCCAAATTGGCGTGAGACAGTTGCTTCGATGGTCTATCGGTAGGTGTATTACCTTCCGCGGCGCTAGAGGGCCTAGCGGTTGGTTTCTCAGGTAGATGCTTAGTCGTAGTTTTCGGGCCTACCGCGTGCTTCGGGACCGTCGCAGCATCGGATTTCCACGGTTCGACGTGTGAAGTTTTAGGAGTAGCGCCCTTACTTAATTTAGGTTGCCCAGTCGCAAGACACGGATGCAGGGACGGCTTTGTATCTGAGGGATCCGAGGAAACCGCCGAAATTTGTCGGCCCTGTTGGCACTTTCACCTTTTTCGGCAAAGACGTCAAAACCGGTGTAGGGGTTATCTTCTTAGTGTCATGCGTTTGTACGGCCCTGTCGCCGGGGGTTGTCCCTGTAGCGAGACCAGAGTCAGGCCTTAAAGGGTCGGGGACGGGCGTGGCGGACCTAGTAATGTCCGCCTCGAGGTCTATAACATCCGCAACTGATGTTTGGTCATCCGAGGTGCCCCCGTCAATCTCAGCTGGTGTGGCGGTGGAGGAAGGGGGTTCCACCCGCAACATACCGTATGCGGCCCACCGCTTTACACAGCGCTCCTTAAGGGTTTTAGGCCGAAGGAGCTTGCAGGCGCACACCGCTTTTCGTCATGCTCTAGGGGGAGACAGGCGTTGCACGTCCTGTGTTTGTCCTTCCAAGGATATCTGACCCTATACTTAGGGCAGAATCTAAAAAGGAGTCCTTTCCATAGCTAAAGGGAAAGATGACCAGACCAAAAGGGTAAAGGGGGGGAAAGGAGTAAAGACATACCAACAATATGGCCTCCCCGACCCCACGCTCCCTACTGTACAGGTCGGCCACAGGGCCCGACAACGTGGAAAATCCGGCCGCCAGATCTTAGGCGCCGAAATCCACAGCCGTAGACGAATCCCCTGCAGTCTTCGTCGAAGATGTTATTGTGACCGAAGTGACTTAACGGGGAATAAACGACAAGTCGGTATAAGAAACAATGTCTCTTTTGTAAGAGCTCCGCTATAGGGCAAGCAGTTATCTGGGCGGAAAAAAACAATCTGAGGGACCTAGGCGAGTGAGGGATTTTGGGTACACTACACGTCACGATAGGGATAGTGTTACAGACACGGCTATGCAGACGTCCCCTTTCAGTCGCCGAAAGACGAGATGCAATACTCAACTGTTACCACTGGATGTCGGACTATATGTACAGTATGTGATTCTAAGCAGATTAACAAGCATCAGAACAGCAGGCTCCAGTCACACAGCAGGCTCTCCAGACAAACGTTTCAGCCGTGAGTTCTACATCTTCCTCTTCCATTTTGGTTCCAGTGGTCGACTACCTCTTCAGCTTCCAGGATCGGACTTTTGTAAAGGAACCCAAACAGTCGGGCAACATTCAAACTTGGGGAGCTGGCAGTCCTTTCAGGAGAGCCAGCCTTCCAGTTTGAACTGGATTGCAATGGGTTATTGATAATGCGCTTACATTGTAATTCTCGCAGTCAGGCTGGAAGACAAAGGGTTGCAGAGTTTTGGACTACTCCTTAGCTTCCTGCCTTCACAGAAACTCTGGAGACAGGACGGAGAATACACAGGATTCCCGCCGAAGATAAAAATCAAACAAAGGAATTTCCCGGCCTAGGGGTCAGGGGAAGGAACAAGAAAGGACAAGAAATGCTAAAATGGTGAAACAAGACTGGCCATTTTGGTAAAATGAGCACCCACGGGTGCCTTTACCCGGGCTGTGTTAACAGCGCTCAGCAAAGGTGCCAAGAACTAATAAAAAGGTTCACTGCCACCAGCCATTAAAAGGTAAGTTTGTCCTTGTAACATAAATGTAACATTTAAAATGAGAAAGGGGATACTCCGTATCTCTCCAGCACTCCACATATGTGGGGGTGGGGGGTGCTGGTCTCGCCTAATAAAATGTAAAAGGGATCCAGAGACCATTTCTACCCTTGGGAATTATAATTCTCCATCTAGGATGGATAGCTCAGGGGCAATGCGCTTGTCTTGGAAGCAAGATGACGGGGAGCATCACAGGTTCGATCCCCAGGTCCGCGCTTAACCTCTGGGTATTAAGCGCGTTATAAATAACCCATTAAAATTCCAATTCCCACAAAGTTAGCAAGAGAAAGTTAAAAGTGGAGCCTCCGGGGCAACCCAGCAATAATAGGCACTTATTGCCAAAAATATGTCAAAGAGGATAATCTTTTTAAATACACTATGAGAATCTTAAAAATGACACCCATATAAAGAGTAAACAATTCTTTGAGTGTGGAAAAAGGTTTACACTCAGAGGTATAAGGAAAAATAATCCACCAGTAAAAGCAAAAGGTGCTGGGTTGACCGATGTCAGGAAGATTTATCATTGCTATGAAAATCTCATCGAACACTCTCGCTCCGAAGATAGAAGTTGAGATCTCCTTTGCCTTCTCTTCAATTACTCAGTTCTTTGGGGTTCTCTCTCTCTCTGGTTGTCGTCCTTTTTTATAAGAAAAGAATCACTTCCTCCTTTATCATTATCTAACTATTTCAAAAGGAAGTGCTCTCAGCCCTTTGATTTTCACAATCCTTTTCCTACCTACTTCCATTAACTCACTTTTTACTTTATTAAAGTTCCAGTTTTATTCAAGGTGGAAATTAATTTCCTCAACACAATTCTCTTAAATACACACAGTTCGCTAGAATGGGTATTTCAATGGGGAATGCCCTTCCCTTGAAGCACCTAAAACTTTCTTATTATTTTCACAACTGCACAGAACGGTATTGACCTCTGGACTTTCTCTGTCTTTTCCTTTATCCATGGTGTACTCTCCTGCAAGGTATTGGGGGAACTTTTTAACTTCGCTTTAGAAAGGGGTATGGGTCATCCATTTTCCATTATTCGACAATTTCAGATTGGAATTTCAATCCCCATGTTTCTCTTACTCTTCTTCCTACCCCTGGTTTACTCGCCTGCCAGAGTGTTACAACTGACTTATTTGGGTGTGGGTCCCAGACTCGCGTATTGCCTGGTTCACTATCTTAACAAGGCTTTTCCACCTTTTATTCACTCCGTTGTATCCAAAAAACAATGCTTTTCATATGTTGGATCACCAATCCTTTCTTAACAATGTCTGTCAGTTTTACTTCTCTTGCTTTGGCTCTTGGTAATGTGACTCAATGTTCCTATCAGTTTCACTGTCCTTCCTTGGACTCGTAACGATGTTTGGATAGGCATCAACTGTTTCACTTCCTTCTCTTGGGCTCTTGCGCACTGTGTATTGTAAGTGGCATTCACCCTAAAGCGCCCCGGTAACCCGTTCACTCTTCCTGGGCTTACCAGTCTTCTGTGGCTGCTTCGGTATTCCTCATGTTTCACCCAAAGTTTCGCTTTAGGTCCGCTCACCAGTGGCGAGTTCTACAAGCGGCTCTGCTTCCGCCTTCCCTCCGTCAGCAGACAGATGCAGCAAACGTCTCCCGGTTTTGCTTCTCTGCATGCCGTGTTGCTCGTCTGCACGTCGTTCCACAGTCTGCTCCTTCCTGGCCTTCTGAACAGTGTCACAACAAGCTAGCTGCAGTGTCTGCCAGTTTCGCTGCTTCTCGGCCTGCTTGTCTCTCCGCTTCTCTTGCTTTTCCCACCTGTGTCCATTTCAAATGTCCCGGTCTCATTTTGCATTCTCCAACGATTGGCAGTGATTTACCACACCTGGTCATCCACATTACTCCATCTTTCTTCCTCGTCTCAGTACTTGGAAGGGGGGTTGGGAGGAGGGGTGGTTACAGGCAAACCGAGTTTGTTAGAACAACCTGGGAATTCGCCATCCACATTACAATAAGCCATAATTGAGTGTTGCAAAGGTACATGGCTGTTACTGAGAGGTATATCTGAAGGGTTGTTTTTAGTCAATAGCTCTCTGCCTCCCTGGAGTTTGTCCTCCCATACGTGGTCTTGCCGCAAATAGCCACCCCCACGGTCAGAGTCAGGTGGCTTCTGCCTTTCCCTGGCCACATGAGAGAAGCTTCCCTCCAGTGAATCAGTGATTAGGCCATCTGATCTGTCACAGTAGACAAATTGGAGGGACCGCCGTTAGTTCCATCTAGTCAGAGAACCAGTACCTGGCTGGCCACCATCGGCCAAATAGATGGGCACGCAATTGAACCAAAAATACCCTGTTTAGAGTGAAAAGAGAGCCTGCTTGTTGATGTGAACGGACGTTAGCCACAGAGCTCAATAGCGGCTCTGCCTACACAATACTCACCCCATTTGGAGGAGTTTGATAAAATGGTGTTGCTGTATCAATTATCTGGCCTGACAGAGCAGCATAACCCTTATACATCAATGGTGTGATCCATATGGGTGTCACCATTGTGCCAGGTATCTGCAGGCACCAGCCTCCTGTGACCTACTTCTGCACTTGGCCAGTGTTCATTGAAATTTCCATGCAACAGCCTCTTTCTATGGCAACAACTTTTGTTAGTCCACCCAGACCCTGCTTTAGGTCTTCATCCCTTGCCAGTTTCTAAACCCTGCCTTGCCCTGCCTCCCCTGGTTTTCCTTGTGCTACGTTTTGCCTAAGGTGGGTCTCCTCTCCACCTGACATGTCCTGCTTTAGGTTTTCTCAACCCAGTTTTCTTCTGCGCATGCCTCAGCTTCCCTTGTCATTCCTGGTTCTGGATACCCCTCCCTACCAGTCCCGTTCCCCCCCCAATCTCCCCAACTGCACCTAGTACCCCCCCTTGGCTCATCTTATCCAAACTTATCATACCCATGTCCTTGCTTAACCTACAGTCTGCAGGTATGGTGTCTGAAGCCTCAAAGGTGTGGCCTCTCTGGAGGTGAACCAACAGTGCTAGCCGACCATGTCCGGGGATCGACCTTGCATGATTGACATGTTATTTGAGTGGTTCGCATATACATGCCACACGCAGGTGTAAACTGGTGCCTGCCAACTAAGTATCGGGGACTGTCGGAGCAATGTCGCATCAGGATTCTGAGCAATCCTCCCATCCATCCGGGTGTTCGTGAGTGAGCACAAGGTATACTGGATACACCAGCATGAAGAGGAGAATACTCCCTGCAAACCCTGCTACCAATCGACTGTGTGTGTTATAATATGACCACCTGCTTGCCGAGGTAAGCGTTACACTGACTCCAAGTAATGTGGTCCGTGGGTACAGCACAGTGGGGGTTGGCGCAATTCCCCTGAGCGACTTCGGGCCCATGTCCGGTAGACCCTATTGCACAGGGTCCTCCTTGTACCCCCTCTCACAACAGGCAGGTAAAATGCTTTTAGGAACGTTTTTCTAAAGTCCAACTGGTGTGCGACTTCATAAGACATCTCTAGGTATTAGGGACACAACTCTTAATACAGGCTACACAGGTCAGCAGAGTGGCTGAGCAGCCAGGCTCATTTTACGAGGGAGTTATGTGAGCTGTAGAGCAGTACAGTGAATTAAGTAAACACAGGGATCCAAGTAAACACTTACTCACAAAGTTATATTAAAATATATTTATACATAAACAAGGCACACACACAAATCTAATATGCAACAACATTCAATATGAAATGGAATCAAGTTATATAAGGAACAATAATGGAGGATAGTAACTTTCTATGTTGAAGCCCGCCATAGCCAAAACTCACAAAGGACTCAGATCTTTTCTAAAGTATAGAGTAAAATCCCAGAAGGAACGGACAAACGAAAAATTGAGAAAAAAGACAGGAGCCATTTTGAGAAAATTGTCACCCATGGGTGCTGTAATGCGGCTGAGGATGCAGCCTGCTAGTAACCTGCACAAAAAAGGTAATAAAAAATAACCACTGCCACCAGCCAATTAAGTTAGTCAGTATAACAAAAAGTAAAATGTGAACTGGGATAAGGAGTTACTATGTAACCCCCCCCGCCCCCAACACCGCAAGCACCCCACATAAGGTTGTGTGCGCTGGACCAACAAAAGAAAAAGATAATTATCTTACAATTCTTGGGAACTGTAGTTCTCACAAGAAAATGTATTTAAATATTAAGAGAAGTCCAGGGGCACAGAGGGTGCTATGTGTCACTAAGCAAAAAGCAGATGCTTATGTAGTTTACCAAACTCCATAAAACAGTAACAATCAAAATCAAAAATCCCAGTCAGAGAAAAAGAATGAGTGAGTGGTAAGAAGTTCCACTCAGGAGATTAAAATAAAAAATCCAGAGTCCGGCATAAGTGATTGGGGTCTCAGGTTAAAGGGAGTTGGCACAGAAACTGAAAATTCTCCCTAACAGATGCAGGAGAGAGTCCCCGCTGCACAAGATGCCCTTGAAAAACAAAGGGCTGCTTACCTTAGACTTTGGATCCACTTTACTCTTGCTGCACCATAGCTCACACCAAAGGCCTGGCGCCACTCGCCTGCTGAAGAGAGTGTACAGGCAATAATCCATGCATGTCGCAAGAGTGCCACCATGTGGTGGTGGCAAACAAATCAAGCAAAGGCTGTGCATTTCAGCAGTGCAACCCACACAGAGTCAGAACCCAATGGGCATGTGACGCCTTAGGAGTAAGGATTCTTATGGCACAACAAGATGCAGCCAAAGCACACCGCTCCCTCAAGTCGGATGTCGAGGAAGAGTCAGTTGGTTGGGCGGGGCATGCATGTTATGTTAATGCATTTTCTGAAGCCCTTGTTCGCAGTAAGCATCATGGCGCTGGAGGATATCAGGGAAAAGAGGACTTAAAACAGGTATGTTTTCAGCAGCTGGAAGAAACTGAAATAGTCGGGAGTGGCCCAAATCGCAAAGGACAAGGCGTTCCACAGCTTGACCGCTGCAACCGAGAAGAAGCGGCCACCCATACGGGCATGGCAAAACCGAGGGATAATGAGCGGTCTAGCCTTTTCAGATTTTAGTGAGCGGCCCGGAAGGTAGTGTTTAAACTTCTGGAGAAATTCCAGTCCCACACCATAGAAGGCACGCTGGACAATACAGAGGGATTTAACAACATAATCTGCTTCTGAATCGGTAGCCAGTGAAGTGACTGCATAACTGGGGATATGTGCATCCCAAAAGCAGTGTTTGTGGCCACACGAGCTGTGGAATTCTGTAGCAGCTGGAGCCAATGGATGATAGAAGGTGGCTGGGCCAAAAACAGCAAGTTGCAATAATCGAGCTTGCTTGTTACTAGGGGTGGAGGTTTGTCGGGAGAAAGGGCAGAACCTTCTTCAGTACTCAGATAGAAGTTGCCAGATTTGCATATCGAGCTGACTTGAGCGGTGGCAGACAGACTTGGCGAATAGGAACCTGGGGTTCCCAACTACCGGAACAGGTGTAGGGCAGGAGTCCAGCTCAGAGGGCCAGAAGGCAGGAGAGCAGAGCGATATAGGGGAGGAAACTGAGGAAGGGAGATCCTGCTGGGAGGTGGCAGGACCCACCACCAAAACCTCCGTTTTGACCCAGATAAGCTTCAGCCAGTTACTCCCCATCCAGTCGCTCACAGCCGCCAGGCACTCACATAGCGGAGATGCAGTGTCTGGCTTGGCCAGATTCGGACGATGATTTGGGTGTCATCGGCATAGGAGTATGACTGGAAGCCTTGGTAACGGATGAGGAGCAAAAATGGCGAAATGTAGACATTACAGAGTGCGGGGGGCAGGACAGAGCCCACCGGGATGCCACAAGAAGGTTTATGAGCACAGGAGAGAAAACACCCCCAAGAACAGAACCTGGGACCCATCAGTCAAAAATTAGGAGAACCAGGCAAGCACTTGGCCAGAAAGGCCGGCCAGCAGAATGGGATGATCCACAGAATCGAACGCTGCTAAGAGGTCCATCAGGATTAGAGCCCCCGTACCTCCTCCCCTGGTCGACAAGTCTGGTCAGGTCATCCTTAACAGAGACCAATTCGCTTTCCGTTTCCCCTCGCGTGGCCGGAATCCAGATTTAAACGGCTCTAGGAAATGTGATTTCTCCAAGAACCCTGTGTGGGTGTCCAGTTAAAGGATCAATTACAAAAGGTTTGAATGCAAAGAGTGTCAATAGGATCGAAAACCAAAGGTTCGAATTTTTTTTTAAATCATATATTCGTTTGGGTTTTCCGTGTAGGTAAAAAAAAGTGATTTTTACCACAAAAAAGGGGGTTGAGGGGACCCCCCCAAAACAAAAAACAAAATATTTAAATAAATATATTTTTGAACCTTTTGTTTTCGGTCCTTTTGATTCGAACCTATTGTAATTTGAACCTTTTGATTCGAACCTTTGACCTACCACCCCCTGTGTGAAGTGGAGAAATTAGGGAGTCCAGAAGTTTCATCAGGAAAGGAACCAATGAGATCTAGCAGAAATTAGCCAGGATGGCTGGGTCAAGAGGGTTTCTTTAGCAATGGTATAACCCAGGATTCCTTGAGATCAGCGTGATTGACAGCTGTACATAGCCAGGGGGTAATGTGGTCTAGGATCCCCTGCAAAATAGCTAGAGGCATTAGATAGATGGAGAAGCTGATTTGAGGCCCTTTGTAGTTCGGATGATCATTGCTGGCGTAAATACCAGCAAGAAGGACCAGTTCTCTATACTATCAATAGTGGGCTGTTGGTCTCTCTCAATCTGTGGCAGCCCAGTGGTGGCAATAGATTCTCGTATCTGGTTGACTTTAGTAATAAAGTAGTTAACCAAGGCGTCGCACATGGATTGCAACGGAATGAGAACCTCCATAGAATAGCAGGGAGCAAACCAATGAGAAGAGTTCTTTTGGTTTATTTAGTGCCCCTTCAACTTGACTAGTGTAGTATTTAGTTTTAGCCAGGTGGATTGCTTGGCGATAGGCTTTGGAACTCTGTGTGAAAAGAAGTCTGTCCGACAGTGAGTAGGAGGCTCGCCATCTGCGTTCTGACTCGCATTTTGTTTGGCATAGGGTTTTTAAGGTGTTGTCGGACCATGGTTTTGAGGTGTGGGGTTTACCCCTGCACATCTGTAGAGAAGCCAGCGAAGCGGCTACTGTTTTAAGCATGTGCACAACATTTGCCAGATCTATATCCGGAGGATCAACCCGATTGTTTAGTATTTGCAACACAATATCTGTGTGAAGTACTGGACGCCAACCACGTTTAAGTACCTGTCTGTGAATAAGCTGTGCGCAGGGGGTAGGAGTCAGCAACAGAAAAGGCACTGCATAATGGTCGGACCAGAGAATAGGAAACAGTCTTAACGCAGTCACCAAAGAGGGGGAAGAGAAAAGGAGATCCAAAGTGTTGGCATGAGTATGTGTTGGCCCAAGAACTAGCGGTTCAAATTCAGATCATTCATGGCTTCCAGAAATTGCTGTTGTGCGATATTTGATGTGCCAAGAGAGCTCAGATTGAAATCACCCCAAAACGACGAGATGTGAGAATTCCAGATGGAGGAACTGTTTGCATAATGAACAGTCTGACCACAGAGGGCGAAAGATTAAGAATGTGGAGATAAAACCGAATTGGAGATCCTAATGCAGCCAAAGAGGATTTCAGAGTTAGTATTATAATTTAGCAGTAAAGATTTGGCCATCAGGGGGGTTTTAAAGATTATGGCAACACCCCCTGCCTGCTTTACCTACCTTACGATCCAAGATCATAGGTGTCCGGGAGTGCTCGTTTGACTGCAGGTCCAGACGTGTCCTTTAGCCACGTTTCGGTGACAGAGCAGATCGGGCCCTAGACATTGTGCATTCAGTAGTAGGGATATAAGGGCTCCAGTGCTAGTGGCTCTGACAGGCAAAGTGAGGTCAGTGTTAGGTGGAAAAGCAGTGCTACAAACAAGGTGCCCAGGGTCACATCCAACTCGATTAGAGAGTTTAAAAGGAAATAAGTAAAAGTTAGGCAGAGGTGGGCAAATCAACATAAAAGCACTGCAAAAACAAACCCGACTGTTACTCCAGTCGTACTGGATATCCATAGTGCAATAATGCAGCTCTCTCCAAGAGCTGCGAGTGCGGGGAAGGTGCAACACAGAATTGTCTATGGCATGCATTCTGTGGTACTTGGTGGAAAGTCCCAATTAGATCCCACTTTGCAGAACAATCTGGTACAGTCGCTGTTCTGTGGAACATCCCCAGAGCATGGAGGAGAGGGCACAAGTACTTTGCTCCACTATCAACTGCATTCTCAAATCATTGTGGATACAGTTATTCAACAAGTGACCCGTCCAGTAGGTACCAAGCACCCACAGCAAGTCGCTCTTGACAGAAGCTAAGACATCTACCTCGTGCATGGGGGAGGGAGTGGGGGGGGGGAATTTGACAGGACTTGGAATTGCATTGGAAATGGTGACTGCTCACTGAAAGAGTCTGCCAATGTTCAGCCCATGCGTCAACATGCAGATAGGCGTCCTTCAGGTGCAGCGCACAAATACAGTCTACGCCCAGAAAGGCAGACCAGATCTACGCTGGAATCATCATCTTGAACCTTTGCTTGAGCATATTTACTCCCAAATGTTAAGTGTGATGTGCAGACCAACATGGATAGGTTTCAGCACCATGAACAGACTAGTGTAAAACCCTGAACCTCCCCAGAGAACAACAAGTTACTTATGGATGGAAGCTGGGTCAATCAGTGTCAAAACAAACCCTATCACGTTGGATTGTGCTTTGCATTTCAGAATGCTACAGATTGGCGGGCAAAGATCAATCAGAAGGCTTGAGGGCCCATTCAACGAGAGGCATAGCCTCTTTGAAAGCCCTTCAAAGAGGTGTTCCCATCAAATCTGTTTGTGAAGCGGCGACTTGGTCTTCGCTGTAAACATTTTCTAAATTCTATAATCTGGATGCTTCCCACTCTAAAGAGCTTGCTTTTGGTAAAGCAGTGCTGTATTCAGCATTATAATAAGAAATCTACTCCCTCCTTCAAAGAACCTTTACACTGCTTTGGGAGTCTATCTAAGATGAGGAATACATTGGAGGACACTATCCGTTGGAAGAACAAGTTACTTACCAACTGGTAGCGTTCTTTCAACTGGATGTTCCTCCAACGTATTCCTCATTTTAGATGTATTCATCCAGCTTTAGCTGCTTCAGAAATTTCACGGCAGAGGGCGCCGTGCGTCAATGTCAAGTCGAGGTTCCTGGAAGGCCTCCGTTGAGGGTGACGTCATTGGGTATATAAGTAGCAGACGCGGCGCCCGTTGGCCTCAGTTCTGTTTTTCCCCTCTGGCTCTGCTGTATAGATAGTGTAGGTAGCCAGGTATAAGCCTTGCGAGAGTTGAATTGTTAATAACACCGGAAAATCTACAGAGGGGTAGGATGGGAGGGCAATGAGGAATACGTTGGAGGAATATCCAGTCGAAAGAACGTTACCAGTTGGTAAGTAACTTGTTCTTCGAATGGATAGTGTCCTCCAATGTATTCCTCATCTTAGATAGACTCCCAGAGCAGTGTAAAGGTTATTTGGAGGAGGGAGTAGATTTCTTAATATTATATAGCTGAATACAGCACTGCTTTACCAAAAGCAAGCTCTTTATAGTGGGAAGCATCCAGATTATAGAATTTAGAAAATGTGTGAAGCGCGAAGACCAAGTCCCCGCTTCACGAACAGATTTGATTTGAACACCTCTTTGAAGGGCTTTCAAAGAGGCTATGCCTCTGGTTGAATGGGTCCTCAAGCCTTACGATTGATCTTTGCCCGCCAATCTGTAGCATTCTGAAATGCAAAGCACAATCCAACATGATAGCGTTTGTTTTGACAACGATTGACCCAGCTTCCATCCGGTGTAGCCAATGAAAAGTTGATCATCCACTCTAAGCTTGGAGAGCCTAGAAATGTAAAAGCTTAGAGCTCTTCTCGGGTCCAGCCTGTGCAATCTTTCCTCCTTGCTGGGATGAGGTGGAGGATAGAAATGCAGGCAGAATGATCTTCCGATTCAAATGGAAATCAGTCACAACTTTAGGTAACAACGAGGGTTTAACCCTTAGTACAACTCTGTCCTTGTGGGACACAGTATAGGGTGGCCCAGAAGACAGTGCCTGCAACTCGCTCACTCTTAATGCAGATGTTAAAGCAACAAAAAAAACGGTTTTCAACGTTAGTAATCTTAAAGGACATGTGTGCGAAGGTTCAAAAGGTGCACACATCAAAAACTTTAGCACCAGATTAAGCTCCGAAAATGGGACTTGAAAAGGAGAAGGAGGAAACTCATTGGAGAGTCCCTTTAAGAATTGTACTATCAAAGGAATTTTAAAATAGGAACATTCTTCCTAAGAGCGGAAAGCGCTGCAAGATAACCTTTAATGGTCCCAACATTGAGACGTCTATGTGCCAATGATAAGAGGAAGAATAACACTTCTGGAATAGAACACAGAAAAGGATCAACATTCTTTTCCCTGCACCAGTTGCAAAACTTCTTCCAGCGGCAACAGTACAAAGATTTTGTTGCTGGCCTTCTCGCCGCTAGCAACACCTCCGTGATGTCATCTAGAAGGTCCCAATCCTTGTATCTCAGCCTTTCAGATACCAAGCATAAAGGTTGAGAATCCTGACCTCTGGATGTAGAACCTGGCCCTCCTGTGAGATAAGGTCCTCTCTCTGAGGAAGACCTAACGGAGGGCAGATGGACATCTAGAAGGTCCGGGTACCACGTTCTCCTGGCCCAATCCGGGGCAATTAGGATCATGTGGTTTCCGAACCGTCTTAACCTCCTGATGACTTGAGGAATGACGGGGTTTGGAGGGAACGCGTATAGCAGTGGAAAGTTCCACTCCACCACGAATGCGTCTCCTAGGGCTCCTCTCGGGGGAAATTCCCTTGAGCAATACCTTTCGCACTTCCAGTTGATTCCGGTCGCAAACAGGTCTACTTAAGGGGTTCCCCAAAGGGCAAAGATCTCCTGAAGGACTTCCTGAGCCAGTTCCCACCCGCAGGACACAGTACTCTGCCTGCTTAGAGTGTTCGCCGTCATATTCTCTTTCCCTGCTAGATGAATTGCCGATAAGGAGATTCCTTCCTGAATTGCCCAATACCTGAGCCGCATTGCCTCTCTGCACAGAGGTAGTAACCCTACACCTCTTTTGTTTAGGTAATGCATGGCCACTGTGTTGTCCGTCATTATCAGTACATTTTTTTCTCCTGACAGATGGCAGAAAAGCCTTCAGCGCTAGTATGATTGCTCTCAGCTCCAAAAGGTTGATGTGTAGTTTGGACTCCGATGGAGACCCACATCAGCTGATTGTCAGATCGTTGGCATGAGCTCCCCACCCCATGAGTGAGGCGTCCGTCACTACTGTAATCTCCGGCCATGGTTGCCAAAAATGTTCTCTTTTTAGGATGTTCTCTGTGCAAGTCCACCACAGAAGATCCTGACAAACCTTGTTCGGAATCTGAAGGAGATCCGTAATTTGTCCTGAGAATTGGGACGATTGAGTCTTTAGAGCCCATTGAAGGGATCTCATCCTCAGGCGTGCTTCTGACACTAGGAAAATGCAGGATGCCATGAGGCCAAGCAACCTCGAGAAGTCTTGGAGATTTTGAGCATTTTGGAATTTGAAAACCATCTGACGAATGTCTTGAGCCCTCGACTTGGTAGGCGAGCTCTTTCCCAAGGATGTGTCTAATACAGCCCCTATGTACTGGAGCTGTTGGCAAGGGGTCATTTGTGACTTCTTGAAATTGAGGGAGAAGCCCAGTCTGTGGAGGAAGTGGCAGGTGACTTTTAGATTATTCAGGGGTTGCTCGGCAGAACGCGTCCTGATCAACCAATGATCCAGGTAGGGGTAGACGTGAATCCACCCTATCCTGAGGTGTGCTGCCATCACTACCATCAACTTGGTGAAGACCCTTGGGCGGAAGTCAACCCGGATTGTAGGACTCGAAACTGATGATGAGTCGCCAACCGCAAATCTCAGGTATTTCCTGTGCTTGAGATGGATTGGCACATGAAAAATGACACCAACCAATCCTGAAGTGGAAGGGCCCGACGGATCTGAGAAAGAGTAACCATCTTGAACTTGTCCTTCCGGAGGAGCTTGTTGAAGCCTTTTAAGTCCAAGATGGATCTCAGTCCTCCGTCCTTTTCGGGAATCAAAAAATATGGGGAGCACCATCCCTTGTTCCTCTCCACTACAGGCACTGATTCTATATCACCTTTCTCTAGCAGTGTTAAGAATTCCTGCTGTAGGAGCGGGTCAGGAAACTTCAAAGACTGTCTCCCCGGTGGATTGCTTTGAGGTTGCTTTAGAAAAGAAGGCAGTAACCTTGGACTATTATTTCTAGAGCTCAAATATCTGAAGTAATGGCTCGCCATTCTTGCAGATGCTGGGACAGCCTGCCTCCTACAGGAGTCTTGTGATGAAAGTCCTCAAAGTGGTTTTGTGGCAGTAGCTGCAGCTGCTGATGGTAAAGCAGCTGCAGCTGGCTTAGCACATTTACCTCATCCACCACGAGTGGTTCTTCTCTGGCCTCTTTGACTGGCCATTCCTCTCGCCTTTCCATATGAGGAGTAACAACAATAGGATCGTCCCCTCCAAGATTGTCCTGATGCACGAAAAGGCCGAGGTTGCCTAATAGCAGCTCCTAAAGATTTGTCAGCCACTTTTGAGGTCTGCAACCTCTCAATGATCCCGTCAGTTTGTTGCCGAAAAGGTGAGACCCGTCAAAAGGCATGTTCAAAAGACTGTTTTGCACGTCTGGTGCGAAACCAAATTTTGCAACCATGCAAATCTGCGAATCACTGTGCTAGTGGCCATGGACCTGCTCACGCTATCTGCAGTGCCCAATCCAGACTGAAGGGATTCCTGCATGGCTTCCTTTCCATCTCCAACGATGGTTAGGAATCCTTCCCTTTCCTCCCCTTCTGGTATGTGCTCCGCCGCCATTGCAATGCACTCCGACAGAGTGTACGAATATTTTGCCAAGGTACCTGTGGAGTTGGCCGATTTGAATGCCATACTTCCAGCTCAAAATACCTTGCGTGCCCAACCATCCACACGCTTGGCGTCCCTATCCGGAGGCAAGAGTACGCCACCTTATTTGAAGCTTTGGCTCCCTGGACCACCAGACTCTCGGGAGTGGGGTGTTTGGACAGATAGCCGGGGTTGCTACTAGAAGGGTATTTTGACGTGAGGGACTTTTTCACGGGAGGAATTGAGTCTGGGGTCTCCCAATTTTTGGCCACCCTATTTTGTAAGGCTACATGGAAGGGTAAAATCGGATCTTCAGTGGGGCCATGATCCAATATGTCAGTCAGGTCATCCTGGATGAACTGAGTTGGTGGTTTAACCCATCCTAAATAATCCACCACCTTTGTCATCAGTTGTCTGTATGAAGGACTGGCATGTTTCCCTGGTTCTGGACTGCCAAATTCTGTCTCAAGTGATGTGTCCACTCCACTTGCGTTATGCAAAGTTTCCACTAAATCCCTCATTCTGCTTTCCTCAGAAATTAGACATTCTGGGACATTAGGGGTGCCATACTCTAAGCCAAAAGGAACATCCCCCTCCTCAAACCTTTCTTGTTCTTCAAAAATTGAAGTCAAGGATTTAAAATATTCTTTCCTTGGCAGAGGTTTATACATTTTTTCTGCAGGAGCTGTTACAGTGGAGGTTGAAGGCTTTGTAGTCTTTGCAGCTTTTTCTTTTGCTGCTATTTTGTCAGTTTCTGGCTTAACTGGAGCCTTTGAAACCTTTGTCACTGAAGGCTTCGGGGTCGACGTCGACTAAAGGCGTCAATGGCGTAGACGAAATAGTAGTCGTCGACGGAGCTGGCTTGGAGGGCATTGAGACGCTCTACGAAGGCTCGTGCTCGACTCGAGCAATCTTTATCACTCGAGGTCCTGGAAGGTTCCTGATCTTTTCTCCTTGGATCACCCGCGCTCAAGAGCGCGCGAATGTTGGAACGGTAACGCTCACGGCCGGCTTCCGAGGAAGGCGCTGACCAAGGCTTAGCCATTTCAAAAACCTCCATTTTAACTCTAAATGCATCCCGTTCTTCGGAGGAAGACGTTTTGTGGGGCATTTGATTTTCTTGGGGGATTCGTCAGAAGACGAGGTGGAAGGGGACCGGTGGCGTCTCTTATTAGACTTTTTCATCGAAGACGAAAAGTGGTGGGAACCACTTCGGGACCTAGACCTATGTTTTTGCCTTTCGCGTCGAGGAGATTTCTCCTTATGGGTTCTCGACTCAACGCTTCAGGCTTTTTCGTCAGGTTTTTGACCTACCTGTAGCTTTCCCTTCCTCTCTCGCAAGGCCTTGCCCGTCATTGCCTGACACTTTGTACAGGCCTCCATGTTGTGGTTTTCGCCGAGGCACCACAGACATTCTCGGTGCGGATCCGATACGACATTTTGGAACCGCAGGTTTTACATTTCTTGAACCACAAACGCGGGGTAGTCTGTGTTGACGACATCTTGAATATCTTCTTCACAACAACTGCGTCACAGAACTATCCAGGCACGCAGAGTCTCTGAAGCAAAACGTACTCAGGAAAAACGGAACTGAGGCCAACTGGCGCCGTGCGCGCTACTTGTATACCCGATGACGTCGACTCGACATCAACGCACAGCGCCCTCTGCCAAGAAAAGATTTCCGAAGCAGCTAAAGCTGGATGAATACATCTAAGATGAGGAATATGTTGGAGGACACTATCCATTCGAAGTACCTGTTCTATGGCTCACATCTGGAAAAGCTTCTCAATGTCCTCTGAAACAGGCAGAGTGGATTAGGAGGGGTTTTCAGAATACCAATGGTGTGGTGTTCAGAGAGAATGTTTGTAGTAGTGTGCATAGTGACTCCTCAAGTTAGGACAAACTCTTACTGGTAATGTGATTGAGCAAGGCATTGCAGTGTGTGTGCAAGCTGAAGACCACGAAATGGCAGCCAGGGGATGCACACGGAAAGTCCCTTTGTAGTGGTATAGGTGAGGGGGTGGGGGCTGGAACCTGCCTCAAAAGAGGGGAATACGGGGGGGGGGGCAGTGGAGAATGGAAAAATGACAAGTTAAGGACAGAATAAGTGTGAAAAAAAACTGCTTACTATACGGTTCAATGCCCTATTGCATGGAGAAAGGGACGAAAAGCGTTGCAGGTTGTGATGGTGCAGCATTTGCACACAGCTTCACTTAAAAAATAAAAGGACAATTTGTTTTCGTACTACTAAAAAAAACTCTGGCTCCGTATGATGCAATGTCCCATAAGCATGGAAGACAGGGGACCAAACTTAGCACAATAGGCCAACGCCTGAAACAAGTAGTTTGTCCAAGCTTCAGACCTTCAGATGCATAAGCCATAGTGATACATTTGCCACTTACAAGGGAATCTAGTCTTAAATTCAAGAGAAAACCCTCATCCAGGTTCCAGAAACTAGTCCCAG
The DNA here is from genome assembly GCF_040938575.1 of Ambystoma mexicanum. Lineage (NCBI taxonomy): Eukaryota > Metazoa > Chordata > Amphibia > Caudata > Ambystomatidae > Ambystoma > Ambystoma mexicanum. Next base: position 1,024,448,302 of record NC_090929.1, on the reverse strand, counting down.
GGAACTACTACCTTTTCAGAAAGGTCAAATGATTCGGAGCAAACAGATCGATTGAAGATTTGTGAGATCAGCAGCTCTGGACTGATTTGGTTATCTAAACAAAAGGGGTAGATTGAAAGGTGGTAAAATTATCTGATGCAGTGGACCGTGATCTTTTCACTGCAGGCGACACCTTTGATGCAACCAAACGGGAGAAAAAAGGAAGCAGATGTGACTACAAAACACAATGAAAACGGACAATAGTCAGTGCACTTTGAATCCATTTAAAGTCGGTATAGTATGCAATCAAAATTGCTGTAGCACAATTCAAATTTCAACTGGCTGGCAGGAAGGAACTAAGCTGTGAACTTCAATGGGGGTGGGGACAAGGAGCAACAGTTTCTAAGAGCACCACATTCTTGCCAGTCACAAAAGCCTACAATTCTCTTTTAGTTAAGGTGTTGGGTCCATTGTTCCTATGCACAACGTTCAAGTTCTTTTCAGCATCTACCACATATCCAATTTTTTGCCTCACTATATGGAACAATCAATATAGTATGTGGGTTTGATAATCTTACATAGTGAATGCATGCACAAGGGTGGAGAAATCAATCAAGTTGAAAATGTGTAAGACTCAAAGAAGAATGACTAATTAATATGTACCTGGCATATTCCTGAGGGTACGGTGAAGAATACCAGGTCTGGATTTCATACTTCCCAAACTCTATCATGGAAGGGAACCGCCCATGGGAATCAATGCCACGTTTGCATCCAATTTTCTGTTTGGTACAAACAAACATACACGTGAAGAACAATCAAAATGAGCATATGACAAATATTAAATACCTGTAATCGTCTTTCTGATGCTTGTATATAGATTCTCATGCTTTGCATAGGCTTACATCTAGTATTGCAGGACTTATCAAAACTTGAAAAGGAGCATCGGAAGGGCGTTTCTGTAATACAATCCCTAATGTGACATATACTGTAACCATGGTCCTTCACACGTTTAGGTTCCTCAGACTGTTTTGTTTCCAACATGAGAGCATGAATGCGTATGAGAGTACAGGAAGGTAAAGAAAGGTAAAATGTCTATGTACCTTCAACTCCAAGAGGGGCGGAAGGGTGGGAGCATGTTAATCTAAGCAGATACAAGCATCAGAAAGACTATTACAGGTATGTAATATTTGTCTTCGGAGGCTTGTGGATCTGCTTAGAATCACATGCTTTGCATAGACTAGCAAGCAGTACCTGGAGAAGGTGGGTTGTTAGAAGGTACAGCGGCGGCAAAAAGATGTCTTAGCATCACTTGTCCCACTTGAGAATCCCTTCTTGTAGGAGTTTCCACGCAGTAATGCTACGTGAAAGTCTGAATTGAACTCCATGTTGATTTGCAAATAGCGTCTAATGGCACGTAGCACTGGTACCTCGAGTTGAGTGTGCTCTGGGTGTAAATAGTATTTTTTTTTGTCCAGAGAGATGGAAAGTTGGATGGAATTTGTTATAGAGAATTCTCATTTGTGTTAATTCCCTTCTACCTTCGAGACACCCAGCTCTTTTACTGGAATTTTTATTTTTATTCTGCAGTGAGTGAGCCCTTTTATTCACTCATGTATTTTTATTTGATTTGGGCTCTGTTTCTTTTGGTTTTGGAGTCGAAAACTCCATAGGCATCTTTTTGCATTGTGACACAAAGCACCTTCAGTGCAGTTGCACAGACAGGTCCTTTGGATTTCGCAAAGGTTTAAATACCTTTGTTCGGATAAACTACTGTTTCCCAGAGTAGTGAAGTGAAATTGACTTTACTTACCTTTATATCTTTTGTAGACCAAGCACACACTATCTTACATAGAGTGCTGGAGGGGTTACTTAGTATCCCCTTTGTCTACCGTCTCTTGTAACATTTGTATGTTACCCTTTCTATAATTAATGGCTGGTAGCAGTGGTTTATTTTTCCTACCATTGTGCATTTTTACTGCAGGCTGAATCATCAGCTGCAGTATTGCACCCATGGGTGCCCTTTTTCTCAAAATGGCCCTGGTCTTTTTTTGCCATTTCTTGTTGGAAAGGTCCTTATTGAGATTTACTCTGCGCGCCAAACCAGGTTTGGTCCCTTTGTTAATTTTGCCTTTGGCGGAATTCACTGGTAAAGCCTGCATCTGGCTCCAGCCTGTCTGGCAGAGCAGGAAGTGAGGGAGGTTGCCTATTCTCCTTGGTTACAGGAATGCACCCAAGGTGATTGGCTGGCTGTACTTGGAGGACAGCCACCCTGCATGGTGAGTGACAGCTAGGTTGCAAATGAATGGGAGAAACTTGCATAAAAAGGCAAGGTCTTTTGCAAGGAAGGCAGAATTGACCACTGGGCGAAGGAACCGAAGAAGAAACTGGAAGAGAAGCTTGCTGCACCCTCCTGGACCGTTGGTTTGCCTGGTGAAGCCCTGCTGCAGTGAAGCTCTGACTTTCTAATCGACTAGAGAAGCCTGGAGAGGACGACTTTTCTCCCCCTTGGGTTAGTGGGACCAATCAGCCCCCAAGACCAACTTGCCTGGAACCCCTCTCTCTGCTGGCTGTACTTCTTTGCTGCTTCAGGAACCGAGTGCCAGGGGAAAGTAACACCAGGACGAGTGCATCCCCAGAAGCAAGGAAAGTCCACAAGGTGTCCAAGTTCTGCGGTGGTGCGAATAGCTAAAACCTCAAAGTGCTGCTGATCTGGGGTTGCCCATTGCTGCCGCCGACCTTCAAACAGTAGTGCAGGAGGTCCCAGACGTCCTCCCTCTTATCCCCACGACTAAGGCCAAGGAACAACAGGATCTGCAAGACCACAACAGGAACAGAAGCCAGCTGGAACCTTTTCTTCAGAATCAAGGTACTGTGTAACTAGGATACTTGCCTCTTGTGTGCAGCTTCCTTGCTCTCACTGGAGACTTGCATTGGCTGCCCTGTGCAGGGTTGCTTGCATCTTTGCCCCTCACAAACCTCCCAGCTTGTGGCCCAACAGTGAATTTTTTTTACAACAACAAAAATCTTTAACATTGTGCAAGACTTTTGTGCTATCTTCAAGAAGTGCCCGAGCTCCCATAGACGTTGTCAAAATTAACAATGGCTGTCCTGGCTCCCTGAAGACTCTTCTTACCCTCTGATTTTGTGTTGATATGTCCCTCCAAAAAGTCATACATATCTTACTTGTATAGCTGGGAAAGGGTTAATCTATATTTCATTGGGGGATTGAAAAGTGTGCACCTGTTTGAGAGGCTTGTTAACTTTCGTTCCCTCCCCTAACCTTTTCCCACAACCTCAGTATTGCATTAAGTGTAAAAGTGATATATCAAGGTCCACAGTGTCCTAGCAATTTAAGTCACCTCAGGGTGAATGAAGTGGCTGTGTGCCATCCCAAAAGGGTATCTACTTACTTACTAAAATTGAAGGAGTGTAGTTTAAGTGTATTTTTTGTTACATATTGACATATAAAGCAGGATTATTTTAAAAAACTGTTAAATTAATCATTATTTTTAAAAAGAAACCTTGAGTAGAAGTGTTATTTGAATACCTGTCACTGTGAATCTCTATTCTGAACCTATACAGCTCACACTGACCACTCTTGAGATAAGTTTGGCTGCTCAGTCACTCTACCAACTTGTGTACTAGAGACCTATACCAAAGGCAGGTTTGCCTATTTGCCAAGAGGACAAGGCTGGTGTATTCTCCCACAAGGTTACTACATATAATCTACAATTCATTTTGAAATAGTGGATTCAGAGACAGGATTTAATTCTCTTCCAGCAGCTAAGGAGACTAAAAACTGATTGTCTTCCTTACTGGTTTTGTTTTATCCAGATAGTACATCACCGCCCTCCTAACATCTAGTGTACAGAGGGACCTTTCCGTAGAGTTTTACGGGCTTTCAAAGAACTCTGGAAGTTCCATTTACTCAGACATGAAATTTGGAAATACATTTCAGTGAAAATAGTAGATGTGTTCTCAACACTACCTTGTGTTTATGAATGGTAACAAATGGATCTTGAACTGAAAGGGCATGCAGTTCAGTGACTCTTCTCATTGTTGTGATGGCTATTAGAAAAGCAGTTTTATAGGTGAGGTGCGTAGGAATAGCTTTATACACAAGTTCAAAAGGTGGCCCTACAAGCTTTGTAAGGATGACATTTAAGTCCCACCCTGGGAGTGGAGTTGAAATGGGAGGATATAGTCTTTTGACCCCTGTGTTGAAAAATTTAACCACGGGAACCCTCCACCAAGATGCCTTGCTTTGTGGGGTGGTGTATGCTGAGTGTGCAGCTAGGTGGACTTTAAGAGAGTTAAACACTAAACCGGAGTCTAACAAGTATAGCAGGTAGGGTTTTATATTAGAAGGTGAACAGTCAATGGGGTTGACATTACTTATTTTGTACCACAAGACAAAGCTTTTCCATTTGTTGAAATAACAGTGCCTTCTGTTGGGTTTATGTGCCTCTTAAGATGTCCATGCACCTTTGAGGTAAGTTTAGGTGCCCACATTCTATGACCTCAGGAGTCAGACTGCCAAGTTCAGTGACTGTGGTCGTGGATGCAGTGTTTTTCCCTGATGCTGGGACAACATGTTGAAAGGGCTCAGCAGTTTGACTTGTGGGCAAAGTGACATTTTGAACAGGTGTGAGAACCAGGTTTGCTGTGCCCACATTGGAGCGATTAGGATCATTGTGAGATGTTCCTGGTGGATCTTGTGTATTATTCTGTCGAGTAGTGGTCTCCCAGACCAACTGATCCACAGTGCGTTCCCCTTATAACTTGTTTGGTGACACCAGGATGTGTAATGGGGCATTTTGCTTTCTCTTGCGTTGTGAAGAGATGTATGTATGCCGGCCCAATCTTTGAAGAGGTTGTGTGGAATGTTTGAGTTTAATTCCCATTAGTGTTCTGAGGGGCGCGCTAGACAGTTTTGTCCCCCTTGAACACATTACAGAAGGAAGATGTCATTGTTGAGAGACCACTTCTAAAAACTCTAAGCTAGTTTGGACAGCATTGGGGAGTGTTCCCCGCCTTGTTCGTTTATGTAGAACATGTCTGTTGCGCTGTCTGTGAGGACAAACAGTCTTCCCCAACAGTTGCCGTTGAAAGACTTGAAGGGCTTTGAACACTGCCAGCAATTCTAGGTTGACATGCTTAATTTTTTATTTATTTTGTCATTTATAAAGCCCACCAAAAACCGGGGGCATCAAGGTGCTGGTTACAGAAAGCGCAGTTCGCTTTTATACATGGTCATCATTTCTGCAAATATGTACGAACAGTTTAAAGGCTTAGGAAATACATTGCTTCAGAGAAAGTAGACTGATTGTCCACACGCAGTGTGCCGTTTGAAGGAGATAATGAGCTCCCCACCCTGTGATGAGTGTTAAAGTGGCTTCCACTGCAGGGTTTAGAAAGGGTTTTCCCTTTAACAGGTTCTCTCTTGACCACCACTGCAGTGATTAATCCCCAACCTACGAAACAACCACCTGATCGCCCCAGTGACTGTTTGCTCAAGACCAGCAAATCTTCTATTGGACGCATGCACAACCTTGCATGTGGCACTAGAAAGATGCAGGAAGCCATCATTCTGAGAAGGCGCATTGCCCTTAAACAATTATCTGACTGGCTGTATAAAGAGGGATTTGAAGCAGCATGTTTGGAGAACACTCACTGGAGGGGAAGACCAGGGAGTCTTTGTTCAAATTATCCCAACCAGGAATTGTTTTAACTGGCTGTGAGTGAGACTTAACCTTTTCTGATTAACAACCCCAACTGAAACAAGGTTGATTGGATTGTCAGTGTGCAGATGACACATTTCAGGTGTGTCCCCGGTTATGAGCCTGTTGTCTAGCTAAGGGTACACTGGGATGGATTGCTTTCGTAAGTGGGCTGCAACCACTGCTAGAACCTTTGTAAATACCTGAGGAGCCTAAGCTATGCCGAGGGTAACACCTTGGACTGGTAGTGAGTGGACCCTACACCTTGAAACTTAGGTACCGTCTGAGAGCTGGCAACATTGAAATCTGAAAGTGTGCATCATTCATATCTAATGTTGACATGCAATCCACTTCTACAGGGATGTCATTCGGAAGGTTTGCGGTTTCGCATCTTTGCTGGATGCAGGCCTAACACAGGGCGCATAGTTAAGTCTTTCTTTGGCACAAGGAAGTACATTGAATAAATACCATTCTTAACCTAGTTTAGGGGAACCAGTTCTATTGCACCTTTTTCTAGAAGAGACTGTATTTCTGCCTAGAGTATCAACTGATAATCTTGTGATGATATTCTTGCTTTAGGCAGATGGCGGTGCAGCATTTCCAGAAATTCTACTGAGTAGCCTTTGGACATGGTTGACAGTACACACTGGTCTGTTGTGATTCCCTCTCAATCGTGGGTGAATTGAGAAATGCAACCTCCTACTGGGGAAATATGGCAGGGAACTTGAATCTGTGTCGTTGTTTAGCTGGGGCAGAAACACCTCTAGGGGCTCTACTTCTATGCCAACCTCTTCCACATTTGAATGACATTTGAAAAGAGGGCTACAGGGTGTTGTCTGCGCTTGTGTGGAGTACCACGGGGAGAATGAAGATCCTTGCCCAAAAGAAGATTGTGATATTCTGGGACACCTTTGTGACTGAAAAGAGCGGCGGCTAGTAAAAACTCCACACTGTATGTAGGGTTTATTAGAAAAGTGTCCTAATGTTTTAAGAGTCTGATGCTCTCTTTTAGCATGCTCTAAGGCATCAACCGCCTTGCCAAACAAGACATTGTCCTCTATGGGCATATTAAGGAAGTAATTTCTTACCTGTAACTCCATTTCTCCAGCGTTGGTATCTTTCATGGATTCACATGCTGTGAATATTTCCCATTTTCAGGCTAGGAAACCTCAGTAACTTTAACCTAGCATTTTCCTATGGAAAATTGCGACACCTTAGTGTCCTATCGACGTCCTTTATGGGCGCTTTAGGCTACCCAATAGGAAGTTCGGTATAAATAAACCAGCCCCTGCGGCTTCCCTTCAGATTTTAACCTCCAAAATAGAGGAATCCCGAATTAAGGTTTGCCTGCGGCGTGCAGCAAATCTGGCATTACCAGAAGCCCCTCGAAACGCCTGAAAGGGGCTAAAAGAACAGGCCGTTTGCAGAGCCCCAAGGGACTTCCCCGTCTCAGTGTCTTCCTTCATGCCCTTGAGTGCCTCATCTATCTTCTCTCTAAAGAGCTGCTCTGCCTCACAGGGCATATCCACGACTTTATGCTGGACTTCCGAACAAAAGTCAGTGCAGCGCAACCAGGCCTGCCTCCGGAGAACAACACTTATTTGTTTGAAGCCCGACTCGCCAAGTCAACTGCAATGTTGATGCTGTGGTTGGAGGCCTCCTCCCCCTCTCGAACAAGCAGCATAGCTTCCTTGCGTTGTTGTTCCGGGAGAAGTTCCAAGGGCGGGGCCAACCGGTGCCACATCTCCCTGTCATACCTGGCCATAATGCCAAGGAATTAGCCTCCTTTACTGTCATAGCGCCCACTGTGGGGACTTTCTTCCTGAAAGCATCTTGTTGTCTGGCCTCACTGTCCGGTGGCGTAACACACTTATGTTGGCTCCTCGCCTTCTGACTAGCCACCACCGAAACCACCGACTCCGGCGTGGGCTGAGACATGAGGCACTTGGGGGGTCGAATCAGGTGCCTTAAACTTCTCCATACATCCCGTCACGGCAGGTTGCGAAAAAGGATGGCACATCGTGCACAGGCCTTCCTGACACACATGTTTCAAAATGGCGACGGAGAAGACTGCCTTCCGTCGCTTCCCCATTTCATTGGAAAGAAAGCAGTCTTTTCGCTCCTCCTCAGGAGCTAGGCCAAATTCTTGGCACGCCATCGCCATCATAGCGTGAAACGCCCCAATATTGTCCGGCAGACGGCTGAGCTAGGCTTCTAGGCGGTTCCAACTCCGGGTCTGTATCCCACGTATCATCTCTCCGGGACGACGTGGACACTGTCGACAACATGTCCCGATGCCTGCTCTCCTGATCCGAATCGACCGGCTCTCCTTCCTCTGGATGACTTCTTGGAAGGCCCAACCCCACTGGTGACTGCAACGGCAGCTACACCGGAGGTAAATTCCTGGGGAGACTCGGGCGAGGGTCCTCAAAAGGCACACTACACACCTCTGGAGGTACCGGGCTCGGAGCCGCTGGAAGTCGTGCATCCAATTGTCCCAACAGCGACTGGAGCGTACTTACCTGCATAGACAGCGGAGAGTGAGGGTTCACCAACGGATACAGGGACGCCCAAGCCCCACTCGACGTAGACAGACCTGCTTCCCGTGGACCCAGCGCCGATTGATGGAAACCTGGTTCATGCTCCTCCAGACCCGAGGAGACTGAATATGAAAATGGATCCTTTTGGAGAATGTCCACCGGTGCAACAGCCCGAAGCCGGCCTTAGACTGCCACAGATCTCCCGTCGGCAACAAACCATCATCCGCCTCCAGCTGCATCAACAGCAATTGTGGACCACTGACAGTCACGGTCATAGACGAAGCCGATGACCTCTCCATCGATGACCTTGTCGATGACAATAAGGCCTCCACCGGCCTGGCCTTCTCCGGCGACACCCGCTGCGTGGTCGAAGTGCAGGAACGGTGCTTGGACGATTTTCGGCCGGAAGAGGACCTATGCCGGTCCATAGATGACGAGTGCTTCGAAGAGGACTCTCACCGTCGCCATTTCGCCTTCAGCAACGCAGACTTCTGTGCCGACTTCTCGGGCCTATCACTCGACCCCCCCTGGACTTGTCCGGTCTCGCCGATTTGGAGAGACAAGAGCTACTCGCACCTTTGGACCGATGCAACCTGGATTCAGAGGAACCACCTTTCTCCACCTCCGAAGCCGGCCCCTGTTTGTTGCTTGTTGGCGGGGGGTTCCGCGGACATTGCTCTCCACTGTGAAGACACCTTCACCGCCGGAGCCGAGGATTTGCTTCCCCGGGACGAAACCTCCGAAGCCGTATAAGTGACCTCATTGAGCCAAGCAATCAACCGGCGGTTACGGTCTTTCAGTGTTTTCTGAGAAAACACACAACAGATCTCACAGGCCTACACCAAATGATTGGGCTAAAGGCAATACAGGCAATCTGCATGGCCGTCCCCCTCAAAGACCTTCTTTAGGCCGCAGGTAGCACAAGGCCTAAACAGTGATTTTTTTCTGGCCCACAGATGACATACTGGCCGATAGTACGAAAAGCATGTGTAGAACACGAAGAATAGACACGAGGTGATCCCAACTGTTCGGAGACTGTTGAAATCTGTAGGGAAGCCGCGGGGGCGAAGTTATTTATACCGAACGTCCTATTGTGTAGCCTAAAGCACCCAAAAAGGACGTCGATAGGACACTAAGGAATCGAGGTTTTCCATAGGAAAAGGCTAGGTTAAAGTTAGAGGTTTCCCAGCCTGACGACGAGAAATATTCACAGCATGTGAATCCATGAAAGATCCAATGCTAGAGAAAAATAGTTTCAACAAAGGTCTGGGAGCCCATCTACCAATAACTAACACAGCCAAATAATCTGTTCCATGGGACTGCCCCGCCCACCTTGGCAGTCCAAAATGCTATGAAATTCTCCTCTGATGAAAAGTACAAATAGCAACCACGCCTCATCAGTGAAGTGAAGTGGCGAGTCTCTAAGCACAGTGAGCAAGGGGTCCAGGGTCCCTTGTTCAGAGAACTGTCTAGAATTTCGGTGCTTCACTGCCTTTGTGGGTGGGACCAGACTGATATGCAAATCGATATTTCCTCTCTGGGAAGGGTGCAGTGAGCTAAAACATGGTTGTAGACCTTCCTGAGTGGGAGAAACAGGGTATTTGACCCATGTTCATTCTCAGTAGAGGGGCTCCCACACCCTTGTATAATATTTTAGCTTAAGTTCCTTGTTTGAAACCCGATTAACGCAGCCAAGATTGGCATTTCTGAAGTGCACCCGGTGCAATTATTCTGCCCGCTGTATGGGAGGCATCCAACAGATTCTTGATAATATTGGTAACCTGCTTCTCCTCAAATTGTTTAAGATATGTGAAGGCAAAGGCGCAAATGTTCGGGAACAGTGTCTAATTGTTGCTGTACTATAGGTTGCAACTTTTTTCCGTAACGCAAACATTTGTCTACTCTTTATCCGTAGGCGCTTCCGCGGTTGCCAACAGAATACCAGCTCTTACATAGTAACTAGGGAGTCTGGTTTGAAATGTCCCTTAATATATAAAGGGTCTGTCAACACACCTTTAAAGCGCTTTTCAATTCTAGGGCTTGCAGCTCGAGTGAGAGATGGCGTTGTAAATGATAGTAAAACTCTTAACGGATTGTAGTAATGGGATGAACTGTCCCACGGATTGTATTTCGATTAGTAGGTCGTCCACGAAATCTGCATCTTCGACCGTTTCACGTGTTTGAATGCGAAAATGATCTGTGGCTTTACTCAGCAAATTATTGAAAAGGATCTCGTCATCTATTGATGAGTGTGCAGTGAGTTCATCAGGAGATTTTAGCAAGTAATTATCAGGGTGATCATCGGGGTCATTGTAGATTGTATCCAGATTCATGTATTTCATTTACAAAGCGCATTAAACGCGTGGGCATTAAGTCACTGTTACAACCAGTTACACAAACGAAAACAACAAGTTACTTACCAAACTGGTAACGTTCTTTCAACTGGATGTTCCTCCAACGTGTTCCTCATCTACGACATGTGATGTCCACAGCTGTGATGCTTTAGAATTTTTTTTCGGCAGAGGGCGCCCTTGCGTCAATGGCGAAAGGTCGATGTCCCTCGAAGGCCTCCGTCGAGGGCGACGTCATCGGATGTTATAAGTAGCACGCACGGCACCCGTAGCCTCAGTTCATGTTTTTCCCCCCTCACAACGTGTGCCAGACATGCCCAGAACACAGCATCGACTGCACTTAGCCTTGAGGGACGTAAGCTGTAAAAGGCATGGGAAATTCTTTAGAGGGGTAGGCAGGGAGGCGATAGAAAATACGTTGGAGGAACATCCAGTCGAAAGAACGTTACCAGTTTGTTAAGTAACTTGTTCTTCGAATGGATTGTGTCCAATGTATTCCTCATCTATGAAAGACTCCCAAAAGAGTAATAATGATTGACGGAGGGAAAAGAATTTAGACATACCCAATTAAATGGCAGAGTAGTGCACTGCCTTACCAAAGGCAACATCCTGAGCATGGGAAGTATCAAGGGAGTAATGCTTAACGAACGTATGTATAGAAGACAACGGTGCAGCGGCATAGATATTCTTCACCGGCACACCCCTCTGGAGGGCTGTCGAAGTACCAAGGCCCCTGGTGGAATGAGCCCATAAACCCTCAGGAGGGTCCTTACCAGCCAACCGGTAGCATTCCGAAATAGTCTGGATAATCCACCTAGACAAGGTCCGCTTAGAAACGGCCTGGCCCAAACATTGTCCAGTATACCACCACAAAGAGCTGGTTGCCCACTCTGAGTTTGGCAATTCTGGAGAGATAAAAGCTCAAGGCTCTTCTAGGATCCAAACTATGGAGCCATTCCTCTTCCTTACTAGGATGAGGAGAACAGAAAGCATGGAGTTCCACGTGCTGACTCAAATAAAATTCAGACAACCATAGGAAGAAAGGCCTGACGTACACTCAATACAACCCTGTCCTTGTGGAACAAAGTAAAGGGTGTCTTAGAAAAAAAGTGCCTGCAACTCGCTCACTCTTCAAGCAGATGTAATTGCAACTAAGAAAACAGTTTTAAGTGTCAACAACCTTAAAGGGCAAGAGTGCAAGGGTTCAAACGAACTACCCATCAGAAATTAAGGTCCCAGACCGGCACCTGAAACAGCGACAGTGGGAAAACATTTGTGAGCCCTTTCAGAAACAGAGTGATCAGTGTAATTTAAAATTAAGAACATTCTTCTGAAGAGAGCTTAAAGATAGACAGCACTGCCAAATAACCTTCAATGGTGCCCACCAGAAGACCCCTATGGGCCAAAGAAAGCATGGAGAGAACATCCGGAATCGAATACTGAAAAGGATCCACATTCTTTCCTCTGCACCGGTCGCAAAATTTACGCCAATGGCAACGGTACAGGGACTTTGTTGCAGGCCGCGTACCCGAAAGAAACACCTCCATCACGTCATCCAGGAGGTCCCAATCCCTATATCTCAACCGCTCAGAAACCATGCGTGAAGGTTGAGAGTCTTGACCTCTGGATGGAGACAAGACCCTCAACCGCGAGAGAAGATCCTCTTTATGGAAGACACATTGGAGGACAGATGGACATGTCTAGAAAGTCTAAGTACCACGCCCTGGCCCAATCCGGAGCAATGAGGATCATGCGGGTCCTGAACCATCGCAACCTCCTGAGAACTTGAGGGATGACTGGAATTGGAGGAAATGCGTACAGAAGTGGGAAGTGTCACTCCACGATAAACATCTCACAGAGCTCCTCTCGGAGGAAATTCCCTTAAGCAGTACCTTTCGCACTTCCGGTTGGCACTGTTCGCGAACAGGTCCACCTGCAAGGTTCCCCAAAAGGGAGATCTCTTGAAGGACTTCCTGAGCTTGCTCCCACTCGTGGGACACCACGCTTTGCCTTCTCAGAGCGTCCGTCATGTTCTCCGTGCCGGCCAGATTGATCGCTGAAAGGGACATACCCTCGCTGATTGCCCAGAACCAGAGCTGCATTGCCTCCCTGCACAGAGGTAGTGACCCTACACCTCTCTTGTTGAGGTAATGCATTGCCACTGTGTGGTCAGTCATCAGGAGATTCTTCCCCTGTACAGACAGCAGGAAAGCCTTCAGCGCTAGTCTGATGGCTCTAAGCTCCAAAAGATTGATGTGAAGTCTGGATTCCGATGGATACCAACGACTGATGATGGATAGTCGGCATGAGCTCCCCACCCTGTCAGGGCGGCGTACGTCAATACCAAGACATCCGGCCATGGCTGCCAAAAAGACTCCCCTTTCATCAGATTTTTCTCGTCGGCCCACCACAGAAGGTCCTGGAGACAGAGATTAGTTAGAACATGAAGGGGATCCGACATCCTGCCCGAGAACTGGGACTATTGAGTCCTTGGAGCCCACTGAAAGGATCTCATTCTCAAGTGGGCCTCTGGCACAAGAAAAACGCAGGGTGCACTGAGGCTCAGCAACCATAAGAATTCGAAAGCCGGAAGACTCTGGGCTTGTTGAAATTTTGTGACCATCTGAAGAATGTGATGAGCCCTCACCTTGGGTGGCGAGCACATCCCCAAGGAAGTGTCCAAAACAGCCCCCATGTACTGTAGCCGTTGGGATGGTGTCAAATATGACGTCTTGAAGTTGAGGGAGTAGCCCAGCCCACAGGCAGTGGTTCTATGGCGCCTTTCTCCAGCAGGGCTAAAATCTCCTGCACAAGGAGCAGATCCGGAACCTTCAAAGAGTGTTTCCCCACTGGATTGTCATGAGGGCATTGGAGAAAAGGGAGGAAGTAACCGTGGGCTATTGTATCCAGAGCCCACGCATCTGAAGTAATGGCTCACCACTCTTCAAGATGCTGAGACAGCCTGCCCCCTACCGGAGAACAAAGAGTCCTGGTCTCAGAGTGGTTTAGGAGTGGCAGCACGTGATGGCAAAAAGGCAGCTGCCTGGGCAGCTTTGGCACTCCTACCTCGTCCACCACAAGTGCCTCTACGTTGGCCCCTTTGACTGGGCATCCCCTCGCCTTTCCAAATGAGGAGTAATAGCAAAAGGATCCACCCCTCCATTGTGGTCCCCTAGGACGAAAAGGCTGAGGTTGTCCGACAGCTGCGCCCAAAGATTTGGCAGCTGCCTTGGCGGACTGCAACTTTTCCAGGCTCTCATCAGCCTTGCTGCCAAATAGATGCGACCCGTCAAAGGGCATGTTGAGAAGACTTGCTTGCACATCAGATGCAAAACCGACTTCCGCACTACGCAAATCTGCGCATCACGGTGCTCGTAGCCATGGACCTTGCAACACAATCCCCAGTGTCCAACCCAGATTGAAGGGATTCGCACATGGCATCCTTGCCACCCTTCACAATAGCAAGAAAGCCATCCCTTTCCCCCCCTTCCGGAATATGCTCAGCCGAAAGCGAAATGCAATTCCACAGTGTGTATGAAAGTTTTGCTAAGGCACAGGTGGAGTTGGCTGATTTCAGGGGCATATTCCCAGCTGAAAATACCTTTCATGCCCATCCATACTTTTATCGTCCCTATCCGGAAGGATGGTAGAGTATGCTGCTTGCTTCGAGTTGGCCATAGCCGCCTGAACCATCAAACTCTTGGGAGTGGATGTGTGGACAGGTAGCCGGGGTCACTACTGGATGCGGTATTTCTTGGACAAAGACTTGTTAACTGCTTAAAGAGATTCCGGGGAAGTCCAAGTAGCAGCCACCCTTTATTGTAAAGCCATATGAAATGTCAACACAGGACCCTGATCCAACATGTCAGTGAGGTCATCTTTATCATACTCAACCTGAGGCCTGGACCAACCCAGGTACTCCACAACCCTCAACATCAGTCCCCTATAAGAAGATTCAGCATGCTCACCAGGCTCAGGTTTACCAAACTCCATCTCAGGAGATGTGTCGAAACCACTGGCAACGACTGATGCAGATCCTCAATCCGAATGTCCTCATCAATGAGACATTCTGGAGCATTAGGAGTACCATAAGGAAGACCAAAAGGACCAATGTCCTCATCAGACTTCTTCATCATTATCATCATAAATATTCTGGAGAGACTGGAAAACCTCCTTCCTAGGTAGAGGAGTGAACCTTTTCTCAGGAACAGGATTCAGAGACTTAGCAGGAGCCTTTCTTGGAGGTTCAACAGCAACAGGGGCTTCCGTCTGCAATTTCTGCCTAGCAGGCGCTGATGGCATGGACAGCTCCGATGGAGTCGACATTGAGAAAAGCACAGAAGGCTTTGAAGGTCCGACGCTGGATAAAGACCCGACAGACGCACACTCTAAGGACATGGCGCCGATGGCATCGACATCGTCGGCAGCTTCTCAGCCTTCAACAGTTTTGTAGGAGACGAAGACCACGACCTAGACATGGCACGTCTCTGGCGATCCTCTGATGCCTTGTCCGAACGGGGCCTCGACGGCACCCAGTGTTTATCGCGCCGACTACCCGGACCCGAGGACGCAAGAGCATCCGACCGAGACCGTTCCTTGCCGGCTTCAACGGAAAGCGCAGACGGAACTGTGCTGTGAGATTGAAAGATCTCTAACATTTTCTCCCGAAAAGCACCCCATTCCTCAGGGGTAGAGGATTTAGCGGGGCATGACATCTTTTTTGGGTATCCGTCATCTGACTAAAACGGGGGAAGGCGAACAGTGAAGCCGCTTCCGGAACCGCCTCAACGAAGAGGAAGAGTGATGCGAACCACTCCGGGACCTAGATCTCCTGGAAGTTTTCCAACGAGGAGACTCTCTCGACTCGTCCGTCGACCTACCAGTCAATTTGGAATTACCGGGTTTGGAAACACATCCTACCTTTAATTTCCCCTTTATGCTCCCGAAAGGCCTTGGCAGTCAATGACTGGCACTTCGAGCAGTCATCTGTGGCGTGGTCCTCGCCCAGGCACCACAGGCAGATACAGTGCGGGTCCGTTATGGACATCTTGGACCCACAGTCCCGACATTTCTTGAAGCCAGACCACGCGGTCGTCTGGGTGGAAAAAGACAATCGAACAATATGAAATAGAAGACACGAGGCGCGCAGAGTTCTCGAAGCAAACACGTTTGCTGAAAAAACTTAACCGAGGCTACGGGTGCCGTGCGTGCTACTTGTAACATTCAATGACGTCACCCTCGACGGAGGCCTTCGAAGGACATCGACCCGATGCCATCGACGCAAGAGGAGCACAGCTGTGGACATTGCATGTCACAGATGAGGAATACGTTGGAGGACACAATCCACTTGAAATAGAGATTGTAGGGTCCAGGGTACAATGCTACAGTGCTGTACAGTACTCGACAAAAATATCTGTACCATGCCCCTAATCAATATTATGTGTTTCTAATCTTTGTGTTTGTGCTAGAGTTTCCTCTCCCTCCCCTCATGGTGGGTTTGAAGTCTCTTTACGCCTTCCATGAAGGCTTTAACTACTGGTACTTTCCACCACAACAGCTTGTTATGGGAAGTGGTGTATGCTGACAGGGCTGCCAGGTGTACCTTCAGGGAGTTAAAAACCAGTCCTGCATCCAGCAGGTGGAGCATGTATGTAAAAATAGTGGAAGGAGTGCAATCAACTGGGTGGATTGGTTTATTCTGGCACCAGATAACAAATCTCTTCCATTTGTCAAAGTAGCAGTGCCTCATGTTAGGTTTCTTAGATTCCTTTAGGATGTCCATACACCTCTGGGGTAAATTGAGATGTCCGAACTCTATGACCTCAGGAGCCATGCTGCCAGGTTCATTGAGTTGGGTTGAGGATGCACTGTTTGACCTTGGTGCTGGGACAGTAGGTTGTACCAGCCCGGATGTTTGATGGGTTCGCACACCACCAATCTGCGCAAGTGTGGGAACCACGGTTGTCTTGCCCACATGGGAGCAACTAGGACGAGCGTCATCGATTCTCTGTTCGTCTTGTTGACCACCTTCCCAATTAGAGGAGTTGGTGGAAAAGCGTACGCAAACATCCCTGACCAGTTCATCCACAGGGCGTTCTCCTGGGAGTCTGGTTGGGGGAACCTGGATGCAAATCCTGGGCATTGTCTGTTTTCGCTTGTGGCGAACAGGTCTATAGTGGGGAAACCCCACAGAGAAAATATCTACTACAAATTCTCTGTGTAGACACCATTCGTGTTCCTCTGGGAGGGGGTCTCTGCTCAGAGCATCCGCTAGGGAATTGAGATCCCCTGGAACATGTTGCGATGACAGGAAGATGTTCCGTCTAAGTGCCCATATTCAGATTTTCTGGGCAAGCTTGGACAGATTTGGCGACCGAGTCCCTCCTTGCTTGTTCAGGTAGAACATGGCTGTAGTGCTGTCCATCCGGATTTGCACTGACAGATTTAACAGGTAGGGCTTGAAGTGCTCTGAATACTGCCAGAAGCTCTAACAGATTGATGTGATTCTTGGCCACTGAGTGCGACCAGAGACCCTGAGCTGTGTGGTGGAGATGGTGAGCTCCCCACCCCGTCAGGCATGCATCGGTTGTGACTACCGCCTGCATCTCAGGATCGTAAAAGGGTTTCCCCTTGGACAGATTCTCTCTTGTCCACCAGTGAAGGCTTTGTACAAGTGTTGGCGAAACGACCACTAGATCGTCCCACTGACCACTTGCCTGAGACCACTGTTCCGCCAACCATTCCTGCATGGGACGCATGCACAGGCGCGCGTGGGCGATCAGGAAAATACATGAGGCCATCATGCCCAGCAAACGCATTGCTTTGCGTACCGTTATCTGGCGACCGGACTGAAATTGCGGAATTTGCAGCAGTATATTCTGAATTCTTTCCTCGGAAGGAAAGGCCAACCCCTCTTGAGTGTCTAGGATAGCTCCTAGGAACTATTTGGATGTACTTGGCACCAGACTTGACTTTTTCTCGTTTATTGAGAAGCCCAATTCGAAGAGGAAGTCGATTGTCCTTTGAATGTTTGCTCTGCAAATTACTGGGGTCTCCCCCGTGATGAGCCAGTCGTCCAGGTAAGGGTACACCGGGATTGCCTCCCTGCGTAGGTGTGCTGCCGCCACCGCCAGTACCTTAGTGAATACCCTTGGAGCCGAAGCTATCCCGAAGGGCAGTACCTTGAACTGGTAGTGCCGACTGTCCACCTTGAAGCGCAAGTACTTTCTGTGCACTGGGAACATGGAAATATGAAAATAGTCATCTTTCATGTCCAATGTTGCCATGTAATCCCCCTTTTTTTAGGAGGGGGATTACCTCCTGGAGAGCAGTCATGCGAAACTTTTGGGGCATGACATAATTGTTAGCAGCCCGTAAAAGGTAGAGGCAGCCCCAGTAGAGGAGGCGGCACGCCTCCACCAAAACGGTGACGCTCCGTTCAGGGTCCCTTCTCACGCAACCCCAGTAGGGGGGCGCATTGTCAGATCTTTTTTTGGCACAAGGAAGTAAGTTGAATAAATACCCTTGTTTACCTGGTGTCCGGGACGAGTTCTATTGCGTCCTTTGCTAGCAGATTGACGATCTCCTCGAGGAGGATCTTCTGGTGGTCCAAAGAATGTATTTTTTGTCAGGGAGGATGGTTTCGGGGACGCTCCAACAGTTCTATGCAGTACCCTGCGGATACTGTGGACAGCACCCATCTGTCTGATGTGATCCCTTCCCAAGCTAGGGTGAAGTTGGAAATGCGTCCCCCTACTGGGGTTGCGTGAGAAGGGACCCTGAACGGAGCGTCACCGTTTTGGTGGAGGCGTGCCGCCTCCTCTACTGGGGCTGCCTCTACCTTTTCCACGTCCTCTTTTATTACCCCTGCCGTAACCCTGGGTAGACTTGATTATTATTGCTCCATGGTGTACCCTGCCCCTTGGAATAGTTAGATCCTCTCTGGGAATTTTGACCGCGTGGGCGTCGAAAATTGCCATTCCCTCTCTGATTAGGGGGTTTATTGGTTAGTTGGCCTAGGGATTTGGATGTTTCATACTCGTCCTTGGCATTTTTCAGCGCGTACTTGACCGCCGTACTTAACAGATCCGGCTCCACCGGTTTATCTAACAATGATGCTTGGGTTTCAGCTTTGAATCCAGACTGCCGTAACCAAGTGTGTCTCTTGATAACAGTTCCTTCTGCTATCAATCTGCCGGCGTTATCCGCGGCATCAAAGGTTGCTTTTAAAATGCAATCGGACACGGCTCTTCCCTCCACCGAAACTCGTGCCAACTGGCTCTTTAAGAGTTCTGGGGCGGAGTCTATGAGTGCCGCGACTTCTTCCCACTGATGGTAGTTGTAGCTGGCCAACAGGGTGGTGGAGTTGGCAATCCTTGCCTGGTAAGCGGAAGTGGAGGCTACTTTCCTGCCCAACCCATACAGTTTCTTGCTCTCCTTGTCGGGAGGAGCTTCGGACGATGACAAGGGTGTTCCCGCCCTCTTACGGGTGTTTGTAACAACTAGGGAGTCCGGCTTCAGATGCCCCCTTATATACAGACGGTCTGATTGGGCTGCCCTGAAAAGTTTCTCAGTCCTGGGGTTCACTGCTCTGGTGAGGTTAGGATTTACGAGTGAAGGATCTATTCTTCTCTGAATAGACTTCAGGATAGGGATGGCCTGAGCAACAGGCCTCCTTTCTCCCACTAACTCCTCGGCGAAGTCCCTCTCCTCTTGAGCACCCTGGGTGTCAATGTGGAAATGTTCAGCTGCTCTAGACAGAACTTCATTTAGGAGAGGTTGGTTGTCAACAGGGGAGTCGGTAACCGGGGGTTCCTTCTCTACCGGGGAATCTACTCTGTAGGTTTCCGGGTCGTCCTCATCCTCTTCTTGGTCCTCATCATCCCCATAGTAGCCCGTACCAGTTTGTTCTTCCAACATGCCCAAATCTGGACCCTCACAAAAGGATGTCTCTTCTTGATACTGAGAGTAGGGCTGTACATAGAAGGGGTCCGAAGACCGTGTTGGTGTTTCAAACCGGGACTGTTTACTTGGAGGTATAGGATCCTTAGAGCCTGAGGGTGCTGACCCGTCGGGAGTATAAGAGAGAAAGTGTTCAGGGTTTTTTGCGTAAAAATCTGCCAATTATGACATCCTTGACATGACCCTGTCTATGTTATCACTAGACGATTCTCTAGAACTGGGAATGACTCTTTCTGGAAGTTTCTCCGACTTATCCTGACTAGACTTGGTGGTCTGAGCAGGGGTCTTTGTTATAGCAGAAGACTTGGACTTGTCTGTCCGTTTATGAGGAGTGGAGTGTTTTAAAGGTGTGGAAGTAGGCAGAGGCTGCTTCCTTTGTTGTTTTTCCCCCTCCCCGTGAGTGGAAGAGTGTTTTCCCTGTTTTTTTGCCCCTTCGGAGCCTTTCGACGCCTGGCGTCGAGGTTCGGGGGTAGTGCCCCTATCCCTCGAGCGTGGAGGTAGGGGCTCTGGAGCCGCCGTAACGCGGTCTGCGGGAGCCAACTCCTGGAGTGCAGTCTGGGGATGGAAGTCGGCTTCGTCCTCCGACGATCGAACTTCCGTTACCTTGGGGAGCGAGGCACTCTTGGCAACAGTGGATGATTGCCTGGAGTCATGTGGCAATCTTGATCGAGAACACCCAGAGGACGCCGATTCGGACCGTTCTCCATGTGCCTCTTTCCGAGAACTCAACGTGCGCGTCGAGTCCCGGTTGGACTTCATGTGTTTTGCGGAAAGTGCTGTGGGAAGCGCTTGTGTCGCCGGGGGTCTTCCCCATAGCCGCCCTGCCGGATGACCTTCCGAGGTCGGGGACTTGCGCTCGGCCGTCTTTCGACGCCATAATGCCCTCGCCGTCCGAAAGCACGGCGTCGCTGCCATCGCTGAAGGCGCCCTCCGCTGCCATGGCCTCTTGACGCCTGGCATGGTGGGCCCAACGCTTGATCGAATGGTCCTTAAGTGTTTTGGGTTTAAACCTACTACACGCTCTGCAGTTCACCTCGGGGTGGTCCTTCGGCAAGCAGAGATTGCATGTGGCGTGCCCGTCGACCCAAGGGCACCTGCGGTTGCATTTGGGGCAGAACTGGAAAGGGGTACCCTCCACACGCACCTTGTGGCAGTGAGCTTGTAAGTGTAGGAATATATAAGAATGTACCTATATACCAAAAGAAAGTAGAGTATGTCCAGCCCCCACTCTCCCTACTTGCAGGGCCGAGGCCAGCGGCCTTCCAAGGCCCGGGCCGAGGCCAGAGGCCTTCCGAGGCCAGAGGCCTTCCGAGGCCCAATTCTGTCGTGCAGCTGTCGACCGTCGAATTCTTCTCCGGGCCGGTATCGAGTGTAGAAGTTCAGTGACTCGACATTGGTGTGGAGAAATGGTTAAATTTAACAATATTTAGCAAAAGTATGGCTAAGGCGAAATGCTTCCGACCAGTATGGCGGAAAAAAACAATCTGAGGGTCCTAGACGCGTGAGGGATCATGGGTACAGTGGACGTCACATTAGAGAGAGTATTACTGGCACGCCCTGTGTCGACGCCCTTTTTCGAGTTTCGAAAAACAAACTAATACTCCGCAGTTTCCACTAGATGTCGGCCTATGCACAGCATGTGATCTAAGCAGATTCCACAAGCCTCAGATATATAATATATATATTCCTACACACACTAGCCCGATGCCACAGGGTGCGTATGGAGGGTACCCCTTTCCAATTTTGCCCCAAGTGCAACCACAAGTACCTTTGGGTTGACAGACACGCCACCTGTAACCTCTGCTTGCCGAGGGACCACCCCGAGGTGAACTGCAGAGCGTGTAGCTGGTTCAAGGCTAAGACTCTAAAGAACTGTTTGATCAAACGTTGGGCCCACCACGCCTGGCAACGAGAGGCGATGGAAGCGGAGGGCACCTACAGTGATGGCAACGACGCCGTACTATCGGAAGGCGAGGGCAACGTGGCGTCGAAAGACAGCCAAGCGCAAGTCCCCGACCTCGGAAGTTTGCCCGGCAAGGCAGCTATGGAGCACACACCCAGCGACACGAGCGCTACCCACAACACTTCCACTAAACACTCGAAGTCCAACCGAGACGCGACGCGCATGTCGAGCTCTCGGAAAGAGGCACACAAAGAACAGTCCACTGAATCGGTGTCCTCTGGGCAATCTCGGTCAAGATCGCCGCATGACACCAGGCCACCATCCACTGTTGCCAAGAGTGCCTCACTCACCAAAGTTATGGAGATACGATCGTCGGAAGACGAGGCCGACCTCCATCCCCAAGCCGCCCTCCAGGAGTCGGCATCAGCAGACCTCTCGACGGTTGCTCCCGTATCCCAAGGTCCTCACTCTAAGGATAGGGACTCTTCCCCCGAATCTTGGCGCCAGACGTCAAAACTCTCTGGGAAGGTGAAAACGCCTGGGAAGCACTCTTCCACTCATTGGCAGGGAGGAAAACAGCAGAAGAAAAGATCTTAGCCTTCTTCTGCACCTCTGCTACATAAAGACAGTGCTAGGTCTTCTGATAAACAGCTAACCAACACCCCTGCACAAACCCATAAGTCCAGTCAGGTCATAGCAGGGAAACACTCCCAGGAAAGGGTTATCCCCAGCTCCAAAGAATGGTCCAGTGAGGCTATAGACAGTTATGTCTAGAATGTCATCACTAGCAGACTTCTATGCCAAGAACCCAGATCACTTCCTCTCCTATACCCCTGACGGGGCTACTCGCTCAGGGTCTAAGGACAAGCAACCCCCTGGTAAGAAACCTCGAGTTGAGGCACCAAAGCAAGGTCCGTCTTTTGACCCTTCCCATGTACAGCCATACACTCAGTATAGTGAGGATCCACTACAAGGTGAGGATCCAGAATTGGTAACGTTGGACAACCAAACTGGGGTGGACTACTATGGGGATGACGAGGACCAAGAGGAGGAGGAGGAAGATGACCCAAAAGTCTAGAGTAGACTCCCCGGTAGGCAAAGAACCTCAGGTTACCGACTTTCCAATCGACAACCAACCTCACCTAAATGAGGTTTTGTCTAGAGCGGCAGAACACTTCCACATTGATACTCAGGGAGCACAGGAGGAGAGGGACTTTGCCGAAGAACTAGTGGGAGAAAAGAAACCCATTGCCCAGGCCATCCCTATTCTCAAGTCTATACAAGGGAGAATTGATCCTTCCCTTCTCAATCCTAACCTCACCAGGGCAGTAAACCCCAGAATCGAAACATTCAGGGCAGCCCTATCAGACCCGCTTTACATAAGGGGGCAACTGAAACTGGACTCCCTGGTGGTGACTAATACCCGGAAGAGGGCGGGAACGCCCCTATCTTCGTCTGAGGCTCCCCCCGACAAGGAGAGCAAGAAGACTATGGGTTGGGAAGAAAAATAGCCTCCACTTCCGCCTACCAGGCAAGTATTGCCAACTCCACCACTCTGCTGGCTAGTTACAACTGCCATCAATGGGAACAAGTTGCTGCACTCATCGACTCCGCACCAGAACCTTTAAAGGGCCAGTTAGCACAGGTTGCGGCAGAAGGGAAAGCCGTGTCCGGTTGCATCCTTAAGGCAACCTTTGACGCCGCGGATAACGCCGGCAGGCTAATAGCAGAGAGCACTGTCATTAAGAGGCATGCTTGGTTAAGACAGTCAGGGTTTAAACACGAGACACAAGCATCCTTAATAGACATGCCGGTGGAGCCTAATCTACTGTTTGGCAAGGCGGTAGAGGACGCATTAAAATATGCCAAAGATGAGTATGAGACTCTGAAATCCCTGGGACAGTTGACCAACAAACCCCCTAATCAAAGAGGGAATGGTAATTTTCGTCGCCCACGCGGCCAAAATTCACAAAGAGGCTCCAACTATTCTCAGGGGCAGAGTTACAACAGCAGAAACAAGAGGGGCCGTGGTAAGGGTAGAGGCAGCCCCAGCAGAGGCGGCACGCCTCCCGCAAAACAGTGGCGCCGCAATCGGGGTCCCTTCCCACACATCTCCAGTAGGGCGACGCATTACCAACTTCACCCAAGCGCTGGGAAGGGATCACATCAGACAGATGGGTGCTGTCCACAGTGTCCGCAGGATACTGCACAGAACTGTGAGCGTCCCCGAAACCACCCTCCACGTCAAAAAGTACATGCCTTGGACCACCAGAAGATCCTCCTCGAGGAGATAGTCAATCTTCTAGCAAAGGACACGCCAGAACTCGTCCCGGGACAACAGGTAAACAAGGGTATTTATTCAACTTACTTCCTTGTGCCAAAAAAAGATTTGACAATGCGCCCAGTATTGGATTTACGCTCTGTGGATTTGGTGCTTTTTCTGCAACACCAGCAAAGGGCGCGATTCGCCCGGTCGATCTTCGCTTCCTACAATCCCACACACTGCTAAGGGTGTCTGGGCGAGTTGGATCGGATCTCGGTAGTGTCCTTGAGGGCTCTGCAAAGATTTGGACGAGTTCGGCCTTTCCTCGACTATGCACTCGAAATGGGCAGCAGGTCTCCTGGTATTGGGGTTTCTTCACTCTGGAAACTCACAGGACCTCGAGAGATGGCTCCAAAAAAGTTTACCTTGGGACCAAGTTGTTCCCACCAGTCAAAGGAAAGAAGTTGTCCTCTTTGCAGTTCCTCTGTCCGCAGAAAACTGGGTCAGTACAGCAGTGGTCACATCACAGTATTGGAAAGGGTCTGCAGGCGTCTCTGGTAGTATTCTTCTTCGGTTACTTCAGCTTCCAGTGGTCGCCTTGAATTTCACTCCAGAAGCCTCACCTTTTATAGAGCTCCAGCAGACACTCCTCTGCAATCTCTCAACATTTTATAGAAAGTGGCGTCTGGCAGTCCAATCAGGACAACTAGATCCCCTGTGGGAGCCGGTCCTATTCAGGCACTCTGGCAGACAAAGGACAGGGGGGTGGAAAACTCCTCCCCCACTTCCTGCCTGCCCAGACACTCTGGAGCCTAGGCGGGGACACCCATGGGTCCCAGCCAAAAGTAAAACACACACACACACACACACACACACAAGGCATTCCCCTCCCAGGATGGTAGAAGGGCACACAAAGAACAACCACGGTAGTAATGGCGACAAAAGAAGAGGCCCCAAGTTGGTACTTGGGTGCCCCTATTGTGCACTACCATAGCTATGGACATAGCCTGCGCTACAAAAAGTACACAACAGTTGGTAGAAAACGTCCACTGCCACCAGCCATAACTAGGAGATTGTCTATGTGACTAAAAAGTCACATGAGCAGAGAAGGAGGATACTAGGCATCCCTTTGGCACTCCACATTAAGTGGTGTGTGCCAATCTCTCAGAGTAGAATGTTTTAGGAGAGATACTTTGCATCTCTCTATCCTTACTTAAGGATAAGAAAACGAATCTCAAAGGAGGACCCTAAGGGTCTCCAGCAACACTGCCCATAAGGAGTTGTGTGCTGCCATAGTAAAAATACGCATGCCTTTAAGAGCTATGGAGTAGACAGGGTCCATAGTACAGGTAAAATACAAAGTATAGAGTTCCAAAAGACTGAGCCCACAAGAATGAATGGGAAAAGGCTACACTCATTCAGGATTAAAGAAAAATGTTCAAAAACCCAGCAAAAAGTGCTGGGTGTCTCACTACCACTGTCCAAGTTGATCGAGAAGTATCGCAGATAGGCGGGGATGAAATATTAAAAGGAAAAAAAAAAGTATAATATATATACACACATATACAATCGCACTAGATCTAAATCTATGAACTGCGCAAAGAGCAACCAACTATGATGGTGTAAAAAAAAAAAAACAATCCGAGGACCTTGGCGGGTGAAGGTCCACGGGTACAGTGTACTTCACACTAGGGATAGGATTACAAACATGCCCCGATGTTATCCCATTTCCAAATTCGAAAACAAGACATGCAATACTCTGCACCAATCGCTAGATGTCGGCCTATGCAAAGCATGCGATTCTAAGCAGTGCCACAAGCCTTAAATATATACATAACATAATACAATGGAAACAAGCATGGTGGCTAGTAGTTTGACAAAGGGGCTGTTAGGCTGAGGCCTGATGCTTGGTCTATTACCCATTGGGAAGTTTACTCCAAACTGTCTTAGAACAAGAATGACATCTCAATGCAGCATCATACGCCAATGAATGCTCATACTAGAAAATAAGCCACCATTACTGGTGCACTCTCAAAGAATGCTGGCCAGGTCTTAAAACATTCCCATGTAAAAATGGTTTACAATTTGTCTTTTAAGAAGAGAACACCACTTATTTGGTAAGGCCTCTTGCTGGAAGGGACAGTTGCTATGCTGAACAGGCATGGCAGACACTGAGGAACCAGCCAACAGTCAACTGGAAAAAAACAAAGGGGTTTAAGAAGTACATGCTGCAGGAAACCACAGCCAGACTGGACACACAACCAGCTGCGGCGCAGACACTCACCTCTAAAGAGAGCTCTCGTGCCTGTTTAAAGATCTCCAAGTCCTCTGCTGTCACTGTGTCGTTTGCTGCTGCTAGATTTAAATCTGTACTCTCCTGTTTGATGCTTATTTTGATTTCGGTATCTGTTATTCAAAAGCATCAGAAAGATTACTCTTACAATTGAACAATGACAGTTGGCGACCTCCCTTAACCCTCCAACCCCCCGCAACACCCAAAAAAACATCAAAACATTAGAGGCGGCAATATTTTGAACTGTGCCACAGGGGACATGTACATGTGGGATTCATGGTGAGGAATATTGTTGCCAGAAAGTTACCGGCTGGGAGAGGGAGATGATGGCGGGGAGAGGCACAGGAGGGAAACAGAACCGACTATGATGACTGTTATACACACCCAGCACATACACCCAAAAACGTAAGAACTTGTGACTCACAAATACCTGGAAGCACATGAGGCCAAGATCCACAAATGGAAAGACATGCAAACTCAGATGCCTGGCAACTATAGCAAACAAAAAATCACTAAGCTAAATAAAAGGGTTCAAAAGAATGTCCTAGGAGAGTCCATAATGAGCCAAGCAACTAGAAAGAGTACAGTTGGCAAATAAAAAATGAACTTCATAGTGAATCTGGTAAGCCTGCTCCGCAGTTTGGACTGAAGAAAAACTTAAGAACAATGCTTTGACTTTAAACATTTGAGAACAAGGGCTCCACAAACAATCATGCCACTTCATACATACACCCTCCCCTCCCATGAAGGTAGCAGCACAGCATATACGGGGAGTGGCCAGGTGGTAACGTGGATTGAAGGAAGGAGAGCAAGTACTAAAATCGCCATGAAGGTAATTTTTCTTTACTCTTACTATCTGCTCTCCCCTCCTTCACAACTAGTTGGGAATCATATTATGCACACCAAATAAGTACGATGGTGGAGACTGCATATGATTGGCAAGGGTTCAAGTGTGTGTGTGTGGCATAAAACGTCAGGAACAAAAGCTACATCATTTCTAGAAGAGGTATTGAGAGATAATTGCTAGCAAAAAGCATGAAGCAAGTCAAAGGGGCTGCCCTAAAGAGGTCTGCTCACAGCTGGGTTTGAACGCAGCTCTTAATACGCACATTATCACAAATTCTGGTATTCTAATGCCAGCACATACTTGCCGCTTGCCTCCAATTTAAATGTGGCGCAAAGCAAACTCCAGCAGCATGAATGCAGACTATACACTTCAGTCATCACAGCTACTCTCCTTGTTGCTGGTGTGTCCAGCCTTCATTCATTCCAGAGAAGGTTCTCCTGTACCAATTTCTCTTACCCCCTTCACACCCATACAGATGTCCCTATCTGTAATCTATGAGGACTGGGGGTGGTGGGGTCCCCAGGTGAAGGCGGGGAAGGACCCCAGCCCTACTGTGCCTGCCACCGTGTGGGGGCACACACGTGGGAACTGCGTTACAGTGACGATGCTTATAATGCTTGGCCAATTCCAATGCTTTTGTTGCGCTGAAGCCTTTAAACTTAACACTTCTTTTTTTCAAAGAATATGAAGAATTTTGTTATGCTTTATCGCTCCACTCCTGTAGTAGTAAACTACCTTGCTCAAAGCAACTTGCAACAATGAGGGTCTGGGGGACAAAATATACATGGTTTTTGCAGGCATTTTTAAAAGTATACTTGTGTCCCCCTCTTTCTTTGTCACAAGTGTGTCTCTTGTGATTTAGCAAACAAGACGAAATGGCATTAAATTCAAATCGCTTAAGCCCCCACAAACTTTAAATTTGCACAAATCTGTGTCTCCTCACATCCACCCTGAATACAAAGATACCCCATCCACCACCCTAATATAATTGTAATGACATTCTCCTAGTTTAGATCAAATTCCTGCTAGAATGATGCAGTTAGCGAGATATATTCCTTAACGCATACCAATCTGACTAGTTTGTTCTGTTTCGCACACAACCAAAACCCACCATGAAAGCAAATAATTGCTCACCCCTTCCAAGAATAATTTTAGGCACATTTATTTTTTCTCGTCTCATGGAAATTCTTGCAAAAACACTTGGCAACGGCCAGAAAAATTTAATAAAATGTTGGTTTTGCATTTCTGAAAAGCCTTGCTTGCTACTATGTAACCATGGGCGATATATAAAAATATTCTGGTACCGGAGCACCTCATTCTCCAACAAATGGTAAAAAACCTACTGGCTGGATTTACCCCTAACCACTAAAAAAGGGCATCTGCACCACTTGCTGCCCAACTTATTTGAAATTTGAATTAAATCCATCCAGCAATTTCAGTTGTATGCCTGTACAATAAATGTGCATTTTCACCTACAGCAAAATCAATGCTAAAGGTGGAAACATCCCACTTTACTTCAACCCTTTATAACTTTTAAACTCTTTCACAAATCAGAACCAAGTTTTATTTTATTTATACACTAGCTGTTGCCAGCGGCTTCGCTGGCATGGATTTTGGGATATGGTACAATTGTTTTCAAAAGACATTTTTTTGTTCAAACTGTCCGAAATATAATTTACAGATTGATGTCTTAATGTAATAAGCAATGTTTATTGCAGATGTTAGTCAGCGCCTAGTGGCTAAAAAACAGTTCCATTGACAAACCTTTAAGGGGAACTGAAGTCTTGAAGGGAAGAGAATTTTGCTCTCAAATACAGGATATTCTCTGTTACAAATATCATATTGAAGGTTACAAATATACATTTTTACTTTACTTGCTTCTTTGGTTTGTGAGATACACAACTGGATTTTCAGAAAATGGTAAAACATGTGTTTCTCTATATTTGAAGAATCTGAATACCAATTTTCACGCATAAATAGGTATCCTCA
Source organism: Ambystoma mexicanum (assembly GCF_040938575.1). Classification (NCBI taxonomy): domain Eukaryota; kingdom Metazoa; phylum Chordata; class Amphibia; order Caudata; family Ambystomatidae; genus Ambystoma; species Ambystoma mexicanum. The sequence continues at coordinate 1,024,419,456 of NC_090929.1, read as the reverse complement.
AAAAAAAAAAAAAATTCACGCACCCTTTTTGCCCCACTTAGGGACATTTCCAATAATCCTTCCTTAATGGGTGCCTACGTTATGAAAACAATGGACCTTACAAATATCACGTTCCTAGGTTTAACAGTTTGAGCTGAGCATGGGGTCAGTCAGGACGAATGAGAATGCATTACTTACCGTAAAAGCATTTCTGATGATTGTATCTGCTTAGATTCACATGCTGTGCATAGGTCCGACATCCAGTGGTCACTGCGGAGTATTGCATTTTGTTTTTCGTAGTCGAAAAGGGGACGTCGACAAGGCGTGTCTGAAACACTATCCCTATAGTGACGTGCATTGTACCCACAATCCCTCACGCGTCGAGGTCCCTCTGTTTGTATTTTTCTGCCCTGAGGGAGCCTTCTAGACGTGAGTGAGTACAGAAAAGAGAGAGATATATAAAGGAAGTCTATGTTCCTTCCATCCGAGCGGGGAGGAAGGGCGGGCGCATGTGAATCTAAGCAGATACAATCATCAGAAATGCTTTTACGGTAAGTAATGCATTCTCTTCTGATGTTTGTTAATCTGCTTAGAATCACATGCTGTGCATAGACTAGCGAGCAGTACCCGGAGTTGGCGGTGGGTTATGAGAAGGAACAGTAGAGAAAAGGTGTCGTAATACTGCCTGTCCCACCTGGGAGTCAGATCTAGAGTGTGTATCTAGACAGTAGTGTTTTGTAAAGGTGTGCACAGAACTCCAGGTAGCCGCTTTGCAGATGGACTCAAGGGGAACATTTGCAATGAATGCTATGGATGCCCCCGTGCCTCGAGTAGAGTGTGCTCTTGGCCTAAAGGGCAGTTCTCTCTTAGCAAGAGTATAGCAGAGAGTGATGCATTGAACAATCCATCTAGAAATAGTGGATTTTGAAACTGCATCTCCTTATCTTCCTGCTGCCACCGAGACGAAGAACTGATTAGTCTTCCTCAGTGGTCTGGTTCTTTCCATGTAGAACATGACCGCTCTGCGTACATCTAGTGTGTGCAGAGTCCTTTCTCCCAAATTGGAAGGATTTTGAAAGAACGTTGGTAGTTCTATAGATTGGTTTACGTGGAATTTAGAAATAAATTTCGGAGCAAACCTAGGGTGAGTGCGTAGAACCACTTTATCTTTGTGAACTGTAACGAAGGGGTCTAGAATAGAAAGAGCCTGAAGTTCACTTACTCTCCTGATGGAGGTGATAGCTATTAAAAAAGCAGTCTTAAGCGTGAGGTGTTTAAGAGATGCTTTGTGCATGGGTTCGAATGGAGAGCCCATGAGTCTGGTAAGTACCACATTAAGGTCCCATCCGGGAGCTGGGTCAGCTATCGGGGGGTGTATTCTCTTTACTCCCTCCATGAAGGCCTTTATAACAGGGATCCTCCACCACGACACTTTGAGTTGGGAAGTGGTGTATGCAGAAAGTGCAGCTAGGTGGACTTTAATGGAGTTAAACACTAGACCTGAATCCAATAGGTGGGTCAGGTATAGGACCACATGTGTGGGAGAGCAGTCAATAGGGTTGATGCTTTTACTCCTGCACCAGATGACAAATCTTTTCCACTTGCTAGAATAGCAGTGGCGAGTGTTCGGTTTCCGGGCTTCCCTGAGGATGTCCATGCATCTTTGCGGGAGTTGTAGATGTCCGAACTCTATGATCTCAGGAGCCAAGCTGCTAAATTCATGTTCTGGGGGCATGGATGCAGAGTCCTGCCTTTGTCCTGAGACAGCATGTTGTACGGGCAGGGGAGTTTTACTGGGGGGGATAGAGACATCTCCATCAAGTGAGCGAACCATGGTTGTCGTGCCCACATTGGGGCCACTAGTATCATGGTCACTTGTTCCTGGTGCATCTTGTGCACCACTTTGTTGAGAAGGGGAGTCGGGGGGAAAAGCGTAAACAAATTTCCCTGACCATTGCATCGACAGACCGTTCCCCTTGGATTGGTTCTGGGGGTACCTGGAGGCGTAACTTAGGCATTGTGAGTTTTCCAGGGTTGCGAACAGGTCTATTTCTGGGAATCCCCATTGTGTGAAGACGTCGAAGACGATGTCTTCGTGCAGGCGCCATTCGTACTCTTTGGGCAGGGGGAAATCTCTGCTGAGACTGTCTGCTAGCAGATTGAGTTCCCCGGGTACATGTAGTGATAGTAGGAACATGTCCTGTTTGAGAGCCCACTTCCATATATTCTGGGCCAGCTTGGACAGGCCTGGAGAGTGGGTGGCCCCTTGCTTGTTGATGTAGTACATGGCTGTGGTGCTGTCTGTAAGGACCATTACTGTTTTGCCTTGTAGGTGTTCCTGGAAGGCTCTTAGCGCCTTGAACACAGCTAGTAGCTCCAGTAGATTTATGTGTTTGGATGCTACGTTCGGAGTCCACACTCCGTGAGCAGTCTGATTGGATAGGTGCGCCCCCCATCCTGTGAGGGATGCGTCTGTGGTTAGAGTGGCTTCCGCCGCGGGTGTGGCAAAGGGTTTCCCTTTTTCCATGTTTTCCTTTGTCCACCACCGTAGCGAGAGAACTAAGGCCTGCGAGACCACAACTAGATCCTCCCATAGTCCGCTGGCCTGACACCACTGGCTGTTGAGCCACTCTTGCATTGGGCGCATGCGCAGGCGCGCGTGAGGTACCAAATAAATACACGACGCCATCATTCCTAGCAAGCGCATTGCTTTGCGTACCGTCACCTCTCGACCGGTTACATATTGAGGGATTTGAAACAGCATGTTTTGGACCCTCTCTTTGGAGGGGAAGACGAGGCCGTCCTTTGTTTGAATTAGAGCCCCTAGGAATTGCTTGATTTGACTGGGGTCTAAACTGGACTTCTTTTCGTTGATGGAGAAGCCCAACTGGAACAAAAGGTCTACTGTCTTTTGGGTATTGGAGAAGCATGTTTCGTAAGAATCCCCTGTTATGAGCCAGTCGTCGAGGTAAGGGTAAACTGGGATGGACAACCTGCACAGGTGGGCCGCTGCCACTGCCAGCACCTTCGTGAATACCCTTGGTGCTGATGCTATGCCGAAGGGTAGCACTTTGAACTGGTAGTGTTTGCCCTCTATCATGAACCTGAGGTATTTTCTGTGCGCTGGCAACATTAAAATATGAAAGTATGCATCTTTCATGTCCAATGTTGTCATGTAATCTCCCTGAGAAAGCAGTGGGATTACTTCCTGTAAGGTTACCATACAAAACTTTTGGGGTTTGATAAATTTGTTCGCTGGGCGCAGATCTAATACAGGGCGCATGGTTAGATCCTTTTTGGGTACAAGGAAGTACACTGAATAAATACCTTCCGTTACCTGAGATAGAGGCACGACCTCTATGGCTCCTTTTTCCAGCAGTTGTTGTACTTCTTGGAGAAGGATGGCAAGATGTTCCGGTGTCATGCGACGTCCCCTCGGGGGTCTGTAGGATGGGGAACTGTTGAATTCGATACAGTATCCGTGGGCTACGGTGGACAGTACCCAACGGTCTGACGTTATCTCCTCCCATGCAGGAAGAAAGGATGTTATCCGGCCCCCGACCGGTGTTGCATGGGAGGGGACGCGAATCTTCGCGTCACTTGGAGTTGTTGGGGGCTTGGGAGCCTCTGGGGGTGGACCCCCAACCCCTCCCTTTGCCCCGGCGTTGGCCTCTTTGGCTGTACTGCCCACTATTGGTTTGGTAATTGGTGGCAGGGTATTGCTGATGTTGATTTTGTTGTTGGTGTTGGCGTTGGCCACGAAAAAAGCGTTTGTTGCCATAGCCGCGCCTGGTAGTGGGCTTAGAGATTTGGTCAAGAGTCTTGATAGTGTCGAACTCTTTTTTAGCCATCTCTAGGGCTTCATCTACCGCTTTTCCGAAGAGGTTAGCGTCCTCGACAGGTTTATTTATCAAAGACGCCTGTGTCTCTGGTTTAAAGCCTGAGTTGCGCAGCCATACATGGCGCTTTAGGAGTATTCCTTGTACCAAGGAACGTCCTGCTGTTTCTGCCGCGTCCAGAGAGTTTTTAACAATGCTCTGGTTCACTTGGGTTCCTTCGCCAATAGTTGACAGTAGGCGCGTACGTAAAGGCTCCGGTGCTTCCTCGGCGTCTTTTCGCAGTTTGGCCCACTGCGAGTCTGCGTAGCTTGCAAGCAAGGAATTGTTGTTGGCAATTCTTGCTGAGAAGGCAGCCGAGGAAGTAACTCTTTTTGCAAGGGCATATAGCCTCTTGCCCTCCTTGTCAGGGGGTGCCTCACTGGTGGAAAGTGGTACCCCTGCCCTCTTTCTAGTATTAGATACCACTAGGGAATCCGGAATGGAATGTCCCCTAATGTAAAGGGGGTCTGAGGGTGAAGGAGTGAAAAGTTTTTCAATCCGTGGATTGACCCCTCTGATCATTGCGGGAGTGGACAGCGAAGGTATGATCCTTCTCTTCACTGAAGCGAGGAGTGGAATGGTCTGGCTGACCGGGGGTTTTTCTTTAATCACTCTTTCTACAAAGTCCAATTCTGGAGAGAGTTCCCCGGTGTCGAGTTCGAAATGCGCTGCTGCTCTGCGCAACAGTGCATTGAACGTGGGCTGATCGTCAATTGGAGACGTGTTCCTAACTGGAGAATTGTCCGGAGGAGTTAGGTTTAGGACATCAGTGTCGGAATACACTGATGGTGATTGCCAGGGGTGTGAAGGTCCCTCTTCTGGGTTAACCCCGAAGCCTTCTTCTATAATGTCTGTTCTGTCTTCCAGACATTCCTCCTGGTTCTGTTCTTCATTGTCCATGAAATCATCTTCTTCCTCGAAGTCTTGTTCCTCCCCAGTGAGGTCATATACATCTTGGAAGTCTGAGGCTGTGTCCTGCTGGGGATCGACTAGCCACGGATTTTTGGCCCTGGGGTCCTCCTGAGGCCCTTCTCTGGTCCTCTTGTGAGTTTGAGAGGACTGGGTGCTCATGAACCTTTCCATCCTCTCCATACAGAGGTGGAGTCTTTCCATTGTTTCATGGGGTACCCCAGAGCGGTCTGGCGGGGGAAACATAGGGTTATCTAACTCGAAATGGCTCGACCTCTCCCAAAGCGTCGAGGAAAGTGTCCCGTCGCCCTCCGAAAAACCTTCAGGTGTGTCGGGAGACTCCCTGACTGAAGGGGGTAGTCCCTGCTTCCCTTCGGGCTTTTTCGGCGTATCCTTTAACTTATGCGTAACGCTCGACGTAATCTTCGGCGTACGCTTTTGGGCGTCGGCTACAGCGATCCTTGCTAAGCTATTGGCGACTCGCTTGTCGGCGACTCGTTTGTCGGCGGAAGCTTGAGTTTTCGACGCTATGGGTATCGAACGCTCTACGGCGGTCTGCGCTTTCTGTTGATGCGCACCGGCCGATGGTTTGGTGGCAGCGCCCTTGTTTGCCGAAAGCCCAGTTGCAGGTCGCGGCTGCGGTTGCGAGAGGGGCTTCGAACCCGAACGGTCCGAGGAGGCCGCCGGTGGAACCTGCGTCTCCTTGGGCGCCGAAGGTCTTTTCGACTTCGTCGAAGAAGAGCCGTGGGTTGTGTGTTTATGTGGATCTTTGTGTGCGTCTGTGTCGCCGGGGTGTTCATCCCCATAAGCAGGGCGTGAGCCGAGCCCGTCGGGGCCGGGGACAGACGACGAAGCGCGTAAGCGCTCCTTAGAGGGGGTTTCGACTTCCGTAGCGGAGGTCGTGTTATCGCGTTCCTCGTCACTGTCGGTGGTAGCAGCGGCGGGTGAACCTTCGGCCTTCGACATTGCGTAGGCCGCCCACCTTTTAACCCTTCGGTCTTTTAGAGTTTTAGGCTTAAGAAGCCGACAAGCCGCGCACCTTTCCTCCTTGTGATCGAGGGGCAAGCAGCGGTTGCACCGTGAGTGCTTGTCCTTCCAAGTGAATTTGCCTTTACAAAGTGGGCAAAACCTAAACGGTGTCCTCTCCATAGCCGAGGCAATAAATCGCGATAAACACCCCAAGGGAAAGGAAGGGGAAAGGGAAAGGCATTCTCAGAAAAGACCCAGAGATGTCCCAAGACCCCACTCTCCCTACTGTATATGGCCTGCGAGGCCAGGCCACGTGTTCGGCAGCGCCGAAGGATTTCTTCCGCTCGACCCTCCGTCGAAGATTATTTTCGGCGGAGAACAGCTTACAACTGCGTCGAGGGAGGGATTATTAATATTAGAGAAAAAAACGACCAAAGGTCGAGGAGTTGCAATGTCTCTCGAGGAGCTCCGCGTGAAGGCGACCAGAAGCTGGGCGGAAAAAAACAATCTGAGGGACCTCGACGCGTGAGGGATTGTGGGTACAACGCACGTCACTATAGGGATAGTGTTTCAGACACGCCTTGTCGACGTCCCCTTTTCGACTACGAAAAACAAAATGCAATACTCCGCAGTGACCACTGGATGTCGGACCTATGCACAGCATGTGATTCTAAGCAGATTAACAAACATCAGAAATATAGATATATAGCATGCATTACTTACATAGCATTTCTGATGATTGTATCTGCTTAGAGTCACATGCTGTGCATAGACTGACAGTGATAATCACAGATCATTACATCTTTCTTTCGAAGATCAAAAGGGGTCATCAACATGGGCGTGACTTCAACACCATCTCCAACATGACATGTAGTGTACCCAAAATCCCTCACGCGTCGAGGTCCCTCTGGTTGTGTTTTTTCTGCCGCGAGGGAGTCTTATAGTCAGCATGGACGAGTACAGAAGCGAGTAGGTGTAAGATGTCTATGTTCCTTCTACTCCATGTGGGGAGTAAGGGTGGGCGAATGTGAATCTAAGCAGATACAATCATCAGAAATGCTATTACGGTAAGTAATGCATATCTTCTGATGCTTGTGAATCTGCTTAGAATCACATGCTGTGCATAAGACAAGCCAGCAGAACACAGAGATGGTGGTGGGAAGTGTGAAGGAACGGTAGCAAAGAGATGTCTTAGCACAGCTTGTCCCACCTGAGAATCAGACTTATAATTTGTATCTAGGCAGTAGTGTTGTGTAAAGGTGTGTGCAGAACTCCAGGTTGCTTCTTTACACATGGACTCAAGAAGAACATTTGCAATGAATGCTATGATAGCCCCTGAGTAGAGCGTGCTCTAGGCGTGATGGGCAGATCTCTCTTGGCAAGAGTGTAACACAGTGTGATGCAGTTTACGATCCACTTTTAAATCGTTGATTTAGAGACAGGGTCCCCTTCTCTACCAGCTGCCACTGAAACGAAAAATTGCTTTGTCTTTCTAAGTGGTCTTGTCTTTTCCAGGTAATAGATCACTGCTCTCCTCACATCCAGTGTGTGGAGGCTTCTTTCTGCTAGTTAGTGAGGTCCTGGAAAAAGTTGGGTAGTTCTATGGACTTGTTCACATGAACTTTTAAATAAATGTAGGCGCAAATCGTGGGTGTTTGTGCAGGACCACCTTCTCCTTGTGAATTGTGATGAATGGGTCTTGAACGGAAAGGGCTTGAAGTTCACCAACTCTCTGTATTGATGCGATTTCCACCAAGAAGGCGGTCTTGTAGGCGAGTGCTTTAAAGCTAGCCTTATGCATAGGTTCAAAGGACCCCATTAGTCTAGTAAGTACAACGTTCAGGTCCCATTCAGGAGCGGAGTTGGAAATAAGGGGATGAATTCTCTTTACCCCCTCCATAAATGCCTTTATTACTAGAATTTTCCACCACAAGACTTTCTTCTGGGACGAGGTGTATGCAGAAAGTGCATCTAAGTGGACTTTTAGGGAATTGAAAACTAGGCCTGAATCTACCAGGTGAGTTAGGTACAGGACAATATGTGTAGGTGTGCATTCAATCGGATTAATCCTTTTGCCATTGTACCAGATGACAAAGCGTTTCCATTTGCTGGAGTAGCAATGCCTGGTGTTGGGTTTCCATGCTTCCCAGAGTATGTCCATACATCTTTAAGGGAGTTGGAGGTGCCTGAACTCTATGACCTCAGGAGCCAGGCTGCTAAATTGAGAGTTTGAGGGCATGGATGCAGTGTTTCCCCCCTCATCTTGCGACAGCATGTTGTAAGGGCATGGCAGCTTCCTGGGGGGGGGGGACTGACATTGCCATGAGGTGGGAGAACCAAGGTTGGCAGGCCCACCAGAATCATCCCGACTGGTTCCTGGTGCATCTTGTGCACTATCCTGTTGAGCAGGGGAGTCGGGGAGAAAAGGAGACACATTTCCCTGACCATGTTATCCAGAGACCGTTTCCCTCGGAGCAGTTCTGCGGGTACCTAGAGGCATAATATGGGCATTGTGCATTCTCCAGAGTTGTGAACAAGTCGATCGCTGGGAAGCCCCAGTCTGCGAAGACGTTGAGAACAAGGTCTGTGTAATCGCCACTCGTGCGCAACATGTAGTGGGAAGTCTCTGCTGAGTATGTCCGCCAGAAGATTGAGTTCCCCTGTAACGTGTTGTGAGAAGAAACATCTTGTGTTTGAGAGCCCATTTCCATATGTTCTGTGACAGTTTGGATAGCTCTGGAGAGTAAGTGCCCCCTTGTTTTTTCAGGTAAAACATGGCCGTAGTACTGTCCGTGAGGACTAGGACCATCTTCCCCTGTAGTTGTGTTTGGAATGCCTTCAGAGCCTTGAACACTGCTAGCAGTTCCAACACAGGTTTATGGAGGTTATTGGGGAACGGCTGCAGCCCTCCCAGGGGTGAGGTCGCTCTGGTCCGACTTTGCCATCTGCGCTTATGTGGTGACTGGTGGTAATAGGCGATGCTGCTCAGGACTGCTCCTGCGTGGAGAATAGGGGGCGTGAGTATGCCAGCTTTGGCGCCTGATCCCCTTCCAGACCCCTTCTCCCAAACCGTACCACCTGTGGGATGTGCTGTCCCTGGAAAGCTCACATGTTGATTAGTTCTGGCGAGCACTCCATTCTGCTGCTTCTGGCAGGGGCGCTTGAATGATCTTGACCGAGTTCCCTCACTGGTCCCTTGCACGTGGTAGTCCAGTCCTGCTGCGACTAAGCCACTATACTTCAGGTAAGTGTTCCTGTTTGCCTTTCCTTTTATTATTGTGGTTTGCAATCTACATACAATAGACAAAAAACCTTAACCATTTGGTACAAAACTTTCGAATATAAAACTTTCAAATAAAACAATTTCTTTTCTAAAACAAAAAAGGGAAAAGGGAAAGGAAAGGAAAAAAATAATTTAAAAAAATGAAAGGGAAAAAAGGAAATAATAAATGAGGATAAAGATGTTAGAGAGTTGTTGTACTGCAAAGTTTGTTGTCTTGTATTGCGGTCCGTTCCACTTTGGCGTTTGCTCTTTTGCTTTCTTCCCTTGCAGGTGATGTTGCCGGCCCGGCAGAACCTGCAGAGCTTGAGGCGGCAGCCGGAGGGAATGAGGAACGAAGCTGCAGCGGTACAGTAGCTGGTAAATTGTTAACTAGTGGGCACGCGGGGTTCAAATGTGGCACAGCCCTAGGACGGATGTTTTAACCTGGTCTTTCTTCTTCTTCACAGGGTCTGAGTTTGTGGATGCAGAGTCCGGTGCTGCGGCATCGGGATCAAGATCACTGGATGTCAGGAGAGGAGTCTGCAGATGAAGTGATGAAGCACCTGTTTCCTGGAGGTGATTATGCAGGAGAACGCCTGGTTTCAAAAGGTAAGTAAACTGGTCCAAGCGACGGTGAGCATCACGTTGCACGTGAGTGCATAGTAACGCGAAGCACCAGCCTTAAGGATGGAGCAACTTATATAGCGGAGCTTCTGAAGCCACGCCCACCAGGTTCAGCCTGCCTGCCACACCCTGCCACACCCGATGAGCCAGCACATGAGGATGTTCTCTGGAATAAAGGCTTTCAGCTCCTGGAAAGTTCTTGTAAAATAGAAGCACTCCTGCACTGAAATAAAGTGTTCCTGCTCACATCTCTATATGAGCCTGGTGCCAAAGGCGCCAGGACTGTGTCCAGCCAGGGCCCCTGTGTTTATGGTTCCCAAAGGGACATCAGTGAGTCAAGTGACCCATTGCCCCCTTCACTAGATGGTGTGGTTTCTGTGTTCTGGGGCCTGTGGCCATGACAGTGAGGCACCCCATTCAGTCAGAGATGCGTCTGTGGAGAGAGTGGCTTCTACTGCGGGGGTGAGTAAGGTCTTCCCCTGCATAAGGTTTTCCCTTGATCATCACTGCAGAGCAGGAATGAAGGCTGCCAAGACAACCACTAGATCGTTTTATTGTCTGCTGGCATGACACCATTGGCTCGAGAACCACTCTTGCATGGGGCAGACATGCGTGTGGAACTAGGTAAATGTAGGAGGCCATCAACCCTAACAGTCGCATGGCTTTGCGTACGGTCACCTCGCGACTGGTTACATAGTGAGTGATCTGGAACAGCATGTTTTGAACCCTCTCGCTGGAGGGAATGACGAGACAGTCTTTGGTCCGAATTAGAGCCCCTAGAAACTGTTTGATTTGGCTGGTGTCTAGGCTGGACTTCTCGTTCATCGAGAAACCTAGACTGAAGAGGAGACGTACCGTCTTCTGGGTATTTGTTAGGCATGTTCGGTATGAATCCCCTGTTATTAGCCAGTCGTCGAGCTAAGGGTAGACTGGGATGGACTGCATGCGCAGGTGAGCAGCTACTACCGCCAGTACCTTTGAGAACATCTGTGAAGCAGAGGCAATGCTGAAGGGAAGAACTTTGAACTGATAGTGCATGTTCTCTATCATGGACCTTCGGTACTTTGTGCGCTGGCAACATAGAAATATGTAAGAATGCATCTTTCATATCCAATGTGGCCATGTAATCCCCCTGCACCAGCTGTGGGATTACCTCCTGCAATGTTGTCATTCTGAGTTTTTGCGGCTTGACATATTTGTTCGCTGGGCGTAGGTCTAACACAGGGCGCATGGTGAGCTCCTTTTTGGGTACAATGAAGTACATTGAATAAATACCCTTTGTTTACCTGGAAAATGGGGACTTCTATGGAGCCCTTTCCCAGAAGGATCTGCACCTCTTCCAACAGGATTTGCAGGCTTGCTGGTGAACGGCGTCTGCTCGTTGGCGAGTGGTATCGAGGTGGCCGGTGGAACTCCATGCAGTAACCATGGGTGACGGTCTAACACCCACTGGTCTGATATGATCCCCTCCCATGAGTGAAGTGTCCCCCGACTGGGGAGGCATGGGAGGTGACCTGTACCGGCAAGTCACTTCGATGTGGAGCCCCTTGGAATAGAGTGCCTGCCTCTACACTGTCCTCTCTGCTAGTACTGGCTGTTACCAGATGAGCCTTGGCCAGAGGACCATGGGGTACTTCCAGCTCCATAGTGACCATGGGGAGACCAGGAGAAAGATTGACCTCGAAAGGAACGAGCGTTTGAGCCTCCCCTCTGTTGGAAGAGCTTGGCCGTAATCTGGATGAGTGATTTCAGCATCTCATGTTCTCTTTTTTAGCAGTCTCCAAGGCGTCATGGACAGCCTTACCAAATAAATTGGAGTCTTTGATGGGTTTATTTATTAGGGAGGCCCGAGTCTCTGGTTTGAATCCAGGAGAGTCTCTTCAGTAGAGTCCCTTGTGCTAGAGTATGTGCCGCAGTTTCAGCTGTGTCTAGAATTTTGTTAAAAATATTATGGGTCACCTGTGTGCCCTCAGTCATGACCGCCAGCAGGCGTGATCGCGTGTCCTCTTGGAGGCCTTCCTAGAGCAGGCACCATTGGACGGCGATCTAACTAGCGCGAAGTGCCGTTTTAATAGTGATCCTGGTTTAATAGGCTGCAGATGTGGTCATAACTTTCCCTAGGGCATAACGTTTTTTGCAATCTTTTTCTGGGGGAGCCTCCACCATAAACAGTGGAACCCTGCCCTCTTCCTGGTGGTTTTAACAACCAGAGGGACCGGTGTGGCATGACTTTGTATATACATAGGGTCAGATGGAGAGGGGCGAAACATTTTCAACCCGAGGGTTAACTGCCCTTGTGAGGGAAGGTGATAATAAAGAAGGAGCTAGGCGTATCTTTATTGAGTTGAGTAGTGGAATAGCCCAACTAGTGGGAGGTTTTTCTTTGAGAATATCCTCAACGAAGTCAGAGTCCTGGACTGCCTCCTGTGTAGCGATCTGAAAATAATCTGCGGCTCTTTTTAGGATGGCATTAAATAACATTTAGTAATCTACTGGTGATGACTGTCTTTGTGGAGGTGAAGAAGGCAGGTCAGACAAATTATGTCTGAATCGGGGGTATGAGTGGGTGAAAGCCAAGGCCTGTGATCTGCTGGCTGATCTTGATCCCAGTCCGGGTCCTGGTCAGCTGTGTCCTAATCAAATGGATTGTCCTCATATGTATCCTCCTGTTCTGAATAATCAAAGACCTCCTCTTGATGGATTTTTGAAGGAATGGGAAGCTTCGGCAGCTTTGGTGGAATGGGGCAGGAGTCTTCCTCCGCAAGTCTCTTGGGAGTAATATATTTATCATAGAAATCTATAAATTCAGCCATCTTGTCCATATAATTCTCAAATCTCTGCCTAGTCCACTGGGATGAAGCAGAGGGGGCTGGAGGAGGAAAAGGCTGGTCAGAAGGGGGAGATTTTCCTGATAAACCCGAGAGAGGCTGGGGGGGATTCAGAGTATTCCTCTCGACGAGAGGAGGTGATCCTGTGTTCTTCCGCTGCCTAAAAATAAATCGCCACGAGACTCTTGTTTATTTTCAGCGGCTGAATGCTGGGTTTCGACGCGCGATTGTAGACTGACAAAGCCTTATGTGCTTGCACGCTCTTGGACGACGTGTCAGTAACCGTGTGCTTTTTTTGTGTCAACGCCCTTGTGAAAGCAAAGTCCAGTCGCATGCCAAGAAGACGGTTTCGTGGAGGGCCCGAACTGCGAGGTACGGCAGACACTGAAGTCTTCGGCAGGCCTGTTGACGTTAAGCGCTTCTTTGACGTGTCCGTCAAGGAAGCCTTAGTGGTTGTGTGTTTGGGCTTAAGTGGTGCGTGTGCACCCTTGTCGCAGGGGTGTGAACTATCCATAACAGAGCCGATGGCCTGTGTCGGGAGACAGGCATCTGGGAACCTGAGGGTTCCACCTAAAGGTGGATGGCTTCGAGGTCAGAGCCATGACTGCCGCTGAAATCCTCATCATCCGAAGCAACAGCGCCAACGAGGGAATAACTCTCGGCCTACATCGCGTAGGCCGCCCACCATTTTCTCAACCTGTCATTTAACGTCTTGGGACCAAAGAGCTTGAAGGACTTACAAGGACGCTCATCGTGGTCGCGAGGTAGACACCAATTGCAACAGCGATGGGTCCCTTTCCACAGGAATTTGCTGTAACGCGGACAAAATTTAAAGATCACCCTCCAAAAAGCAGAGGGAGACAGCAGCCAGACCAAAGGGGTAAAGAGAAGGGAAAAGGAAATGCATTCTTGAAAAAGAAACTCTGTGCCCCACTCTCCCTATCGTACAGGCCTGGCCACACGGTCGGCAGACGTCGATCAGTACACAAGTCGCTGAGCAGTAGTGAATGTCTTTGGCGGTAGGAAGTTCATCAAGTAGTCGGGAGACTAGACGACCATAGGTCGTGGGACAAAGGAGCAATATTGAGCAATATCAACTCTTGCGAACTCCGCATAAGGCGACCAACTAGTTGGGCAGAAAAAAACTATCTGAGGGACCTCGACACCTGAGGGATTTTGGGTACAATACACATCACATTAGGGATAGTGTTACAGTCATGCCCATGTTGACGTCCCCTTTCGATCTACAAAAGAAAGATGCAATACTCAGCGATTACCAACTTACATCAGACTATACGCACAGCATGTGATTCTAAGCAGATTCACAAGCATCAGAAATATATTTATGATACAGTACTCACCGGAACCGCATTTCTGGTGCTTGTATCTGCTTTTATTCACATGCTCTGCATAGTCCAACATTAGAGGTAATTGTGGAGTATTACAAGATTTGTTTTTGAAAATCGAAAACTGAAGTCTAGAGGGTGTGTTATTAATACTATCCCTAGTGTGACGTGTACTGTACTCATGGTCCTTCACGTGTTGCAGTCCCTCAGATTGTTTATTTATGACATGAGGTTGCACGAAGTGTAGCGAGAGTAGATATGTGATAAAGCAGAAACCGTGATAACCCAGAAAACATCTATGCGTCTTCTACTCCAGAAGGGGAGGAAGTGTGGGCCCATGTGAATCTACAAGCACCAGAAATATGATTATGGTGAGTAATGTATACCTTCTGGAGCTTGTGGATCTGCTTAGATTCAATGCTCGGCGTAAATTAGCGAGCAGTATCTGGAGAAGGAGGTGGGAAGTGAGAAGGCACAGCAGCAAAGATGTTTTAGGACCGCTTACCCCACCTGTGAATCTGCTTTAGAGTGTACCAATGCAATAATGCTTTGTGAACATATGGATGTAACTCTATGGAGTAGCCTTGCAAATGGCGTCTAGAGAGATGTTTGCAAATAGCTCCTGTACCTCTGGTAGAGTGAGCCCTGGAGGTGAAAGGTGAGACTTTCTTGGATAGGGAATAGCAGAGCAGTATGCATTTGAAAGAAGGTAGGAAGTTCTATGGACTAATTAACATGGAACTTACTTTGAAATTAACTTTGGTGAGAATCTAGGATGCGTTCTGAGGACAACTGTGTATTATGAAGAAAGGGTCTTGTAAGGACAAAGCCTGTAGCTAACGACATGTCTTATAGAGGGGATAGCTACTAGTAATGCAGTCTTGCAAGTCAGATGTTTTAGGCTGGCATGGTGCATGGGTGGTCCCACAAACTTGGAGAGCACAACTTTAAGATCCCAAACTGCAGGAGGGTTGGAAATTGAGCGGAGGGTGGAGGGGTTATAGCCTCTTTACCACTGCCATGAATGCTTTAATGACACAAACATTCCACCAGGACACTGTTTTGTGAAGTGGTGTAGGCTAACAGGGCCGCCAGATGCACTTTGATGGAGTTGAATACTAGTCCGGAGTCTAGTTGCTAAAGCATGTAATGTAATATTAGCTAGGGAACATTCTATTGGGTGTAGTGTTTGTGACGTGCACCCAATCACAAATCTCTTCCACCTATTGAAATAGTGTCTGGTGTTGGGTTTTCGTGCCTCTTTCAGGATATCCATAGACCTTTGTGGAGGATTCAAGTGGCCAAATTCTGTGACTTCAGGAGCCAATCTGCCAAGTTCATGGATTGTGGGCACGGGTGGAGAGATGCTCCCATCTGTTGTGTTAGCATGTTGTACTGGCACGGGAGCTTGATTGGGTCGCACATCGCCAGTTTGAGCAGATGTGGAAACCAAAGTTGTCTCACCAACATAGGAACAACCAGGATCAGTTACTTCTTCCTGGTGCATCTTGTGCACACTTTGGCTCAGGAGTGGGGTGGGGGTATGGGGGGTGAAGCGTAAGCAAATTTCCCTGTCCAGAACATCCAAGGGGCATTTCCCCTCATCCTGTTGGCCGGTAGCTCCGAGAGCCTTGGTCTATTTGCTCGTCCTCGGACCTGGAAGGTCCCTCGCACTCGGGCGCTTTCCTGGGAAGGAGTCACCCTTGCGGGCTGGAGAGGGGAACAAGGCACCTACCTTGGGGCTGGTCTTCTTCACGTAATTGTTGATGTCCCCTGAAAGTGATCTCTCGGAACAGCTCCCTCCACCTGGCCAAACGATTCTTGGGGAGTCAACACATTGCAGGCAAAACAGCTGTCCCAGCCGTTGTCGGGGCCAAGGCCCCATAGGCAGAGCGTGTGGGGATCCAAAGTGGGGAAGGAACCCTTGCAGGTGCCGGGGAGGAGCATGGCACCAGAGGACAGTCTCTCTGAGAATTGCTAGGAGAGAGAAAAAAGCTTTGGAGAAGAGCGTGTGGAATTACAAGGCCAGAGGCCTCACCCAGGAGCGCTCGTGAAGCAATCAGTTCCCGTCAATGCAGAAAAGAGGACTGAGGAGTGGCGCCGGTGGGCAGAGTCAGCGGAGCACAGGGCCGCAAACCTGCGTGCATCTAAATTTAAAGGGGAAGACAATGTTTTCTGGTGAAAAAGGTTCAGTTTCCCATCCCTAGCGAGGGACACCCATACAGTATGTCGGAAAGGTACAAGCACAGCACATATCTAAGTGGCTGCAGAGTGTGGATTGTTGCCCAGATTGGCTGCTGTTTAATCAGCCAATCAGAGCAACTATGTGTCTCTTCAAAATCAAACTCCCCTTGCTCTTCAGTGTAAATCCAAAATACCTTCAGCTATCCCTCTGAAAATACCTCCCCCTCTCCAGCTCTTTGCTCCTCTCCCTCCAACTCCCTCAGGGTCAGTCGTTTTTCAAAGAAACAAGCTGGGTGTAAATCTCAGTCTCTCTGAAACATCCTCCCTGTCACTCTAAAACGAGGTGACCCATCTCTGGTTCCGGAAGCACCTCAAGACCATCTTCTTTTCTTCGGCCTTCACTCCCCCTCTCCCTTGCTGATCTGTTCTCTCTTGGCACTGTGCACCTGGCCACTCTGTCCTCCTGGCCCAGGTACCTGCTCACCCTGCCACCCTCCCGCAGTGCCTGTGGGCCACCCCTTGCACTGGGGTCTGTATCTGTACCCATACATCCCCCCCCCTTTTCTTCCTGCACTTATCAGACCTACCGTGTCTGCTGCCTTAAAGCTAGCACTTGCAAACTGCTGGCTGCACTAAAACTGTTTGTTGCCTTTATTATTTATTTATTGTTATTCATCTGTTTCTCCTCTGCTTCGCACTTTCCACTTCTCCCCCTTCCATGCACTTTTCCCCTCTCCCATGCACTTGCGCGTTCTCATTGTCACTGGGTCTAGTAAGATCACGGTTTTGTTCTCCCCTGTTCCCCTCCCTTAGCTTGTTGCGGTCTGAAACACTTGTGTACGAGCGCGATAGAAATAAAATATCAATATCAATACAGGGCTAAATACAAGTTTCGTATTTTTAACCAAATTGTAGACATCCTTTTTTTTTAATTAATAATATAGTTTGTTACAAACTTTTTTATTATACAGCAATCTAATTGTTATTTGTATCTTAATACTGTTTGAGTCTCGTAGTCTGTGAAATTTAGAAATCTTAGAACTGGCAACACATTTCTTTGGCGCTTGTTGTAATGATCGCTCTCTAGAATTGGATGATTCTGAATGTTAATGCTCTATCGTCTCTGCTTAGGATTCGTGACCAGCGTTCCTTAGCGTCCAGTTCTATTTGAAAGGAGGTATCATGTCTCTGAATAGTGATCCTTTTTCATTAAGGGCTGGACAGGTCATGATATGTTGGATCGACTCCAATTGATCTTCCTCTAGGCAGAATCTACATAATGCCATTGATTCCTTTAGTTTCATATTCGTCAATGCCTCACGGGTTGGTAACAAGTTAAGTTGTAGTTGCAGGAAATTGTCTCTAATCCATTTGTCAGGAACTGTTTGACTATATTGGGGTAGTTGGTTTAAATGATGTACATCAGGTACGCAGTAAAGAGCAAGTTGGTACTCTTTTTTCCCATAGTTTGGAATCTCTTCTTTGCATGCTGAAGGCGAAGCACTAGCAGGTCTTCAGATATTCCTTATTTCGCCATTATTTGGAGGCATGCTTTTTTCCCACCTATTCAAGACAAGATGTTTTGAAGAGATTTCTTTTGGACGCAAGATGTCGATTGCCGGGATCTCATCTTCAACTAAAGACTTCCTGTAAAGCATTAAAAATGTCCAGTTCTTGAGGGATTCGAGAGACTGTAAAGCAAGTTCGTATCTTATTCTCGAAACTGGGTACGCCGAAGGCAGAGAAAATCTTACGTCATATCAGGCCTTCTAAGTAATGCAATACATTAGTTGGGGCATTCAACATTGCTTCAAAACCACAGGTTAAGATTGCAACAATTTTTTCTGCCTATAGAAGGAAAGGAACAAGTTACTTACCTGTAACTGTTGTTCTCCAGCACGGGTCTGGCATGGATTCACATGCTCATGAACATTCCCAGTCAGGCTCGGAATCCTCGGTAGAGAGAAAATCTGTTTGTTTCATTTCTGAACTGTCTTTCTCCTAACAACCAATCACTTGTCTCTGGGTCATACTGCCCCCAGCCAATGACTACCCTTTTACTAAGTCCCTCCTCTGGCAGCCATCTTCAGATTTGTTTGCACGTAAAGTGGCAGTAGGACCAAGAGTCGCAGAGGGGTAGACCGGAGGGTTTGCATGTGAATCCATGCCAGACCCATGCTGGAGAACAACAGTTACAGGTAAGTAACTTGTTCCTTCTCCAGCATGGGGTCTGGCATGGATTCACATGCTCATGAATAAAGAATACATAGCAGTACACACATGCACAACCACAGGAGGTGGCAAGGCTCAACATTAAGCACCTTACCAGGCTCACCTTCAAGCGAACAGGATGCGCAGCACCACTTGGCCGACTCTGGACTCCTCCATGGAATCCCTGTTGACGCAGTAGAATCTCATAAATGTGTGCGTCGACCTCCACGTAGCAGCCCTGTAGATGTCCAGCAGGGGCACACTAGACAGGAACGCCGTAGTTGCAGCGATCGCTCTGGTCGAATGGGCTCTTTTTGACGGCCATGCAACAGTCGTTTCGCCAACCAGTGACAATGGGTGACGCAGCCCGAGAGCCACCTGGAAATGGAAGCCTTAGAGAGGGTCTTCACATGGTTCACAGGGCCAAAGTTCACAAAAAGTTGCAACGTCTTCAAGAAACTCTTTTCGTGTGGTCCACATAGAACTTCAGCGCTCTAACCACATCCAGCAAGCGCAAAGTCCTCTCACCCGGAGACAAAGGCCTCGGGAAGAATACAGGTAATACCAAGGGCTCGTTTAGATGGAAGTCCGACAGCACCTTGGGCATGAAGGAGGGGTGCGTCCATAGCACTACACTCATCTCATGGAATGTCAAGTAAGGTGGTTTACAAGAGCGGCCCTTGATCTCTCCCACTCGTCGTGCGGAGGTGATGGCCACAAGAAAAGCAGTTTTCCACGACAGAAATTTAATTGGCGCTGAATGCATAGGCTCGAACGGAGGACCCATGAGCCTAGTCAGCACCACATTGAGTTCCCACGCCAGGGACTTCACAGGCGGGAATGAATGGAACAGTCCCTGGACAAACTGTCAGGAATTCGGCTCGACATGCTTGGCGGAAATGGAGAAGGAGTCATTCTAGATACCGGCAATGGAACTCAAGATGGCGGCTTAACAGCGCTATTACCACAAGACGATTGCCGTTCTAGTTCTTTTTCCAAAATGACGACCGCGTCTTCCCATTCTATATCTTCCCCTCTTTGGTTGGGCAAGACGCGTCGCTTCTGTTCGCTGCACCACGCTGGTTGCACCGGTGCTTTTTCCTAGCATTCTGCTAATCAGCCCGTTGAGACTTCTCTAAGCCTCTCCTCCTCCTTTCTGCACCTTGCGCACTCTTGCTGAGTTCCGCCTCTACTTATTCTACCTTTCCTTATTTCCCTCTTACTCGTCTTGCTTTCCTGCCCCGAGCACTCGTGTTCGGATTCTTTTCTCAACGCTGCTTCTTACCTCGTTTCTCTTCCTATTCCCTTTTCTTCCAAATTCTACAGCATTGGGCACGACCGGGCTTCTTCCGAGTCACTGCTCGATCCGGAGTGTTCTTACTCCTCCTCACCGTGCAGATTCCTGGATCCGTTCCTCCCTCTACCTGCAGTGCCACAGTTCGTCCTCAGCAATCTCCATCTTCCTGCAAGACGACTACTTGGAATCATTCCTCCTCAGCCTGCAGCATTTACCGTTCTTCCACATCTACTTTGGAGAAACCATCCTCTCAGAGACAGAATTGGGTTTTCTTCCCCACAAGGGTTTCTCAAGGGTGCTGCCCCTGGGGTGCACCGAGTCCAGTTTTCTGGCCTCTGAACACTTTGGGGGAATTACCTACTTCAGAGCCGATTCTACACCTCTGCTGTTTGCGGACATTCGGGAGTACCTAATTGTTACACAAACTCCTTAACCAGACGGTGTGACCATAACGCGACCATCCCGGAGAGCTGGTGCAGCAGGAGATAGCCGCGAGATGAACCTTGATGGAAGCATGGGCCAGTCCAGCCTTGGCCAACGACAGCAAATACGGCAGTACCTGCGGAGCCGTGACTCGTAGAGAATCGATCTTCTGTGCATGGCACCAAACGGCAAAACTCTTCCATTTATGTCCATAGTATTTTAGAGTAGACTATGCTCTGGCCTTGGCAAGAATCTCCTTGCAGTCTGCTGGGAGATCGTAGCCCCCAAACTAACGCTGCAGGAGCCCAGCCTTCAGGTTCAGCGATCCTGTGTCGTGGTGCAGAATTGCACCTCCTTCCCTGGCGAGAAGATCCACAACCACTGGAAGCTTGACTGGAGGGGATGCTGACAAGCCGAGAAGGTCCGAGTACCATATATGTCTCAGCCACGCCAGTGCGACGAGGATCATCCTGCACTGGGACTGTCTGAGTTGATTGATGAGTCGAAGAAGCAACAGCAACCGAGGGAACGCATACAGAAACAGATCATCCCATTGGGGTGGTATTGTCTGAAGACTCGCACCACCTTGCCCTTGAGGGACGGAAGGAAGGACTTCAGGGCGTAAAACACTGCTTGCAGCTCCAGAACGTTGATGTGCAACGTCTTCTCCTTCGCTAGCCACAAGCCTCTTGCGTGAAAACTTCCTGTGTGAGCAACCCAACCTTCCAGAGAAGCGTCTGTCATGACAGTCTCCTGGTACGGAGGGGTCTGAAAATCCACGCCTCCGGACGGATGTGAGTGGACTCCACACCATCGTATCGCTCAACGGAAGCTCTCGTCGAGCGTGATCTTGTACTGAAAGCTTCCTGATACTTGTCTCCAACGTTCGTCGAGGAACTCCTGTAGTGGACGCATTCGCAGCCTGCAAAGTTGGATGAGGTAGATGCATGACTACATCATGCCGAGCAGAGACTTGATGGATCTCACTGTGGCGACCTTCAATGCCAACAGCCGTTGCACCTTGCCCAAAATGGCCGCTATCCTTTCCTCCAACGGAGACACCAGGCACAACACTGTGTTGAGTCAGGTCCCAGAAACAGCGCATCCTGCGACTGAGTCAAGCAGGACTTTGCATATTTCACCGAGAACCCCAGATCCGTCAGGAGTCGGACGGTCCTAGCCATGTGGTCAACAGCGATGTCCTTTGAGCGTGCCAGGATGAGCCAGTCATCCAGGTAAGGGTATACGTGGATCCCTCGTTGACGCAGCTGCGCCACCACCAGCACCAGGCCCTTGGAGAAAACCCTTGGCGCCAACCTTTATCCAAAGGGAAGGGCCTTGAACTGGTAATTTTGCCTTTGAACCACGAAGCGCAGAAACTTGCAGTGTCCCTTGTGGATTAGGATGTGAAAGTAAGCATCCTCCAAGTCCAGCAACGATAGGAAGTCCCCCCTCTTCTAGTTGTCCTAGTACGTGTTGAAGAGTCACCATCTGGAACTTTTGGGTTTGGGACTTGATGTACTTGTTCAGATGACTGAGGTCTAGGATGATCCTCCATCCGCCGGTCTTCTTTTTGATGAGGAAGTAACTAGAGTACACTCCAGACCCTCTTTGGGACGAGTTCTATCGTGCCCTTTTTTAACATGGCCCGCACCTCCAAAAGCATCTGAGGGATCTGGTTTTCCTGCCGGACCACTGGTGGTATTTGGGGACACTTCAGTTTAAATTCCAGGGTGTGTCAATGGTCAAGAGCGTCCAGCACCCCATGGTCGGTGGAGATTGTCTTCCACACGCTGACTAAGTTCCCCAGCCGGCCTCGCACTGGGGTGCACGGGTGGGGGCCCGATGCCATAGCCATCTCAATCCTGTTTTGACGTTGAAGTGCTTCCTTGCGGACCTTGGCAACGTCATCCTCCAGATTTGGCAAGGCCCCAGTAGGTCTCCTGGGTCGAAGAGCAGAAGGGTTGATGGTAGGACAAAGCACCTCGACTGAATCCTTTGGAAGATCCTTGGGATTTTCCACCTGAAGGTCGAAAGGACAGCCGTCGCTGTTGGAACATGCCCAAGGCACGAGCCGTCTCCGCATCCACCTTGATGGCTTGAAGGGACTCATCCACAGTCTTCCCGAACAAATTGTCCCCGAAGGACATGTCCAACACCTTCGACTGAATATCCTGGTGAAAACTTGTGGCCCTCAGCCATCTCCGCCCGGCGAAGGCAAACGCTGTTGCTCATTTGGCGGAACCCTGTGTCGGCGATGTCCGTGGCCACTGTGATGGCGTGGGCCGTTGCCACCTCGCCTTCCCGTAGAATCTCTAAAGCTTCCGCCCTCTTGTCATCGGGAAGGAAGTCCAGAAGGGGAGCGATCTTGAACCACAGCTCCCGGCCGTAACGCTCTACAATGGCGAGAGCGTTGATGGTAGTCTCATCCGACAAGATAATTCCTCGCACCGTGGCATCCAGCTTCTACCCCCCTCACCGTCCAGGGGAGAGGAGGCCGCCGAAGAGGAGGAGCCTGAAGACTTCTTGGCTGCTGCCGAAACCACAGAATGCAGGGACGGTTGGGACCGCAAGCACTTAGGCGCAGAGTCCGGAACAATGTACTTGTGGCAGGAGTTAATGGAACAATGGGACCTTCATATGGTCAATGGCATACAAGAGGGAGAACAAGGACCATATACACAACATGGCGTAGAGGGAAATCATCCTCTGCACTGTACTTCATCTTTGTTTCAAAAGCCCTGTTCGCTTTACCCTCCATCCTCACATTAAAACAGGAAGGAGGTAGTGATAATAGCAGACTTGAACTGTCATTTGAAAATCTTTTAGTAACAAAAACGGAAAGAGAAACGCAGATCCTGGAGGGAAAAAAAGGGAAAATCAGAGTTGTGAAATACAAAGATGGGGGAGTTAAGCTAAACAGAAGTTTAAAGGAGATCCCCGAACAGATTTCGAAAGTGCAATGCGATCCACACCGATTCACCAAATTTCTCTGGGCAACTTTAGCACCCGGAGATTGAACGGGAAAAGTCAAACAAAAACATCTACATGCCTTTGATGAACCAACGCAAAGGAGAAAGAGAGCACAGAAAAGCTCTGCGAAACATCAAAAAAGCAGGATATTCGATTGAAAAAACGAAAACTGAAATAAAAAGAGAAAAAAGTAACTATAAATTGTGGTCAATCTCGCAGAAGGAACTCCGGATGCAAACAGATGGCGAGCATATACTTAACACACTAAGAGAAAATAATAATAAGAACTTTTGGGAAGCAATGAATCAATTTGAGGGGGAAGTAGGACACACTCTGTGCAATCTAGTGCCTGAAGATGGTTGGGTCAAGTATTTGACAGAGATCTACAAGAGCAATAGTAACCGTCAATTTAGGATCAAACCAGATACTCCATGGCAACTTAATTTTAATGAGGAGGAAATCTATGAAATCATAGTCAACTCCTCTACTTCTAAAGCCTCGGGACTGAACGGATTCACCTACCAGGCACTGAAAAGTGAACTAGCACTTTGGACAAAACTATTATCCGCCCTGTTCGAGGAAATTCTCAAAAAGCAGACATTTCCAACATCCTGGAAAACAGCTCTCATCATACCCTTCTTTAAAAATGAGGATCGCCGATCAGCAGCGAATTATAGACCAATAGCGCTGCTGGATATTGAAAGCAAAATATTCATGAAATTGTTACTAAATCACATCTCGAAATGGGTAGAGGACTAACATCTTAACAAGCTTTCAAACGGGATTCCAGAAAGGCCACTCGATATCTATAAACGGTCTGATCCTAAGCATATTGAACGAACGAAAAGGGGGGAAAAATGCAACCGCTGTATGGAGCCTGGATAGATCTGTCAAAAGCGTTCGATCAAGTAGAACAAGCTCTTCTCTGGGAGAAACTCCGAAAGTGGGGAATGCCAGAAACGCCATTATTCATCTTAGTGGAACCGCATAGGGATACAAATCTGAGAGTTAGGCTTGATGTGATGGGACATCTGTTGGCTTGCGTATGCAGACGAGACGACATAGAACTTCTTGATAGAACACAGATCGGCCTACAACACCTACTTGAAAAACTGAACGAATATGTTGGGTTAAACAAGCTAACAGTCAACCCTGCTAAGTCAAACATTCTAATCTTTAAGCATCCCCTGTCAAAAACAAAATACAAAAACTGGAACCTGGGAGAATGTATAAGAACTGTAGAAACCATAAAATAGCTGGGATACAACATCCATGCTCACCCGGCACTATATAAGGTAGAATCCGAGGTTATGGCTAAAATAACACAGGCCACGTCACAAATGATCAAACTGAATTACAAATGTTGTAAATTCTCTATCCTTCCGTTGGGGTGAAGTTCTACTTAGCAAAAGTGGTCCCAGTTTTACTATACGGCCTGGAAGCTAAACCAGAACTCTGGTTTACAAACTGGGAAAGCTTTGAGGGCTGTTTATGGGAAAGAGTCTCGGAGCTTCCAAACTGTGCTTCCCTAAAAAGCTTGAGATTTGAGTTAGGTCTCAAGTCGTTGAAATGGAAGCTTATTTCCCTGTTTCGAAAAATAACTAAGTAAAGACTTGACGCTTTATGGAGACTTAAGACATCAAAACCTGCAAAACAAATCATCTCTTCTCACATCACTAGAGGAAAAGACAATGAAAGCACTGATGAGAATAGATCTGAAGAGACTCTGGTCCTTAACCCTCTCAAAGTAAAAAGAAAATTAGAACTTCGGGACTGGATTGAAACAATAGTAAAAGCAAGAGCAGACCCAATCCAAAGTGCTTTCCTGAAGGGAGAAAAGGAACTCGGGTGTCTCTCTCGCTAACTATTGAAATTCCCCAATAGGAAGTTGCGCTCATACTTCCTTAGAATGAGACTAAACCTTGTTCATTGTGGGCCGGTCTTGGAAAAACTCAATCAAGGGGACAGGGCAAAGAAATGGTGCTCAATTTGTTTAAACCCTGCCAAACAAACATTAAGACACTTACTAATGGACTGTGAAGGCACATGGACATATCGCTTAAGATTCTTCAGAAATTTTGTGCGCAGAGAGGAAGATATAGTATCAGACTTCCTGTGGGATGGAATTATATCAGGAACCAATGCTGCATTGTCATTTGCAGCAACCCAGGTGCTAACTAAAAGTGAAATAACCATCTAATATATAAAGGTTAAAGATAAATGCACCTAAACAGCGCACATACAGGAAATAGAAAATTTGGCAGGGTTGATGAAAAAGGAGGGAATAAGAAGTGCAGCTTCTGTTGCTTATTTTATATTCTGTATAAACTGTAATATATGTTTTATTTCGCTCCCTGTTGTGTAAAGGCTTGTTGAGCCAAAACAAATAAATAAAAAAGAAAAAAACAATGTATTTCTTCTCATAACGGTCCCTCTTCGCCGGGGCAGAGGAAGGATTCTTCATGAGGGACAACCCCTCGTCCCAAATGTCATCCAGGAGCGGGATTGAAAGCACAGTCTTCCTCTTCGCCTCAGAGCGCTGGTATAGGAAACCCTCTTTCTTCTTCTCCTCAGGGACAAGATGGAATAGCTCCGAGGCCCTGGAGATCATGGCGTGAAACAAGCCTATCTCGTCGGGCATCATTCCTCCCGGAAGCTCTGGAGGTTGGTAAGCTCCTCCTCTGAGGAGATATCCGTGCCCTGGAAGGCTACCGTGCCCCCCCTTCCCTGCAACCAATGGAAACTGTTTCAGTGAAATGATAGGCATCTTCTCCGGCGTCTTTTCAATGGGCTGAAAGAGAGGACTCCCTCCTGGCAGGCAGGGATACTCTTGCCTTAGGGGCTGTGCCCTGTGGATCTGTCACAGCGGCCTTCGCGAGGGACACCACCACTCCGTCGATGGAAGGTTGGGCCTTCGGCAGATGTACCTGGGCGTTCACGGTCTTGCTCGAGCCCGCGGCCTCCACTTTAGGGGGAGGGTCTGAGCCCTGCACCCTTTTGGCCTTCTCTGAAGGGCCTGTCTGGGTCTTCTCCAAGAGTTTGCCCGGATGGTCAGACTTCCTCTTCGCTGAAGATCCTGAAAGTTGGCTAGTGATCAAAGCCGCTGGAGACGCTGTACTCGCCCTGGCCGTCGAGGACACCATCGCAACGGTGCTCCCGGCGACAGTGGACTTGCGGTGCTTAGCCTTTTGTTAGACCCTCAATGGGCATACTCAATGGTCTTAGAAGACCGCTCAACTTTCTTCTGGGCAGAGGATGCATACTGCCGGGACTCAACCAGAGCAGGGGCCTTCGGCTGCAGCCAATCCTTGAGCCGCCTGTGCCGATCCTTCAGCGTGCGGGGCACCATCTCCTGACAAAACCACAGTCCACTCCATGTGCGTCGGGTCTCTGTGCAAGCAGTAAAGGCACAGGGAATGTCTCATCCGAAAAGACATTCAGCAAGCCGCAGCCGAAACACATCTTGAAAAGGGGTGCAGAGTCCTTCTCCGACACATCCATGTGGCTTAGGCCTTGAAGAATCTTCTGGAATCCTCCACGAAGAAAACTTGACGAAATTCGACCCTTGAGAGGTGCCAAAGAATCTGAAAAACCGGTCCCCGTTAATCGGAAGGTAGAGGGATGGAGCGTGAGGCTCGATTTACCGAAAAAATAGAGTAGAACTCTTAGAAAAAGCGCACAACGCACTAAAAGCTCGAGAGCTAAGCACGAGGACTCCCAACACTTGAACGTGGGGTAAAAATCTGAAGATGGCTGCCAGAGGAGGGGCTTCGGTAGAGGGCAGTCATTGGCTGGGGCAGTATGACCCAGAGACCAGTGATTGGTTGTTAGGAGAAAGACAGTTCAGAAATGAAAAACTGATTTTTTCTTTATAGAGGATTCCCAGCCTGAGGGGGAATATTCATGAGCATGTGAATCCATGTCAGAGCCCGTGCTGGAGAATAATAGGCTTCAGTGAATAC
Source organism: Ambystoma mexicanum (assembly GCF_040938575.1). Classification (NCBI taxonomy): domain Eukaryota; kingdom Metazoa; phylum Chordata; class Amphibia; order Caudata; family Ambystomatidae; genus Ambystoma; species Ambystoma mexicanum. Next base: position 1,024,392,611 of record NC_090929.1, on the reverse strand, counting down.
GATCCATATTTGTTGTGTAAGACTCATCCCTGGCGAGTTAGAGATAGGGCTTTCGTTTCCATTTGTTCTAGCCATTCATTTTCAGCTGGCGACTGATTCAGCAACACACCCAGGTATTTGAATGTTCAAGTTTTTTGCCTTCTAGAAAGACCGAAAGTTGAGCTTTTTTCTTATTCACAGTTTTATGACCTTACTTGTGTTTTTTCTGTGTTTATCGTCAAGTCGTTGTCTAAATCCAAGATTTGTAGCTGATTCTGTCGGCCAACTTGTGCTCTGTCCAATATTACTAAGTCGTCGGTGTACATCACATGAGCTATTGGCGAGTTATTCAGCTTTGGAGGATTTGCCAATAAATTTAGCTGGTTTTCTGCAAAATCCGATGAGTAAAGGTTAAATATATATATAAAGTTGCGGCCAGGCGGCACCCCTGTTTGAGGCAGTTCCATGTGTGTATTTCTTCTGATAAGAATCACTCTCGTGATAATTTGATTCTTATAGTTGTATTTGTGTAAAGGGCTTTTATTGGGTCAAGTATTTCTCTTGGGCAGTTCTAGGTCTCCAGTTTCGCCATAGCTTTCTTCTGTTAACAGAGTCAAACGCAAGTTTGAAGTCTATGAAGGCTGCATAGGTCGGGGATATATTTTTGGCTGCCTCTTGTTTCAGCATATTCAGGATGATGAAATTAATGTTTGTACCCGAGTCTTTTACAAACCCAATTTGTCTCTGGTCCATTTTACGGCTGTTTTTGCCCACTTGGTTATCTTTCTGAGAAGGAGTGAAGCAAATACTTTGCCCAAAGGGACCAGAAGCGCAATACAAACCGGCCATCTAACTATCGACCTATTGCCTTTTTTATATATTAGGACCAAAATTGCTGTTTTCCAGTTCCTCTGGATGATTTTGTTATTCTCAATTGTCTTCATAATTTGTATCAGAAGACCTGTCCAAGCTTCTGGGCCCGCTTTAGGTTGCTCAGACTGTCAGGGGCATGTGAGGGATTTAATTGTTTAATCAATCTTAAAATATCTTCTTGGTCAGTACAGATGTTCCATATCATGGTTCTAGCGGGTGTTAGTTCGTTTTTAGCAGTTTTCGTTTTTTGATTAAACTGAAAAATATACCATCCACTCACTTTCTGGAACATCTGATATTAATTTGTCATTCTGCTGGTAATTTTCGTTTAGTAGGGACCATAGGTTCCTACTATTCTTATTTCGTAGTGCTGCAAGCATATTTTCGGCGTCATTCTGCATTACAGTAGCCTTGATGGACTTGTGCCAGTTTCTGTATCGTTGCTTTAGCTGTTTTACAATTTTCCAACAATCATCAGGCGTGGGCTTAATGGTTGTTCTTGTGTTCTTTCGTAACTCCGCTTTTTTTGCTGCTATTTGTTTAATTTATGAGCGTGTTCGGTTTTCTACGTTCTTTTCTTCGCGTTTGTTAACATGAATGGTATTAACAGCCAGGTATAGTCCAGTTTCTCAGCGTCTGCTAGAGTTTTCCCTTGATAGACGCTGGTTAGTGTTTCAACTTGTTTTTCTGATATTCAGAAACAATTGATACCAGTGTTCAATCTGTGAATGTAGCCCGTTTTTGGTATGGATTCATGCGATATCCATTCAATTGAAATCCAGTGATGGTCACTTGTATCGGTTTGGATGTTCAAGATTAACAAAGTTACTCACTGTAATGACTACCTTACTCCTAGTCCATAGTCCCCTTTCCTCCATACCTGTGGGATATTCCGTCCTTTGGGACGGGACCGGAGCACTTTATTCCAAAAAGCATAAAAAATTGAAAATGTTTCTCCTCTTTTTACGCAGGGTACCACACGCGGCCATAACCCCGCCCTCCTGAGCTCCGCCCCCGCGCATCGACCTCCAGTCCTTTTCTATCGCCAGGTCTGTGACCAATTAAGCAATCATAGAGGATACTTATTAGAGGGGACAGCGGGCGGGCATATGGAGGAAAGGACTATGGACTACGAGTAAGGCAGTCACTACGGTGACTAACTGTTATACTCCTACGTCCCGTACGCTTTCCTACATACTTGTGGGAGATTCCAAAGCACTCCTCACAGGAATACAGGTGGATGGAAACTTATTACTGAAAAAGGTTTTCAAGGACAGCCTGACTGAATTGAGCATCGGCCCTGGAGCTCAGGTCCAAGCAGTAATGCTTACAAAAAGCTGATCGGGAGGCCATTGTAGCTGCTTTGGCAATGGTCTCCCAGGGAACATACTTTGGGAAGGCAACAGCAGCCGCTTTGCCACGTACGAAATGGGCATAAATGCCCTTCGGAGGTTAAAGGCCCTGAATGGTATAAGCCTCTGAGAAACAGGAGGCAATCCATCGGGAGATAGTAACTTTTGAAGCGGGTTTCCCTTTCGGGTCTGCGAACGTAACAAAAAGTTGGGAGGAGTGCCAGAGTTCAGTTCTGTCCAGATAGAACTTCAGAGCTCATTGGACATCTAAATTGTGTAATACTCTCTCTGCGTCTGAGGCCGAGTTCGGGAAAAAAAAACGGTAATGATATAGACTGATTGAAATGAAAATCTGTCACCACTTAAGGAAGGAAAGAAGGATGAGTGCGGAGCACAACCTTCTGAAAGGTAAGGAACAGATGTTCCACAGACATGGCTTGAATCTCGCTTACACGCCTTGCTGAAGTCACTGCAATCAAAAAGGCAACCTTCCAAGAAAGGTACTTCAGATCCGTCATCGCCATAGGCTCAAACCGCTTATGGCGTAAGGCGGTCAAAACCACAGGATTGCGTACAGGTGGAAAAAAAATGTAATAAACCTGCAAAATGCCTTTTAATGACTGGATTTGTCAAAGAAAAGGAACAGGCATCAGTGGATAGGTAGGCGGCAATAGCGGACAAGTAAGTCCTACAGGATAGGACATGGATGCCTGAAAGAGCCAGATGAGAAATGAACGAAAGGACAGTGTCAATCGTAGCATGTCTGGGGTCTAATCGTTTAGCTAGACACCAGTGACAAAACCGGAGCCACTTGCTCCTATTCTGAGACCTTGTAAAAGGCTTCCTGGCCGCTTGGATAATGGGCACATGGTCTTCAAACAGGTTAAACTGCGCTAGGGATTTGAACTCAAGCATAAGGCCCCCGAGCTGAATGATTATGTGTGCCACATCTGTTGATCGCACTGGTGAAGCAGATTGGGAATCAGCGGCAGTCTGATCGGAGGACAAAAATCGACAGATGCTGAAGTTCCGAAAACCAGAATCTGGCTGGCCACCAAGGAGCTATGAACAGGAGAGTGCAAATCAAAGCATTCCTGAGCTTGCAGAGTGACCGATGAATCAGAGGAAGAGGCGGTAAGGCATACGCCTTCATGTTGTGCCACAGGATTTCATTGACTAGAGAAGAGGCCCAGAGACCGTTCCTGGATGCATAAAGAGGGAGTTTCCGGTTTGTGACAGTCACAAAAAAGGTCCACTTCTGGAGTGCCCCATTGGCGAAAGATGTCGGAGAGGACTTCCAAGTTCAGTTCCCACTCGTAGCTGACTGCTGTCTGCAGTCACATTGAGTTGCCCCGCAATGTGCACCGCCAGCATCCAAATGCTGTGCTGGATGGCCCAGCACCACATCTGAATGGCAAGGGCCACAAGGGATGGTGACTTGGTACCACCCTGCTTGTTGATTTAAAATATTGATACTGAGTTGTCAGTGCGCACGCGGACCACCCGGTCCGTGATAGATGGTTGGAACGCTTTCAGCGCCAGAAAAACAGCCAGGCGTAACAAATAATGTATATGAAACTGCCTGTCCTGCAGTGTCCATAGATCTATAACCTTGAGATCATCCAGAGTTGCTCCCTACCCGAAGAGGGAGGAGTCCGTGGTAATCATCACTTGTGGGCAGGGCTCCTGAAAAGAGGCCCCCACCGTGAGATTACTGGTCGAGGACCACCACAGAAGGTCCGCTATCATGCAGGAAGGAACTGGGATCATCTTGGAATCAGAGTCCAAAGCCTAAGACCAAGAGCTCCGATGAGCCAGCCGAGTACGCCTCATTTTGAGACGCGCAAGAGGAAGAGCAAGTACGCACAAAGCCATGAGGCCCAGAAGTCTCTAGAACCACCAACCTGTCATGTGCTCTGACTGGATGAAGAGCTGCCATGTGGTGAATAGATCCGCAATCCTGTCCGCCGTCAAATACACCCTGGAGTCGATCGTGTTCCAACAAAAACCCAAGAAGATCTGGTCTTGGGAGACCGTCATGGAAGATTTCTGCCAGCTCGCCGAAAGCCTGAGGTGGAACACGAGCTGAAGGAGAGACTGGAGATTTCTCAATGCCATCAGTGGACAAGGGCTGCGTAGGAGCCATTCGTCCAAATACGGATATACATGAATGCCCTGTAGCCGAAGGTTAGCTGCAATGACCGACATCTTCGTAAAGACAAGCAGCGCCGAGCTGAGAGCAAAAGGAAGCACCCGGAACTGGAAATGCTGCACTCCCAGGGAGAACGACAGGAACTTTCAATGCGGCCCTCATATCAGGATGTGCATGTACGCATCCTGAAGGTCCACAACACCGAGCCAGTCGCCCTTCCGAAGAGAGGACTTTATTTGGCAGGGTGTGATCATCTTGAAATTCTCTTGGGGGAGAGAAATATTGAGCTGGGAAATGTCGAGGATGGTGTGCAGGCCAGCCTGGTTGGGTTTGGGCACCATGAACAGTCGAGAGTAGAAGCCCTCCCCGAGGGGAACAGGTTCCACTGCCCTGATGTCTAGAAGCTTCTGAACCTCGGCTCTGAGGGAGGATGTCCCGATCTGTTAGAAGTGAGGATTGAAGGGTGGGGTTGGGGCAAGCGAAAGCCCGCCCGAGCAATGGACAAAACCCACTGATCGTCGGTGATGGTCTGCCACGCCTCCAGATGAGACAAGATTCGTCCTCCCACTGGAGTCTCGTACGACCGACAAATAAAAATCATTTTGCAGATTTGTCGGCCAGGAGACTACCTGCTCCTTGAGAGGAAACATGGGCGAGAGAAAAACCGACCACGTTGTTGACGGGTGCCACCAACCGGAGGGTCAGTTCTGAGCACCGCAAGATCGAGACTGAGACCACCGTACTCTAGGTTTAAGGGGCCTTAGCTGGGGCCTTTGCCAAGACTGACAAGGATTTGGCGGTTTGGGTACTTGCCTTGGTCTTAGAGAGTTCGTCATCCGTAGAAAAATGAATCTACTCCTTTCTGTCGAAGGGAAGGTCCATAACTTTATCTTGCACCTCCTTCGAAAACTTCGTAGCATGGAGCCACGCCTGGTGGGAGGTATCAATTCCCACCATCAGGCCTCTAGCTGAGTTATCCACATGGTGTGCAGCAGCCTCCAGGATATCTTGTGCCAACACCGTAGCATCCGACAAGCCGGCCTCCTGGAAATCAGCCAACACCCTCCACAACTTCATATTAGCTGCCGCCAGGATCAGCTCAGTATTTGCTTGGCAAAGTTGTAATGCTGAGTTAGCAAAGACTTTCTTGCCCAAGGAGTCCAGAATTGTGTCTTCCCTGGAGAGAATCTGAGCCGCAGCTATAGAGGTCGCAGAGGCTGGCTTAGATTGAAGCGTGGCCGCAGCTACCACCATTGAGGAAGGAAGCGGGCAAGACGCCAAGGCTATCTCCTCGGAGGAGTGCAGCCTGTAACTGGCGTTGATTCTCTTAACATGTAGCCCAGTGTGGAGTTTATCCCAGACCTTAGGGGCCTCAGGTACTGGAATGTCGAGGAGGGCCATCATATCCAGAACCCGGTCATGGAACGCTCTGACAGAGCGGGGCTGCTCATCGCTATCCTGATCTGCCTGAGGGTCATTCAACGGATCGGTGGCAGGCGGCTGGGCCGCCACAGGTTTTAAAGTGCTATCCCACTCCACCGGTGTCTTATCTACTGGAGACAACGGCGGTAGGAGAGGAAGAGCTGCAGGCAGACGGATAGGGAGAGGTGGTACAACCGGCGGAGCCGCTGGAGTGAAAGGTGGCACAGGAGGATCGGGGTATATTTCCTTGAAAAGACCCTTAAAGTACTCCTTCATAGGGTCCGAATGCATGAGCCCCTGAAATTTCCCAAAAAACACATCCTCTGATGAAGGCTTAGGCGCTGGGGTAGGCAGAGGCCTCTCATAAGAGGCGTGCCCCCACGAAGTCAATGAGGAAGGTTGCCAGGAAGGCCCACCACCAATCGGGTCCGCATAGATCAGCAAAGCAGAAGTAGGAGGAAGCAAGACTGTATGTGGCAGCGGCATCCGAGCACGCCCGTCATAAGAAGTGATTTTTACATTCCACCAAAGGCGGAAAAGGCTGCTCAGCCCCAAAACTAAGATTCCCAGCTGTCAAGAACCTAGGTGTAAGGGAAGGATCCAAAATGGCCGCTGTCGACCCATCTTAGAGGTGGCCCCAACTTTAGCCTCCAAGGGAGGAACCTCAGCAGAGCTGGTAACAGGAGTTATGGTGCATGACCGCCCTCTTTGCCCCCTCGACAGAACCGGTATCACCGCGATCAGCGGGGGAAAACTGAGGAGTGACCCTTACAGTCAAGACCTTAGGATCAGGTCTCTCTGTTTTGTCGGTATAGACCTTAGCCTCAAGTAGAGGGACCTCGGGTTTTGTCCCAGTATGTATAGCGTGGGAACCCTCAGAGAAAACTCAGGTACGCCTATTAGGCTAGTGAGGCGCCACAGGAGAAATCCTAGTGGTAGAGCTACTAGAGCCCCTCCCGGACTGAGAAGACCCCGGAAAGGAGTCGCCCGGCAGGGGCACCCTAAGAAGTAAGGAACTTACTGGGCGTCTTCTTTTCGTCGAAGTTTAAGATGAGGTGGAGGAACGGGCGCTGGAGTGCCCGGACGTAGAGGGAATCGCAATAGAAGCACAAATCCCAGTGATGGTCCGGCCCGAGACACTCCAAGTAGAGAGAATGGGGATCCGCCCTAGCAAAGCGACATTCGAACGAAGAACTGGACACAAATACCAGACGCTCCGGCATAGACTGAGGACTACGCGACCCCAGAACCGGAGCAGGAGAGAAGGACAACGGGAACAAAAAACTCCCGAAGATGCAAGTGCGTCCAGTCCCGACCACGTAGAGAACAGGACTGAAGGGTGATGTGCGGGGCGGAGCTCAGGAGGGCGGGTTACGGGTGCGTGCGGTACCCCGTGTAAAAAGAGAAGGACAAACATTTTCAATTTTTTATGCTTTTTGGAAAAAAGTGCTCCGGTCCCGTCCCAAAGGACGGAATGTCCTACAAGTATGGAGGGGACAGGATGTAGGAGTATTTAAAGACCGCATCTGATGTCTTTAGAAGTGTACATGTATTCCAGATGTGCACATGTCAAACCTCCCAACCATGTTGGTTTGGACGGAATATCTTTGGACCTATGGCCATTGATTAATATAATTTGTCTTTTCTCCATTTCTTTGGTCCAAGTGTGTGCTCGTATTGGGAGTTTCCTTATTTCAATCGTCTGTCCTTTTTTATCGAACAGATGAAAGTTGAAATCTCCACACACCATTAGATCAAAATCCCTGTAGTCATTACAGATATCACCAATGGAGGTCAATGCTGAGTCAATGAAAAGATCAGAGTTGATCGCTATCGGAAACCAGTAGATATTAACAATCCCAAGTTTTTTCAATAAGGTGTTCTTTCTTTCCTTGTTCCTCGTGAACTGCCCGGGTATTTTATATTCAATGATGGTATATTGCAACCGATTGTTCGGATTAGTATTCTGTATAACTTCCATTGTGCCATCTATCTTGACCAGCGTCAAGAAGCCTGCCAAATGTCGTCCCTTGGTAGATTTTATAGCAGGGTTTATGCAGGCACCATTTCCATCACAAGTGGGGGACTGATGGAGCCAAGTCTCTTGGAGGCAAATAATGTGATGTTGACTCAAGACATTTTCTTCACTTAATAAGTTACCTGATCCTCTGGAGTTCCACAAACAGAGTCTTAGTCTTGTATCTTGAGGTACGATTAGTTGTTACTGATGTGCGCTCTCAGTATATTTGTGCTAAATTCATGGACATCATCCTCTCTGTGAATAGGTCGATAGGTTTGTGACAATTTTCTGTTTCGGAACGAAGTTTCCATGAGACTGGTTGCTTGTGGAGTTATGTCTTCATCACTATATTGATCCTGGTAGTAGCCCGGGGACATGGATTTTTAAGTATTAGGAAAATTAATTCCAATTTGTTGGGCGTAGGTGTCATGTTCACCAGCTTTGTTTTTGTCCAGTCGGGTACAATTAAATCCCAATTTAATTAACGTTTTTTTGTTGTCCATCACCTTTTCAAGCGTGGGTGAGGTTTTAAATTGAATCCAGGCTTAGTCTGTTTTTTGCGCGTGAAAGAATTCAACTCATTTTATATCATCAGATTTGATCTTTTTTAACTGCAGGATGCCATTCATTAGTCGAAGAACGTTTGTTTGATTCACAATAAGTCAGTCGTTCACTGTTTGTATCCGTTTCTGCTTTATTTTGTTGTTCTGCTCCTTACATCAGGGATTTTGGAATATTGGTAGCTGAAGTCATTTTGTTATTGATTCTGTAGAGTTTGTTGAATAATCTCCATTCCATCTTTCATCCAGATGGGTCGAATGTTCTTAAGTCGATGTGTCTGAGATGGTGCTATAGACCGTACTAATAATCACTAATTAGTCGTCTGTGATGGTTTTGCAGGATACTTTGCTCCTTTCAATATTTGTCTATGTCCTATGTATTCGTCGACTACGATGAGGGAGTCATCCACATCGTAGGGTGCTACTTTCTCACATGTTGTCGTCTCTACTTCCGTGTATGTTGAGAGATTCATTAGAATTTCTTGGTCTAGAGTTTCTTCATTTGGTAACAAGCTTTGTTGAGTTGTATTCTGACCAGGTTTCTGTTTCTCGTTTTGTTGGCCTTTCTGTGTGGGCATCTTTTTTGCCGTTTTATGGCGTTTTAAGGGGCTCCTTTGTGTTGGTATCGTAGAGTTTCTCAAAAATGCTCTAGATCCTCTTTTCGGATGCTTGATTGGCTTTTGAGCTGCAGGGCCTTTCTTTCTTTTTCCCTTTCTGTGGTTTACCTGTAGGTTATCAATCGAAATTTTGCTTGATCAAATCTCAGAAAGGTTTCCGTCCCTTGAGGGAGTATGGATGAAGATGGAACTACTTGTTGGGTGCCCTGAATTTGTATATCCTTTTCTTTTAGGGTTTTTGGGATTCGAGTGGAATTGTCTTTTTTGGTTGTGCCAATGGCATTTTGTTTCTTTTTGTTTTCATGTCTGACGCCACTCAGTACTACGTTTGGTGATGTCCTTGGTTCGGTCCTTTGTTCTTGTGTTGTGCCAACTATCAGATTGTCCTGTTTTGGGCTATAATTGTTGAGATACTGATTTCTGTTGTTGCATTGGCACTTATGTTTGTCATTAAGCATTTGCATCATGGTCGTCATCATTAATGCCTTGTTCGCTCTGTCACTACAAGCAATGTCAAACCATATCGCTTGCCAAAGACTGATGTTTCTGCTTGCACATCCAGTCTTGATTCAATTTTAGTAATGAAGGATTCACAGAACATTTGCTTTGTGTGAATCATAGCTAATAAAGTTGCTTGGTCTTTTATTGATTCGCTAATTGCCTCATACAATTTTAGAAATTGAATTAATGCATGTGTTGAAGCTGCCATACGAATGTTTTTTAGCTCAAGCATCAACGTTGGAATTGTTTCACGTTCTATTTCAGGGGGCGGCAAGCGTCAGCATTTGTCTTTCTCCCCCTATTGTTGCAAATTCATAGCTGCTGGATTTCGAGGATGTGATAGGGGATTGTCCAAATCCTCAGAATCTTGTATGGGGTTTTGTTCTACTTTTAGTTTAGGTGTTAGTAGTCTAGACGTGTCTGTGGCCAGTTGTGGCAAGGGGGTTGATGTAAGTGTTGCTTCTGGAGTGCTCATTTCTTTGGTAGTATAGGGCTCAAATATTGCATTCTGTTTTTCAATATTAGTCATCAAATCCTTGATTTCGGTTACGTCCAGTGAAAGGGGTGCCATGCGTCTTATGTTTTCAGAGAATTGGCAATCACATATTCAGATGTTGTTTAGAGTGTTGATCGTAGTTCGATTGCCAGTTGCGCTTCGCCAACTCTGCTTTTATCTTCCGGGTCATTGTAGATGTTTCAGGGGAATATTCGAGATTTTTGCGGTGTTATTTTACTGTTGCAATGCCTTTCATTTAATGTATCAAAGGTCTCTCGCTTGAACCGGGAGAGTTTAAGTGTAATTTCTTTGCTGGCTACAGATTATCACCCACTTCTGGGTCGTTGTCTTCATTCTTCTCGCCTGTTATTGATAAGGGGGCAGACATAATTTGCCTTTCTCCAGTTTTAGGTTCTGCATATGAGGCGCTGTTATGAGAAGTCACTTTCACATTCATCAGCTGAGCGGAGCAGTCATTGATTTGGTTCATCGTATCAGCTGCTTGCACAAGTTTCCCTGACATTGTTTTTCCAGTATTTAAAACATCATCCATATCTACTGTTACCAAATTCGTAGATAGTTGCACCAAAAAAGCGTGGACGCCACATCCTTTATGTATTGTCAAACTGATTATGAAAGTGCCTGGGTATTTCCCATAATATGGTGCTTACCTTGATTGAAAGCACATGCAGTTTTGTCTTGTATGCAGAATGCAGTCAAGTAGGTGGAGGAAGTGCTTAGAATCATGGCATCCTGATTGCATTGCTCGAACCTTCCAGACTAGGAGGAAGCCAATTAAAAGTTGCCCTGGAGCATTACCTGGTTGCATGTTTCAAGTACAATTACTTGAAACTAAATAAAGCAACAAAATAAAATGTAAAATAATGTATTCTATTTCAATCTGTAGACATTGTACTGGTGCTTTCATTTCGTTACAATTTTGCAATGTTATCACTCAGCTAGGTAATTAAAGAACCGATTCAGACTATATACATTTGTTTAGTATATTTTAGTGTTTTAAAACTGAATAGCACAGGCATTTTGACTGCTTTACTTGTTCAATAAAGTGGGTTTGAAGAGTTGAAGACTTCTCAGCATTTATATGCTGCCAAGAGCTACAAAAAGACATGGAAGGCGATTGGGTCTTCTTGGCTTTCGGGTCAGTGAAAAAAATAAATAGCTAGGTCTCCACATTTTTAGGAGCCAGAGTGGTCTTCACAAAACAAGTTTAATTGTAAGGGATAGGGGTTTAAACTGCACTGAGGAATTTTGCTCCGAGGATAATCAGGTGATTTTGCGCCTCAGAGCATGGGAACACTTCGTACGGTATCAAAGAAGCCCATAGATGTGTAAGGAACAAGTTACTTACCTGTAACTGTTGTTCTCCAGCATGGGTCTGGCATGGATTCACATGCTCATGAATATTCCCCGTCGTCAGGCTGGGAATCCTCGGTAAAGAAAAAACCAGTATCAGTTTCGTTTCTGATCTGTCTTTCGTAGTAATAACCAATCACTGGTCTCTGCGTCATACTGACCACAGCCAATGACTGCCCTCTACCTAAGCACCGCCTCTGGCAGCCATCTTCAGATTTGGAAGCACGTGAAGTGGCAGTATGACCAAGTGAAGAGCCGCAGAGGGGTAGGCGGGAGGGTTCGCATGTGAATCCATGCCAGACCCATGCTGGAGAACAACAGTTACAGGTAAGTAACTTGTTCCTTCTCCAGCATGGGGTCTGGCATGGATTCACATGCTCATGAATAAAGAATACATAGCAGTACACACATGCACAACCACGGGAGGTGGCAAAGGCTCAACATTAAGCATCACATAAACTCAACATTAAGCATCTTACCTCCTCACCAGGCTCACCTCAGGCGAACAGGTTGCGCAGCACTGCTTGGCCGACCCTGGACTCCTCCCTGGAATCCCGGTCGACGCAGTAGAATTTCGTGAAGGTGTGCGTCGACCTCCACGTAGCAGCCCTGCATATGTCCAGCAGGGGCACACCAGATAGGAACGCCGTGGTAGCTGCGATCGCTCTGGTGGAATGGGCTCTCGGACGGCCAGGCAGCGGTCGGTTTGCCAACCGATGACAGTACATGATACAGCCGGAGAGCCATCTGGAAATGGAAGCCTTCGAGAGAGCCTTCCCCTGATTGACAGGTCCAAAGTTCACAAAGAGTTGTGACGTCTTCCGAAAACACTTCGTGCGGTCTACGTAGAACTTCAGCGCTCTAGCCACATCCAGCGAGTGCAAAGTCCTCTCAGCCGGCGACGAAGGCGACGGGAAGAACACAGGCAACACCAAGGGTTCGTTGAGATGGAAGTCCGACGGCACCTTGGGCATGAAGGAGGGGTGCGTCCTGAGCACTACCCTCATGTCGTGGAAAGTCAAGTACGGGGCCTTGCAGGAAAGGGCCTGGACCTCTCCCACTCGTCGTGCGGAGGTGATGGCCACAAGAAAAGATGTTTTCCACGATAGAAACTTCAACGGGGCCGAGTGCAGAGGCTCGAACGGAGGTGCCATGAGCTTGGTCAGCACCACGTTGAGCTCCCACGCCGGGGCCGGGGCCTTCACCGGCGGGAACGATCTGAACAGTCCCTTCATGAACTCTTTCACCAGACGATGAGACCACAAGGACGTCCGCCCCGTGGTTCTGGTGTATCGGGAGATCGCAGCAAGATGAATCTTGATGGACGCGTGTGCCAGACCAGCTTTGGCCAGCGTCAGCAGGTACGGCAGTACTTGGGGAGCCGTAATCCGTAGAGGGTTAATCTTCTGTGCGTGGCACCAGACAGAGAACCTCTTCCATTTGTGTCCGTAGCATTTAAGAGTCGAGGACGCCCTGGCCTTTGCAAGAACCTCTCTGCAATCGGCCGGTATGTCGTATCCTCCAAACTCTAGCGCTGCAGGAGCCAGGCCTGCAAGTTCAGCGACTTCGGGTCGTGGTGGAGGATGGCGCCTCCTTCCCTGGAGAGTAGATCCGCGTCCGCCGGCAGCTTGATCGGAGGGGACGCTGACAAGTCCAGAAGGTCCGGGAACCATATCTGCCTCGGCCACGCAGGTGCGACGAGGATCATCCTGCATCGTGACCTCTTGAGCTGGTTGATGAGCCGGATTAGCAGAGGCAAGGGAGGGAACGCGTAGAGGAACAGGCCCTCCCAGGGGAACGAGAAAGCATCGCCCATGCTCCTGTTCTGGGGAAACCTGCTGGCGAACCTCCGGCACTTGGTGTTCGTTGCGGTCGCGAACAGGTCGATCTGGGGTGTGCCCCACCGTCGGAAGAGGCGATCCACCAGATCCTGCCGTAGTTCCCACTCGTGGCACGAGCGCAGCTCCCTGCTGAGTGAGTCGGCGATGGTGTTTTTTATCCCTGCCAGATGAAACGGCACCAGAAAAATCCCTTGGGCGACGGCCCAATGCCACAGGTCCTGCGCCTCCTTGGACAGCGCTGGGGACCTGGTTCCGCCCTGTTTCCTGATGTAAAACATGGTGGTGGTGTTGTCGGTGAAGATCCTCACCACCTTGCCCTTGAGGGACGGAAGGAAGGACCTGAGGGCCCAAAACACTGCACGGAGCTCCAGGATGTTGATATGCAGGGACTTCTCCGTCGGGAGCCAGAGTCCCCTTGCGTGCAGATTTTCGGTGTGCGCTCCCCACCCTTCCAGGGAGGCATCCGTGGTCACAGTCTCCTGGTGGGCTGGGGTCTGGAAGTCCATGCCCGCCGTCAGATGCGCGCGGGTGCCCCACCACCGTATCGCTCGTCGGAAACTCTCGTCGAGCTTGATCCTTTCCTCGAAGCTGCCCGTCGTCTGGATCCAGCGCGCATCCAGGAATTCTTGCAACGGGCGCATCCGGAGCCTGCACATGGGAATGAGGTAGATGCAGGAAGACATCATCCCGAGGAGGGACTTGATGGACCTCACCTTGGCCGCGTCGGCCACCAACATCCGTTGCACCTTGCCCAAGATGGTCCTGGTCCTCTCCTCCGACGGGGAGGCCAGAAGGGACACTGTGTCGAGCCTCGCTCCCAGAAACAGTGCGACTTGCGCGGGCACCAGGTGGGATTTGGCGTAGTTCACGGAGAATCCCAGGTCTGTGAGGAGTTGGACGGTCCTTGCCGTGTGGACCACGGCGAGCTCCCTCGTCTTGGCGCGGATGAGCCAGTCGTCCAGGTAGGGTAGACGTGAATCCCCTCGCGGCGCAGCTGCGCCGCCACCGGTGCGAGGCACTTGGTGAATACCCTGGGTGCCGACCGTAGTCCGAAGGGAAGGGCTTTGAACTGGTAATGACGCCCTTGGACCACGAATCTGAGGAATTTTCGGTGCCCCTTTAGGATGGGAATGTGGAAGTAGGCATCCTCCAAATCCAACGACGATAGGAAGTCTCCTTCCTCCAGCTGACCCAGGACGTGCTGGAGGGTGACCATCCGGAACTTCTGCGCCTTGATGAACTTGTTCAGACGTCGCAGGTCTAGGATGGGGCGCCATCCTCCCGTCTTCTTCTTCACGAGGAAGTATCGCGAGTAGACTCCGGAGCCCCGAAGCCTCTTTGGGACGAGTTCGATGGCGCCCTTTCTGAGCATCGCCTTTACCTCCAGGAGAAGTTGAGGGACGTGAAGTTCTTTCCTGGCCACGGGGGGGACGCGCGGGCACCTTCTTTGAAACTCGAGCGCGTGGCCCCGGGCCAGGGCGTCCAGCACCCAACGGTCGGTGGAGATGGACTCCCACACGCTGACGAAGCCCGCCAGCCGGCCTCCCACCGGGGTGCTTCGGTGGGGGCCCGACCCCACGGCCGGTTCAATCCTGCTTGGACGCGGCCTTGCCGCCTTGACCTCCTTGGCGACGACGGCGGGGTCCGCTAGACTTGCCTCGTCCTCTGTAGGCCTCTTGCGACGACGAGCGGGCCGCTTGACGGTAGGAAGCGAAACCGCCGCCGGAACCTTTGGAGGCGCCCTTGCCTCCGCCGCTCCGAAAGGGCGTTCGTCGTTGCTGCAGGACTCCAAGGGCCCTGGCCGTCTCAGTATCCGCCTTGATGGCCTGAAGGGAATCGTCCACTGTCTTCCCAAACAGGTTGTTCCCGTCGAAGGGCATGTCCAGGACTCTGGTCTGGACGTCCTGCCGAAAGTCTGTAGCTTTGAGCCATCCACGACGTCGAAGGCAAACGCCGTTGCCCAGCTGGCGGAACCCAGTGTCGGCGATGTCCGTCGCCACGGTGATGGCGTGGTCCGACGCCACCTCACCTTCCTGCAGGATCTCAAGGGCCTCCGCCCTCTTGTCGTCCGGCAGAAAATCCAGCAGGGGAGCTATCTTGTACCAGAGCTCCCTGTCGTAGCGGGCCACGATAGCCAAGGCGTTGGCCGCTTTAATCGTCGTCGCTGCCGACGAGATGACTCTACGTCCCATAGCATCCAATTTCTTTCCCTCGCCGTCCGGCAGGGAAGTTGATGTGGAGGCCGCACCCCCCCCCCGCTTTCTTCCTGGCTGCCGCGGAGACGACGGAGTCCGGGGTAGGCTGCGCCCGGAGGCATAGGGGGGGCCGTGTCCGGGACCCGGTACTTTTTCTCGTACCGGTCTCTTCTAGCTGGCGTCGTGGAAGGGTTCTTGAGGAGGGAAAGGCCCTCATCCCAAATGTCGTCCAACAGAGGCACTGCGAGGACCGTCTTCCTCTTGGCCTCGCGCCGCTGATAAAGGAAGCCTTCCTTTTTCTTCTCCTCAGGGCAGAGTTGGAAAAGCTCGGAAGCCCTGGAGATCATGGAGTGGAAAGATCCGATCTCGTCGGGCGGAGAAGCCCTGGTGGGAGGCGACGACGGAAAATCCTCGTCGTATGCCTCGTCGTCCGTACCCGTCGCTGCCGTGTCAGTCCCCGTATCATCCCCTCGGGTGGACGGGGAGGAGGGCTGGACGGGGCGCGACGGTTGAAAAGGAGGTGGTGGATGGATCCTTCTTTTCTTGGTAGGGGGAACACCAGAAGGTCCCGGTTCTGGATCCCCCGACGGGAGAGGTTCCTCCGTCGGTAACGGTAGCCTCGTCCTTATCTCGGAGCATAAGGACTGTATGGCCAACAAAATGGCCGCCGAGTTGTCTTGCGGCGCTGGCAGAGGGGAATCCGACGGGCGAGCAGGGGCCCCGTCAGTATCCTCGACGATGTCGTCGTCGTCACCTGCGTCGGGGTCCATTCCGGCGGGCTGGCCTTCTTCCACTCCTAGGCCGTGGCTTAAGACCTCGATCAGCTCCTCTTCTGAGGTTGAGGCCGAATCTACGACGACGCCCTGCCCCCCCCTTCTTCCCCACGGAGGGTTTCACGGGGGTCCTATCGATGGGCACAAAGGAAGACTCCCTCCGCGGAGGCAGGGAGATTCTGGGCCCTGAGGTCGCCACCACTGGTGTAGCCACCACAGGCTGAGCCAGGGCCGCCGCGACCGTTTCGATAGAGGGCTTGGTCGGATGGATCAAGCCCTTCACCACCTTAGGTGCGCTCACCGCCTTATCCTTGAGGGAGGGGGCACTGCCACGCTCCTCCTCTGCCTTAGAGCTTGACCGAGGCCTCTCCAGGAGCTTCGCCGGGTGCTCGGCCTTCCTCTTACCCGACCCAGAGCGTTGGCTCGTGGTTGATGGTGCCGGGGAGGGTGCGCCCTGCCTGGCGCCCGTAGAGCCCGACCGTTCGGCGCTCCCGGTGCCAGCGGACTCGCGGTGCTTGGCCTTATGTTGGGCCCCCGTCGCCGGGGCGCCCTCAAAGGTCTTAGAAGACCGCTCGGATTTCTTCTTCTTCTCGCCAGACGGGCTCTTACCCTCCAGCCAGTTGGCGAGACGTTGATGGCGGTCCTTCATGGTCCGTTCCGACATGTTGCCGCAAAACGCACAGTCCTTCTCCACGTGCGTCTTGTCCTCATGAAGGCAGTAAAGGCAGAAAGAGTGTTCGTCCTCCTTGAAGACGTTCTGCAGCTGGCATCCAGGGCAGACCCTGAACAGCTTTCCGGGCGTCGAGCTTCCCTTCTCCTGGGCCATCTCCGAGACCGGGCCTGAGAAGCTTCTGGAGTCCTCCGAAGCGTAGCTCGACGAAATCTTCACCCTTGAGGGGCACAGATGAATCCGACACGGGTCCCCGTTGATCGGATGTAGGATCGGTGGAGCTTGAGGCTCTTTTGACCGAAAGAATCGAAGTTTTTTTTTTGTGAAAAAGCGCGAAAAAAGCACTAACGCTCGAGAGCAATAGCACGAGGATCCCAACACATGAACGTGCGGTAAAAATCTGAAGATGGCTGCCAGAGGCGGTGCTTAGGTAGAGGGCAGTCATTGGCTGTGGTCAGTATGACGCAGAGACCAGTGATTGGTTATTACTACGAAAGACAGATCAGAAACGAAACTGATACTGGTTTTTTCTTTACCGAGGATTCCCAGCCTGACGACGGGGAATATTCATGAGCATGTGAATCCATGCCAGACCCCATGCTGGAGAACCAGAGGTTATCTTGGAAAAGAGGTCAGTACCCAAACCAGTCCAATGCAGCCTATTCAAGCATTGGACCATTGTTGGGGCCCGGAAAAATACCTGACAAGCTAACTGAAGGGGACTGGGCAATAAAGATGTAGCAGGACTCTCCAAGTTGAAGCACGCTGGGTTAAATTATGTATGTCACTTACAGGGCAATGATATGGCATGAGGCAAAGGAGATAGCTGCAAAGGACAGATGGAACAGTGAGCACCAGTAATAATAAAATCCGTAGTCCAACTCCAGTTAGGCCCGGAGATTCCCCCAGCAGGACTGAAGACTTTGCCATTGCTTGACTTTCAAGGAGCAGTCTGCCTTAAAAGTACCAGCAGCTCCATTTCCAGACAAAGTGGATCAAAACAGCTCTCTTGTGCATCCAAATACTTGTGGTTATACACAAATGACTTTGCAGTGTAGGCAGTCAAATGGCAGCTACTTCAGAGTAGCATCAGACATTGACCAAGAGTTGAGAGCAGGCTTTTTTGCCACAACAGGCTAGTACGACATGTTCATGTTTTACTTCACTGTGTGGATGTGCTACCTAAGTGAACTGTTGATGAGCAAGATACTAAAGAGGGTTTTCTGGACGGAAGATAACAAGGCCGCCAGCGACGAATGAACCTCTCCTTGTCCTTTGAAAGTCAGGCTGCAAATATCCCAATACATTGCATGGACCAGTGAGACAAACCATGGTAGTGTCAGTCTTTTGCTAAATCGGCAAGGACCGGGAACCCCGACTTCATTTCTCAGTAGAAACAGTGTCAACAGAATAAAAAACTGCTTCCATCAAGAAGGAATGTTTGCTTATGGCCTGAGCCTTGCAGTAAAAACCACCAGACATCTGCAATACAAAGATTGTAATGCACAACTATGACAGTCCCTCTCAGCTGGTGTCTGTTGGGAAGACAGAGCCTAGCCACCAGGGGAGCATTGGCGTCTTAAATGCACAAACATGGTGGTGAAATAAAGTCAAAGCTGGAAGCACTCCAATGCCAAGCAGACACAGGAGTTCATCATCACCAAAAGGTATTACTTGCATAAATGGGTGAGTGCAGGGACCTGTTCAGTCATATCTACATTTATCTGGGGTGCGTTTGTGAAGAAAAGAACATTATGGGGTGGTTCAGGCAGGGCAGTCCAGGGAGCGATTATTAAGTGGTGTAGTAATGACTTGGAGATGCTTGGATGGAGCAAGGAACCCCTTTAGCTGTATAAAGGGATTAGTAATTATGAGACGTGGTGCAGCTGGAACAGACACCCACAAACAAAGGTGAGGCATGACATTTCTCTTTGGCTTGAAATTGAAGGAATACAGACATATGTGATAAGTAAGAAACGTACAAGCAACTCCTAGGCGTTGTATTGTGGGGAAGTATACTTATTTGCATGAACGATTGTCAGAGTTGAGTCACTGGGGGCACACAAATACAGATAAGTGCCAGTGATGTTTCACTATGGGTGGCGAATACAATAAAATGAACAGTTAAAACATACCTCTAATTGCACAGTTCACAGTCATAGTGCTAGTTAACAGAACAGTTACATCTATTTAATCATTTAGATATGATATGCACGTTATAAAACCACATCTCGCATGAAATGACACCAGATGCCAATCAGATTCACACTCAGTAATAACCCTTTAAATGTACATCCAATCAAAGCAATGCAGAGTTCAAGCCTTCTGCTGCTTTGCCCAATACCTTATCCCAGATGTTACATTGGCCCTTAACATCATCAGCACCACAGGGATTGGGAAGGGTGAATGCAGCGTCACAGATCTGCATAAGCAGTCATATCAGAAAGACCCCTTCTTGTACAGCTGCCCCTGGTGAACGATGGGGAAAAAAGAATCCAAGCCCACTTTAGATTATCCGGGACTTGCCCTAGCAGAAACGTTGGACTCGCACCTCATGCCTTTAAAAAGCTGCCTCCACTGCGCATGTCATTACTGACAGCCAAGTATAACACTAGAACCACCATTCCGCAAACATTTAAAAATAAACATGTCTTGCAAACAAAGCATTTCCATTCCAGATCAACACATAGAAGGGGACAGATCAAGCTGGCTGAGGTCAGAGCAGGATGAACTTGTCATGGAAAAGCAATGGAGCAAACGGGAGAACGGAGAGTGGCAATGTGGATGACTCTAGAACGGTAAGCACAGACAGCACATTCAGGCCCGGCAATACTACCGGAAAGAGTAAGGGGAAAATGAAAGGGGCTACTCATGCGATACTACAAAAGCCATAAGCAATGTTATGAAGGCATGGTTTGGGGGGCTTGGGGAGGAGAGTCCTACAGCCACTACAGATGCAAAGTAACAAAAACAAAGTTGAGAGGTATTAGTTGGAAAAGGTACATTTATTTGGAGGTTTAGTTAGCATTAGAGAAAAGGTCAAAGTGTCTTTGCTTCCACACGAAGGTGAAGTAGGAGCAAAAGAAAAAAGCTAAGTCCTAACGTGACGAAAGAGCTTGACTTTTTTTTCCTTTTTTGACGGGTCGCAGATTTGTTTGGGCTTTGGCCTTTGCTTACCATCATCCTGATCAGGTTTAATCCTTCCGTCTGCCAAGCTCCCCTTCCCTGGAGAGGGAGACCCCTTCAGAAGGGTCACTTTACACTTTAATCTGCCTAGCATCCTGTGCTTTTTAAGAAACGTTGTTCGCTTGAAGTGAGCGATGGCTTTAAATGTACGGCCTCTTGCCATGGCCGCCCACCCAGAGGCTGAAGGGCGAGCCATTAACCTACTTCTAATATCTTTTTTTCCAAAGAAAAGGGCGTGAGAATTTGAGGAGGAAGATAATTCTGTTGTGCGGCGCAAACGCTTCGGCGGTGCATAGCTCGGGTGTCCCTTTTGTCGAGACTGTCCCTGAGTGGTATAAATATGAGAAAGTCCATCAAAGAGTCCCTTCAGCTGGCTGTTACCAGGCAAGCTGCTGAAGGAGGGTGCGCTCGACGGGCTGGATGAACTTTGAGGGGAGGTGGAGGTACTGGATTTTTGAGAAGAGGGGCTCTGATCAGGCAGAGGGTTAGGGGATGGCAGAGGAAGCTGAGGGGAGACTAGCTTTTGGATGGTGCCAGGAGTCAACACATTAGATATGAGCGACTCATTCTGTGAGACCTCTTTCCTCTGTCGGTAGTGGCTGGAGAAGTCTACGATTTCACCACGAAATCTGCGACCATCGGGTGATGGAGTGAAAAACTTAGTCAGGCCGTCAATAAGCCCTTTGGTTTTCTTGTTAGCTTTAAGTGTAGCGGTAGGTAGGTAGGAGGAGGAGGAGGAGATGGTTTTGGGGGTGGCGCCAGGCCGGGTAGGGTCTGTAACAGCCAAGCTGCTGCTTGCGTCCTTCACAGATGCAGCATGACCAGATGAAGGTGTGGTACAGACTTTAATCTTTTGACTCCTACCAGGTGACCCTCTTCCTGTGAACGCATTCATGGATCCTTCATCACTGGTCACAGACCTATGCAGGGAAACAACAGGTTGGGAGAATAAAAAAAGTAACAAAATCGTTAGAAGCACAAAACCATTAAAAACAAATGCATAAGCAGCCACGATACACACAGGTATAAAGTACTACCAAAGTCTTCTGAAATCAATGTATTAGTGAGGACAGTGCTATAAATATGTATTCGTTACGATCACCCTCTTTGTTTGCTAAGCAACAGAGTCCCCATGGTAACCAGCAGAAATACACAGAAAACTGACGCTTGAGCTGAACAGCACCGAGGCGTGTGACATATCATTGGGGTGTTTAACATCCAGAGCCATGTTCTGAATAGAAGTACAGGGTCTGTACAAGGATTGAGTCCTGCTAACCCTTGAAGCACAGCAGCTTAATTGCAGACAGGGCAAGGCATCCGTACACATTTTAAACAAGGGAAGCAGAGCAAGAGGCTGTATAGTGAATGGACATTCCACACAAATCACCTGTGGGCTAAGGTCTCGAACCTCAGTAGAGGCATGCATGTGGACCTATTTAGCGAATAAAGATATATGGGAAAAGAATAAACCATTTCAAAACCAAGGTGGACATCTGAATAATCTAAAGATCTGCCATGAGTTTGATACATACCTCCTACTTTACCAGTGCTGTGAATAGCTCTAACCATCCATTTCAAGCCTCACCTATATAGCCCCGGTACTCAAATAGCAAGGGATCCTCGTAGCTCTAACCATGCACCTAACTTTACCAACATCTCTGAAAATCTAACTCGATCCTTACCTACAGAATTCACTACTATTCCAGTGCTGCGACCTGCAAACTACTGCATGTATCGTTTGTTCACTACTGAACACACACAAACTGCATTACCACTCCACAGAAGACATCTGCTAAAGAAGCTAAAACGAGGACCCTGCAGGAACCGCAGTTTCCAGTACTAAATGCCTACACATGCACCACAGACTTGAAACCCCACCCACCTGAAAAACAGTTTTTGCATGCATCAACCCCAGACCCCAAAGACGAACAGTCCCTAACCCCTCCAAAGCGGAGCACCAAAGAGCACCGCCAAACAGCATGCCTGAAGCAGCAATAACATTCACAAAGCACATAAGCAAATAAACAAATAAATGTTGCTTTTTGGGGGGATGGCAGGGGGAGACGAAAAAAAGAAAAAAAAACTAGAACCTACAACATTCGTTGCTTTACTTTATTTTTCGGCCGTCCCAGAGGTTTTGCATAACGTCGTTTTATCTGGGCTGCTTTCTCATGAAGTAACTGTCTTCCCTTTTTCTTTGGTCTGCAGACCTGACAAATCCAGATGCCTGTGAGGAAGACAAGGAAATGAATATCTGTACGAAAAACTAGACCTACATGCCATTAAAACTAAATGAACAACCAACCACGATTCAGATGTCGGATTCTACTGGTGAAAGTTTTAACTGTACAACCAATTACAGAGCCATGGGAAAAGAAAGTCACATTATTTCATGATACTTGGAATCAGGGCTGGAATATAACGGTTGATAGATTGTTTCCATGTATGCTGGTCATGTGTATTGAGCGTTCAACTAAAAGTCTGGGGCAACACTGGGGGTCAATCACAACACACATCATTCAACTTGTACATGAAACCACTTTGGTATAGGATATGATAGTTTATTTATAACACGCTTAATACCCAGAGGTTTCTAAGAGCAGACCCGGGATCGAACCTCTGTTGCTCTGTGTCGTCTTGCTTCCAAGGCGAGCACGTTGCCCCTGAGCTATCCTCCCGAGAGGATAAGCACAGGGTTTACATCAATATTTATATGAATGACGGGGTGGGTAAGTAGTCATGCAGTAGGACATGATTCCAGGAGCTCCCGACGATGTGGAACGATCCTGAGCGGTAACGGAGGCTACAGTGTGTGTTTGTGCACATGAACAAGTAACCAGGCAAATAAAGGGGTCATGCATAGATGTGAGCAAGCTGAAAGCTGAAGACGGAGTAATTGTGGAATACGAGCCGGAGTAATTGTGGAATACGAGCCGGAGGATTGCGGTCCGACAAGAGGAGAAGCACAATGGTAGCTGCCGTGAGACACAGAACTGAGTCACTGGCGGATGGCAGCGAGCTGACTGGAACCTGTAATTGTGTCAGCGGCGAGATTGGATCTAGCCTGGCCGGTGATAGAAGTACAAACAAATAAAGTATAGGAGTCAGGAGGACACATGCTACGTTGTATGCGACAGCCGTGACACTGCCCGAGAACTCAGCGCATGGCGAGTGGCAAGAGCCCTACACTTGCGAGGAGCACTGGGGATTTAACGGCAGTGTAAGTGACTATGGAGGGACGCTTAAAGTATATGCCGCATGAAAATTAAGCAGCGCCGACAGAGGTTGGTGCGCCGAAGGACTCCTCGGACGCGTGGGGAGAGGTAGCAGTGCCCGTAATAGTAATAGTGCAGGCCCACACGGACGCAGGTCCCGAACATCGGGTGAACATTGGGAGCAGGAGGCAGAAACAAGCTGGTGCAGACTGTTGGAGGCGGACTGCAAGACAAATGAGTACGGCACGACTACCGGAACACACGGCATAAAGAGACAAGCAAGCCTACATCGAAGCGAAAACGTCCCTGAAGCGTGAGCAAGGCAAACTCTGAAGGGCAATAACACGTGCACTTGCAGTCTAATTGAGGACTAGATACAGGCAGTAGTAGCCTGATACTTCTAAGCCGTCCGAAAATATGAACTCTAGGAAACAATGGAGAGGTACGAATAAAGAACCGCCACCCGGGTATGGCACGGAGTCGTGAGACATCTAAAGCAGTCTAGCCAGGCGCTGGAGCAGGAGGGCACACCTTAACGCACGCTAAGTGGAATATAGTCTCATCCAGGCGAAACTTAAGGACACAATACTACATTATCAAGGGTGGAAGCCGGTAACCTCCAAGTACAAAGGAGGTCACTGGGAAGTGAATGGGAAGCCACACTGATGGGGGACTATTGATACAAAGGTGAACACAGACCACAGCGAGCCGGGAGGAGGAGGCCCCCCCACAACTCCAGCGCAAGCGGCCCAGAACAGTGGATGGGCAGGGAAGTTTGGGTGTCAAGCAGGAACCAGCTATACAAAGAAGCAGAGAGGCGCCCGCAGGGGCACCGGCCCTCGCCTAGAAAGCCCGAACTCAGTGCTGGATTAGCATTGAAGCGGGCGGTAACAGGAGTCGGCACGGTTTAGAACAATTTTACCTAACCACAAAAGTTCGACCCCGAATTCCAAGAACTTTTGGGTTCGGTAAAATCACTTCGATTCGTCGGCACTGCAGACGGAGGGCCGGCAAGAGTGCGAGTACGTTGCAGCAGCTACAAATAGATGTGGTGCAATCGCCCATCCATGCAGACAAGGCCCTGAACAGGGTTCCTGCATGGATTGGAAAGGCAACGCACACCAGTATATTCCAAGGACTGACAAGAATCTAGGTTGATTGGGCAGCAAACCTCAAGGCACGCAACAGACTTGCAGTAGCTGGTAGGGGGGCTGATCTGGAGAGGTACCTGAAGTAAGGGAAAGTAGTGCAAAGACGCGCATTCACAATTCAAATACAGGATATAAGGGGAGCGCACTGGCATGTGAAGCCCAAGGACTATGTCACAGGGTGCGTAGAGGAGAATACAGGCCCCTACGAGCCCAGGAGGTCCTGAACGAGGGTGCGGAAGAACAGACTGGCAGTCCCATGGCCACGAGTATGCACACAGAGCATCTGTAGGAGCCCAGAGCAGAAAATACTGGGCACCACAAAATACATACCAAACAGGGTGACTGAAAAGACACCTGCCGTTGCGGCACAGTGACACCAAAAACTGCAGCGAGAGAAGTGCTACATGTCCATCAAAGGAGCATATTGCGGATAACGGGAAGCCGGCAGTGTAACCCTGTATACAAGCAGCAGCCCCCAACTGGCACCTGCTAAGGTGCAGCGGGGTGGAAGCAGGGCAGAGTGGGCCACCCAGCAAAGATCAGACCCCAACGGAAGAGGCACAAGGCAAGTATGGGACTGGAAGGCGACTATCACAACGGCCCGGACCCGATCAGCCATGGCATGCAAGTCTCTCAAGAACAAGGCAAAGCAGCCCACATTAGACACGTTCACTAGACCCATGCAAGCACCCAAAGGCACTCAGCCAACGACCTCTATGCCACAAGGGGAGAAGGCTCAAATGAAAGGAGACCAACAGGTCCTGGATGCCATAGCAGCTTTAAAGATCGCACTGGAATCTAAAATGGATGCGAGCAGCCTAGATGTGAACCTTTTGAGACATGATTTGAGGTCGCTTGCAGAACGTATGGGAGTTCTAGAAAAAGAGGTGGCAGTGAACACAAGTAACTTGAAAGACAATTCCAGAGAAGTAACTATATTGCAGCAACAAGTACGAAACCTCAAAAGTAGAGCGGAAGCAGCAGAAGGGCGAGCCAGACAAAGCAACGTACAAATCATTGTGCTCCCGGAAGGTGAAGGGTCAAACCCAACCAACTTCACATAAAATATGCTGCTACAAGAAATAGGCCCAGGAGCGCTCACAATCAAGGGTTCACAGTGGAAAGAGCACATAGGTCCCTGACGAGGAAGACGCCACCGGGAGCCTCGCCTCATCCCATAATAACCCAGATATTAAACTACAAGGACATGGAAAAGATTCTTGAACACTTCTGCAAAGAGGAAATGATTCAACGATCATCAGCCAACATCAATGCATATCCGGACTAAACCTTCCTGGTGCAAAAGCAGAGGATGGAATTTCACATCAGTCAAGAGGAGGTTACAGGAGGAGAACCTTAAATATATGCTGCTGTACCCGGCCAGACTGAAAATCATACACAAAGGCTGCGCCATCTTCTTCGAGATCCCTGAAGAGGCACATAAGTGGCTGGACAGAGAACTTGCCAACCGGAGCTGATAACCAAATAAGAGGCAGAGGTGACATATCCAGACATACTGCGGAGACACTGAAAAGATACAAAGGAGCACGACCATTGGACTGCAATTAAGCTCAACCGCAACACATAAGAGACACCGGCACTAAATTCTTTGCAGAATGCAGGAGCCAACAGTGAAGTGCCCATACGGGTACGTACTGGGAGGAAAGATCCTACACCTGAGACTAGATTGGTTTATTTTAGGATACTTGCGGTTACGTAGCCTCCTGCTGCACTCTGAGCACCAGGACAAGTATCTGGGGCGAGAGTGAGACGCAGGGATGCCTTAGCACAAGATATTGAGCTTTGCAATTGTTGGGAGGAGGGTGGGACGGGAAGTTGGGGTAGTTCGTGGGGAGTTAGCCTATAGATCCAGACAGTGAAGATCTATTACGTGTGTCAGACTGGTAGAGTATGTTAGCACCTCTATGCGTGATGGGAGAACTTAAAATAGCGTCCTGGAATGTTTGAGGATTTAAATCAAACTCAATAGAATAATGACATACCTGAGACGCCGTCAGGGTCCCACTTTGTCCTGTTTCCATATTACACTACACGATTGAAACACTTTAATTGGAGCGGTAATCAGTAGTAGATTTAAGCTGTGGCTGGGAAGGAGTTGTTTCAGGTGGTTATTAATTGGGTATGTGAAATTCTTCCTTAATTTTGCTGTCAGGAAGCCTTTGTTTCCCCAGGGCAAGATGGAGGCTCAGCTCAGCGTCATTGATTGCCTGTGCCTGGAGGGGAGGTAGTTTGGAATTCTTTAGAAAGTTCTAAACTGCCTTTCATTCTAGATTTCAAAGGAACAGGTCACAGTTTTCTTAGTTCAGCAACTTAGAAGTTAAAACTCTGAAGATAATTATAAATCAGAAGAAGTGCCAATGTGAAAACATAGGAAACCATTAAAGAAGCAAGTGTCAACTTAAGAAGCAACTACAGATGAAGAAAGGCTAAGTGCAAACAACTCAAGTTTATTGATAACTTTTCCATGAATGTTTAGAAGTTAATAGTTTAAGTTTAAATGAACAATTTCAAGCGTGATTTGTTTGGAGGCACGTAACACTTGTAAATAAGGAACATTTAATGTTAAATGCAAATAACTGTCTGCATTCAGCTTATGTGCGCGCGTCATGAAAAGCACTGTTGCGCTCCAGACCGCAGTGTAATAATTAACTAGGCGCACGGTCGAAAGCTGCCGAGTGACATTCATCTTGTGTAAATAGACAGTAGCTACTACTAACATTAGTTTGCTTAGTTCGTGTTAGTATGCAAATCCCTTCTCATCGGCCTCCGCTAGAGGAAAGAACCCACAGACGTGCGTACGTGCCGAGCATCGTACCGCCCATGTAAATATTCAAATCTACGGGCAAACAGCGGTTTCAGTCAAACGACGTGTCGGCGGGGGCAGCGAAGATTATTTCTTTTTTAAAAGTTATTTTAGTGTAACGAAGCTCAGAAATGTCAGCGCGGACTTGCGCAATTGTAGAGGATCAACTCTGAGGCAAGGGAAACCGCACGAACACGTGCTCACGTACAAAATAAACTTGTATTTAAACTGAGTTATCAGCAGAGTCAGAGTTGATGCGCAGAAAATCTCACAGATAAGGACAAAAGGGATCTGAGCGAAGCAGTGCATTTCACAAACTTATCTTCAAAAACACTAGGGAGAGCGGTGCAGTGAATTGAGTTTTACAGAAAAGAACACTGAAAAAGATTAAAAGAAAATCACGCTTATTGTCATTGGTTGTAAATAGAAAAAGGAAAAGTAGCAAACAGAAGATACAAGGAAGATAATAGACTTTCAATTATACAGCAACTACTTTAAAAAAAAGCCTATCAGCACAGAAAGCATAGGCAGCATGTTTTTAAGGGAAGTGTGGGGCAATAGAAGTTAAGGCATAATGTGGGTAAGTGGTAAGTTGATAGTAATTGTTGCGATTACCTTCTAGGTCGTGGGTGTAGAGAAAATCGGCGTTTGTTATTTTTTCCACTTCCCATTTCCCCTTGGGTTTGCCGGTTTGATAATTATGTCTAACAGACTTTTAGGCTGGCAGACTTGGTTGAGGGTGGGGGGTGGACACGTGGGCTATCGTCACTCCTTCAAGAATTTGCAACTGGGCCTGACAGATGCAAAAAAATAAAAAATAAAATAAATAAAAGATATCGCTCCCCTGCTCACCAGAGAAGCAAATCGCCCTAGCAAAATAGTGGGTGGGCACAACCCTAGGCCTGTCGTACTCGGTATATGCCTGAGGGGTCCTGACAAGAGTGGCACTGTCTGTTCCATTCAGGCTCCACAAGACCTTCCAAGATACAGAGGGCAGGATGATCACAATACAGGGACTGAAGGAGCAGAGGGAAATGTGCGTTATTAACACGTATGCACTGAATAAGGACAAGACAGCCTACTTCCGTTCATTATATCCTTGGATCAGCTCATACAAGGATGGTATATTGATATTGGGGGGAGATTTTAACTGCACGTTTAACCCGGCGATTGACGGGTTAGACGATAAATTCATACACCCAGCCCCTTCAGCTAAAGTCTTAAATACACTGTTACATGCATTCAAATTGCCCAATATATGCAGATCCTACACCCGCAGGACATTACACTGCTCCTCAAGATCTATATACTAGGTTGGATTACGTTTTCACAGGGGAAGAGACCCTGGGAGAATTTAAAGGGGCAGAGTACAAAGCACAGGTAATTTCGTGCCACGCCCCCTTAGTGATCGCGTGGCAGAATTTTTTCCCCCTGGGCTAGGATCCCAACATGGAGGCTTAGAGGCGAATCACTTAGAGATGCAGTGTTCTATGAACACCTAAGAGGCAGTGAAAGAATACTTCAAATATAACAGGTAGTGTGGAACCAGCAGGCACATTATGAGAAGCCTTAAAACTAGTGATTGGAAGGACAGCAATAGCTAAAAAAACAAAAAAGGAATGCAAACCACTATACAAAAAGAACTACACAAAGCAGAAACTAAACTGTAAACCATAGAAAGTTCGTCAGGTCTAAAGAAAGAGCCCAAGAGGTTTCTCGCCTGCAGCAGGAATGTGTAGAACACTGGGGTAGGCTAGGCATGCTGAGTTACAAAACATATGGAGAGACAGCATGCGGAAGGCGATAAGCCCGGACGCCTGCTGGCCTTGCTATAAAAGAGTGAAACTAAGCAGGAAATGATACAAACGGTGGGGATGGGGAAATGTGTGAGACGCAGGAAGGCATAAATAAATGTGTTATGATTACTACATGATTACTACAGGGAGTTATATGCAGAGACCTTGGGATGCCAGATGTCTGAGCTAGAGGAGGCACTCTCACAGACAGATCTCCCAAAGCTGGGTGCAGAGACAGCTAATAGGTTGGAAGCCCCCATAACTTTAGAATAATTAGAACACACCATAAGGGAGTTGCCGACGGGCAAAGCCCTGGGAGCAGACCGATTCCCCAGTGAATTTTACAAATAATACATGACAGATGTCATGCCCCCATTGCTAGCTATGCTTAATGAGGCGTTAGACATAGATACACTACCCGGGTCACAGAGAGTCTATTATCCCACTATTGAAGCCCAACATGCCGGACACTGACTGCAGGTCGTATAGACCCCTCGCATTGCTTAATCAAGATGGGAAAATCCTCACAGCCCTAATGGCCAACATGCTTAAGCCAGCTATAGCCAAGCTTACACATTTAAACCAACCAGGTTATGTTCCAAGCAGAAATATCACGAGCAACCTTGAGGCTACACCACATTATAGACCACATCCAAGGTAGCACACAACAGTTAGCTCTGGCCTCACTCGATGCAGTTAAGGCATTTGACTGTCAGATGTCCATGGTTGATGGCAGTGTTGAAAAGCTTTGGCATGGGGCCCACAAATATTGAATGGGTATGGCTGCTATATGTTCATGTTAAAGGATATTTGTACTGTGCACCATCACCACCGGAGTGGTCCCCTGGCGTCATCGGTCAACCAACGATACTCCATCCACAAGTGGCAGTGGCCAGCATTCACCGTTTTATCCATCTGCACACGCAGGCTACTGCTTGCAGCACCTCAAAGCATGGCACATGCCAGCGTTTGCAATTACATCCAGGAGCGGCACCTGCCATCATTCATAACTCCATCCGGGCTCGGGCCATGCCAATGTCCACAACTTAGTTTAAGTGTGGCAACTGCTGACATTCATGCAACTCCGTTCAAATATGATAACTGGTAGTGATTATGGAGCGGGTGAGGTTGTTGGATGGAGTTGGCTAGGATTGCTAATTTCTGTCCTCATCGGGTGTCGCTTGTGCATTATATGACCTAGCGTCGCCTCTCATTATAGTAGGAGTTTCCCTTAGTCAGTTCTCGGTGTTGTCCATGTCATCCTAAAATTTGTCATCCTGTTCTTCGAGTTTCCTGTTTCATTGTTTAGTTTTTTTCAATTTGAGTCTGCGAAGTTGAAGAGCCAGGTTTTTAGTCGTTTTCTGAATTGTAGGTGGTCTTTGGTGTTTATTTCTTTCGGGATGTTCCAGGTTTTTGCAGCTAGGTGGGAGAAGGAAGAGCCCCCTAGTTTTTCTTAAGGTATGTTTTTTCTTCCAGGATTATATTGTTGCTTGATTGTAGATTATTTTCTTTTGTAGGAATTCAGCTACCCGTCAGCTGATTGCCCTGTGTGTGATGCACATTGTTTTGAAGGTGATGCAATGTTTGACTGACACCCAATGCAGTATTTTTAGTGCTGGAGTGATGCTGTCTCTTCTAGGTAGTTTGAGGAGTGTGGCTGCTGCATTTTGGATGTGTTGTAATTTTTTCAGGAGGTATTCTGGCATCCCTGTTTGCATAGTCTATTCTTGACATGAGGGCAACGATTGTGAGTGTTTTGTGGGTGAAAGAGAGGAAAGGTAAGATTATTCTTGTTGTGTGAAGGATGAAGACATATTTTTTGATTATTGCATTTATTTGTGGTGCTAAAGGTTAGGGTGTTGTCCATCAGGACTCCCAGATTTTTTACTACATTAGATGGTGTTGGCACGGTTCCCATTTCTGTCGGCCACAGAATGCAGGTGTTGGTCTCTTGGTTTTTGTATACGATCATGATTTCTGTCTTTCCTGGGTTGATTTTCAAGTTGTTGGCGTTCATCCAGTTGAAGACTTCTTTTAGACACTTGATTAGGGTTGAGTGGTCGGCTTGAGTGTCTTTGATTTTGTAGAGGATTTGAGTGTCGTTTTCGTAGTTGTAGCATATAATTTTGTATTTTTTGAAGATTCCGATTACTGCAGTCTGGTAGATGTTGAAGTATAGTGGTGATAGTGAGGACCCCTGTGGTAATCCACAGTCGTTAACTCGTGGGGTAGATTTGCAAGGTTTTATCCATATGGTTTCTGTTCTGTCTGCTAGAAATGATTTAATACAGAGTAGTGCCATGTCCATTATGCCTATGTCTTCCAGTCTTTTGGTTAGGGTGTCATGGCTAACTGGGTAGAAGGGTGCAAAGAAGTCGAGCAGAATCAGAGCTGAGGTTGTGTTTGAGTCTGCGTTTGTTTTTAGGTCATCCCAGATGGATAGTAGTGCCGATTCCGTTCCTCTTGCGGGTCTGAAACAGACTTGTGCTTGGTCTAGCAGGTGGCGTTTTTCTACGTGTTCTTGGGTTAATTTATACATAAATTGCTAGGAGTTTTGCCGGGTAGGGAATGTTTGAAATTGGTTTGTAGATGGAGGTCTTCCACGTCTCCACTTGTGTTTTGTAAAAGCGGTTTGATATATGCTGATTTGAAGGATCTTGGTACAGTTACTGTTGCAAGTGAGAGATTTAGGAGGTTTCTGTAGTATTCTGATGGCGTTCCTTGTGCGAGGATTGATTTGTAGATGTCAGGAGGGCGGGGATTCATGGGTGATCCTGCTTCCTTACTGTGTTTTACCAAAATGCATCTGCTGATCTTTCAGGAAAGCTTTGGAGTTTGTGCTATGGCTCTTCGTTAGGTCCGGTTGGTTGAGTGTTATGGTTGGTCTGTTTTGTATGATTTGACAGATGTCGTTTATTTTGTTCTTAAAATGGTAGTTGCAAAGTTTCTCTGAGGGGGTTGGCGTGTTGTCACAACCAGGTGGGTTTCATTTCTTTAATGATGTTGAACATTTCTTTTTGTTTATTAGTGGCATTGGTGGTTCCATCATCATAATGCCTTCCCATTTTGTATTTCCTTCTTGTACACGCATATTTGTTTCTGGAACAGTATTTTTCTTGCCTTGGATGTATTCTTTCCTCCATTCCAATTCCATCTTCGTGTTTTCCTTTTTCATGATGCTTAGTAGAGGGGTGAACCATTTTGCCATTGCGGTTTTTTTTTTTTAATGGGGAAAATTCTTTTTCCAGGGTGATGTTTCCAATTGTATCAGCAATCCATTTGTGGAGTAGCGCTGATTTCCCGTCTAGGTCAGCCAGCTCTAGTTCTGTAGTTGAGGGTTTGGTCATCTCCAGTTGTTCCATTAGGTTGCTTGCTTTGACGGTTTTCCAGTTTCTTTTTGTGATGGTTGTGAGCTTGCGGGGCTGGATGCAAACTTGAGTTGGTAGTGTGATCACGAATGGTATGATGAGATGGTCGCTCCACAATATTTGTATAGGCGGTGCCGTGGGGATACGTTTTTCCTTGACAAAGATTGCATCGAGGATGTGTCCTGCCAAGTGTGTTGCCCCTTTGACCAAGTGTTGCAGTTTCATGGTTGTCATCTGTCCAATTAGTGAGTTTTGGGAGTTGACGTGTTTTTCTTCAAACCAGATGTTGAAGTCCCCCAGGATTATTAGACGTTCGTGCTTGATGGCTATGTTGGTGATGACTTCTATGAAGTTGTTGACAAAGGTTGCATCATAGGTCCGTGGTCTGTACACCAGAATGAATGTGATGGTAGTTTTTGGATTTGCTGATCGGTATATGACCATGGTTTCGCAGTTGATGATGTTGAGCGGCTTGTCTTTTTATTTTCAGCTGTCCTTAATGCTATTGCGAGGCCTCCTCATTTTTTATTTTTTCTGTTTACCTGAAGGCATTTGAAGTTGGTTGGGAGGCAGCTTTGGAGTGTGATTTTGCAGTCATCCAGCCATGTTTCTGTGATGAATAGGATGTCAATGCCATCGTCACAGAGAAGGTCAAAGATCTCTGTTGAGTATTTTGACATGGATCTTGCGTTTATTAGGTTGCAGTTGAGTGTAAAGGTGTAGTTTGGTTTGTGCTTCATTGTCAGCTTTTTCTTCTGTTGGTGTTAAGGTGTCCTTCCAAGTCGATCTCTAGTTGAGGTGTTGGTACAGGTGCATCTGTCGTCGAAAAGTTCTTCTAGGTTCAGTCTTAGGTTTTTTTTTTCATCAGGTTCTTCAAAATATTGTGGGCGTCAGTGGAAGTTGCCTTTGTTTTGGTGATGTAAGGTGTTATTGCGTCAATTATGTTTTTGTTATTTCTAGCGTTGTCAGTTCTTCTTCTGAGTGGTTGTGTGCTGTTGGGTTGGTTCATTCTGGTTCGTTCTGGTGACCGGTTAATTGCGAGGTATGGAGTTATGTAGACAGACTTTTCTCTTCTCTCTGTGATGTTCGGCTGTCATTCCTATCTTTGTAAATGTATTCTGCAGTTGTGAGTCTTCTGTGGTGTTCAGTTGTGTTTGTTCCTTCTGATCTTTGTCTTTCCTTCCGGCCAGGTTGTTTGCGCAGCATTTTAAGCTTGGGAGTTTTTTTGGTCTTTATTTTTTTTCTGTTGATGCCAAGTTGATTCTTGCTTCGGTCCGGCTGTCTTGTGGTGTAGTACTGGGTGTAGGGAATTGTCTGGTACAAGTTTGGGCTCTGTCTGTTGGTGGTCTTGTCAGCTGATATTGCTGGCTGGTTCAGTCACTGTCTCGAGTGAGGTAGGGGAGCTTTGTTAGGGTAACATCATTGGGGTATATAGCGAACTGATGGCGCGGGTCAGGACTGGCACACCAATCTCAGAACAGTGGCAGTTAAACATAGGCACAAGACAGGGCTGTCCATGGTGCCCAATGCTTTTCATTCTAGCATTGGAACCATTAGCAGTGCATCTCCGAAAGGAATATTGAGATGCAGGAATAGCTACGCCAGGGGGCTGGAACCGGATTTCCCTATACGCAGACAACATGCTCCTGTACCTACAACATCTGGAAATCAACTTACAGTATATTCTAGATGTGTGAGCGCTATGCGGACCTATCGGGTAAACAATCAATGCGCAGAAGTCGTGCTTGTTCCCCCTAGCGGGTTACAGAGGGAAACCCGTGAACACGTTGCCGGCGCAACCGATTAAGTGGGAGGTGAACACATCCAGATACTTGGGAGTAGACATTTTTCATTATCCTAAGACAGAACACATACAAAACACACTGAAAGCGGTAGATAGAATTGAGACCTTCTGGGCTAGGTTGTCGCTCTCATTAATGGGGAGAGCCGCACTGTTGAAGATGGTGGTGCTCTTGAGGCTCCTTCATTAATTCACTTATGTCCCGTACGATATCTCTGAAGCCTTTTTTAGGAGACTCGATACTATATGTCGGGGCTTCCTATGGCATAACTCGCGGAGCAAGGTGGCATTCACAAAACTGCAGAGCCTGTATGATCAAAGCGGTATAAAAGTGCCCCATTTCGAAGCATATTTTGTGGCGAGCCAACAGCAATTTGTTGCCAAATGGCAGTCAGATGAGCAGACTCAAACAGTTGCCACAGGCAGCATGTGTTCCATTCTGTTTGAAATATGATATATGATAGGTTATTTATAACGCGCTTAATACCCATAGGTTTCCAAGCACGGACCCGGGGATCAAACCTTTGTTGCTCCGTGTCGTCTTGCTTCCAAGGCGAGCACGTTGCCGCTGACCTATCCTCCCGAGACTGAGGTGATATAGACAGTTGCGCCGCAGGTCTTGCGGCCTCCACTATTGCTGGGGCTGGGCAGGGCAATATGGCGTAGGGCTCGTCGATTGTGGGGGAAGGCAACAAGATACTCCCCCCAGATCCCACTGGTGACACTTAGAGGGGCAGATGCACAACTGAGACAATGTGAGGAGGTACTGGGAACCAATGGGGGTGGCGACAGTGAGGGATGTGTTACGTGAAGGGAGACCGAAGAATTTTATGGAACCAGCGTTGGATAAGGGAGTACAATTGGGCCAACATCTCACTTACACCAGTCTCCTTGGTAGTCTAAGGCAGAAATGGCTGGGAACAGAGGGGGGAACTGCATGAAGACGAGCCAATAGAAACATTTTACAATATTTCAGACGGAAGGCATAAAGTGTCGAGAAGATATGAGTTATTGATGTCAAAACCATGAGATATGGCTAGTGCAGCCCAGGCGTAGCAGGGAAGCAGATTAGCAAGAGTAATTGACTGATTAAGTATGGCGAAGAGCGATGGCTTATTTTAGGCAAGATTGTATGCAGTACCCTTTGGGTGCACTACAACACCCTGACCTCCTGGCAATAGGAACCCAACCTTTGGTATAAGCTTGTACTACACAGGTTGGTAGAGTGTTTAGCACCCAGGTTTATCTCAAGAGGGGTCACAATGTGAGCTGTAGGGTAGTTACAGATTCACAGTGACTAGTATTCAAATAAACACTTACACACAAGGTTTCTTGAATAAACAATTATTGATTTATTTATCAATCAGTTGGAATAAGCCTACTTCAGAAGGGAGCAATATAAAAGTAAAACACAAATACACTTCAAAACTACAGACCCTTAGTTTCTAAGTCGGTAAAGACCAGTTTGGGATGGTCCAAAGTCACAACCTACACCCTCAGGTGACTTCAATAGCTAGGATGCTGGGGACATTAATATCCTACTGTTTGCATTTAGAATACTTTAAGAACTTGGTCAAAGGAAAAGGTGATTAGAACAAACAAGAGACCACACATTCTTAAGCAGGCAAATACTTTTGGATCCCCTAAGCAGTGTCATTCAGTATAACAGGTTAAGCCAAAGTCAATGGGCAAAAGCCTTATATGGGCTGAATCACTTCTGATAGGTAAGTAGAAAAAGTCTTTGCACAATGTTTTATAAGTCTTTGAAGAAAAGAAGAATCAATGTAGGGCCACAAGCTGTTTAGGCTTGCGAGTAGTAGAAGATGCAAGCAACTCTACAATAAGAGGTAAGTTCTCTTAGACTTTACAGTACCTTTGGATTGAAGCATGTGCGCAGCAGAGGACTCCTGTTTCTGTTCAGCTCTGCCGATCTCCCTGTTCCTGGGCCTCAGTCGTGGGGACCAGAGGGAGGACTTCTGGGAACTCCCGCACTGCAATGGGATGGTCACCGCTCACAACCGGCAATCTTTCCAACAAGTGGCACTTCAGTGTTTCAGATCCTCGCGACCACCGCAAATAACACTGGTTTCTGGCTGTCGAGATGGACTTTCCTTGCTTCTGGGGCAAATCAACGGTCCGGAGTTGCAGCAGGCGTCCTCTTCAAGTTCTTCTTCGGTTCCTTCGTCCAGTGTTCGACTGCCTTCCAAGCCAAAAGCCTCGCCTTTTATTCAGTTCTCTCCCATTAATTCCAGCCTAGCTGTCAGTCACCCAGCAGGGTGGCTGTCCTTGCCGGACAGTCAGCCAGCCAATCACTACAGAGTGCATTTGGGTCACCTAGGACACTAAGAACGGGGCGTTTCGGGCACCTCCCTCACTTCTTGCCCTCAGCAGACACCCTGGAGCCAGAGGCGGGCTTCACTCACAAATCCGGCCAAAGGAAAAGCGAACAAAGGGACCAAACCTGGTTTGGAGCGCAAAGTAAATCTCAAGGACCACCTTTCCACAAAGAAATGGCAAAAAAAGAAGAGCGGGCCATTTTGACAAACATGGAACCCTTGGGTGCTTTACTGCAACTGCGAACGCAGCCAAATGCATACCAAGGTAGTTAAAAGTAAACCACTGCCACCAGCCATTCAGTGAGGAAAGGGTAACATACAATTGTTACATGAGAAGCTAGACAAAGGGGATACTAAGTAACCCCTCCAACACCCTATTGTAAGATAGTGTGTGCTGGGTCTAGAAAGTTACCAATGTAAGTAAAGTCAATTTCACTTTACTGTTCTTAGAAACAGTAGTTTATCCAAGAAAAGGTATTTAAACCTTTGGAAAATCTGAAAGACTTCCCTGTGCCACTGCACTGAAGGTGCTGTGTGACAACGTAAAAGATGATGCCGATGGAGTTTGTCAGACTCCACAACCAAAAGAAACAGAGTTCAAAAATTACATTAAAATACACAAGAGTGGGAAAAAGGGTCTCACTCTCTCCAGGTAAAAAAACAAAAATCAAGTCCTCAAAATCTAGCAAAGTTGCTGGGGGGCTCTAAGGTGGAGGGGATTTCGCGCATTTGAGAATTCTCCCTAACAGCTTACCACAAGAAGGTGTCCAGAAATGCAAAGTTACAGTTGATCCAATTGTATGTGACCCATCGGGCATATCTAACCCCAAATAAAATAGCCAAATTCCGTAATGCAACAGTACAATCCTGCCTGAAATGTGGATTAATGCTGACCTAGGACACATGTTTTGGGCTTGCACGAAGATTAGACAATACTGTGAAGAGATAACCCAGGCTTTAGCACGGGTGAGCATTATATTAAATACTAGATCTCCCATGGCCTGTCTGCTCGGTAGCTTTACAAGACCAAAGTGGGCGAGACATGCGAGTAAGTTGAAAGATCGGGCATACATACTGGCGAAATGTAGAATAGCGATGGGGTGGAAGACACACAAGGGTCTGGAAGTAGGTTTATGGTGGAAGGACCTTCAGAAATGGACGAAAGAAGAAACCTCAGTATGGCAAGAGGCAGCTCACAGAGGCCAGGAGGAGCAGAATGTGGATTTGGACTCTTGGAAACATCTTATTGGAGTGAGCTGCCTCCGAGCACAGTGATAGTGATGAAGGTGGGCAGGCAGTGAAATAATTCTGGAATTAGAGGCGAATGTAGACAAAGGGAACAGTCAGTTGAAATTTTGTAGAGATAATGTAGGTGGGTTAGGCTGAGATATGGGGTTGGGGAGGTTGGAGGACAAGCAGACACATTCAGATATATTGTCATGATGTGAATTTATATGCAAGTCTACAAGTTACACTGTTGTGGAACTCAATAACAATTACGTCCAACAAAAACACCATCTTCACACCTGAGAAAATGAGCAGTACTCTTGTCATTTACTCTCGTACTACTGTCAGAAAACCGCTCTCAAAACTAGTCCAGCTTTGGCTGGATGAATGCTTCATACACTAAAAGTTCACTACCCTAGTCAACACAAGTCACTGAAAATTTTTTCACTCCAGCCACACAGATCTAAATTCTGACAGAAACCGTTTCATCAGCTGCTACTGCTCTGAAAATTAAGCCTCCCTAGTCACTTCGGAAGAATTCAGGGCTATTGTCCACGCACACTGTTTTCACATACTGACAAATTGAAGGGCCAATCCCAGTTTCGAGTCAAAGCAGAGATTCACAGGTAGTCTGGTCATACATGACAAATCTGA
This sequence comes from Ambystoma mexicanum, assembly GCF_040938575.1. Taxonomy (NCBI): domain Eukaryota; kingdom Metazoa; phylum Chordata; class Amphibia; order Caudata; family Ambystomatidae; genus Ambystoma; species Ambystoma mexicanum. Next base: position 1,024,354,228 of record NC_090929.1, on the reverse strand, counting down.
CCACATTGTATCCTTGTTCATTCATTTTTGCCATCTTGTGGGCTGAAGGATGCATAGTCTATTTAAGTGCTTTTAGAGCCCTGCATAGGAGGGTAACATTTTATATCATCTTTACATATGTATTTATCAAACACTGGTGGGGCCATGGACCAATACCATAAGGGAGAAAGTCCCTACTTCACCTTTGTGGGAGTGACCCTGGTCATTATTTCTGCATCCCTAGCTGGCCTTCCCCGGTGATGCCCAATGCGCAGGATCACCGAAAAATGGACATCTAAACATGCGCCCCGGAGAGACCCTTTTGTCATTTCATGGAGGGTACACCAGAATAGTCCAGTAGGTTTACTGTCACACCTCTGTGGGATACAGTAAATGTACGGTGGTTGGCAATTTTCCCTACAAGTTTGGGGTACAGGTTGTATCCCAGGGATGGAGCTGAAGAGCATGGAGCTAGAACCCAGTGTTGTGTACTTGCACCAATCCTGTTTGCCACTGGTGTGTCTGTATGAGCAGCAAATGCAGGACATCAGGGGTTTCTCTCCATTGGCTCTCTAGTTTGGTGACAGGTAGGCATGGAGACCAGCCCTGATGAAACAAAATGTTGGACACGGATGTCACCCTTATATCATCATTTCACACATGAGCCCTGACCTGGAACAGCACAGGGTTAGAGCAGACGAGACTGGAATGCATTAATTTCTGGAGCTCTGAATGTAGTGCACATTCAATCACAAAGGCGGGAACAGACCAGTTTAAAAGAGGCAGCACCGAAGGGATTGAAAGGCACCATATTTTTATTGGATGCACAACTATTGAAGACTAAGATTCTCTCACAGCCCCAAATGTCTTGTAATTAATGGGGATTGGCACCATGGTTTCATTCATCTCTTGGAATGCATCCCTGAAGGAATAAGCGGAAGACTGACGATTGTGAGTAAACCCTGCTGGTGTGCAATTCTCCTCAAGGTGAAACCTCTGGAATTGGCAACATCTCTGCCCATCTTGAAAGGACCCAGCAGACTGATTACCAACCTTCGAAAAGCATGCAGTGTTACTCACTGGGAGGGAAACCATCACTACGGCTGAAGATACACAAACAGAAACCAGAGTTACCAAACAGACCATTAGGTGTGGGATTACTCCAACAAGATCAAACGAAGAATGTGGGAAAAAAAAGTCAGCCCCTTTAGGCAGGCCTAACTACTACCAGCTGTCAGATTCTTCAAAGTGCAGACTCCAGCTAGAAGAATCCAGCTAGACAACAGCTGTTCTTCTGGCCTTTGTCCGATCAAACTCCAGCAGCTGTGGGTGTCCTTCATTTTATTCACTTAATTTTCCTCAAATGCCATTGTGGCTTTTCACCCGAGGATGGAACACGTTACTTACCTGTAACTGTTGTTCTCCAGCATGGATCTGGCATGGATTCATATGCTCATGAATATTCTGGGTCGTCAGGCTGGGAATACTTGGTAAAAGAAAAAACAGTTTCAGTTTCGTTTCTAAACTGTCTTTTTCCTATAAACTAATCACTGAGCTCTAGATCATGCTGCCCCCAGCCAATGACTGCCCTCTCCCTAAACCCCTCCTCAGACAGTCATCTTCAGATTTGGTAGGACAAAGTGGCAGTAGGACCAAGCGAAGAGCCGCAGAGGGGCAGGCGGGAGGGTTTGCATGTGAATCCATGCCAGACCCATGCTGGAGACGAACAGTTATAGGCAAGTAAATTGTTCCTTCTCCCACATGGGGTCTGGCATGGATTTACATGCTCATAAAGAAAGAATATACTGCAGTACATAATTACACAACGATGTGCGGTGGCAAGGCTCAACAGAAGCAATTACTCTAACATCACCAGGCTCACCTTCAATAGAACAAGTTGCGCAGCACTGCTTAGCTGACTCTGGACCTCCCACCCCCCCCCGGAATCCTTGTCGACGCAGTAGAATTTCGTGAAGGTGTACGTCAACCTCCACGTAGCAGCCCTGGAGACGGCAGCTGGACGAGAGCAGAAAGACAGCAAAACAGAAGGGGGTCGCAAGGAGGGAAGTTCCCATGAACCTTTCAACAAGGAACCGTTAGTCCTCGAGAATAGAAAGTGCAAGACCAGGAAACAAGGCTGAAGAATCCTGTATTGTGTGTCGGAGATACCCAGGGACGTCCCACGTCGATAATCAAGGCAGGGAGAATCAACAGCCGCCGCAGTATTGTCCATGGCTCCGAGAAAAAGGCAACGCCACAGCGAAATCCACACAGCCGGTGAATTGGGAAGACCGATACAAGACCAGTCTGTGTTGAAGCCAAGGTTGCAAGCAGCAGCATTGTAAGGCGAGCGTTGGAATGTACCATTGTTGAAGTGTGTGTGATAAGACGCAAGTAAAGTTGAACTGCTGATGAGTGATTGAACTTTGAAACCGGGATGCAATAGCTTTGACAGAGTGGTCCGGCACAGTGTGGCTGCGCAATCTAAAGTCTCCAAGTTAACCAGCTGAGAAGTGGCAAAAGTGAAAGTAAAGATTTATAAAGAATTGTGAATCGAAGTGGTCCTGCGACAGTTCAAGCAAAATGCGGCACACAGTCGAAAGTCTTTGTTGATACAGTAAACAAAGTTTGTGTTAAAGTAGATAAATTGTTCCGAGCCTAGCAGAGGGAGACTGATTAAAGGTTTTGTGTTAAAGTGGGTCTGAGACCACCTGAGGGGACCTGAGGTGAATAGTGAATCACCTGAGAAATTGTGTACATGTGAAATCCTAAGAGGAAAGGAACATTCGCGCATCAGGCCCTCTGAAAAGAAGAGACTTTGAATGGCAGAGAGACTTGGGCACAGAAGGCCCTGATGCAGATGTTTTGAACAGCATCCTTGTGCTAGATAAGCCAGAGAGTGGGCCAAGGTAGAGTGTGCCGCCTTGTCCTGTGATGAAAGCATGGGGAAGGGGAGCCAACAGCTCCGATATCCCGACATATTTCTTGAACACTTTTCTTTTGCATAACATTGTTTCCCACAACATTTGTATTTACAGGTAAGGATTGGCAATAGGTTTATTAGTATAGGCCCTTTTATTTTGAAAAGACACCACTAGGACTGCATTATTTGATGGTCGTAGCTTGCTCCCATCTTTAGATTTAGGATTAGATAGGCATTTATCAAACCCAATTGAAGTTCAATAAACATCCTTGAACTGTGGACACTTGTCTGTCTTGCTGTTTGATACCAGGCCTTCATTACATGTGGTGTCAGGAGTGGGACGAGACTCAATTCAGACAAATTAGGGAACCCTAAAATACCAGAAGCTTAGTCATAGAGCCTCCGATCCATCCATCACCATGAAATAATCCATAAGCTTTGATATCTGTAGCAGCAGAGAAGCTACTATCCCCTCCAGGGAAAAGAGAAATGATTCCCTGAGACTTAGTCCTAATACCTCCTGCAGGGTGTTATATTAGATTGGCCCCAAAATTGGGGCTGGAAGTTTGATCTGGATGTCCTAGCTGACGTCATAGTTCCAGATATCTGGAGAGACAAAGGTTCTTCTACAGAACCATGGCGAAACTCCATTTGAAGTACATCGTGGGGACAATATTGTAAAAGGAATTCTTGAAAGGGCTCAGTTTCCCCGTTTTTTAAAGAGTGAACCAGAACTGAGGGAGTTACATTAGGCTTTGGGGAAGCCGACGTACCAGAACCTACCATCCTTCATGATTTAGACTTCGCCCAGCGAAATGAACCAGCTTCCACAGTGGCTTTCTTGCAGGAAATTCCTGAAGGGTAATGATTGGAGATGGGAACTCCCTTTTTCTTCCTAAAGCAAGGATAACTGTATAGGAAGGAAACCTCCAAAGAAGGCCATGTGAATCCATGCCAGACCCATGCTGGAGAACAATAGTTACAGGTAAGTAACAAACCTTCTCCAGCACAAGTCTGTCATGGATTCACATGCTCATGAATAACAAATACATAGCAGTACAACATAACTACGGGAGGTGGCAAGGCTAAACAGACCCAATCAATTCTTACCTCCAGAACAGTCTCACTTCAAGTGAACAGGTTGCGTAGCACTGTTTGGTTGACTCTGGACTCCTCCCTGGAATCTATGTCGACGCAGTAGAAGTTCGTGAAGGTGTGCGTGGACCTCCATGTCGCAGCCCTGCAGATATCCAGCAGGGGCACACCAGACAGTAGCACTGTTGACGTAGCAATTGCTATCCTGGAGTGGGCCCTACAAAGGCCGGGCAGTAGTCGGTTCACCAATCGATGACAGTGCGTGATGCAGCCGGAAAGCCATCTTGAAATGGAGGCCTTGGACAAGGCCTTTCCATGGTTCACATGACCAAAGTTCACAAACAGTTTCAAGGACTTCCGAAAACTCTTTGTGCAGGTAACGTAGAACTTCAGGGCACGAACACCAGCGAGTGCACGGCCCATTCCGCCAAGGAAAAAAACATTGAACACCAAAGGCTCGTTGAGGTGTAACTGACAGAAACTTCGGCATGAAAGAGGTACTTATGCAACAGCCTCTCGATTCGTGCAAAGTCAGGTATGGTTGCTTGCAGGATGGGGCCTGGATCTCACCTACCCTTCTGGCAGAGGTGATGGCCACAAGGAAAGCCATTTTCCACACAAGGAACGAGAGGGGCCTGATGCATAGGCTCGAAGAGGGCCCATCCCCCCCAATGAGCCTCGTCAGAATTACGAGTCCCCACGCCGGGCAGGAGCGTTTACCGGTGGGAAAGATCGAAAAAGTCCTTTGAGAAATTCCTTGACGAGTCATTGGGACCAAAGTGAAGATCTTCCTGGAGAACTGGTGTAGCTGGAGATAGCCGCCAGACGTACCTTGATAGAGGCGTGCGCCAGTCTGGCCTTGGCCAAGGATATCAAGTATTGAAGGATCTGCAGGGCTGTGACCCTCAGTGGGGTATTCTTCTGAGACCATCACCACGTAGCGAAAGGCTTTCACTTATGACCGTAGCACTTCAAAGTCGATGGCGCCTTGGCGAGGACTTCTCTACAGTTCACAGGTAACTCATATCCTCCAACCTCTAATGCTGCAGGAGCCAAGCCCTCAGGTTCAGCGATCCTGGGTCGTGATGAAGGATTGCGCTTCCTCCTCTAGTGAGGAGATCCGGAACCAGTGGCAACTTGACCAGAGGCGACGCTGACAAGCAGAGAAGGTCTGAATACCAAATCTGCTTCGACCACGCCGGGGAGATGAGTATCATCTTGCATGGACACCGAGTATGTTGACTCGTAGCAGGAGAGGGAATGTGTACAGGAACAGCCCTTCCTACGGGACCCCAGGCTCCTCCGTTGGTGGAATCGGCTGGCAAACCTCTGGGACTTGGAGTTTGCTGACTTCGCAAATAGATTGATCTGGGGCCTGCCCAATTTGACAGTCGGTCCACCTGATCCTGACACAGCTCCCACTCGTGGCAATCACAGTTCCCTGCTGAGTGAGTCTGCAATGGTGTCGACTCCGGCAAGGTGGAGAGGGACAAGGAACATCTCCTGTCCGACGGCCCAGTGCCTCAAGTCCTGCGCTTCTTTAGAGAGCGCCGGGAATGGCGTGTCCCCTGGCTTCCTGATGTAGAAATTACAAGTTACTCACTGTTGTGACTAACGTACTCTTAGTCCATAGTCCCCCTTCCTCCATACTGCATGGGCGTCCCTCGCTAGGGACGGGAGACAGAACCTTTTCCCCCAGAAAAAACCTTCCCCTTTAAATTTAGAGGCGTGTGGGGGCACTGGCCTGGAAGCATGGGCTCCCCCGACTCCTCCCACCGGCGCCACTCCTCAGTGCCCCTTAAGGCGTCGACAATATTACAATTGCCTAAGTGACACCAGTTTTATTAGGGGGGTGGATGGTGGGACGTATGGAGGAAAGGGGACTACGGACTAAGAGTATGTTAGTCACTACGGTGAGTAACTTGTAATTACTCTTACGTCCCGTCCCCTTTCCTTCATACTGCTTCGGCGATAACAACTGAATGTAGCCCTAGGGTGGAGAGGTGACCCTCCTTAAGAAAACAAGTTCCTTAATACTGCATGCCAGAATGCAGCGTCTGACCTGGAGCGGGCATCCCAACAGTAGTGCTTGCAAAAAAGCAGAGGGAGCGGCATGAATGGCCACCCTGCCGATGACCTGCCATGGTACGTGTCTCTGGAAAATGACCGCTGTGGCCTTTGCTCTGAATGAGTTGGCATGCATGTTTGCCGGAAGCGGTTTGTGTTGCCCCTCTTAGGCCTCCTTAAGGAGATCATCCACCTTGCTATGGAGGCCTTAGAAGCCAGATATCCTGGCCCTGACCCTCCGAGGGTGATGGAGCCTCAGACTTGCGGAAGCTCTTGGTCCTGTCCAGAACTTTGGTGCTCGTCTAGCATAAAGACAGTGCAGAACCCTCTGAGCATGGTAGGGAGTACTATCTCCTCATTTAGATGGAATGCAGAGAGTACCTCAGGTAAGTATGCGGGATGCGTTCTGAAGACCTGTCCCTGTGAAAGGCAGTATATGGCTCGGGTTCCATCAGAGCTTGGATTTCACTGACAGTTTTACTTTATTACATTTGTACCACGCACAATGAACTCGGAGGCATAATGCTGCATATAGACAACACAGAAAAATATATAAAACCATGAAACATAGAAGCGAAGGCTGGAAGCAATTTAACAGCACCACAGTCGCTAAAATAAAGAACCATGAAAGACAATCGGCAAAAATATATCGGTGACATGGGAGGGCCATTTGGTCATAAAGTAGAGGAGTGCCAGATCGAACGGGAAGCCTAGAGCATCAGTTTGCAATTCGAGCAGCCCCTAGGAAGATATTTACTTAATCAAGAAATGAGGGTAAGGTACTAAACCCACAACCCACTAGTAAACAGTCACTAAATTGATGCGGGCAACATACACAGCGTGCAGACGTAAGACCTACGAAGAGGGCTGTCTCAATGGTGACTAATCTGATGTCCGCGGACACCCTTGGCCCAAAGGGTTTATGCACCAAGGCGCCCACCACTGTTGAGGTCCCACACGCGGTGTGGCTTCTTGATGGGCGGGTAGAGCCTGCTGAGGCCAGTCAAATGGCTTTTAACCACCGGATTACTAGATGAGAAAAAAAGTCCTCCCTGAGTTGCGATTGCCACCAGATAGGCTTTCAGGGCGAATCAGATGGCCATCAACTCGAGCCAGTTGATGAGGGCCACCTGCTCCTGACAGAACCCACTCCGTGGACACTGTGGCTGTCCAAGGTAGCTTACTATCCTGCGTGGAGATGGTAACCTGCGGAGCTGGCTGACGAAAGGGCCTGCCTATCCGTAAGTTACTGTCCTTCTCCACCGGAATAGGTTGCGAGTGAGATGCAGTGGAATGCTGCCCGGCTCCACCTAGGAACCCCTCTCCTGACTCCAGGAGGCTGCGCACTGTAACTGCAATTTAGTCATTGGTACCACCATGCCGAGGTCACTGTTTTGCTGAGAAAATGCCGGTCTCCGATGGCTGTGATCTTGTCCTCGGAGGCGGAGGGGAAAATTCTCTGAGCTTGCATCCTAGATGAGGCCCAGAAACGTTAGAGAGTCTGCCTGGGCTCCAGCAGTGACTTGTTGAGATTGATGGAAAATCCCAACTCGTGTAGTGGAAGCATAAGGGTGGAGGCGGTGTGGAGGACTGTCTCCGGAGACCTTGCGCTGATGAGCCAGTCTATGTATGCATAGGCATGGGGACCCTGGGCCCCCAGTAGGGCTGCCACGCGTTCATCCGTTCTGTACAGACCCTGGGGGCTGGATTTAGGCCAAAGGGTAGAAACTTGCATAGGAAATGGAAACCCATGATCCTGACCCTTTGAAAGGACCGATGGGGCTGCAGATCGCTGGGGTAATGAGAATCTGTGAGTAGGTGCCCAGACATGATAGATATAGGTAGATCTCTCTCGCTCTCTTCCCTCTCCCCACAAACCCCCCCACCCCCCACCACACACACACAGTTCCAATCTGTGGGAGCACAGGAGTGCGGCGAAGGAGGGATCGGTAGGCGGAAGCCAGAGGACAACTGCGGGGAGAATACAAGGGTCCGCGAACATTGTGCACCAGCATGGGCATGTATCTGCCTGTTCCTCCTCTTATCAAGTTCGTAATCCGACGGAAACAGACGACTCCCCCCACCCCCCAAGGGAAGGTCCAGTATGGGTTGCTGGGCGTCCGGGTTGAATTTGGTTGCCCGTAGCCTGGCAGTCTTTCTCCTGCCAGTAACGTTGCAAATGGCACCGCCTGAGGTGTCAATGTGCACCACAACGGATTCCATTATGTCTTGAACAACCATTTTTGGCCAGGTGCTGTGCCGGAAGTGGCCAAGGAGTGTGGCTGTGAGTGCCAACAGCAAGAGGGGGACCCCTCCAGCTGCCTAAACTTGGTGTCGAGGCACCTGTTGGTTGGCTGCGCCGAATGGGGATCGAGCTGTGACCTGCTGACCCGAGCCGGCTGTGGAGAAGGAGGATGTGTAGCTGCCAAGACCGTTGGAGGCATGGAAGCCAGTGTTGTGGGTACTGGCATGGGCAGCTACACAGGAGTCGGAAGCGCTGGAACCAAGGGCGGAGTGGCTGCGGGTGGTAGCAACAGAACCAGGAGGGATTTTATTTGTTTATTTGTAGCGCGTGCCAGACCCAAGGGTATCAGGGCACAAGAGCAAGAATACTTTAGGCTTACAAGTTACAAGGTTACACAGTGACATAAATACAGATTAATGTTAATCCATCAGGTAGTACATATGCATTACAAGGAACAAGTTACTTACCTGTAACTGTTGTTCTCCAGCATGGGTCTGGCATGGATTCACATGCTCATGAATATTCCCCGTCGTCAGGCTGGGAATCCTCGGTAAAGAAAAAACCAGTATCAGTTTCGTTTCTGATCTGTCTTTCGTAGTAATAACCAATCACTGGTCTCTGCGTCATACTGACCACAGCCAATGGCTGCCCTCTACCTAAGCACCGCCTCTGGCAGCCATCTTCAGATTTGGAAGCACGTGAAGTGGCAGTTTGACCAAGTGAAGAGCCGCAGAGGGGTAGGCGGGAGGGTTCGCATGTGAATCCATGCCAGACCCATGCTGGAGAACAACAGTTACAGGTAAGTAACTTGTTCCTTCTCCAGCATGGGGTCTGGCATGGATTCACATGCTCATGAATAAAGAATACATAGCAGTACACATATGCACAACCACGGGAGGTGGCAAAGGCTCAACATTAAGCATTACATCAAACCCAACATTAAGCATCTTACCTCCTCACCAGGCTCACCTCAGGCGAACAGGTTGCGCAGCACTGCTTGGCCGACCCTGGACTCCTCCCCGGAATCCCGATCGACGCAGTAGAATTTCGTGAAGGTGTGCGTCGACCTCCACGTAGCAGCCCTGCATATGTCCAGCAGGGGCACACCAGAAAGGAACGCCGTGGTGGCTGCGATCGCTCTGGTGGAATGGGCTCTCGGACGGCCAGGCAGCGGTCGGTTTGCCAACCGATGACAGTACATGATACAGCCGGAGAGCCATCTGGAAATGGAAGCCTTCGAGAGAGCCTTCCCCTGATTGACAGGTCCAAAATTCACAAAGAGTTGTGACGTCTTCCGAAAACACTTTGTGCGGTCCACGTAGAACTTCAGCGCTCTAGCCACATCCAGCGAGTGCAAAGTCCTCTCAGCCGGCGACGAAGGCGACGGGAAGAACACAGGCAACACCAAGGGTTCGTTGAGATGGAAGTCCGACGGTACCTTGGGCATGAAGGAGGGGTGCGCCCCGAGCACTAGCCTCGTGTCATGAAAAGTCAAGTACGGGGCCTTGCAGGAAAGGGCCTGGATCTCTCCCACCCGTCGTGCGGAGGTGATGGCCACAAGAAACGCTGTTTTCCACGACAGAAACTTCAACGGGGCCAAGTGCAGAGGCTCGAACGGAGGTCCCATGAGCTTGGTCAGCACCACGTTGAGCTCCCACGCCGGGGCCGGAGCCTTCACCGGCGGGAACGATCTGAACAGTCCCTTCATGAACTCTTTCACCAGACGATGAGACCACAAGGACGTCCGGCCCGTGGTCCTGGTGTATCGGGAGATCGCAGCAAGATGAATCTTGATGGACGCGTGTGCCAGTCCAGCTTTGGCCAGCGTCAGCATGTACGGCAGTACCTGGGGAGCCGTAATCCATAGAGGGTTAATCTTCTGTGCGTGGCACCAGACAGAGAACCTCTTCCATTTGTGTCCGTAGCATTTAAGAGTCGAGGACGCCCTGGCCTTTGCAAGAACCTCTCTGCAGTCGGCCGGTATGTCGTATCCTCCAAACTCTAGCGCTGCAGGAGCCAGGCCTGCAAGTTCAGCGATTTCGGGTCGTGGTGGAGGATGGCGCCTCCTTCCCTGGAGAGTAGATCCGCGTCCACCGGCAGCCTGATTGGCGGGGACGCTGATAAGTCCAGAAGGTCCGGGAACCATATCTGCCTCGGCCACGCAGGTGCGACGAGGATCATCCTGCACCGTGACCTCTTGAGCTGGTTGACGAGCCAGATTAGCAGTGGCAAGGGAGGGAACGCGTAGAGGAACAGGCCCTCCCAGGGGAACGAGAAAGCATCGCCCATGCTCCTCGCCTGGGGAAACCTGCTGGCGAACCTCCGGCACTTGGAGTTCGTCGCCGTCGCGAACAGGTCGATCTGGGGTGTGCCCCACCGTCGGAAGAGGCGATCCACTAGATCCTGCCGTAGTTCCCACTCGTGGCACGAGCGCAGCTCCCTGCTGAGTGAGTCGGCGATGGTGTTTTTTATCCCTGCCAGATGAAACGGCACCAGAAACATCCTTTGGGCGACGGCCCAATGCCACAGGTCCTGCGCCTCCTTGGACAGTGCTGGGGACCTGGTTCCGCCCTGTTTCCTGATGTAAAACATGGTGGTGGTGTTGTCGGTGAAGATCCTCACCACCTTGCCCTTGAGTGACGGAAGGAAGGACCTGAAGGCCCAGAACACTGCACGGAGCTCCAGGACGTTGATATGGAGGGACTTCTCCGTCGGGAGCCAGAGGCCTCTCGCGTGCAGATTTTCGGTGTGCGCTCCCCACCCTTCCAGGGAGGCATCCGTGGTCACTGTCTCCTGGTAGTCTGGGGTCTGGAAGTCCATGCCCGCCGTCAGATGCGCGCGGGTGCCCCACCACCGGACCGCTCGGCGGAAACTGTCGAGTGTGATCCTCTCCTCGAAGCCGCCCGTCGTTTGGATCCAGCGCGCGTCCAGGAACTCCTGCAACGGGCGCATCCGGAGCCTGCACATGGGAATGAGGTAGATGCAAGAAGACATCATTCCGAGGAGGGACTTGATGGACCTCACCTTGGCCGCGTCGGAAACCAACATCCGCTGTACCTTGCCCAGGATGGACCTGGTCCTTTCCTCCGAAGGGGAGGCCAGAAGGGACACTGTATCGAGCTTCGCTCCCAGAAACAGTGCGTTTTGCGCGGGTACCAGGTGGGACTTGGCGTAGTTCACGGAGAATCCCAGGTCCGTGAGAAGTTGGACAGTCCTTGCCGTGTGCTCCACGGCGAGCTCCCTCGCTTGGCTCGGATGAGCCAGTCGTCCAGGTAGGGGTAGACGTGGATCCCCTCGCGGCGCAGCTGCGCCGCCACCGGTGCAAGCCACTTGGTAAATACCCTGGGTGCCGACCGTAGTCCGAAGGGGAGGGCTTTGAACTGGTAGTGACGCCCTTGGACCACAAACCTGAGGAATTTTCGGTGCCCCTTTAGGATGGGAATATGGAAGTAGGCATCCTCCAAATCCAACGACGACAGGAAGTCTCCTTCCTCCAGCTGACCCAGGACGTGCTGGAGGGTGACCATCCGGAACTTCTGCGCCTTGATGAACTTGTTCAGACGTCGCAGGTCTAGGATGGGGCGCCATCCTCCCGTCTTCTTCTTCACGAGGAAGTATCTCGAGTAAACTCCGGAGCCCCGAAGCCTCTTTGGGACGAGTTCGATGGCGCCCTTCCTGAGCAACGCCTTTACCTCCAGGAGAAGCTGAGGGACGTGAAGCTCTTTCCTGGCCACGGGGGGGACGCGCAGGCCCCTTCTTTGAAACTCGAGCGCGTGGCCCCGGGCTAAGGCGTCCAGCACCCAACGGTCGGTGGAGATGGACTCCCACACGCTGACGAAGCTCGCCAGCCGGCCTCCCACCGGGGTGCTTCGGTGGGGGCCCGACCCCACGGCCGGTTCAATCCTGTTTCGACGAGGCTTTGCCGCCTTGACCTCCTTGGCGACGACGGCGGGGTCCGCCAGACTTGCCTCGTCCTCTGTAGGCCTCCTGAGACGACGAGCGGGCCGCTTGACGGTAGGTAGAGGAACCGCCGCCGGAACCTTTGGAGGCGCCCTTGCCTCCGCTGCTCCGAAAGGGCGTCCGTCGTTGCTGTAGAATCCCAAGGGCCCGGGCCGTCTCAGTGTCCGCTTTAATGGCCTGAAGGGAATCGTCCACTGTTTTCCCAAACAGGTTGTTCCCATCGAACGGCATGTCCAGGACTCTGGTCTGTACGTCTCGACGGAAGTCCGTAGCCTTGAGCCATCCACGCCGCCTAAGGCACACGCCGTTGCCCAACTGGCGAAACCCAGTGTCGGCGATGTCCGTCGCAATAGTGATGGCGTGGTCCGACGCCACCTCACCTTCCTGTAGGATCTCCAGGGCATCCGCCCTCTTGTCGTCCGGTAGGAAGTCCAGCAGAGGAGCCAGTTTGTACCATAGCTCCCTGTCGTAGCGGGCCACGTTAGCCAAGGCGTTGGCCGCTTTAATTGTCGTCGCTGCAGACGAGATGACCCTGCGTCCCATAGCGTCCAATTTCTTTCCCTCGCCGTCCGGTGGGGAAGTCGATGTGGAGGCCGCACCCCCCCCCCCGCTTTCTTCCTGGCCGCCGCGGAGACGACGGAGTCCCGGGTAGGCTGCGCCCGGAGGCACAGGGGGGCCGCGTCCGGGACCCGGTACTTCTTCTCGTACCGGTCTCTTCTAGCTGGCGTCGTGGAAGGGTTCTTGAGGAGGGCGAGGCCCTCATCCCAAATGTCGTCCAGTAGAGGCACCGCGAGGACCGTCTTCCTCTTGGCCTTGCGCCGTTGATAAAGGAATTCTTCCTTTTTCTTCTCCTCGGGCAGAGTTGGAAAAGCTTGGATGCCCTGGCGATCATGGAGTGGAACGATCCAATCTCGTCGGGCGGAGAAGCCCTGGTGGGAGGTGACGACGGGAGATCCTCGTCGTATACCTCGTCGTCCGTACCCGTCGCTGCCGTGTCAGTCCCCGTATCATCCCCTCGGGTGGATGGGGAGGAGGGCTGGACGGGTCGCGACGGCTGAAAAGGAGGTGGAGGGTGAATCCTTCTTTTCTTGGGCGGGGGAACACCAGAAGGTCCCGGTTCAGGATCCCCCGACGGGAGAGGTTCCTCCGTCGGCAACGGTAGTCTCGTCCTTATCTCTGAGCAGAGGGGAATCCGACGGACGATCAGGGGCCCCGTCGGCACCCTCGACGCTGTCGTCACCTGCGTCGGGATCCATCCCGACGGGCCGGTCTTCATCCACGCCAAGGCCGTGGCTTAAGACCTCGATCAGCTCTTCCTCTGAAGCCGAATCTACGACGACGCCCTGCCCCCCCTTTTTCTTCCCCGCCGAGGATTTCACGGGGGTCCTATCGATGGGCACAAAAGAGGACTCCCTCCGAGGTGGCAGGGAGACTGAGCCCTGAGGTCGCCACCACTGGTGTAGCCTCCGCAGGCTGAGCCAGGGCCGCCGCGACAGTATCAATAGAGGGCTTGGCCAGATGGATTAAGGCCTTCACCACCTTAGGTGCGCTCACCGCCTTATCCTTGAGGGGGGGGGACACTGCCTCGCTCCCCCTCCGATGGGGCCTTCGAGCTCGACCGGGGCCTCTCCAGGAGCTTCGCCGGGTGCTCGCCCTTCCTCTTACCCGACCCAGAGCGTTGGCTCGTGGCTGAAGCTGCCGGGGAGGGTGCGCCCTGCCTGGCGCCCGTAGAGCCCGACCGTTCAGCGCTCCCGGTGCCAGCGGACTCGCGGTGCTTGGCCTTGTGTTGGACCCCCGTCGCCGGGGCGTCCTCAAAGGTCTTAGAAGACCGCTCGGATTTCTTCCTCTTCTTCTCGCCTGACGGGCTCTTCCCTTCCAGCCAGTTGGCGAGGCGTTGGTGGCGGTCCTTCATGGTCCGCTCCGACATATTGCTGCAAAACGCACAGTCCTTCTCCACATGCGTCTTGTCCTCATGTAAGCAGTAGAGACAAAAGGAGTGTTCGTCCTCCTTAAAGACGTTCTGCAGCTGGCATCCAGGGCAGACCCTGAACAGCTTTCCGGGCGTCGAGCTTCCTTTCTCCTGGGCCATGTCCGGGCCTGAGAAGCTTCTGGAGTCCTCCAAAACGTAGCTCGACGAAATCTTCATCCTTGAGGGGCGCAGACGAATCCGACACGGGTCCCCGTTGATCGGATGGAGAGTCGGTGGAGCTTGAGGCTCTTTTGACCGGAAAAAACGAAGTTTTGAGAAAAAAACGTGAAAAAAATAGCACTAACGCTCGAGAGCAATAGCACGAGGATCCCAACACATGAACGTGCGGTAAAAATCTGAAGATGGCCGCCAGAGGCGGTGCTTAGGTAGAGGGCAGTCATTGGCTGTGGTCAGTATGACGCAGAGACCAGTGATTGGTTATTACTACGAAAGACAGATCAGAAACGAAACTGATACTGGTTTTTTCTTTACCGAGGATTCCCAGCCTGACGACGGGGAATATTCATGAGCATGTGAATCCATGCCAGACCCCATGCTGGAGAAGTAAGGGGTCAGTACAGCAGGTAGCACATATGCATTACCGGTAGGAGTCACAATAGAGGGTCAGGGTCCAGTTTGGTTGCGAGGTCAATTAACAGTTAAAGCTAGGCTATAGTTTGTTTTCTTTAAGCCACTTGATAATATTTAATCTAAAGTGAGGGTATGATTGGTCAGTCCTTAAGGTGGGTGGCTGGGAGGGAGTTCCACAGTTGAGCAGCTTTGACGGGGAAACTATTCTGTCCGGTTGTAGTCATTTTGAAAGGGGGAACTGATAGGCAATTCGTATAGGCTGCTCTCGTAGGTCTAGATGTGACTTCTTTTAAACCTATTAGGTAGCTCAGTGCTAAGTTATTGAGGCATTTGAATGTTAGAGATGAACAAGTTAATCTCTTACCTGGTAACGTTCTTTCGATGGGATGGTCGACGACGTATTCTAAATCTATGACAGTAATCACCACAGCTGTGCTGCTTCGGAAAATCTTTCGGCGTCTGCGTCGATGACGTCGATACGCCGTCCTCGAGGGCCTCTGTCGAGCCGACGTCACTGGATGTCATAAGTAGGACGCACGACGCCCGTAGCCTCAGTTGTAGTTTTTTCCCCAGAACGCGTGGCACCAAACCACTGCCAGTATGACCACAGAAAGCCTTGCGGAAATGTATGCTGCAATCGCATAAGAAATTCTGTAGCGGGGCAGGTAGGGAGGGAGCGATATGGAATACGTCGGACCATCCCATTGAAAGAATGTTACCAGGTAAGAGAGTAACTTGTTCTTTGAGGGGATTGGGTCCTCCGACATATTCCATATCTATGACAGACTCCCAAAGCAGTACCAACGTATGGAGGAGGGAAAAAGAATTTAGAATATAGAAATTTAGAATGCCCAATCAAATTGCAGAGTAAAGGACCGCCTTGCCAAAGGCCAGATCCTGCCCATGGATAGAATCTAGGGAGTAGTGTTGTACAAAAGTATGGACCGAAGCCCATGAGGGTGCTTCACAGATGTTACAAATAGGAACACCCCTCTGCAGGGCGGTAGAGGCAGCTATACCTCTAGTGGAATGGGCCCGTAAGCCTACAGGAGGGTCCTTACCCGCCAGGCGGCAACATTCAGAAATTGCCAAGATAATCCAACTAGACAAAGTCTGCTTAGTCACAGCTTGTCCCAAACGCCTTCCAGGGTAACCAATAAAGAGCTGATCGTCCACTCTGACCCGGGACATGCGTGAAATGTAGAAACTTAAAGCTCTCCTAGGATCCAACATATGGAGCCTTTCCTGTTCCTTAACAGGATATGGAGGAGGATAAAATGCCGGAAGAACAACCTTCTGGCTTAAATGAAATTCCGACACCACCTTCGGAAGAAAGGAAGGACGAACTCTAAGGACAACTCTGTCCTTATGAAACACAGTGAAGGGTGGCTTAACTGAAAGTGCCTGCAACTCACTCTGCGAGCGTAAGTGACTGCAACTAAAAACACAGTTTTAAGGGTTAACAGCCTCAAAGGACAAGAATGTAAAGGCTCAAACGGAGCACCCATAAGGAATTTCAGAACAAGGTTCAAATCCCAACCAGGCACCTGGAAAGGTGACGGTGGAAACACAGTGAGTCTTGAGAAACTGAGAAATTAAATGAATTTTGAAATAGGAACACTCCTCAAACGAGCGCTTAAATATAGACAGCGCCGCCAGGTAACCTTTAACAGTACCCACTTGCAGGCCCCTGTCGGCCAACAAAAGCAAAAAAGACAGAACCACAGGAATGTCACATGAAAAAGGATCCACATTCTGAACCCTGCACCAGTCGCAGAACTTTCTCCAACGGCAACAGTACAGGGACTTAGTCGCCGGCTGTCTGGCCAAAAGCAACACCTCCATCACGTCTTCAGGGAGGTCCCAATCATACTTCAACCTTTCAGAAGCCAAGCCTGATGGTTGAGGGACCTGACCTCTGGATGGAGAACCTGGCCCCCTCCCGTGAGAGCAGATCGTCTCGGTAGGGAAGACGACGTGGAGGGCAGATGGACAAGTCGAGAAGGTCCAGGTACCACGTCCTCCGGGCCCATGCCGGAGCAATGAGGATCATCCGGGAACCGATCCTCCGTAGCCTCCGCAGCACTTGCGGGATGACGGGGACAGGAGGAAATGCGTACAGCAGTGGGAAGGACCACTCCACCACAAACGCATCTCCTAAGGCTCCTTTTGGAGGAAATTTGCACGAGCAGAACCTTTCGCACTTCCGGTTGACACTGGAGGCGAAGATATCCATTTGAGGGGTCCCCCAAAGGGCGAAGATCTCCAGGAGAATCTCCTGAGCCAGCTCCCACTCGTGAGAGATTGCGCTCTGCCTACTCAGAGCGTCCGCCGTCTCGCTTTCGTCTCCGGCCAGATGAACTGCAGAGATCGAAACTTCCTGCTGGATGGCCCAGAACCCGAGCTGCATCGCCTCCCTGCACAGAGGAAGGGACCCTGCCCACCCCCCTTTTGGGATAGTGCATGGCGACTGTGTTGTCCGTCAGAATCAGGACATTCTTCCCTCGCAGTGTCAGCAGAAAAGCCTTCAGGGCAAGCCTGACGGCACGCAGCTCCAACAGATTGATATGGAGTCTGGACTCCGACGGAGACCAACGACCGCTGACTGTCAACTCGTTGGCATTAGCTCACCATCCCGTGCGTCCATCACAATCGTCACCTCCGGCCAGAGCAGCCAAAAATGGAGCCCCCCTCATCAGATTGCCTTTGACGACCCACCACAGAAGGTCCTGGGCGACCGAGGGCAGCACCTGAACGGGGTCCGACATCCTGTGTGGAGGACTGTGACCACTGGAGCTTGAGGGCCCATTGCAGAGATCTCATCCGCAACCTGGCCTCTGGCACCAGAAGAATGCGGGATGCCATGAGGCCGAGCAACCTCAAGAACTCGAACGCCGGGAGCGTCTGGGCAAGTTGAAACTTGTGCACCATCTGCTGAATGTGAAGAGCCCTCAACCGGGGAGGGAAACACTGCCCCGGGGATGTGCCGAGCACTGCTCCGATGTACTGGACCTGCTGTGTTGGCGTCAAGTGGGACTTCTTTAAGTTGAGGGAGAAGCCCAGCTTGTGAAGGGAGTGGCAGGTGAAGGACAGATTATCCAGGACCTGCTCGGGTGAGCGCGCCGTGATCAACCAATCATCCAGGTAGGGGTAGACGTGAATCCCCCCCACCTTTCCTGAGATATGCTGCAACCACCACCATGAGCTTGGTGAAGACCCGCGGGGCGGAGGTCAATCCGAACGGCAGGACCCAAACTGAAAGTGCGAGTCGCCAACCGCAAACCTCAGGTATTTCTTGTGCTTTGGATGGATCAGCACATGAAAATAAGCGTCCTTGAGGTCGAGAGACACCAACCAGTCCTGAAGTTGAAGGGCCTGGAGGACTTGAGGAAGAGTAACCATCTTGAACTTGTCCTTCCTGAGGCGTTTGTTCAAACCGCGCAAGTCCATGATGGGTCTCAATCCCCTGTCTTTCTTCGAAATCAAAAAATAAGGGGAATACCATCCCTTGTTCCGCTCCGCTACAGGCACCAGTTCTATGGCGCCTTTCTCCAGCAGGGATTGAATTTCCTGCGCAAGCAGCAGATCCGGACTTTTCAAAGAGATTCCCTGGTGGATTGTCGTGAGGCCTCTGCCAGAAAGGAAGACAGTAGCCGTGGGCTATGATCTCCAGAACACACACATCTGAAGTAATGGCACACCACTCTACAAGATGCTGCGCCAGCCCTCCCGCAACCGGCGAACCATGGGACATGGCCTCATGACTGAGCTGAAGCGGCTGCGGAAGTGCCTGAGGGCAAAAAGGCAACTTCCGAGCGGCCTTGGCACCTCGAGTACCCCGTTTTCCACCTCTGGCACTCCTACGGTGGCCCCTTTGCTTAGCACCTCCACTCGATTTACTGAAGGACGAGTAATATCGAAAGGAACCTCCCCTCCATTGTTGTCCCCCAGGACGAAAAGGCAGAGGTTGGCGAACTGCAGCGCCGAACGACTTCGCTGCAGCGTTGGAGGTCTGCAACCTCTCAAGGCTCTCGTCAGCCTTGCTGCCAAAAAGATGTTCACCATCAAAGGGCATGTTGAGGAGCCGAGCTTGCACATCAGGAGCAAACCCCGACTTCGGCAACCACGCAAACCTGCGTATTACGGTGCTCGCCGCCATGGACCGGCTGACGCAATCAACCATGTCCAGACCTGACTGAACAGACTCACACATGGCGTCCTTGCCATCCTGCACGATAGCAAGAAAACCTTCCCGTTCCTCCCCTTGGGGAATATGATCAGCCGCTAAGGAGATACAGTTCCACAGAGTGTGCGTGAAACGAGACAATGCACAAACGGAGTTGGCAGCCTGAAGCGCCATACCCCGAGAAGAAAACACCTTCGCCCAGCCGTCAAAACGTTTGTGGTCCCTATCAGGAGGGATGGTAGGGTACAACGCCTGCTTTGCGGGGGCCGTAGCCGCCTGCACCACCAAACTCTCCGGAGTGGGGTGCATGGTCAAGTAGGACGGGTCGCCACTGGCTGGGCGATATTTCTTCGGCAAGGACTTGCTCACTGCCGGGAGACTCTCCGGAGAAGTCCAATCCGCAGCAACCCTTCTCTGCAAGGCCATATGGAATGGCAGTACCGGGTCAGTTGGTGGACCTTTGCCGAGGATATCAGTTAGATCATCCTGATGAAAATCCCCAGGGGGGGCAGACCACCCCAGGTAATCAGGCCTGCGTGCCAGGTTCAGGCCTACCAAACTCCACCCCCGGAGAGGTGTCCAGCCGACTGGTATCGTGCAACGACTGGCGCAGGTCCTCAAGTTGGCTATGACCAGAAAGGAGGCCATCAGGAACCTCTGCAAGAACCTCACCTTCCTCAGACCCCTCATCCACCTCAGAAATATAATCCAAAGGCTGGAAAGAGGGTACAGAAAAAGAAACAAAGACATGTTTAGCCTTGGCCAGAGCCTTTTCTGGGGGATTCCACCGTGCCACCCCCAACAAAGCCGCCTCAAAAGGCATCGACGGAATCTGTGTCGAGCGCGGGACCGACAGCTTCGGCGGCGTCGACACAGGCCTCAAGGGCGGAGCCCCGAGCGTGTCTCGAGAGCCTGGGCGCCGATGACTTCGTCAGAGGCAGAGTCGAGAGATCCGTCGAAGACCTTGGCGCTGCCAGCGTCGATGTCTTCTTCGAAGACATCACAGGTTCTCGTGGTCTCGAGGGTGTCGAGGACCGGGACCTGGAACGGGCATGCCTAGAGCGACCCTCCTTGTCCGACTGGGACCTCGAAGGTGCCCGGTGGTCACGACGACTGCTCGAGCCCGAAGGTGGATGAACGGTGTCTCTAGTACGGCCACGGCCGGCGTCCTCAGACGGCGCAGACGGACCAGAGCCCTGCGATTGAAAAAAATCACCAACATCTCCTTTCGGAAGGAATCCCATTCCGCAGGAGTGGAATGCTTGTTGGGACAAGAAATCCGCCGACGGGTGGAGTCCTCGGACGAGGACGGGGAAGGCGACCTGTGACGGCACTTCCTGGAATGCCTCGAAGAGGCAGAGGAATGGCGGGACCGACTCCCAGACCGAGAACCCCCGGACTCACGACAACGATGCGGAGAGTCACCCCTCGAATCATCCGTCGAAAGACCAGCGGAACGTGACTTCCGGGGCTTGGACACCTTACCGACCGACAGCTTCTTCTTACGTTCCTGGCAAAGCCTTCGATGTGAGCGATTCGCAGTCGACACAGTCATCCGTCTCATTGTCCTCCCCGAGGTACCAGAGGCAAGCGTTGTGCGTGTCGTCAGTGACATCTTGTACCCGCACACCCAACACTTCTTAAACCCAGACCGTGGGGTGGAAGAAGCCGAAGACGACATACAATATTCAATGAAGAAACAGGTTCGAAGAACCGAAAGAACAGGATTCAGTAGAATCAAGTTGCGCCGAGATCTGCGAAGCGAACACGTTTGCGGAAAAAACGGAACAGAGGCTACGGGCGTCGTGCGTCCTACTTATAACATCCGGTGACGTCGGCTCGACGGAGGCCCTCGAGGACGGCGTATTGACGTCATTGACGCAGTACGTAGAAAGATTTTCCGACGCAGCACAGCTGTGGTGATTACTGTCATAGATATGGAATACGTCGGAGGACCCAATCCCCTCAAAGCAGTTTTAAGTTTAATTTTGTCAACTGTGGAGAACCAGTTGGATTGGCTTCTAGTTATCTGTTCTCTTTTAGGGATTCCTAGTTCCGCTCTAAGGGCATTATTTTGCAGCATTTGGATTTTCTGAGTAATGTATTTATTTGACCCCGAATAGAGAGTGTTACAATAATCCAGTTTGGACAGCACGAGTGCTCTTGCCAGCATGGTGCAACTGATTGTAGAAAGATGAGGTCTAGCTGATCTAATCAGCTTAAAAGTATAGGCTGTGGATGATGCCATAGCGTTCACCTGTTTTGCAGGGTGAGGCTAGAGTCGAGGTAAAAACCTAGTGTTTTTACCTCCTTAGCAACTTTGATTGTGTGGCCGTCTATGACGAAACTTGTGTAGTCTTGGCTGAGTTTCTTAATGTTATGTGTAGTCCCAAGTATGAGTTCCGTTTTTTGTCATCATTCAGGCATAGACCATTAAGTGCCATCCATGCCTGGATGATGAGGTATATCTTATTCACCAAGGCCAAATCCCGTTTGTAATCCCCAGAAAGTGGTATGAGAATCTGGGTGTCATCTGCATAGAGAAGGTGACACCTAAAAGGTCTGAATCATCAAACAGGGGCTTAGTAAAAATGTTATACATGGTAGGGGAGAAGCATGATCCCTGGGGTACACCACACGTAATGGGAGCAGTGTCTGCAGCAGCTGAGGTAGAGAAGACTCTTATGGTTCTCTTACTTAGAAATGATTTGATCCATGCTATAGCTTAGGGTGAGAAGTGTGCTGCTGATTCTAGATGGTTACAGAGCACTTTGTGATCCACCAGGTCAAACGCTGCTGAGAGATCCAGAAGGAGAAGCAACGCAGTTTTTCCTTGGTCTCAGCTCATTGACCTGGGCCTTAAGATCAATAAGTGCTGTTTCAGTACCCTGCTGTGGTCTGAAACCTGATTGCTGGGTGCCAAGGAGTTGGTGCAGCTCCAGGAATTTCTGAATCTGTAAATAGGCCACTATCTAAAATCTTTAGTATGAATGGCACTGTGGTGATGAGCAGGTCATTTGTGGGTATAGCCGGGTCCAGTGATTGCTTCTTAAGGAGGGTGGGGGGGACCCAAGATTCCTTGAGATTGCTCGGTATAGAGCCTGAGGAGAATGAGGAGTTGACAAGTTTAGAGATAAATGGTGATAAGTCTCTAGCAGCGTCTATTATTTGAGCCGGACAGTTATCACCTCAACAATTTGAAGGTTTAAGTGATAAGATTATTTTTTCGACCTCCAGTATGGAGACTTTGTTAAAGTTAAATCTTTGTTTAGGTTTGGCAGTAGTGCGTGGTTTGTCAATTTGGGTGGTTGTACGAAGTAGGTTTAGTTTTTTTTCTTATCAATTTTAACTTGGAGGGTGGCAATTTTGTCACTAAGGCCTTCTGAATGTCAGAACACCATGTCTTATTTTTTACACAGTTATCAGGTACTGGGATTGGGGTTCTCCAATTCCTTTAGTATTATAAAGAGCTCCTTGGTTCCTGATTTGGCTTGCATTGTTCTATTGTCAAAGCTTTCTTCTTTAGCTCGCTTTATTTCAGTTTTATATTTTGTAGAGATGTTAGTAAGGGTAGCTTTATTCGCCTCTGAAGGTGCTAGTCTCCAAGTGGATTCACACTTGCGTTTTTCTTTTCTTAGTGATTTTAGGAGTGGGGTAAACCAGGCATTTAGGTGTGCTCTAGGTTTGCGGTTTCTCATTTTTAATGGGGCGATAGTATACAGGGCATTGGCCATGGCGGTGTTAAATTCATTAACCAGTGATGAGGGATCTAATGTGTCCAGCAGCGAGTTTAGGGTAGGTAGAATTAGCAGTAATAGCCTGTCTTCTTGTTATTTTTTTTTATTCCTAGGGAGTGCTAGAGAAATATTTTGGGGTTGGAGGATTTTAACGTCTATAGAGAAGGCTATAAGAGTGTGATCTGTCCATGCTTCTGGACTGACAGAGGTGATGGTTGTGTTGCATTTATGGTCAGCCACCCAGTCAAGTTTTCGTCCTTTCTCGTGGGTAGGCTGTGTCACTCTTTGGGTAAAGCCGAGCTCTGAAAGGACATTAGCTATGTTTGTGGCTTGTACATCTTTGTGATCATTGAAGCCCAGGTTCAGGTCTCCTAATAGAAGGGCTTGTGATGAGTTATTTTAAATTATCAGAGGATTGTAGAGATGTCCTCTTCGAAGGAGCCAATGGGTGCTGGTGGCATGTAGATATGGTTTATATTAATAGTTTGTGAGTTGGATGTTAGGAGCTTAACAGTTAAGGATTCACAGGATTTGGTGTGCAGGGACATTTCTAATCTTATTGAGAGATTAATTTTGGCACGGGAGTTATTTCGGTCTTCTCTGAAGATGGTGTAGTTAGTAGGCACAGCAACCATCAGGGATGGGCCAGCCACTTGATGTAGCCAGATTTTGGTAATGGCTAAGAAGTCGTAGTTATCTATTTGCATAATGTCAGCAATTTCTGTGGCATGGGCTATTAATGACCTTGCATTAGTAAGTGCTTAAGGGTGGGGCTTCATATAGGTAGCGTAAATAAGGTAGGTCTGTTGTGTTCGGCTAGGCTAGTTCGTGGTTTGTAATGTTTGTCCGTTTTGTTGTTATGATTGGTGGCGGCACTTATTAAGGAGTGGTTTTGTTTTGTAGCGTCTTTCTGATGACTTCTACTATAAGCACATGCAGTAAGGTACCTGGCAGGCGGTTTGTATATCTTAGGTAGTCTCGAGCGTAGTTTGGAATTCCTACGTGTGAGGTCACATGGAATGTTGGTTGTAATGGGATTAGGAATTGGTTACATTTCCTGGGGTCTGTTCAGTGCCTAGGGAGGTCACGTCCAGTCTGGTATTACAGTTAGTACTTTTAGTGGACATGTTTAGAGGAGGTGTGCTTGTTGCAGACATTGTCAGCCTAAGGACAGTCAGGTAAAGGAAGATAATAAGCATTGTAAACTGGGACCATGTGAATAACTCGAGATGCGAGCAGTAATGCTAAATAGGCTGAGTCACTAGGCAGATGGGGCCAAGCAGAAACGTAAACATTGCATTTAGTAAGCAGTACCATAGGCCAGCTGCGGTTCAGTTACAGAATTTCCAAATTAGCAAGATATAAAAATGTTCTTAATAATACTAATCAATATATGTAATGGCTGGCAGTGTTGGAGAGTCGGATATAAATACAGGCAATGGTATTAGTAATCAACACTAGCATTTTGTATGCACAATACATGTTGGCAAGCATTCATATAGAATTGGGTATGTTATAGATTATAGTCCTTGAGCAGATGTGCATACAATTTTATGCGAGTGGATGGATAAGGCAAAGATTATAGCATAAGACTTAGGTAGGCTAATGAAATAGGGCATGAAGTGGTATCTAGCATTATGCAGAATATACACGAATATGGGCATAAAAGCTATGCACTCTAAAGTTAAGCCAATTTCAGTGTGGCGTCGTATTCCTGACTGGCGCAGTTACAAGGGGCGTAGGTATAGCAAACAGTAGTCAAACAATTGAAACATAGGCATGAATTTCGAATGAAAGTATCAGGCATACAACACTAATATTGTCGGTGAGGCATAGGCTGATAATATGCAGGCAAATTGTCATATTTCATGATGCCTGGTTATGGGTGTGAGGCTAGGCATAGATAGCATAGTTAGTTGTACTCACTCGCAAATATGCGGGAAATGTTCGATAGTTCTTGTTTTTCAGGAGAGTGTACCGCATCCAGCCGCGGACAGGCGCAGACAGGGGGACCTTAGTCTGCAGGGCCTTTGTCGTGAGGGCACCGGGTTCTGCCTCCGGTGAAGCCTGATAAGCTAAGAGGCCTAGGGAAATCAGGTTGCTAGGCAACCAAAATAAACAAAATCATGCTGCTCCAAGGAGCGGCGGCCATCTTAATTCTGGCCGTTGTGCTTGTTCTCATGCCACGGAGTGCAGACTCCACGTGGTGCCGCCATCTATGGTGGGCAGGGCGGCAGTGAGGGGGCTACCTGGAAGGTATTTGGAAGGTATTTTCAGGAGGAAATCAGCAGGTCACAGGTCGTAGGTGGCGGCGCAGTGCTGATCGTGGGTAATGCTCCTGCAGCATAGTCGGGGACGGCGCTTCGATGGCTAAGCTGCTCCAGCAGCTGTAGTGGGGACATTCTGCTCCTGCCCTCTCAGGGGTCACTGTGGGCACCAGGCGCAGACAGGGGGGCCTTAGGGCCTTTGTCATTCGGGCACCGGCTTCCGCCTCCGGTGAAGCCTGATAGGCTAAGAGGCCTAGGGAAATCAGGTTGCTAGGCAACCAAAATAAACCGAATCAGGCTGCTCGAAGAAGCGGCGGCGGCCATCTTAATTCAGGACGTTGCGCTCGCTCTCATGCCACGGAGTACAGCCTCCACGTGGTGCCGCTATCTTTGGTGGGCAGAGCAGCAGTGAGGGGGCTACCTGGAAGGTATTTCCGGTCAAGTGGCACAGCGAGTAGAGCGCTCGCTTTGACATCCGTGCAGAGCCTGCTAACGCAGGCTCGAATCCAGGCAGGGCCAAACTCAGCCTTTCGTCCTTCTGAGGTCGATAAATGAGCACCACACCCCGTGGGTAATAATAAGCAGCGCTCAGATACCTGAGGGTTCGTAGCGCTATATAAATGCAAAATTATTATTTTTAGGAGTATGTCCCTTAGGGTCATGGGTTTTCAAGAAAACCCGTCTTCACGGGCCGGTGGAGCGCTTGGAGGCGCGGGCATGGGCGCGTGGCCTTGAAAGTGCTGCGGCCTGAACTCACTCCACCTTACTGTCGGCGGGGTGCATCGGCCCTGCGACGATGAAGGGTATATGCCATGGGCCACGTACTTTGTGAAGACAAGTCCCACCTGGAAACTTGTTCCCCTACATGTTCCCCAAAGGAAGGATGTGTCGGACGAGCCGCCATTTCATCTGGCCTGGCAGCCTTTTTGTCAGGCTGCATGCCGCGTGCCTGTGTCGTGGTGCTTTTTGCGTTGGGCCCCGCCTCTTCCAAGCCTCCTGGCGGTGGAGGTTGAGGCCTATTCTGCACCTCAGGACGGGGCCTGGTAGGCAGATTGCCCTCAGCGATGCCGCGGGTCGTGCTGCGTACATGCGCCCCCTCAGACATCTGTCTGGTACTAGGGCATAGCCCTTCGGGCCTAACCCTGGTAACAGAACCTTGCGGCCCCACTGCTCAATCAACGGTAGGATCTCGCGACCCCTCGGCCTGGCGGCCGGTAGCTGTAGTAGCAGCCTTGGTACCTGCACTGGTACAAGAACCTGGAAGGTCCCTCCCGTGCTTGTGCCTCCTGGACGGAGACAACTTTGCGGGGTCCCTGCATGTGCCCCCTCGGACATCTGTCTGGTACTCGGGCGTAGACCTGGTAATAGAACCTTGCGGCCCCTCAGCGCAGTGTCCGGTAGGATCTGGCAACCCCTCGGCCTGACAGCCGGTAGCAGTAGCAGACTCCGTACCTGCACTGGTACCAGGATCTGAAAGGTCCCTCCCGCTCTTGCGCCTCCTGGGGGAGTAGTCGCCTTTGTGGGGTATGTGATGCGTACAGGCGCACCCTCGGACCTCTGTACAGTACTAGGGCGTAGTCCCTCGGGTGCAGAACCAGTAATAGAGCCTTGTGGCACTTTACCGCAGTCACTGGTAGGATCTAGCGACCCCTCGGCCTGACGCCCGGTAGCTGTAGTAGCCGCAGGACCTGCACTGGGACAAGAACCTGAAAGGTCCTTCCCGCTGTAAGTGATGAAAACAGTGCCCCTACCTTGGGCCTGGACTTGTCCTTTGAGTCCACTGGAGGCAAGCTTTCAAAGAGCTCCCTCCACCAGGCTAACCTATTCTTCACGCTGTACAGGGCTCCCAACCGTGGTCAGTGTCAAGATGGCAGAGGCAGAGTGTGGGGGTCAGACGTAGGGAAGAACCCCTTGCATGCTGAACACCTGCAGGAGCCTGCAAACGTCGAACTGTGCCGCGGAGGAGCATGACGCCAGAGGACAGAGGTATCCAATTAAAGACAAGACAAAAAGAAAACACGTATCCAGGGTAGAGCGTGTGGAATTACAAGGCTGGAGGGCTAACCCAGGAGCGCTGGTGAAAACAGTCCGTTCCCGTCAATGCGAAAAAGAGGACAGTAGAGTGGCGCTGGTAGGCGGAGTCAGGGGATCACATGCTGCAGGGGCGCACTCAACTTAAAGGGGAAGAAGATTTTTTTCTGGTGAAAAGGTTCTGTCTCCCGTCCGTAGCGAGGGACGCCCATGCAGTATGGAGGAAAGGGTACAGGAAGTAAGAGTACATGGTGGTGTTGTCCGTGAAGATTCTCACCACATTGGCCTTCAGAAACGGTATGAAGGATTTGAGGGCCCAGAACACTGCCCGTAGTTGCAGGATGTTGATATGAAGATCCTTCTCCTCCGGCAGCCAAAGGCCTCTGGCATGCAGAAGTCCGGTGTGCGTTCCACAGCTTTCCAGGAAGGTGTCTGTGGTGACTGTCTCCTGGTATGGGGTTTTTTGAAATCTTGTGCCTTGGGCGATGTTGGCAATGGTGGACGCCCCACCATCCTGTCACCCGACGGAACTCACTGAGAGATCTTGTCCATGAAGCTTCCTGACCTGTATCCAGCGGACATACAGGAATTCCTGTAGGGGTCGTATTTGAAACCTGCAGAGCTGGACAAGGTAGATGCAGGACAACATCATGCCCAATAACGACGACGGGCTGCACCATGGCCGTCTTTGTCATGCCGCCGTCCTTTGGTGGCCGCTGGCGGTTATGGAAGGCTTGGCGTTGGCGGCGCCATTAGTTGTTCTGTGTGTTTTTTCTTTTCACTTCCTGGTTTGGCGGTCTAGTCTTTTTCTTCTGTGTTATTTTTCCTTCCGCTTCCGGTTTATCGGTCTAGCCTTTTCTCTTGTTTCCGTATTTAACCACGCCCCTCTCTGGGCTCTGTGCGTTGCAACTTGTTTCTTTCGCTTGTTGCCGTGCTACTGTGTTTCCTTTACTACTCCTAATACTTGGTTCTTTCAGTAACTAAAGCAGTGTGTACTATCTACTGCTTCTTCCCTTCCTTTTTTCCCTGTTTACTCCGTTCTAAAGCTTCCCGTGCCTTTCGGGGCTCTTCTATTCCTCCCTGTTCTCCGGATCTCGCTCCGGTATCTGGCAGTGGTGTGTTTTCCTCCATCCCGGGGTTTCCCGGCTTCTCATGCTACAACTTCAAATACGACAGCTTGACTGCTTTGGAAAGACTTTCCTGCCTATCACCTGCACTCCGGACTCTCCAGTCAACTCCTCCAGCACACATCGGTTATCAACAACATCCGGCGAGAGGTTTTTTAAGCGGCTGCTTTTTTCCTCTCTTCCTGGCGTCTTCGGGACGGGACCGGCTGTTTTCCTGTTTATCAGGGAATCAGGGTGGCTTCTTCCCGCGGACGACCTTATCTCTTCACAAAGAAGAAAAGACCAAAGAACAAGTCCTACAGACGAGGAGATCTTCAGGAAGAAACAGGTGAGGAGAAAGGGGAGGAGGACATAGACGTATCTGATTTGGAGGAATCTCCGTTACATCCCAGCACTTGTGACAGTCTTCGAGCATGACAATCGCTGCACCTTTCCTTGAATGGCTGCTATCCTCTCCTCCAAGGGAGATGCCAAGCAAGACACCGTATTGAGTCTGGCATCTAGGAACAGCGCGTTATGTTTTGACGTTAGGCAGGACTTTGGAAAGTTGATGGAGAATCCCAGATCAGTCAGTAGCCGGACGTTCGTCTCTGTGTGTCCGTCGGCCAGCTCCCTCGAGCGGGCACCAATCAGCCAGTCGTCCAGGTACGGGTATATGTATATGCCCTGTAGACGTAGATGGGCCACCACTGGTGCCAGGCATTTTTTGAATACTCTGGGGCCGGATTCAAGCCGAAAGATAGAGCCTTGAACTGGTAGTGGTGTCCCTGCACCACAAAATGTATAATCCTCAGATGTTTCTTCTGAATGGGGACGTGGAAGTAGGTGTCCTCCATGTCCAACGACTTGAAGAAGTCTCCTTTTTCCAGTTGGCCGAGCACATGTCGCAATGTGACCATCCTGAACTTTTGTGACTTTAGGTATTTGTTCAGACATCGTAGGTCTAGGATGGGCCTCCAGCCCCCCTGTCATCTTTATGAGCAGAAAGTATCTGATAGTTCCCCAACGGCTCTGGAGTCTATCTCTATATCCTCTTTTTGCAGCATGGCCCGTACCTCTTAGAGGAGCTGAGGGATGTGCTGATCCTGACTGGTAACCGGAGGGATCCGCCGACACCTGTGTTGAAACTCCAGGGTGTGTCTTTGGGGGATAACGTCCAGCACCCATCTGTCGGTAGTGATCTTTCTCCACTTGCTGACAAACCACGTCAGCCGTACCCCACTGGGGCGCACAAGAGGGGGCCCGACGTTCCAGATGGTTCAGGCTTGCTTCAGTGCAGGCGTCCTGACCTGCGTGTGACGGCAGCGCTGTCCTCTGCTACCGTAGGCCTGGGAACGGCCTCTGTAGGCTTCCTGCGTTGAGGATTTGGAAGGCCGTTGGTACGATGTGGAGAAACCTTTTGGAGACCTGCTCAACTTTCCCTTGGAGGAGCGAAAAAGACAAGCAGTGATGGAGTGCCCAGGAAACGGGCTGTGTATTATAATTTACTCACTATAGTGACTAACTTACTCATAGTCCCCTTTCCTCCATACTGTATAGGGACAGTCCTCCATAGGGACAGGAAACAGAACCTTTTTCACCCGAAAAATGTTCTTTCCGCTTTAAATTTAGATGCTTGTGGGGTGCGACCCTGGGAGCAAGCGGACCCCTGACCGCCACTCCTCAGTTCTCCGACGCATCAAAATTATGATGATTGCCCAATGACACAGATTGTCAAGGGGGAGGATGGTGGGATTTATGGAGGAAAGGTAATTATGACTAGGAGTACATTTGTCACTATGGTGAGTAAATTATAATTACTCCTACGTCTAGGCCCCTTTCCTCCATACTGTATGGGCAATTACAACTGAAGGCAGTCCAGAGGAGAGATGACTCTAAAAAAACAAGTTCTTCAAAACTGCCTGGCCAAATGCTGAGTCAGATCTTGCACTGGATTCCAAGCAGTAGTGTTTGCAAAAGGCCAAAGGGGAAGCCAAACTAGCCACCTTGCTCATCTGCCATGGGACGTGTCCCTGGAAAACCACAGCTGTGGCCTTGGCTCTGATGGCGTGGTCATGCATGCTTGCTGGTAAAGGCCTGTGTTTCCCCTCATATGCCTCCTTGATGGCCATCACCATCCACCTTGTTATGGGAGGCTTGACAGCCTGGTTTTGATCCGCCAAAAGGAATGAACAAGGCATCCGATTTACGGAAGCTCTTTGTCCTGTCTAGATAAAATCTTAAAGCAAGCCTGACATCCAGACAGTGAAATAACTTCAGAGCCTCATCCTTTGGGTCCGCAAAGAATGTTGGGAGTACCATCTCCTCAAAGTGAAAGGAAGAAACAACCTTATGGAGAAAGGCAGGATACGTCCTGAGCACCACTCGGTCCCGGTGAAACGTGGTATAGGCCTTCAAGCCACCACAGCCTGAATCTCGCTGAAGGCCAACCAGAAGGGCAGTCTTAATAGTAGCCAGCCTGATGTCTGCTGACACCATGGGTTCAAAGGGTTTGTGTGCCAGGGTGCCCAGCATCACGTTAAGCTCTCAAACTGATGTGGGCGCTTGATAGTGGGTCTGACTAGATTTTATCCTCCTAAGTCTCTTTTAACGACCGGATTGGAAGAGGAGATGTCTCCGTAATTCTTGTAGGCCCCTATGGCCGCCAAATACCTATTGCAGGTGTCTAACTGCACACCTCAGTGAGACATACACCGTCCAGTGAGCATGCCAGAGGATCAGTCTTGTTTGTCTTGGCCCAGTGGCAGCACCTGGTCCACTTGCTTCTGTACGGACTCCTGCTGGTGTCGCTTCTTGTCCCCTGTAGGATAGGCAGGTTGTCCTGTGACAAGTGTAGATGCTTCAGGGTAAGCTGTTCAGTAACCAAGCTGCCAGGACTAACTTCTGCAGAGCGGGGTGAAGGACTGTGCCCGCCTGCTGGGATAGTAAGGTGGCTGGCCCCTGCGGGAGGTGTACTGAGGGTTGGTCCGACAGCCGGAAGAGCTCCAAGGTCTTGCCGGCCACCATGGCTCCATCAGGATGAGTCGAAGGCTCTGCGACTCCCTGACCTTGCAGATGACCCTGTGAATCAGTGCAGTGGGAGGAAACGTGTACGCATTCTTGGCGTCCGAAAGATCCCCTGCCTTGCCCCAGCCAAGAAGCAAAGTGAGGGCACCTCCTGTTCATGGTGGTGAAGTCTACCTGAGGGGGACCCCACGTGTGGCAGATCCCCCTCAGGACATCTTCGTTCAATTGCCACTCCTAGTTGTAGCTCCCCAGCCTGCTGAGCCTGTCTGCCTCCAAGTTGATCTCCCCCGGCAGGTGCACTGCTGATAAGTGATGGTTGTTCGACAGGGCCCACTCCCAAATATTGATAACAGCGGGTAGAGCGGGGGGACCTGGTACCTCCCTGCTTGGTGATGTAATATATACAAGTGGAGCCGTCTGAATGCAGAAGGACTTGCTGTTGACCATGGGGAGGACCACTTTTAGGGCCAGCCAGATGGCCATCTTGATCCAGTTGATGTTCTCCAGCTGTTCCTGTTGTGACTATACTCAGTGGACACTGTAGTTGTCCAGTGTATCCCATCCCTCTAGGGATGATTCTATGGTAATAGTGCGCTCTGGAGAAGGCTTCCTGGTCTACCTGCCAATAGGTTGGTCTCTGCACTCCACCACTCCAGGTCCGGGTAAAGTTGCTGTCGTAAGCTGATTAGAGCTGCATAGAAGCCAGTCTCCTGATTCCAAGAGACTGAGAAATGCAGCTGCAGCCTCCTCATTTTGGGCCTTGTGTTTGGCACAGCCAGGAGAAAATCTGCCATAAATCCAAGCAGGTGCAGGTACCACCATGCCGAGGTCTCTGGTCTGCTGAGAACAATTGCCCCTGCCGAGGTGAAGATCCTATCCACCCTGGTATCCGAAAATAGCCCCAGGAATGTTAAGGACAGAATGAGGAGTAACTGACTTCTTGAGGTTGATGGAGAACCCCAGATCAAATAGCATGTGCATCAGTGCTGAAGCGTGCGATGTACAGCCTCGGGTGACTCCGCTCAGACTAGCCAGTCGTTGAGGTATGGATAAAGGTGGTAGCCCTCTGCCCTGAGCAGAGCTGCTACCACGTTCATTAACCTTGAAAAGACGCTCGAAGCCGAATTCAGGCCAAACGGGAGGACCTTGTATTGGAAATGGAAGCCCATTATTCTAAACCTCAGGAAGGGACGATGGGGCTCCCAAATTAGGACGTGTAAGGAAGCATCCTTCAGATGCAGGGAGCACATTCAGTCTCCCCCACCAAGTGTCTCCGCAATGATTGGAGTAAACATCTTGAACTTTTGAAGGGGTAGGGAAAGGTTCAAGGAAAATCGGTCCATAACAACTCAGCCTGGTTCCTTTTCTGAATGGTGAATATCTGGGAATAGAAGGCCATGCCTCGCTGTGAAGCTGGAACATCCTCCACCGCTTGACTCTCAATGAGAGAAAGGATTTCCGCGAAAGAAATTGCTGTTCCAATCTGTGAGAGGGGAGGAAAGAGGAAATGGATGGACTGGCAGGCAGAAGCCCATGGAAACTACAACAGAGGATCCATGGGTCTGTGAACCTTGCCTTCCAGGAACCTTAGTGAAGGGCAAGCCTGCCCCCCACCGGAGACTTGGGGATCTGGATTACATCATCACAACTTCTTTCCCTCCGATGTTGGTGCCTGGGAGCGGGACTGAAAAATCCTCTTGTGGGAGGATTTGTGTTTGCGCCTGTGCTGGTTAGGAGACTGGTCGGGCTGTCTAGCGCGTCGCTCCAGAAAGCCCCTAAAGCCACAGGCTCTTTCAGGGCTTTGGCGACTCTGGCTATAGGCCTTGGGCGCCGACTGTCAGGTTGGACAAGCCCTTAGCTGCCCGAGGGCCATTTTTCTTTTTGTGAAGTTCCTCGGCTGTGGTCGAGTGGAACAAGTCCCCTCCCTCAAATGGCAGGTCTAGAATATGCTCCTGTACATTGGGGTTCAACTTGGTCACCAAGCTGTCCTCATATCTGTGGCGATACAAATCGCTCTATCTGCGGTGTCGATGTGAGCATCTGGGGATTCCATTATGTCTTGGCCCACGATTTTGGACTTTGCCAATCTGGCAGTGAAGCACATTTGACTATGCGCTGGGAGCTCTGGGAGGAAATCCTTAATCTCGCGCTACAGCTTTCGATTCACTGCAGCCAGCATAGCATCAGCATTGGTCTGGCGCTGATGGAGTGACCGAGTAAATTCTTTTTGCCCTAGGATTCCAACAGATTTTCCTCCTTCCAGGGGAGTACTGAGGTGGGTGCCAATGACAGACTGTTCTTTGGAGTAAAGGGAGGCTGCAGCTATAACCGATGAATGCGGTTGAGAGTGAATTGCCAGAATGAGGGAGTCCCCCAGCGCCTGCCTATACTTGGCATTGAGGCGTTTATTGGTAGGCTGGTTGAGTGCAGCTTCATTCATCCCTTCTTGGCCAGGGCTTCTACTTCCTTTTGCAGTCGAATGGTCAGCACCTCGGCCAGAACCCCTGCTTTAGGCTGCTCACCTTGTGGCTGCGGAACACCGAGGTATTCTGCTACACCCGCCAGCCTCTCGTGGAAGGCCTTAGCTGACGATGGAGAATCCTGGTCTTCGTCCGTGTCTCTCGCTGTGTCCTGTATGTCGGGAGCAGTCTGAGGCATGCTGGGTGTGGGCAGCTGTGGTGTGCTGACTGGCAGTGCCGGGGGTTGCTGTGGCAGGGGAGCCACTGCGACATGTGTGGGCACAGGGACAAAGGCCTGAACTGGGGCCGGAGCATGGGGTGGTGCAGGAGGGAGCTTGTCTATGATAACCCTGCACCTCAGGTAGAGACCTGGGAGGCGATGTGCCCTTGGACATGACACCAGTAGTGCTGCGTATAGGTGCCCCCTCAGGCACAAGCCTGCTAGTAGAGCAAAGCCCCTCTGGGATGTCCCCGGTAGCAGAGCCTTGCGTCCCCTCAGCACTGGAACTTAGAGGCTCTTGCGGCCCCTCAGCCTGTTGGCTGGTAGCTCCAAGCGCCTCGGTCTCTTTGCTGGTTCTAGGACCTGGAAGGTCCCTCCCACTCGGGTGCCTCCCTGGGAAGTCGTTGCCCTTGCGGGGTGCGGAGGAGAACGGGGCACCTACCTTGGGCCTGGTCTTCCTCTTCACATAATTCTTGATGTCCTCTGGAGGTGATCTCTCGAACAGCTCCCTCCACCTGGCCAAACGATTCTTGAGAGCTTGCGGGGTCAACTTGTTGCACCCAGAACAACCGTCCCAGACGTGGTCAGGGGCCAATGCACCAGAGGAAGAGCGCGTGGGGATCCGACATGAGGAATGAACCCTCGCAGGCCAGACACCTGCAGAAACCCGCTGTCTTCTACAGGAGCCAGCGAGGAGCACCAGAGGACAGTCTCTTCTCCGAGAATTGCTAGGAGAGAAAACAGATAGAAAAAAAAAAAAAACAAAGCTCCAGGGAAGAGCGCGTGGAATTACAAGGCCAGAGGCGGAAATGAGGACTGAGGAGTGGCACAGTTGGGCGGAGTCAGGGGAGCGCATGCTCCCAGGGCCATGCCCATATACATTTTGAGGGGGAAGACAATTGTTTCAGGTGAAAAAGGTTGTTTCCCATCCCTAGCGAGGGACGCCCCATATACAGTATGGAGGAAAGAGGATGGAATGTAGGAGTTCCGTACCCGTTATGATAGCCTGCAGGGACTCGTCGACGACTTTCCCAAACAGATTCTCTCTGTCGAAGTGCATGTCCAGCACCTTCGCTTGGACCTCCCGATGGAAATTTGGGGCTTCCATCCAACCTTGGCGACTAAGGCAGACACGGTTCCCCATCTGCCGGAACCCTGTGTTGGCGACATTCAATGCCACTGATGGCGTGATCCGACGTCACATCCCAATCCCGGAAGAGGGCAATGGCCTCCATCAACTTCTAGTTGAGGAGAAACTCCAGAATCAGCCCCAGCTTGTACCACAACACCCTGTCGTACCTGGCCAGGATCTCCAGTGCATTGGCCGCCTTGATAGTGGAAGTCGCAGTGTAAATCACCTTCTTTCCCATGGCATCCATCCTCCCCCCCCCCCCACTCCCCCTCGCTGTCCGGAGGGACTGAAGACGACGACTGGTTGGCCGACCGTTTCCTCAGAGCAGCCGATACCACCGAATCCGGCGATGGCTGCGACCTCAGGCACTTAGTTGCAGAGTCCAGTACCCTATATTTCTTCTCCAGCCTATCCTGCTTGGCTGAAGCCATGCAAGGTTTCTTCATGAGGGCCAAGCCCTCCTCCCAAACAAAGAAGAACAAGTTACACTCTCTTACCTGATTACTTTCTTTCGATGAGATGGTCCGACGACGTATTCCATATCTATGACAGTAAGCAGCACAGCTGTGGTGATTACTGTCAAAGATATGGAATACGTCGGAGGACCCAATCCCTTCGAAAGGACACCGCTAAGATAGTCTTCCCTTGACCTCGTGCCTTTGATACAAGAAGCCCTCCTTGGTTTCCTCGGGCACCAGCTGGAATAGCTTGGAGGCCCTGGCGATCATGGAGTGGAACGATCCCACCTCATCCGGTGAGGACACCCTGTGTGGATCTTCCAAATGTGGGGATTTACTGTTCACTGCGACAATGTCTTCGTTATCATCCGTCGTCGTGGCCGTATCCATCCCCGTAACCGTTTCTGGGTCTGCTGGGGCAGAAGGAGCCTGACGTGGAGCAGAAGATTGAAACAGGCGTCAGATGATGATGCTTCTTTTTCGCTGGAGGCTGATCGGGGATCTGGGAAATAGGGCATGCACCGTCATCGCCCTCATCCTCTCCAAGTCCTTGTGGACCTTATGTAAGGACTCCTGATCATTGTCGTCCGTGGACAAGACCTGCATGGTTTGAGCGAAGGTTGTTTTGGGGCCTCCTCGCCCTTCCCTTGAGGGTCTTCAACCGGGGCCTGAGTGGGTTTCAGCTCTTCTGGCGTGCCTGCAGACTTTGCCAAAGTGATTGCGGCAGTGTTGCGCCTTGGGCGTAGGTACACTCTGAACCGTGGGAGCCACCCTAGCAGGATTAGCGCCCTTAGTGGTCGTGGCAGGAGCAGTCGTCGACTGGCTCGCCGACAAGGTCTTAGCCTGTGCCGGTTGAGCCTGCTTGGGCTGTTCAGCTTTCTTCTCCCTCCGCGGCTTCTTGGATTTCTCACATAGTTTAGCCGGGGTAGAGGACTTACTCTTCGAAGCGGCACTTGACTGTCGGCTGGCAATGGAGGCAGAAGGCGATGCTGATCGTGCCCCATCCACCTTGGGACCTGGTTCCGCAGCGAACCAGGTGGACTCGGACTTATGGTTCATGGCATTATCTTGGGACCCCACGGATGAGGCGCCCTCAAAGGACTTAGAAGACCGCTCCTCAGACCAGCCAGTCCTGGGTGAGGTATGACCCTGCACGGAGCACAGATCAGGGGGCCGTTGCGTTAAGCCATGCCGCCATCCTACTATGCCTGTCCGTTGTTTTCTTGGTGAAACCAAGGCATATCTAAGACTCTACTCCCTTGTGGCGCGGGTGCAGGCAGTAGAGGCATTGCAGATGCTTGTCCTCCACAAACACGTTCTATAGCCCACAATTGGTGCAGGTCCTGAAGAGGGACTTCCCTCCTTTATGGCCCGAGGGCGTGAAGTCGGCCCAAAGGCCTTGTAGAATCTTCGACGATCTTTGCCCTTGAGGGACGCAGAACTTCACCGACGACGAATCCCCGCTGTTGGTAGATGAAGAGCACGCAGGATGCTCCTAAACAAAAAAAAAAAAAAACTTTTTCCATCAAAAACACGAAACAAAGTACAAATAGTTTGGAGAGCATACTCGAGCACTCCCACACTGAAGCATGCAGTAAAAATCTGAAGATGGCTGCCAAAGGAGGTGCTTAGGTCGAGGACTCATTGGATGGGGAGGGCCTGGGGAGGATTATGACAGAGAAAACAATTAAGCGAAAGTGAAACTTTTCTTTTACCGATGATTCCCAGCATGACTGAATATTCCTGAGCATGTGAATCCATGCCAGACCCCATGCTGGAGAATAATGAACCTCCCTGTGTTGGTTAATAGGAGATTTCATCTCAGCTGGTGGTTCAAGTTCAACTGCTTTACAGGCTGTGTGGCGTCTGCACATCTTGGATTCTCTGGCCGAACAGTACTCACAAATGTTTTCACATTATATACTCCAGAATGCGAGTTGGAGTCAAACAACTGACATGGCATAATAACATGGCTTGGTGGGGGTGGAGAGCCTGCGGGACACAATCCATCCGCCCCAGTGAAAGTCGCAATGCAATGCATAAATTAAGCCGTATCACACTTTGTGATACAATAATACCAAGTTGCGTTTTACTTAATAATGTTGCAGAAACTGCAATATGATTTTTAGAGCAAAGGGGCCACTTGCGCAGGGCTGCAATATTATTTGCACTGTGCTCCGAGCTTTCCCGTTTGAGGCACAGGCTCTCGGGCAGGGTTGAAACATTGTATTGCCAGAGTCCTACATACACATGACTGCCAGTGGAGACGATGGCAGACAGTTTGTGAATCGGCTATTGTGTCGTCATGGAACTACTAAGTAAGGGGGGAGAGGCAAGCAAATTGTATTACAGGGGCACTGGTGCCGTCTGTCTAGCGCCTGCTGAAAGGGAACAGCCACTCCGTGATCTTTGTGCATACCCCATGCTGGGTGTGGGGAGGGGCACGTGTTGAATGATGCCTTCGCTGCTAGATGGGCATTTCATTGCTTCAGTGAAGGGACATGCATTCTGAGAAAAAACACCCATTTCTTAATCTTAAGCTCGAGGGCTGGCATTTGCGGGTGTGGTTGTGTGGGAAATTCCACCTCAGGCTTAAAGTTCTATAGGGTACCAACACGATTAAAACACAGTTGGAGTTTAGGGCATTGATGAGTTTTGTAACAAAAGCACCTGAACGTTTTTTAAACTCCTCAAAGCACTTTTTTTCTTCCCTCCTAACACTATCTCACCATCCCCTCCTCCTTTCATCCACTTCTCCCTCCCCTTCCAATCTCCCCGTCTCGACCCATGCCCGCAACTTTGGCCTCCATATTGACTCCTCTCTCTCCTCCTCCACCCACCTCTCGTACCTGTCGGCACCACCTCTTCAACATCTGCAAGATCCGTCCCTCCCTCACCTTTCACGCTTCTAAACTCCTAATCTCCTCCCTTATTTTCTCCCCTCACTTCTACTGCTCCTCTATTCTCTTCGGCCTCCCTACGTCTCACCTGACTCCCCTAAAATCCATCTACCACTTCTCTATCCGTACTCTGTTTCTCCTCGGCCCTCAAGACTCTCTCTACCTCACTCTCCCAACTCTGCTGGATCCCTTTCCTCTCACAATTGAAATTCCAATTCCTCTGCCTGGTCTACAAATCTCTCCATGACCTCGCCCCCCCCTAGCTTTCCTCCCTCTCATTCTACTCTCCCTCCCGCTCTCTCCGCTCAGCTGACCTATACCTTCTCACTGTTCCCCCAGCACCTTGTGCCTCCTTACGCTTCCGTTCCTTCCAACTCTTGCCCCTGTCCCCTCCACTGGAACTCCCTACCTCTCCCTATCCTCTCCACCCCACCTACCCATCTTTCCGCTCCGCGATTAAAGCCCTTCTCCACTCCCCCTCTTTCTTCCCCCCCTCCTCCTCCTCCTCCTCCCGATGCCCTTATATTGGATGCTGTAACCACCTGTAGATGTCACGACCATCTGGGAACACCCCCCACACCCTTTTTGAGTACATTGTTCTAAGTACTGCACCACTGATTTATTTCAAGTTTGTAAATATGCTTCTCCCTTTTTTACTGTTATACTGTAAAGCGCTTTGGAGTAAAGCGCTATATAAACTCAATAAACATAAATAAACATAACCTCCACTCTGCTCAAAGAAAGCGGTATGCAGTGAAATGTATTACGCCTCGGGCAAATGGCCTAGACCAAAGCGGGTGATAGAGACCTAAAGCACCACAAAGTAGCATTTTCTAGTCAGGACACTGGGGCCCTTTGGGCACAAGATTCAAGAACAGTGACACTCCACAGGTGGTGTTCATGGACAAAAGAAATTGTGTACAAGTCCTGCAGGCACTGCCCACAGACATTGCTGTGGTTGTGCTAAGGTATCTGAGCTCTGTTCTCGCATACTCCACCACAATGTGTACAACGAACTTTGAGACGCCGGCTATCATTAAAAATATGACTGCAGTCCTTGTGTGAACCATCGCTCAGCAATCTTTTGCCATCTGCGTTGTATTAGAATGTGTGCACGCTCCAATAAACATATCTGCCGATGCCTGTCCTTTGGACTGAAGCAGTTTGCACGGACCTCTCAGACCAAGAATCCTGGCATTTAAGAGTTCTAGCACTGCTTGCTGTTTTATGAAGGCCAAAGTGGCTGTATAACCAGGTAGGGTGGTCAAAACAAGATCCAGCCTAGAGTGGACAAAACTAGGAGCACAACAAAAATGAATTACTTCCAAAACATGCATGATGGGTATGCAGTAACACAGGGGTGTCATAGTGACCCCCCCAGTACAGACTCCATACCCTGGGACTGACTACTGTCTCCCAGGGCATGTAAAGTCACCATTGACTTTACTAGTTTTGAATTCTGAACAGAACCAGTACAAACCATCATATTGTGGATGTACTGGCTGGGGCAATTCGATTGTCCCGGGGTCTGTTAGTCGAGGGGGCACGTCTCCGTCCCCCCTGATCGAGTTTTGGCTGGTGGCAGTGGATACTACTTTTTATATTCAACCGCAAATATTTCCCTATGGGATTTTCCCATTGTTCGAGGCTACTATCTTTATTTATTTAATTACGATAGCCTCGAACATACCGCCGGTTTATTTAATTATTAATTCTCCGGTTGGTATTTTTTGCTAGAACTGGGTTCTAAAATGGCGTTTGTGTTCTCTTCTGTGACTCCAACCCAAGTCGAGCCCTTTGTTCCACTTTTTTGGCAGGCTT
The DNA here is from genome assembly GCF_040938575.1 of Ambystoma mexicanum. Classification (NCBI taxonomy): domain Eukaryota; kingdom Metazoa; phylum Chordata; class Amphibia; order Caudata; family Ambystomatidae; genus Ambystoma; species Ambystoma mexicanum. The sequence goes on along the minus strand of NC_090929.1, from coordinate 1,024,314,055 downwards.
CTCCACAGAAGCCCTCCAAAGTGGTGCCACTCTGTCTGGGGTACTTCGGAGGGGTGGAGGGGGATTTAGGCACCCTGGACTGAGTTGCCTAGGCAACTCAAGTCGCACTCCGTCCTGATTAGCCCAAGTGGTGAGCCGGCCGGCTCACCACTTAGCATGTTTGAGTGACAGCTAGGCTGAGTGAATGGGGGTTTTTCTGCATAAAAGCAGGGCTTTGGGGACTGGAACTTCAGAAGTCGCCACAGGACCTAAGAATCCGACGAGGGAGAAGCTGAGCCGACCTGCCACAACGACACCACCGGTGGAGCCCTGCTGGACCGTCTCACCACTTTTCCCAACAACAGAGGAGATCTCCCGCCGGAGAGTCTTCTTCCTTTGACTGGTGGGGATAACCAGTTTCACCGTCTTTTCGCCTTCCCGATGCATCTCGTGGCCGCCTTGCCAGTGCCAAGCACCCCAGCAAGCGGAATACCACGTTTTGCCACGACCGCGAAATAAAGTAATACCTTTAACTGGAAAAAAACTCTGCGGATGGTTTCTTCCCTGGCAGTGCAACGACCTTCACCTTTCCTCCAAGTCGAGATCTTCTCTTCCCCTGGACGACGAGACTTGCACCCGCTGCCAGGAACAACTGCCACCGCTGGAGAATCCTTCGCACTTAAGGTACCGTGTCCCGCCTGGCTTCCCTTGCCACCGACTGTACGGGGTAGATTTAGTCCCCGGCTTTCGAACCCGGGTTAGCCTGGGACACCCTGGCTAAACTTTTCTGAGCCTCTCTAAACTCTTTTCAAACTCTCTGCAAGACTTTCTAAGCCTAGTGTAACTGTGTGATCTTGGGCGCATTTGTGCTCTGCTCTCTCTAAGAGTGGGCCCAGCCTATGGACTTTGGCTCACAAGTGACTTTTGCTCTTTTGCCTTGCTAATAGTGTTCCTAAATCTTTGAGTGGTGTATGTTTCCATATTCTGTCTTTTTCCCTACCTTCTTCATGAACTTATTGGAGTGCCATCTATAGTTAAGCGCTCACCTCTGTATGGAAATAAGCGGTGTTAACTAAGACTTATCTGATAAGGAATAAGGGTTGTATATATTATAATAGTAACTGTGTTTAGAGTGTTTTACAATAAGAGTGCTGGAGTGTTTCAAACAGTGTGTTTTTAAATAAATAATTATATACTGATACCAAAGCTCTGGTCAGTGTTGGTTTGTATTATTGTGTCCGAGTGCCTATTGTGTATACTTTGCATACTGCCTAACTCTTCTTGAGGGAAGTCGGACTGCTCAGCCACAGCTACCAGGTAAATCTGGGTGGTACAGACTGCTACCAAGTGGGTTTACTGCTAACACCTGTAGTCCTAAATCTTTTGCAGTGTTCCCAAAGGGAACTGCACAGGTTTCTGCCTAACAATGGGTAATCAACTGATTAGAACGGCAGCCAGAAAACTAAATATAATCGCATCGCCAGCTGTTATATAAGAAATGCTTTTTACTATAAAAGCATTTCCTATGATTGTATCTGCTTAGATTCACATGCTGTGCATATAGTCCGACATCCAGTGGTAACTGCAGAATATTGTATCTTGTCTTTTGAAAATCAAAAGGGGACGTCGACATGGGCGTGCCTGTAACACTATCCCTACGTGACGTGTAGTGTACCCAAAATCCCTCACGCGTCGAGGTCCCTCTGATTGTATTTTTTCTGCTGTGAGGGAGCCTATGACCATCGTGAGTGAGTATAAAAGAAAAACATAGTAAGACGTCTATGTTCCTTCCATCCGAGAGGGTGGGCACATGTGAATCTAAGCAGATACAATCATCAGAAATGCTTTTACAGTAAAAGTAATGCATGTCTTCTGATACTTGTTAATCTGCTTAGAATCGCATGCTGTGCATAGACTAGCGAGCAGTACCCAGAGTTGGAGGTGGGTTGTGAGAAGGAACAGTAGTGAAAAGATGTCTTAATACTGCTTGTCCCACCTGAAAATCAGACCTAGAATGAGTGTCTAGGCAATAGTGTTTTGTAAAGGTGTGTACAGAATTCCAGGTTGCCGCTTTGCAAATTGACTCTAGGGGAACATTTGCAATGAACGCTATGGAAGCCCCAGTGCCCCGAGTAGAATGAGCTCTAGGCTTGAACGGCAGTTCTCTCTTAGCAAGTGTCTAACATAGTGTGATGCATTTGACAATCCACCTTGAGATTGCTGATTTAGAGACAGGATCCCCTTCTCTACCAGCTGCCACTGAAACTAAAAATTGGTTGGTCTTTCTCAGTGGTTTAGTTCTGTCCAGGTAAAACACGATTGCCCTACGGACATCTAAGGTGTGCGGGCTTCTTTCGGCTATGTTGGTAGAGTTCTGTAAGAAAGTAGGCAGTTCTATTGATTGGTTCACATGAAATTTGGAGATAAATTTAGGCACAAATCTAGGGTGAGTGTGCACAACCAGCTTATGTCTGAACTGTAACAAAAGGGTCTAGAATTGAGAGGGCTTGTAGTTCGCTAACCCTTCTAATAGAAGTGATGGGCACTAGGAAGGCTGTTTTATATGTAATATCCTGGAGACTTGCTTTATGCAAGGTTCAAATGGAGACCCCACAAGTCTGGTTAATACCACATTCAGGTCCCATCCGGGAGCTGGATTAGAAATGGGGGGGGGGATTATGTCTCTTTACCCCTTCCATGAAAGCCTTAATAACTGGTATTTTCCACCACAACACCTTCTGTTGTGATGCAGTGGAGGCTGAGAGGGCAGCTAAATGAACCTTAAGGGAATTAAAAGCCAGGCCCAAGTGAGTGAGTCAGGTACAATATAATGTGCGTAGGGGAGCAGTCAAATGGGGTCGACGCCCTTGAAATTGCACCAGATAACGAAGTGCTTCCATTTGCTGGAGTAGCAATATTGGGTGTTAGGTTTCCTTGCTTCCCTAAGTATGTCCATGCATCTCTAACTTTATGACCTCAGGAGCCAGGCCACTAAGTTCAATGTTTGCTGGCACGGGTGGACTGTCTGCCCCTTGCCCTCGACATGATGTACAGGCAAGGTAGCTTCACTGGCGGGGGGGGAGGGGGAGGAGAGAACATCCCCATCAGATGAGTGAACTAGGGTTGGCAGGCCCACATGGGGGGCCACCAACATCATGGTGACTGGTTCCTGGTGCATCTTGTGCACTATCTTGTTGAGTCGGGGGGTCAGAAGGGGAGCGTAAACAAATTTCCCTGACCATGTGATCCAGAGTCCGCTCCCCTTGGAACGGTTCTGGGGGTACCTGGAGGCATAGTCTTAGCATGGAGCGTTCTACAGAGTTGCGAACAAGTCGATCTCTGGGAACCCCCGTTCTGCGAAAACATTGAAGACGATGTCTGTGTAATCGCCATTCGAACTCCATGCGTAGTGGGAAATCTCTGCTGAGATGGAGTTCCCTTGGAACACGTTGAGACAACAGGAACATATGTTTGAAAGCCCATTTCCAAATGTTCTGGTACAGTTTGGACAGCCCTGTAGAATGAGTGCCGCCCTTTTTGTTTAGATAATACATGGCCGTGGTGCGGTCTGTGAGGATCAGGACCGTCTTCCCTTGCAGTTGTTTCCGGAAAGCTATCAGTGCCTTGAAAACTGCCAACAGTTCCAACAGATTTATGTGGTTGGATGTGATGTCTGACGACCAAAAACTCTACGCTGTTTGTTGAAACAGGATAGCTCCCCACCCTGTGAGAGATCCTTCTGTAGTGAGAGTGGCCTCCACTGCAGGGGTGGTGAAGAACTTTCCCTTCAAGAGGTTCTCTCTTGACCACCACCGCAGCGAGAGAACAAGGGCTGGCAAGACAACCACTAGATCGTCCCATTGTCCGCTGACCTGACACCACTGGCTGTTGAGCCACTCCTGCATTGGAAGCATGCGCAAGCGCGCGTGAGGGCCCAAATAAATGCAGGACGCCATCATTCCTAACAGTCGCATAGCCCTGCGTACCGTCAACTCTCGCCTGGCTACATAAGGAGGGATTGGAAACATGTTTTGGACCCTCTCATTGGAGGGGAAGACAAGGCTGTCCCTTGCTTGATTAGAGCCCCTAGGAACTGCTTAACTTGACTGGGATCTAAGCTGGATTTCATTTTGTGGATGGAGAATCCTAGGCTGAATAAAAGGTCTATAGTCCTTTGGGTATTTGACAGGCATGTCTCGTAAGAGTCCCCTGTTATGAGCCAGTCGTCTAGGTAAGGATAAACTGGGATGGATAGCCTGCGCAGGTCTGCTGCTGCCACTGCCTTTGTAAATACCCTTGGTGCGGAGGCTATGCCGAAGGGTAGTACTTTGAACTGATAGTGCTTGTCTTGTATCATAAACCTGAGGTATTTTCTGTGCGCCGGCAACATTTTAATTTGAAAGTATGCATCTTTCATGTCCAATGTTGCCTTGTAATCCCCCCATGTTTCACAAATTTGTTCGCTGGGCACAAATCTAGTATGAGGTGCATGGTGAGATCCTTTTTGGGTAGAAGGAAGTACACTGAATAAATACCCTTGTTTACCTGTGGAAGAGGTACGACTTCTATGGCGCCCTTTTCCTGCAGGGTCTTGACATCTTGTATAGGATGCGCAGATGTTCTGGCGTCAGGCGTCTCGAACATGGAGGTCTGAATTGGGGGCAGCGGCAGAATTCTATACAATACCCATGGGCGACGGATCTTGAGTACCCACTGGTCTGTAGTTATCCCCTCCCATGCTTGACCAGGGAGGCATGGGACGGGACCCGAATCTGTGGGTCATTTTTGGCCTGAGGCCGGGGAGCCTCGAGAGGTAGAATTCCAGCCCCTTCCTTTTCCACATTGTTGACCTCTTGGGGGATACGGTGTGGTTTAACTGGTGGTTCCTTGGGGAGAGGACCAATTATTTCCCAAGCCGTATTGGTTATGAGGGAAACGTTGGCGACGAAATAACGTCTCAATCCGCTTCCCCTCCTTGGGGAAGGCCTCTGGGTAATCTGAGCCAGGGTCTTGAGGGTGTCATGCTCTTTCTTAGCAGTCTCGAGCGCTTCGTCTACTGCTTCCCAAATAGATTAGTCTCTTCCACCGGCTTATTAGTGAAGCTGGAGTTTCTGGTTTGAAACCAGCGTTTCGTAACCACGCGTGTCTCTTGAAGAGGGTAACTTGAGCCAAGGACCTGCCAGCCATTTCTGCCGCATCCAAAGTATTCTTTAAAATACTGTGATTAACTTGTCTGCCTTCTGCTACCGTGGAGAGCAAGCAAGCCTGCAGCGGTTCAGGGACTTCTTGAAGGACCTCCTGTAGCATGGTCCATTGGGCGTTGGCATAACTGGCTAACAAAGTCATGTTATTTGCGATACGAGAGTAAAAAGCTGCAGCAGCCGTGACACTCTTCCCCAGAGGATAAAGCCTCTTGCACTCCTTGTCCGGGGGTGCCTCCCCAGTTGATAGGGGAACCCCCGCTCTTTTTCTGGTTGTAGTTACCACCAGTGAGTCTGGAGTAGCATGGCCCCTGATGTAAAGGGGGAGGGTGCTAGGATTTACTTCTCTAGTTAGGGTAGGTGTTAATAAAGAAAGGGCCAACCGCTTTTTGATCAAATTTAGCAGAGGAATAGCTTGGCTGGCCGGTGGTTTCTCTTTTGATGTCCTCGACAAAAATCAGCCTCTGGTACAGCTTCCTGGGTAGCAATGTGGAAATGTTCCGCTGCTTTCCTTAATATGGCGTTGTACGCCATTTGCTCGTCAGCCGGTGAGGCCTGTCGAGTGGGTGTGGTTGGGGGGTGAATCCAAGCACAAGGCATCAGGTTCCGGTTTTGGAGTAGGTGACTGCCAAGCCTGAGGATCACCCAGGTCAGAGTTGCCCCCCCAACCCTCTGTGGGATCGATATGAACATCCTCAGTGTCAGGAAAGGGACATTCATCCCGATTGTGTTGGTCCACAGGAACCTCATCTTCAGTGAGGTCACAAGTATTTCTTCTTCCTGAGAAGGAGCAAAGACTTTTTGAAGTTTAGCCACAAGAGGAAAGGGACTCTCTTCCTGAGGCCTCTTGGGCGTGGACTTCAGAGTTTTACAAACCTCTCTAACCTGTCCATACATCCCTCAAATTTCTCCCTGGTCCAAATAGATGCACCAGAGGAGTCTAGGGGTGGAAAAGGCTCTTGTAATGGATCTTCAGTCGCAGAACATCGAGAATTCTCCTTTAACGTCGAAGAAATCCCTCCTGTGCCTTCGGAAAAGCCCTTTCGGGGGACCAACGGTTGATGCAAGTCCTTTTGTCTGTCCATGGGCTTCTCTGTGGGTTCTGATGATTCCTTCTGCCTATCTCTAGATTTCGACGAATACCTAGGTTTGTTTTAGGTATCGACGAATCCCTTGACCGTTGCCTCAGATTATCCGCTGAAATAATCCCAGCGATGCTTTCGGCAACCTCTTCAGAGGTGGAAGGGTATCTAGAACGGTCCTGCGGTTGCACGGTTTTCAGCGGAACCAGAGCCTTCTCGACCATGGACGCCTTCTTCCGATGCGTCTCGACGGTCTCCTGAGTATTGGGGCAACGCCCTTTGATTTACAATGCCTGGTCACAAGGCACACCTGCGGTTGCGGGGAGGGCTGCCGAACCTGACGACCGCTGGGCGCAGCCGAAACATTGTGTGCCCGTTGGCGCTATGGATCATTTCGACTGTTTTGTCGAAGACATCCCAGGGGTTGTGTCTTTAGTGTGTAGAGTGTGTGCGCCCTTGTCGCCGGGAGTTTACAGTACCCATAGCAGGACCGGAGTCTTGCCTGACGGGGCCGGGGACGGACGACGTAGAGCGAGAATGCTCTGTCGAGAGGTCAGTGGCATCTGAATCGGAGGCCTGTTCGTCACTTAGCCCCTCGTCACAATCGGCGGTTGCGGCAGCGGGAGGACTAGACTCGGCCTGCGACATTCCGTAGGCCGCCCACCGCTTAACACAGCGCTCCTTTAGTGTCTTTAGACGCAGGAGCTTGCAAGCCGCACAAGCAGTCTTGTCGTGATTCAGGGGCAAACACCTATTACACTTACGGTGTTTATCCTTACAAGGAAATTTGGCCTTGAAAGAAGTGCAAAACCTAAACTGAGTCCTCTCCATAGCTGAGGAAAAATTTAGTGACAAAGAGACCGAGGGAACAAAGAGGAAAGGGAATGGCATTCTCAGAAAAGGAAATGTCCCCCCCGAGCCCACTCTCCCTACTGTGTCGGTCGGCCAGAAGGCCTGGATACGTGGTCGGCAGCACCGACCGGAACACTGTCCGTCGAAGGTCCATGGAACAAGCTTCAGCGTAGATCAGGAAACAGCCGTCGATGGAATGGACGGTAGGATAATAATTAATAACTTTAAAATATACGACCAAGGGTCGAGGATAACAATAGCAATGTCTCTGGACGAGCTCGGCATAAGGCGACCAGTATGCTGGCTGGAAAAAACCAATCTGAGGGACCTCGACGCATGACGGATTTTGGGTACACTACACGTCACGTAGATATCATGTTACAGGCACGCCCATGTCGACGTCCCCTTTCAATTCACAAAAGACAAGATGCAATACTCTGCGGTTACCACTGGATGTCGGACTATATGCACAGCATGTGATTCTAAGCACATTAACAAGCATCAGAAATATATATATATAGGAAGCAAAGTGACACAGAAAGCACAGACCTCGATTGGAAGAACTGCAGTGGAACACAAATGAGAGCCCACAGCCAGCAGTCCCAAGACAAGTATGAACACCAGAAGGTTCCCTGTGGAGTCACAGTCATGAACCAAATACCCATTTTTAAATATGTATGTGTTACGGACAAAAGTGGTACCTACTATAATTCACAAATACTAAGAATGTAGCAATACTTTACATTCTGTGCAGGGAGAAAAGAATACCAACTTCTTGCACTATTATATATCAACTACGAGAGCTGTGCATCACAGAACTGCTGCTTCATACGCGAATGACAAGTGTCCATTGCCTAGACGGGAACAATATTTTGGCTTTAATGCAACATCCGAAATGTGGCACTCGTTGCAGATGGCAATTGAAAAATAGCATTGGCCTAAAAGCATATGAAGTGCAGAGCATACAATGGGACTTTATGTGAACTTCATTTTTGCGATCACTGAAAATGCAGTTTTAAAAAGGCAGGTTTTGGTATCAAAAGACTGGTGCTTTCTTTTCAGTTCCTTCCACAGCCAGTTACTAGCTTTCAAGACCAAAGAGCAGCTATCCTGAAATAAGTTGTCCTAACAAAGCGGCAGTTTATCAACGACTGCATGTTTTATATACACAAACAATACACAGTGACCTTTCCTTCCTTACAAACTGTGCCCATCTCTCCCTCTTACGGGTGTGTAGTTACCTACCTCTCATTTCTAACCCATTTGTTCCACATGCGACCTTTCCACACTCGCTCGCTATTTTATTAGTGTTTTTTTATATTAAATGTTTTAAATTCCCCGGATTTCAACAAGCAATTAGCAGTCGACAGTCACACTGGCTGACATTTTGCATCATGCAGTGTGTCGGTATGTACCCCCAGTGTGGTGCAAGCAGATATTCATGTTTTCCTTCTGTTCTTAGTCTCCAGGATCAAGAGACAGCCAGACTCACTCAAACAAGTGGGGGGGAAGGGGGACGATGGATAGTGCTGACCCTCTATCTTACCTCGCAAGGCACACACCTCAATCCTTTCAAGGGGCAACTGTCCAAAGAAAGTGCAAATGATGCAAGGCACTGTTGGCGGATAGATCGTTCCCCCAAGATACACGTTACTAGGCTGCAAAGCACAGGATTACAATTTGTGTCCATTACTGGCACCCTTTTGCCCCAAGGTGACTGAGATGGAAATCGGGCTACCGTTTGGTTAGCGGGATTAGAAAGACTTCCTGATGGAAATTCAGAATGTCCAGTAGTGCTAGTGACCATGAAAACCAAAGCATTACAGAGTATGTTGTGCTGCGGTTCAGGGAGCTGACTTTACTAGAGTTAGCCCTCCACAGTCTGTACTAGAGTTTCTTCAGCTTTGCTGTACTAGGATGGTCTATCTCATCTGCCATGATCAACCTCTGGCATCCTTGGTGACTAAGTAGTAGGGAATGTAGGCAGTTCCTTTCAGGGCTGCCTGGGCACTCTATGCAGGGTATTATGGGATGTGTTCCTCGTTAATGTCCACTGACATAACAGCACTCATCTGGCGCCCATTTTAAACATACGCCATCCATCAGGCTCGGACATGGTACACATGAGCCTCAATGGAGGGGGTTTGGGGGGGTCAATGAGGTATGCACTGGGTCTGAAAAGGCTGGTGATCGTGAATGTGGGTGTAGCAAGAAGATTTTGTATTTGTTATGGGACCCCCAGGAATCTGACTTGTCTGATATAAGGGTGGAAAATCTAAAACAATGCAAGGTATACTTTTGGACCCTTCTCAATACCTCCCATTATTACCAGGCCTTAAAACAGAGTATTTCTTATCGGGATACCATTAGGGCAGTAGAGAATTAACCTTTCTTTCTGTGCTGATCGAAAACAGCAAGGAGTTGTCACTGCAAATAATTGCCGATCATTTAAGCAGGATTGCTAATAATTTTTCTTTAATTTAGCAATCTCGACTAATCAATTTTGCAAAACTACTTCATGCCCTGCAGTGGGTAGCAATCGGAACAACAGTCCCTTGCAGCTCACTGCCGATGACGAGAACAGGGAGTTCTGTCAACACCTACTATTAGGTTTTGTTAATTTACAGTCATGCCTTTAAAATTGATCTAATCACAGAATGGGAGTTTAGTCCCTAGTAAAGGCATGACTGTAAATTAACAAAACCTAATAGTATGTGTTGACAGAACTCCCTGTTCCACCTGATGAACTACAGGAATTACAATATCTTAGTGACGGACATTTAATATTTGCACCGCAGTTTCGCATATAAAGGACATATTAGTAGAGAATATAACAAATCATCCACGTCATGCCGTAAACAAATGCAGCTGTTCAAACTTCAATTCTTTTATCCTGCAAAGTCCCTTTTGGAAAAAGTAGGTTGTACCTCAGGCGAATGAAAACTCCCTTTCTTCTTGCAGCATTAAACAAGAGCATATATTTTGACGGTCCAGATCTTTCTTCCTGAGATAACCCGCAATACTGTTTTTTAAATGAGATTCACAAGCCTCTCTCAATTTGTTTTAATTTTAGGAAGACCTTTAAAGAGTCTCCATGGCCTCATCTCCCACCCCCGCCCCACCTGCTTTACCAGGGAGATAATCCGCCAGGCCAAGCTGGTTAAGTGTTACACGTATATAATTCAGCCATTTCAACTTATGTTGTACATCTGAATCTAGAATGTTCTGAATTAATGACCTTGCCAGCGACAGAGCTGGATTGCTCAAATGCGCAGGTAGTAGAATAGCGGTTGAAGGTGAATTCGATCTAAAACAAGCATCATGCTACATTCTTGATGCGGTATAAAACCAGGGAAGCACCGATTCACACCAATTCTTCTAAGGAATTCCTCTGGATAGCCAACGGCATCTGGTGCCCCCAAACAGCTGCTCCATATGTGGCCATCAATAGAGACTTTGCTTTGTAAATACGTAAGGCATGACCAACTGGGAACTCGCCCATGTCGTGCCCATAGCACAATTTAGAGCCATTTATTAGAGATGGTAGATGGTGACCTCTTACGTGAAGTATGCAAATTATGGCATTGCAAGGAAATTGATGTGTTTACTAGGAGCATAAAAACTTGTGTGTCGTGAAAAATGCATAGGCTACAACGGCACTCAGACATCTGAGGGGAAGGATTAGAATGAGGACTACATCCAATGGTGTAATTAATTAGCACAGCACTACAAAATGTGAATGCCAGCAGTTTGGTTGGAGAAGGGAGGTATTAAATGTTATTTAAGGGCAAGGCCCATATTTTATTTGGGGATTGGGAGGGTAGAGATCGGTGATGATTGTGGAGAGATCATCTCGGATACCGCTGGTCACACACCCCTTGGGCCAGCTCTCTGGGAAGTTACTGTTAAGCTTTCTTTTTAGCTGGTTTCCAAGATCGTAATTTTAGAAAACATTCTATTGTCCTCGACAGATACTGCCAAAAGCATGCTGTCAGAGCATTACTTTACCAAATGATAGATTTTTCAGTGAGCAAACAACAAACTTTACTAATGTAGACATGATTGGCCTTACAATGCAGCTGGTGATTTTCAACAATACCCTACCATACACCTGTACAAACTGACAAAAAAATGCCCAGGAGAATAGAAACTGACATACATCCCACACTGCCGTCACTGCTTAGGGCGCTTTGGGGGTGAATTCCATTATGAGCATCTGAAGGCTCATTTATTGGGACCCTCTACCGATACTTATTTCTTTGTCCTATTTTGGGGTCTCTCATTCATGTTGGTGGTCTGAGGGGATTTTGCTGAAGTCCCCCTGCCACTACATTAAGGCCCTCGTGCACAATCGTGTGCAAAGCAAGACTCCCTGAGACTACAACACCCAGGGACTCTGCCTGCAAGTGTGGAAGCCATCTGGAGAATTGTCTGGGGGACATGTCACAATGACTGCATTATTCAGTTTTCACTGCAACTAAAGGCCAAAAGCGGCACATAGTAGCTCCCTGTTTGAGCCCGTTGGGGCAGGAAAGGGCCTTTGGCCGGAAACCCTGCTCAAGACAGGACCTCACCAAGCTCGCCCTTTAAATGTTTTCTGCTTCCATTCATAGGTATCCTTCCACCCATTTATAATGGTCACCGCTTCAAGTCTTCTATACTGCTCCTTTTGGGCATTTCTGCCGCTGTCAACAGGGTCGAACATCTCTTACTCAATCTCCAGGACCTTGGGTTCCTGCTCTTGCCTGGATCACATCCTATCTGAAAGTACGATCATTACAAATTTCTGAATTCTCAAACCTCTGACCCCACCCCTCTCCCTGTTGGTATATCACCCCCCAACCCCCACACCCCAAGGATCAGTCCTTGGGACTACTGGTCTTTACCCTCTATACCTCCGCCCTAAAAATACATCTCATCCTGTAGCTTTCATCATCACTTTTTTGCTAAGGATACAAATATTTTTCTCTTTTCCCTCATTCACCACCGCCATCTCAGAACGTGAGACACGCTGTCGCACTGCAATTAGTCACTGAATAGCTCTCCGTTGCCTCATGCTGAACTCTTCAAAAACAGAACTGCTACCAATGATACCCCTTCCCTCTGCTCCCCATTATCCATTCTCCTTCCCCGCTCCTTCTCCCTCAGCCAAGGCTCGCAAGCTTGGAGTTCTCTTTGATAGAGACCTTTAACTGCAACAATTCATTCCTACCACTGTCCCTGCTGCTCGTATTAACCTCAACATTCAGGAAATGTTTTCTTACTAAACTAATACTAAAGTTTACTCCTTCCTCCCTCTAGACATCCACAACTTTAAGAAAAATGCACTCTCTGCAACCTACCTAGATCCTCCTTTATTTGAGAACTGTGAAAGCTAACACGTGTACTGCTCTGAAAGATCTGTGAAGGTCAGCACATACACTGCAGTTGGAAGAAATTATAAAAATGTAGCACACCTATTGCACTTGAAACTCTGGAGGCCGGCACTGGTATTGTACTTAGAACTGTTTTAGTAGGACAGATCGAAGAGTGGGCAGTGTGTGACATTAAATGGACCTGGGAGGGGACATCTTGTGTTGCGCCTTATGTTTGCCTGCCCTTTACACTCGAAGATATATGTTGGTAACCCTCCACTGCACTTATTAAGTTAACCATTGTAACGCACAGTGGCTATATTCCTGTATCCTTGACATCGCTTCTAGTAGACTCCTGTTGGTAGCGTTTATAGGGCTCGGAAGATATGGAGTAAGACTATAAAGGTAACCAGTCTATTGCATTTAGGGAACCAGATTATCCTAGATGCTATGATAGCCTGTCTGTCTCGCCTGGAAGATGTTCTAGGGCAGCCAGTATATTGTGCTTAGTAGATTTGAGGGTAGTCTTTACATAGTGCCTAGAAGAGTATATGAGGGTAAAGGGCTCTGGGACCGAAGGCAGGCCCGGCAGGAGAGCACTCCAGGGTTGCCAGCTGAATTGTGACAAAATGGTTGGGTCTGCAACTCATTTCAGAAACAACAAAAAAGGGGTCTGGGACCCATATGTGAAAAGCCGAAGTAAAGGGGGCTGGGACACAAAGCAGTCCCTGGCAGTAGCGTATACCAGGGCTGCCAGCTGAATGGTGCAGCAGTCTTCAAAGACAGTACCTGGGTGAAGGGCGAACCGGTTGGCTGTCCCGGAAGAGAAATTGAGGGGAAGAGAGATTGCCCTTGACCAAGTTGGAGGAGGAAAAACTGAACTAGCGCCTGGCAGGAGAGTATACCAAGCAGGCTGGGAGTGATCAGAAGCTGGTGAACTATATATTGTGAATACTGTTAGCATTGTAACCAGGGGAATAGAATCATTCCACCTGGTACTGTTTGTAAGAATCCTGAGAAGCCACGAGAAGAGAGATATCCTCTTGGTACTGTGAACTTTGGGGAGAGCAAGGAGAGCGGAAACCTCTTGGCACTGAAAATACTGTGACCAGGAGAAGGGAGTCATCCCCCCTGGCACTACCTAGAGATCTTTTTGTTGGACCTTTGAACTTTTTTGCTTTGATTGAACCTGGAACTTTATATAAGGCTTTTTCAGGAGTACTGAAATCTGGAGAAGAGAGTCATTGTCACAGGCGAGGTTCCCACATACAATTAGACATTGGCCAGAGGAAAGGAGACATTCCTCTGGAACAAGAAGTCCCTTTAGCCGTTACAAGTGTGAGGGTTGAAAATAGGTGTTTTGACACAGGATGGTAGACTATTTTGATGGGAAAAACTGACAGAGTTCTTAGTCTTTTTGTTGAGGTAGGGCAACCCCTCTTAGTCATAGGGACAGGTAGAGGTTTCCCTTATTTCATTTTGAATAAATATTCATAACAAGTATGCCACTCATGCGTTCGCGTCATACTTCTGCACTATTGCAATATATGGGATACATTACTCACCGTAATCTTATTTCTGATGTTTGCATCTGCTTAGATTCACATGCTGTGCATAGACCGACATCTAGTGGAAGCTGCAGGGTATTACAGTTGTTTCTGAAACTCAAAAAGGGACATTGACAGGGCGTGCAAGTAATACTATCACTAGTGTGACGTCCAATGTATCCATGATCCTTCACGCTTCGAGGTCCCTCCAACTGTTATTTTTCTGACATGAGGTAGCATGGAGTGTAGCAGGAGTAGTTGTATCCAAGCAGATAGATATCAAACAAGATCATGAGCATCCATGCGCCTTCTCTCCGAGGGGGAGGAAGGGTGGGCGCATGTGAATCTAAGCAGATACAAGCATCAGAAATACGATTACGGTGAGTAATGTATCCCTTCTGAGGCTTGTGGAATCTGCTTAGATCACATGCTGTGCATAGATTAGCGAGCAGTGTTAGAAGGTGGTGGAATGTGAGAAGGTTCATGGGTGAACATATGTCTTAGAACCGCTTGTCTCACCTGTCTGTCTTGGAATGAGTGTCAATGCAGGAATGCTGAGTGAAAGTGTGTATTGAGCTCCATGTAGCCACTTTGCAAATGCTGTCTAGAGGGACATTTGCAATGAAAGCCAGAGTGGCACCTGTGCTCCTTGTGGAGTGAGCTCAGGGCGTAAAAGGCAGTGTCTTGTTCAATAGGGAATAACACGATTGTATACATCTGACTATCCACCTGGAGATGGCATTCTTTGAAATGCAGTCTCCTTCTCTGCCTGGTGCTAAGGAGTCAAACAGTTGATCTGTTTTTCTTAGCGGTCTGGTCTTGACTACATAGTAGAGGGCCGCTCTTCTCACATCTAGTGTATGGAGTTTTACCTCAGCTGAGGTGGTGGATTCCTGAAAGAAAGCCGGTATCTTAATACACTGGTTTATGTGAAATTTAGAGATGAATTTAGGGGAGAACCTAGGGTGAGTATGTAAAACCAGCTTGTCTGTGTACAACAAAGAAAGGATCCTGCACTGATCATGCTTGTATTTCACAAACTCGTCTTATGGAAGTGATAGCCACTAAGAAGGCAGTGTTTTAAGACTAGACTTATGCATCGGCTCGAAGGGAGGTCCCGTGAGCTTAGAAAGTACAACGTTGAGATCCCATCCTGGCGGTGGATTAGAAATTGGAGGGTGAAGTCTCTTTACCTCTTCCATGAATGCTTTGATGACAGGCACCTTTCACCAAAAGACCTTATTGTGGGAGGTGGTGTAGGCTGTCAAGGCCGCCAGGTGGACCTTTAAAGAGTTGAATACTAACCCCGAATCTAGCAAGTGTAGCATATAATTTAGAAAGTGGGATGAAGCACATTCTATGGGGTTAATTTTTTGAGACTGGTTACAAATTACAAATCTCCTTCACTTGTCGAAATAATAGTGCCTAATGTTAAGCTTTCTTGGTTCCTTCAAGATATCCGTAGACTGTGGTAGATTAAGCTGTCCAAACTCTGACTTCAGGAGCCATGCTGCCAAGTTCATTGAGTGAGGTTGAGGGGGCACTTAATCCCCCGTGCTGAGTGAGCAGATTGTACGGGCACAGGAGTTTGATGGGATCGCACATCGCCAGTTTGCGCAGATGTGTATACCAGGGTTGTCTTGCCCACAAAGGAGTAACTAGGATGAGCGTCAGCTATTCCTTGTGTATCTTGTTCACCACCTTCCTCATGAGAGGTGTTTGGAGGTGCGGGGGGAGGGGAGAACATTTCCCTGACCAGTTCATCCATAGGGCGTTCCCCTTGGAGTCTGGCTGGGGGAACCTGGACGCAAAATCTGGGCATTGACTGTTTGCTTGTAGTGAACAAGTCTCTTGTGGGGAAACCCCATTGGGAGAAGAGGTGTTATATGAACCCTGTGTGTAGTTGCCACTCGTGCTCTTCTGGTAGGGGATCTCTGCACAATGAGTCTGCCAGAGAGTTGAGTTCCCCTGGAACGTGCTGGGACGATAGGAACATTTTCTGTTTGAGTGGCCATTTCCAATTTTTTTGTGCAAGCCTGGATGATTTTGGAGAACATGTGCCCCCTGTTTGTTGATGTAAAACATCACTGTAGTGCTGTCTGTCACGACTTTGACAGATTGGTTCGCTAGGTACTGGTGCTTTACTGGTTAGCTAGGTGAACTTCGAATGCCTGAAGGGCTTTGAATACTGCCAGTAGTTCTAGCAGATTGATGTGGTTCTTTGCCGCCGCACGAGACCACAGACCCTGAGCTTTGTGGTGAAGGTAATAAGCCCCCCACCCCGCGAGTGAGGCGTCTTTTGTGACAATCGCCTGCACTTATTTTCTCTTGTCTACCAGTGAAGATTTTGTACAAGTGTTGGCGAAACGACCACTAGACGTCCCACTGACCACTTGCCTGAGACCACTATTTTGCCAACCACTCCTGCATGGGTCACAGGCGCGCGTGAGGTACCAGGTAAGACATGCATTACTTACCGTAAAAGCATTTCTGATGATTGTATCTGCTTAGATTCACATGCTGTGCATATAGTCCGACATCCAGTGGTCACCGCAGAGTATTGCATCTCGTCTTTCGGGGACCGAAAGGGGAAGTCGGCATAGGCATGTCTGTAACACTATCCCTATAGTGACGTGTAGTGTACCCAAAATTCCTCATGCGCCGAGGTCCCTCCGATTGTATTTTTTCTGCCATGAGGGAGCCTTATGACCAAAGTGAGCGAGTACAGAAAAGAGAAAAGTAATAGGACGTCTATGTTCCTTCCATCCGAACTGGGAGGAACGGTGGGCACATGTGAATATAAGCAGATACAATCACCAGAAATGCTTTTACGGTAAGTAAAGTAGGTCTTCTGATGTTTGGTAATCTGCTTAGAATCACATGCTGTGCATAGACTAGCGAGCAGTACCAGGAGTTGTAGGTGGGTTGTGAGAAGGAACAGTACAGAAAATATGTCTTAGTACTGCTTGTCCCATCTGGGAATCAGATCTAGAATGGGCATCTAGACAATAGTGTTTTGAAAAGATGTGTACAGAACTCCAGGTTGCGGCTTTGTAAATGGACTCAAGGGGAACATCTGCAATGAATCCTATGGATGCCCCGGTGCCTCGAGTAGAATGTGCTCTAGGCTTTAAGGGCAGTTCTCACTTAGCAAGAGTGTAACAGAGTGATGCATAGATGAATTTCCCTGACCATGTTATTCAGAGTCCGTTTCCCTTGGAGCGGTTCTGGGGGTACCTGGAGGCATAATCTATGGCATTGGGAGTTCTCCAGAGTTGCGAACAAGTTGATCTCTGGGAAGCCCCATTCTGCAAAAACGTTGGAGACAAGGTCTCCGTGTAATTGCCATTCGTACTCTGCGGGTAGAGGGAAGTCTCTGCTGAGTCCGCCTGCCAGCAGACTGAGTTCCCCTGGTACATGTTGTGATAAAAGGAACATGTGTTTGAGAGCCCACTTCCAGATGTTCTGGAGCAGCTTGGGCAGACCTGGAGAGTAAGTGCCCCCCTGCTTGTTCAGGTACTACATGGCCGTGGTGCTGTCTGTGAGGATCAGCACCGTCTTTCCTTGCAGGTGTGTCTGGAAGGCCTTCAGTGCTTTGAAGACCAACAGTTCCAGAAGGTTTATATGGTTGGAGGCCACACTCTAAGTCCAAACTCTGTGCGCTGTCTGATGGGATAGGTGAGGGCCCCTCCCCACCATCCTTTGAGGGATGAGTCTGTGGTTAGAGTGGCTTCCACTGCGGGGGTGGTGAAGGAGTTCCCCTTCACAAGGTTCTCCCTCGACCACCACTGCAGTGAGAGAACCAGGGCTTGCAAGACAACCACTAGATCGTCCCATTGTCCGCTGGTATGACACCATTGGCTGGTGAGCCACTCTTGCATTGGGTGCAGGCGCGCATGAGGAACCAAGTAAATAGAGGACACCATAATTCCCAGCAATCGCATGGCTTTGCGTACCGTCACCTCTCGACCGGCTACATATTGGGATATCTGAAACAGCATGTTTTAGACCCTCTCGTTGGAGGGGAAGACGAGGACGTCTTTTGTTCGAATTAGAGCCCCTAGGAATTGCTTGACCTGGCTGGGATCTAGACTGGACTTCTTCTCGTTGATGGAGAAGCCCAGGTGGAACAAGAGGTCTATAGTCTTTTGGGTATTTGAGAAGCATGTGTCGAAAGAATCCCCTGTTATGAGCCAGTCGTCGAGGTAAGGATAAACCGGAATTGACAACCTGCTGAGATGAGCCGCTGCCACTGCCAGTGCCAGTACTTTCGTGAATACCCTTGGCGCTGAGGCTATACCGAACGGTAGCACTTTGAACTGATAGTGTCTGCCTTCTATCATGAATCTGAGGTATTTCCTGTGCGCTGGCAACATTGAAATATGAAAGTATGCATCTTTCATGTCCAGTGTTACCATGTAATCCTCCTGTGATACTTCCTGCAGAGTCACCATACAACATATTTGAGGTTTTACAAATTTGTTCGCTAGGCGCAGATCTAATACAGGGCACATAGTTAGATCCTTTTTGGGTACAAGAAAGTACACTGAATAAATACCTTCCTTTACCTGTGACAGAGGCACGGCCTCTATGGCTCCTTTTTCCAGCAGCGATTCTACTTCCTGAAGAAGGATGAGGTGGTGTTCTGGTATTAGACGTCTTCCCTTTGGAGGTCTGAATGTCGGGTTCCGGCTCAATTCAATACAATAACCATGGGCAATTGTTGACAGTACCCAACGGTCTGTGGTGAGTCCCTCCCATGCCTGGAGAAAGGCCCCCACCAAGGAAGCATGGGAGGCACGGGTCATTTAGCAGTGGCGGCCGGGGATCCTCTAGGGGTAGGGCTCCCCGCCCCCCTCCTTTGCCACAGCGTTGGCATCTTTGGGCATACTGTGTATTGTAATTACTGGTTCCGTGAGGGGAGGACCAGATGTTGCCTGAGGCATTCTGCTGCTGGGACTGGTGTTGGCCACGAAAAAGGTGTCTATTGCTAGATCTGCGCCTGTTGGAGGGCTTAGAGATCTGGTCCAAGGTCTTTAAGGTCTCATGTTCCTTCTTTGCTGTTTCCAGGGAGTCATCCACCGCCTTTCCAAACAAGTTGGAGTCCTCCAGGGGTTTATTAGTGAGGGACGCCCGAGTCTCTGGCTTAAAACCAGAGTTTCTAAGCCATGCATGTCTTTTGAGGAGTACGCCTTGGGCTAGGGAACGCCCAGCCCTTTCCGCAGCATCCAGGTTTTTTTTAATGATGCTTTGGTTCACTAGGGTGCCTTCGGTAACTGTGGCCAAAAGACGGGTGCAAAGTGGTTCAGGAACTTCCTGTAGGCCTTTGTGTATCAGGCCCCACTGGGCATCAGCGTAACTGGCCAAAAAAGTTGCATTGTTGGCAATATGCGTAGTGAAAGTCGCCAAGGCCGTATCCCTTTTCCCAAGTGCATAAAGCCTCTTCCCTTCTTTATCAGGGGGTGCTTATCCGGTGGATAGAGGAACCCCCGCCCTTTTCCTCGTGGTGGTCACCACCAGAGAGTCTGGGATGGAGTGACCTCTAATATATAGAGGATCAGAGGGGGAGGGGCTGAAGAGTTTCTCAATCCTTGGGTTAACACCCCTGACCAAGGCTGGTCTAGACAAAGAGGGCGCAAGACGCCTTTTGATGGAGGCGAGGAGGGGAATGGCCTGGCTAGTCGGTGGCTTTTCTTTAATAATTCTTTCCACAAAATCGATCTCGGGGGTAGTCTCCCCAGTATCGATCTCAAAGTGTGCTGCAGCCTTGCGTAGCATGGCATTAAAAGTGAGCTGATCGTCCACAGGCGAAGGCTCCCTAACAGGAGTAGTCTGTGGGGAGGCTAAATCCACAGTATAAGGGTCAGGTGACAAAGGAGACTGCCATGGCTGTGGGTCACATGTATCGGGGTCTACCCCCCCATCCCTCAACGGGATCGCGTAAGTTCCCCAGAGTCCATGATTTGGTCTTCTTCCTGAATGTCCACATAAGGGTCCTCTTCAGTAAGGTCATGTGTAGATTTCCTCATCCTGGGGGTCGAAAAGTCTTGGGAACTTGGCTTGAGGGCCCCAAGGGTCTCCATCCCTTGGCCCTCTAGGTGTGGTCAGGTCAGAACAGAACAAACCTATCCATCCTATCCATACAGGTCTCAAATCTCTCCCTGGTCCAATGGGAGGACCCAGAAGGGTCTCACTGTGGAAAAACTTGTTCTTCCTCCTCTAAACGTTGAGATATCTCCCACAAAGTGGAGGCAATCCCCCTGTCGCCCTCTGAGAAACCTTCTTGTGGGCCTACCGGTGGAGGAGTGTTTCTGAGTCTCTCCTTCGACCGAGGGGAGGGTTCTGACGCTCCCGACGCACCTACGCTAGGTTTCGGCGTCTCCTTTGCTTTCTCAGTAGGCTTCAGCGATTCTTTCGCCCGCCGTTTGAGTATCATCAGAGACTATTCTCATGATGCTCTCGGCGACCATCCTCCCAGCCGGGAGCTGATCGAGTGAAGTTTTCGGCAGAGGACGGAACCTTACCGTCGGCGGATGCCTTCTTTCGATGCGTCTCTCCGGCGCCTGGTACTTTGGGGGTAGCGCCCTTAGTATTTATAGGCCCAGTCGCTAGGCGCGATTGCGATCGGCGGGGACCGCCGGCTGGGACTTAGTCGAGGAATGGCCGGGGGTTGTGTATTTTGTGACGTGTAATTGTCCGTCACCGGGGTGTACATCCCCCCCCAAAGCAGGGCCAGAGACAAACGCCGCAGAGCGAGAGCACTCCTTCGAGAGGTCTACAACCTCCATTGCGGAGGTTGTGTCGTCACTAACCCTCTTCACATTCAGCGGTTGCGGCGGCGGGTGAGGAATCAGCCTTCGACATCGCGTAGGCTGCCCACCGTTTGACCTTGCTCACCTTCAGAGTTTTAGGGCGGAGGAGCTTGCAGGCCGTGCAACCAACCTAGTTGTGCTCGAGGGGTAAGCAGCGGTTACACCGCTTATGTCCATCTTGCCTTTACAACCCGGGCCAAATTTAAATGGAGTCCTCTCCATAGCTGAGGATGTTAACCAGTGACGACGACCGAAAAGGAAAGGTAGGAGAAAAGGGAAAGGCATTCATTCTCAGTATGAGACAGGGTTGGCAGCGCCGATGGGATCACCGTCCGTCGAAAGTCTTGTCTCAACGGAGATCCGGAACGGCCAAAGAGAGGGCCGGTAGGTGGTTTATAAGACAATATTTAAACAAATTGACCAAAGGTTGAAGGGACAAAGGCAATGTCACTTTATGAGCTCCGCTTAAGGCGACTAGTATTCTGGGTGGAAAAAAACAATCTGAGGGACCTCGGCGCGTGAGGGATTTTGGGTACACTGCACATCACTATAGGGATAGTGTTACAGACATGCCTATGCCGACGTCCCCTTTCGGTCCCCGAAAGACAAGCTGCAATACTCCGCAGTGACCACTGGATGTCAGACTATATGCACAGCATGCGTTTCTAAGCAGATTAACAAACATCAGACATGCAAGATGCCATCATGCCTAAGAAACGCATAGCTTTGCGCACCCTCATCTGGCGGCCGGCCTGTTAATGCGGTATTTGCAGTAACATGTTTTGGACTCTTTCCTCTGACGGAAAGACCAACCCCTCTTGTGTATTTATAACAGCCCGTAGGAACTGTTTGGTTGTGCTTGGCACTAGGCTTGATTTTTCTCGTTGGAGAAGCCCAATTGAAAGAGAAGGTTTTTTATTTTATTTTGAAGTCAAACAAACACACTGCAACTGTTTCAAAACATAGAAAGCATCATAGTCCAGCACATTTTCATTAGAACTCCCCAACTCCCCCCCCACCACCCCTTAAAACTAGAGCCGTTTCTCACATGTCATTTACAGGAGCATCATTGGGTAGCACAGTACTTAGGCAGTCATCATCCGGGTCCTCTGTTCCGTTGTTACCCTGATGAGTTTGCCATAGAGGCCACCAATTGCCGCCAGGCCAGCAAGGGCCCTACTTCCTCCTCGCCCCCCCCCCCTGGTGACCGCTTCAAACCAGACTACAGATTCAGCTTCTGCCACCTCAAGAGGTCCGCCCACCATAGCTCCATCCTAGGTCTGTGGGCCGCCTTCCAGCCCATGGCAATCCTGCGCTTGGCCAAAACACAAGCCAGGTTCTTCATCTTGCTTATGTGTTTTGAATGCCGGGGGCTAGGAAAAAGCCCAAGCATGCATGACCAGGCCGAGTCCACATCCAGCACCACCCCCCCACCAGCCAGTTTCGTCTTAACCTCGTCCCAAAATCTGTGCACTTCCGGGCAAGCCCAAAACATGTGTAGCAGTCCCGCATTCACCTCCCCACACCTGGGGCATTGCTGCGTAGCTGGTCCCCCAAACGTTGCAATCTTCCCAAGAGTTAAATAAGCCCTGTGGGTAACGTACAATTGAAGCTGTTGGAATCTCGCATTTCGGGACACCTTTTTATGATACCTCTGGGTCCATTCCCATTGCCCGTCTGTCATGGGTCCTCCCACCTCCTCCTCCCAATCTTGTCTCAATTGAAGCAACTCCTTCCCTGCCCTTACTCGCAGGAGCTCGTATATCCTCGATATTTCGTGCCCGCCCTCCGATACATCATACATGGTTTCCAGGGAGCAGTCAGGGTCTTCCGCTAGCACGGTCTCAGGCCATCTTTCTCTAGTCTTTTTCACAAGCCTAGTGTAGGTTATATATTGGCCACCATGTACCCCCGTCTCTTCCTGCAACATCTGAAAGTCCAATGCCTCCCCTTCCTGCCATATGTCCCCGAGGGTGGGCAGGCCTACCTGTTCCCAGTATCTACGGACCGATCCAAGTAGTTGAGAGTCGCTCCCGCACAGCACCGCCAAAGGGGCCTGCTGAGAGTACGGCTCTGAGTCCCCCCCCCCAATCTTCCATGTCCTGTGCCAGATCTCCCAGCCCAGCCTCAGTAGCTGCCCCCTGCCCACCAGTTTGTCTCTGCACAACCACACCACCTCCATCAGAAAGTATGGGGCTGAATCTCCACGCAGAAGCCTAGCTTCCGCCGAGTCTTCAGCTGAAAGCCACCTGGCCACGTACTGCAGCTGCCCCGCCAGGTAATAGAGTTCAAAATGAACAGGCCTATCCCCCCCTGTCACATGGGTTCTGGAGCTTCCACAGAGCAACCCTATTCCTAGAGCTGCCCCACACGAAACCCCTACACACGCTATGAAGTTTCGCAAATAGGCTACTAGGTATCAAAAACGGGACATTCACGAAAAAGTGCAAGAGTCTAGGCAGGACCACCATCTTGAGCAAGGCCGCCCACCCCATCATGGTCAGGGGCAATCTAGACCAGAATACCATGCTGTTCTTGATCCCCTCTATCGCCTTTTCCGTGTTATGCTTGTGTTCTGCCTCAACCTTGTGGTAAATATTTATTCCCAAATACCTAAATGTCACGGGCTGCCATGGTATTGGCAGGACATGCAGCCTCTGTACCGGGACATTCCTGTATCTGCCCAAAGGAAAAACACTACACTTTCTAGGGTTCACCGATATGCCCGAGAGGGTGGCGTACCGTTCTATTACCTCCAGCACACACTGCAGGTTTTCTTCTGGATAACGCAAATAAAGGAGCTAATCATCCGCATATAGTGATATCAGGTGCCCTCCACTGACCGTGCTTATGCCCACCTCCCCATATTGTTGTCGCAGGCATATTGCCAGCGGCTCTAATGCCTGTATATATAGCATGGATGACCAGGGGCATCCCTGTCTGGTCCCCCTGCATCTGAGACTGTGTACCCTGTTTTGACTCTCGCCATCGGGGTGCTGTAAAACAACTGGACCCATCTGAGGTATCCAGGTCCCATTCCGTACCCCTTCAGGACCGCTTTCAGCCAGGGCCATCGTACCCAGTCGAAGGCCTAGACCGCGTCTGACGACACTATAGCCAACTCGCCCGTGTCCTCCTCAGTTTGGTCAATGATATGGTGTAGCCTCCTGTGGTTATCGGTGATGTTCCTGCCTGGAACATATCCCGTCTGATCTGGGTGTATCAGATTCCCAATCACCTTCTTCAGTCTATTAGCCAGCACAGCCGTAAGTATTTTGCTGTCCTGGTTAAGCATGGACAACGGTCTTTAAGACCCGCACTCAACGGCCGGCTTGCCTGGTTTCAAGAGTGGGATGATCACAGCCTCGCGGAGGGACAATGGGAGTTCCCCCGCTCATAGGTCTTGTTGAAAGTGGCAAGCAGTGGCTGAAGCAGCTCTTGCTTGTATGTTTTGTAGAACTCGCTGGGCAGCCTATCCGAACCAGGCGCCTTGCAAGTGGGCAAATTCTGAATCACTACCTCCAGCTCATCCGAGGTGACGGGTGCGTCTAACTCTGCGCGTTCTAGGTCATCCAGGGTGGGCAGTTCTACGTCCTCCAATGTGTCCAGTATGTCTTGACACATATCCTCCCCCGTGTCCTCATACAAGTGTCTGTAAAACTTAAGGAACTCCTCATTTACCTCTTTCTGGGTGTTGCATATGCAACCTCTCTCATCCTTAATCTCACTGATCACCGAGCGGGGGGGTCTCACTCTTATACAGCCAGGCCAGCAGTCTGCCCGGCTTGTCGCCCCCTGCATGTATCCTCTCCGTATATTTCCTGTAATTGAGTCTGCATAGTCTATCCCAGAGTGCGCTGCAGGACAACTGTAGCTCCTTTACTTTGGTTCTGTTATCATGAGCGGTGCTCCCGCAACGCGTGAGATCCTCTAGCTCCCATTCCACCTCTTGGAGTTCCCTTTCGACACCCCCCTGTAGCCCCTTAGCTTTGGAAATGGCTACCCCGCACACCCCCACCTTAAACGCTTCCCAGTGTGCCCACAGAGCTTATGCTTCCCGTATTTATATCAAAGTATTCTTCGATGGCATCCCTCAGGCCCTCCCGAAACCCCTCGTCCTGCAGAGCCTCGGTCCTGAGTCTCCATGTAGGGATCCGCGGTCTTGGGGGCTGGTGTCTCCAGTCTACCACCAAGGGCGAATGGTCAGATAGTATTCAGGCCTTGTATTCCGCTCCTTCTATGTCTCTCACTATCTCGGCTGTTACAAACATGTAATCTAACCTTGTGTGCAAATCATGTGGCGCTGCGTAGTGTGAATACTGCCTATCCGTGGGATGCAGCCTTCTCCACGCATCCTCTAGGCCTAGGTCTTTCAGAAAGGTACCCAGCGCTTTGGCCGCCGGTGCCGTTTTCCCTACCCTGTCCTTGGACCTTTCCATTCTGGGATTCACGGTACAGTTAAAGTCCCCCCCCCCCCACACTACCGTGCCCCCTGCCAGGGGGCCAAGTTTACTGTAGAGGGTCCTAAAGTAAGCCGCTGTGTCGTTATTGGGGGCGTACAAATGTATGATATGCACTTCCCTGTTTTCCAGGAGACCCGTTACCACCACCATTCTACCCTCCGGGTCCAACGTAGAATCAAGCACCCGAAACGGCACGAGGCGCCACCCAAGTAATGACCCCTCTAGCATACGCCGACCCCACAACATTGCCCTTCCATTTTCTCCTGACCACCTCCAGCCTTTCCCTAGTGAGGTGGGTCTCCTGCAGCAGGGCTATGTCTACACGCATCCTCTTTAAGTACAACATCACTTTGTTACGTTTCAGGTAGCTGTTAAGGCCCCGTACATTCCAGGTCACAATTCTGAGATTACCCGATGCCATCCGGTCAGACTATCCCCATCCCATCCCTTCCCATAATGCTCCTCATGCTAGTTCGTTTCCTGGCTCTCTCCCTTCTATTCACAAACAATACCCACTTTGCCCCCCCCCCACTTCACACCACTGCACACAACTCCCCTCCTCCCCCCTCCCCGCCAACCCCCAACAATAGCCCAGCTCCATCCCCGGATCTCAGGCCTACCCACATCTGGACCCGTCTCGTGTCCGAGGACAAGGACCCCGCGGACTGTCACCTATCTAACAGTGACCTAACTAAGTGTACTACTATTGGGTGCAGAGGGTGCTCCCCAGGAGCTCCCAGTCATCTATTTAGGAGAAGTGCATTCAACGGGACCCGCCGGCAGATACCATGACTTCCTCCCCACAAGCACAATATCGTACTATATTCCAGTCCCAATGTCGTAGCTATGGCCTCACGGGTGCCTCTGCAACGTGCTACTTATCTCCAGCTGCTTCTGTCTGGGCATCCGATTCCTGAGGTCGAACCTGCATATCCAGCAACTCCATCGCTTCGGTCGGCGTCTCAAAGAAGAGAGATCTGTTCTTATAAAACACCTTTAGCCTAGCGGGGTAGAGCAACTTGTAGCAATGCCCTGTTTCTCTAAGCCTCCTTTTCACCGTTCCAAAGTTAATTCGACTCTGCTGTACGAGCAGCGTATAGTCCGGATACGCCGTTATTTTCGCTGACCCCCTTTCTATCGTACCTCCTTTCCGGAAAAATTCGAGGATCTTTTCGCGGTCACGATAGTTCAAGATCTTCGCGATCAACAGCCGTGGGGGGGCTCCTGGGGTCGGTCTCCTGGTCAGGGCCCTATGCGCCCTTTCAACCGCGAACCCCTGGGTCAGCTCCCTGCCTGTAATCTCCTGCAAGAGCATGGTTTCAACGTAATCCCTGGGGTTCGATCCTTCCATTCCCTCCGGAACACCCACTATGCGAATGTTGTTGCGCCTGGCGCGCCCCTCTGCCTGCTCTGCTCTGTCCCCCAGATTGCCCACTCGTTGCACGAGGGCATGAAGCTCCTTAGCATGTGCATTGCATGCCTCCGTGGTCGGGCCAACTCCTTCTCCAGTTTCCCAGTGCGCTCCCGTTCGCACGTCCTGACGCAACAGGTTCACCTCTTCTCGGACCGCTCCGATCTTAAGGTGTAGGCCCTCCTGCAGCTCTTTCATGGCCAGGCCCAACTTCGTCTCCCAAGCCACCTTCAAGTCAGCAATTGCTGCCAGCACCTCCTGGATAGTACCCGGTGGGTCCGTCGCCGCCGCAGGGGCTTCTTTGCTCTTGCCCCCTTCCGCGCCCCGGGGCGACCTAGCGTAGGCCTCCATCGTGGGCTGTTTGATCCGGGGTCGCACCACCTTGGAGGACATCCTGCTGCGTCGGTTGGGCACACGCGCCCAGGTGTGTCTCCGGCGCTGCGGAGCGCCTTGCGGGGTTCGCCCGCTGACCCCTTCACAGCAAGGTTCCGCTGAACTCGGGTTCGCTCTGCTGGCACGCCACGATCCAGGGCCTCCTCAGTGGGGGCTCGCACTTATGTTCTTGTCACCAGCCAGAGATGCATGCGACGCGTCTCTCTAGTTGGGCTCGCCCCTGCTCTGGCCAGCTTTGTCTTCCTCAGCTCCACGGACCATTTATGGCCTTTTATCCATGGGCGGCCATCTTGGGTGCTGCCCTTCCACCACCTTCTTCGAAGTCTAGTTCTGTGGATATGCAGCCTCGCTGGTGGGGAGGGCACTCACCATGTGTCCCCCACTTTCATGCACCCTTGGATGCATCGTGGGCTCGAAAGTCCCCCGAAAACCATCACTTCTTCCCAGGATCATCGGGAGCTCCTCAAAGGAACGTCCTCTCACGTAGCCATCAAGACACGCCCCCAATTGAAAGAGAAGGCTGATGGTTCTTTGGATGTTTTGCCTGCAAATTAGGGGAGAGTCCCCTGTAATCAGCCAGTCGTCCAGTTAAGGGTACCCTGGGATTGCCTCCCTTCGCAGGTGTGCCGCCACCACTGCCAGTACCTTCGTGAATACCCTTGGAGCAGATGCTATTCCCAAGGGCAGCACTTTGAATTGGTAATGCTAGTTCGCCATCTTGAAACGCAAGAATCTTCTGTGCGCTGGGAACATAGAAATATGAAAATAGGCATCTTTCATATCCAGTGTTACCATTCAATTCCCCTTTTTTAGTAGAGGGTTTCCATCTTATAGCGTAGTCATGCAGAACTTTTGCGGCTCGACATTTGTTTGCAAGGCGCAAATCTAATATTGGGCACATTGTTAGATCTTTCTTTGGCACAAGGAAATAAGTTGAATAAATACCCCTGTTTACCTGGTTGGCCGGGACGATTTCAATGGTGTCCTTTAGGAGAAGCGTGGCGATTTCCCCGAGGAGGATGCGCTGATCTTCTTTGGAGTGGGTCTTCTGGCGTGGGGGTTGGTTCCGTGGTCACTCTAGGAGCTCTATACAATATCCGCCCGTTACGGTGGACAGCACCCATCTGTCTGGAGGTGATTCCCTCCCATGCTTGGGTGAATTTGGAAATGCGCCCTCCTACTGGAGATGTATGGGAGGGCACCTGAAGCGGGAGGTCACCGTTTCTGAGGTGGGGTACCACCTCTGGAGGAGGAACCCCCTCACCGACCGCGAGACTTGCGGGGTACTCGCTGGTAATTCTGAGAGGCTGGCCTTGATTGTTTCCCCATGCTGTTCCCCGACTTTGGTTGTAGTTGAAACCCCTCTGGGAGAATTGTCCGCGTGAGCGATGAAAATTGCTGTTTCCCCTTTGGCCAGGAGGCTTATTGGTCAAGTGTCCCAATGACTAGAGTCATGTTCTTCCTTGGCTTTCTTCAACGCGTCCTCGACGGCCTTGCCAAAGAACATTGGGCTCGACGGGCATGTTAATGAGAGTAGCCTGAATCTCTGGTTTAAAACTGGATTGGCGTAACCATGCATGACGCTTAGTAATGGTTCCCTCAGAAATTATTCTGCCGCTGTTGTCTGCAGCATCAAGACTGGTTTTCAGCAAGCAGCTGGAAACTGCCCTTCCCTCTGAAGCCACTAGTGCTAACAGACTTGAGGGGTTCCGGGGCAGAGGAGAGTAAAGCCGAGACCTTGTCCCATTTTTGACAGTTGAAACTGGCTAATATAGTAGAGCTATTAGCTATTCTGGTATGGAAAGCAGAGGCAACCTTTCTGCCCATAGTGTAAAGTTGCTTACTTTCCTTGTCTGGAGGAGCCTCAGAGGCGGCTATGGGTGTACCTGCCCGTTTCCTTGTAGTAATGACGAGCAAGTTAGGCTTTAGTTGACCCCCCCCCCCCCCCGATGTACAGCGGGTCAGATGGAGCAAGCTTGAAAAGTTTCTCTATGCAGGTGTTCACCGCTTGCGTCGGATTTGGTGTTTCTAGCAAAGGTTGTACTTTCTGCTGGACAGACTAGTAGGGGAATAAATTGAGACACAGCCTTTTTATCTCCCAAGATGATATCCACAAAATCTTTGTCCTGTGGATCTTCGTGAGAAGATATTTGGAAGTCTTCTGCTGCTTTCATGAGTACTTCATTTAAAAGAGGCTGATAATCCACAAGTGATTCTACCACAGGGGGATCATTATCCACTGGGGAGACGATGCTGTACATGATTGTGTCTGGGTCACCCTCATCATCCTCATTATCTACATAAGGGTCTGCGGCCTCCTGACTATATAGATCCTCATGATCAGAGTCCTGGTCTTATAGTTCAATGACGGGGGGATTTGGATCCTGTACTGGCTCACTGGGGCGAGACCTTTTAGTAGCGGGTTGAATAGGATCCTGAGACCCAGATGCTGCTGCTGTAGGGGGTGTGGAGTGGAAGCTAGTAAAGTAATCTGGGTTCTTTTCATAAAAATCAGCCATGAAAAACATCCTCCTCATGACCCTATCTATATCAACAGAAGATCATTCTGCAGAACTAGGGATGACCCGTGGTGGAGGTGTGATGCCTAAATCTTCTGGAGTGGGTGGAAGTACAGAAGATGGTGTAGCCCTCCTTTGAAGATAGGGAATCCAGTACCTGAGGTTCCTTACTCATGTGGGGGATGGCTTCTAAAATATATCTTTATGAGGGGTTTTAGAAGAACTCTTCTTAGACTCCTTTGATTTAGTAAGGCCTGCTGGGACGTGTTTTTCTATAAGATGGGCTAGTCCAGTTTGTAAGGGCCTTTCTACCGATTCTGACGTCGAATCTCAGATACGGGGCGATCCAAAGTCTTGTCATCTGATTCACGGTCTTCGGGAATCTTTATCCACGCCGTCTGGTCTGTCTTTAGACAGTCAGGATTTGTCATGCAGCGATCTGGAGTGCCCAGAGGACAAAGAATCAACTGACCTTCTCATCGACGTCGTGCGTTGCCGTTTGCTCGACACGTGTGGAGTCTCGAGGGTGGGTTGTGTGTTTTTTTGTGGTGGGTAGTGGAAGAGCTTACGCCGGCGGGTGTTGTCCCCGTAACAGAGCCGCCGGCCTGTCTATTGGGGTTGGGGCCTGCGCCTGGGAAACCGGAGTAACCCTGTTGCCTTTGGATACCGCAGCGTTGCTGCCGTCGCTGAAGGTACCCTCCACATCCATGGCCTCGAGCTGCCTGGCATAATAGGCCCAGTGTTTAGTTGATCGGTCTTTCAAAGTATTGGGTCTGACGAGTCTACACACTCGACAAGAACCCTCGAAGTGGTATCGTGGGAGACACAGGTTACACACAAGGTGCTCATCTAGCCACAAACTTCTTGTTGCACTTTGGGCAGAATTTAAAGGGGGTCCTTTCCATAACGGAATGACACAGCAGCTAGGCGAAAGTGTATGAAAAGGGGTATATGCATTCTAAAATGACCTCCCCCCTCTCTCCCTATTGTGTGGCACCAAAGCCGTAGCGGCCTTCCAAGGCCGGAACGGATCCGTTGACGGGAGTCTTCCGACAGTCGTTTCTTGTTCTTCACCAGCGTCGTGTTGTATCGATAGTCGGTGAACATAAAAGGACAGCAAGAAGAATCATCATTAATTAGATAATAAATGGCGATAGCCAAAAGAGGAACTTTGCTATAATCGTCAGTCTATGATGGCGGAAAAAAACAATCTGAGGGACCTAGACGCGTGAAGGATCATGGGTAAAGTGGACGTCACACTAGGGATATTACTGGCATGCCCTGTCGACGTCCCTTTGAGATTCAAAAACAATACTCAGCTTCCTCTAGATGTCGGCCTATGCACAGCATGTGATCTAAGCAGATTCCACAAGCCTCTGAAATATATATACATTAATTACCAAAACAAAAAGGTGATGGCTGGACAGTTTTGAATTAATCATAACCACGGGCATAGCTTTGGGCAACACTCCAGACCACCGTTTTTCAGCCTGCCAAGCCATTACAGAAGGGGGGGAAAACCCATATGCAAATCAGGCTTGGTCCTACCCCAAAAGGGGCAGTCCAGGCCGAACAGCTAGGTCACATCCCTTCTGCATGAGACCACAAGCATCCCCAGACATGTTTCAGCCTTGTTGGGCATCATCAGTGAGGAGTAGCTTGGGTCTATAGGCCGGGTAGACTTGGAACCAACATCTGGGCATACCCGCCCCAGTCGGGGTGACTTTAGCAAAACAAAAAGGCCAACACATATCTGGGGTTGCTTGTGTTTCTATGCAGAGGGGACCTGGCCTAGCAGTTTGGGCTGGGCTGCTACCATTGGTGGCAGTACCTGACTGGTTTGCATATGGCTGAACCCCTTTTGCAATGGCGCAGACGGGCTAAAAAACGGTGGGGTGGAAGGTTGCCCAGAGCAAGGCCAGTGATTAAGATTCATTCAAAACCTTCCACCCACCCCTTTTGTGGTTATACATTATTTACCATAATTGTATTTCTGATGCTAGTATCTGCTTAGATACACATGCTTTGCATAGGCCAACATCTAGTGGTAGGTGCAGAGTATTGCACGACTTGTTTTGAAAGTTCAAAAAGAGACATCGACTGGGCGAATACTAGCCCTAGTGTGATGTGTATTGTGCCCATGGTCTCTAAAGTCGAGGTCACTCAGATTGTTTTGTTTCTGACATGACGGCGCATGAAGTGTATGGGAGAGTACAGGAAAGTAAAGAAAGGTTTAAGATGTCTATGCATCTTCAACTCCAAGAGGAGAGGGAGGGTCGGCCATTGTGAATCTAAGCAGATACAAGCATCGGAAATACGATTACGGTAAGTAATGCATGTCTGAGGCTTGTGAATCGGCTTAGAATCACATGCTTTGCATAGACTAGCGAGCAGTACCTGGAGAAGGTGGTGGGTTGTTAGAAGGGACAGTGGCAAAAAGAGGTCTTAACACTGCTTGCCCCACCTGGGAGATCCCACATTTCAATAAGGCCTTATTTGGCCAATTTACAAATGTATTTTAGGAATCTCACTACCGCCAATTGCAGAGGCTTTCGATTGCTATGGAGCAGATCAGACCACAACTGATCCAAATTGACAGAACTCCTACTGTTGACAAATTTCCCCAAAAACTGAATTTGAGCACTCCACACAATCATATTAACCAGCGAAGAAAGACCAAGTTCATACCTTATAGCCTACACAGGAACGCAGTTAGGCAAACACTTCACCACTGCCCTTAGCAGAAGCGCTTCGATCTTTGGAAATTCTGCTAACATGCACTTAGGAAAAAGTTCCAGGCCATAGATTAAATGAGCTATGACCTTTAATTTATAATATCGTATGATAGGGACAAGTGAAAATGTACCATATTTACTGTCGATTTTTTTTAGTTGGATAACCAGAGGGGACACCCTTGCTTCCATATAGTTACGATAGTGCAACTTCTGACAGCTCCCAAAAATTGGATAACCTAGATATCTTAGGCTTGATCGCACTGCCAGCTTTATGTGATTCAGAAACCAGGCAAACGTTTTAAAATAGGGCCTACAATGCAACCTGATAATCATGGTATTTTTTTCATTGATGGTAAGGAAATGAGCAACCGTGTACTCTCTGAAATTATTCAAGAGACGCTGCAGGCCAATGGGAGTATGGTCAAATAGCAGAAAGTCGTCTGCATACGCTGTCCAGCATATTTTTACTCCTTCCACCACGGGTGGGGTGAAAGCACGCCCTTCCAATCTCTTACCTACATCTGACACATATAGATTGAAAATGATAGGTGCAAATACGCACCCCTGTCTGAGGCCGTTTGGGGCCTCTATCCAAAAGGAGAGTGCACCCAAGTTGTTTAAACGAACCTGCAGCACAGAACCCTCATGAATGTGTATAAGGATGGAAAGAAGATCGAGCGGTATCCCAAGATGTTGCAGTTTGGACCAGAGTACGGATCTCTCTACCTTATCAAAGGCCATCGATAATCAATGGACGCAATATAGATCGGAGCAGAACCCTTCACCCATGCCTTAGCTTGCATGACATTCAGTAAGAGCCCCCCCCCCACCCCCCCATCCGTACCAACACCCTTCCTAAAACCAAATTGAAGTTTAGATAGAATGTTATCAGAGCACCACTCCTGGATGCGCTTCCAAGAGTAGGCTTGAAGAAATCTTGGAGTCAGCGTCAAGAAGGGCGATAGGCCTGTAGTTTTTAGGACAGGACCTATCCCCCTTCTTATAGATTGGTACAATATACCTTCATTATAACATCTTAATCATACAAGAACTGGAGGACTTCAGCATATTTCAATCTCCATTATTTTCTCACAATCCACTTCAGGTTAGGGTTTTGCTTTATCTATTAATAATCGCTTGGCAATATGAATGAACCCTTCAGTTTCCCAGTTAAACATTTTTAAATCGCTTATAAAATACTCACATTGCTAAATGTACTTACATGTTTACTCCCTTAAGTAGTTTTCCTACAATATTTAAAAAAAACATGTGGAGTTGGTGGGAAGGCTCCCTCAGGAGACCGGCCCAGGGGAGGCAAGGGAAGCAGAGAGGCCCCACCTTTAGGCCCCCGAGCCAAACAGGACGACAGAGGGGCCCGGGCACATCTCCACAGCCCCAGGGCTCACCCTAAAACCCAAACAAGAGTGGCAGGCCCACAAGGAGGGAGCACCAAGGAAAGGGCATAAGCCCACAAGCAGAAATAAGGCTGGACCAGGGAACGAGACAGGTTTAACAGCGTTAACACCCCACGTAAGACAAGAGCCAGCACTAGGGAGCAGGACCAGGGGTTAACAGGATTGCCACAAAGGCTGGAGTCAAGAAACCCCCAAGGCCAAGGCAAAAGAGGACCACAGGGGTCCTCATTCCGGCAGAGGATAGGACCAGGTTCACTCCAGCTCTGGCCACAAGGACACCCAGTCAAAGAAGGAAGGATACCAGAGGCCCTGTGTAGCCTCCACACTCACACTTGAGAGGTGGGCCTACCACACTTGCCCCCCGAGCCACACTAGAGCTAGCAAAGCTACTCCAAAATCACATCCCTGGGCGCACATGCCGGTAGTTCAAGGGACCATGTCTAAAAACAAAGGGAGGGAAGACCAGTACCCAACAAAGGGGGGCAAGAACCCACATGATGGGGCCATGCAGAAACTGTGGAGGGAGGATGGGTGGGCGGGGGAGGGTGGCATCCCGACAAGGAGCAGGAGGAAGACAGAGGCAGTAGAAACCCCCCCAGGAAGGAAAGTCAGGGGGATTAAATTCGGGCAATGCTTCCAAGACTTTGGAGACAGAATGGCCAGCACCATCTAATCCCAACTGGATAAAATGGAGGACCTAACGGGGGCCCTAAAGGAAGTGCATGGAGACCTACACCATCTCGAAGCCAGAGTAGACACCAACAAAAAAGCACTACAGGAGCTGATGGAAAACTCCCGCAAGGCGGAGGATCTAATGGAACACCTAGCTGAGGCCACTCGCAACCTAGAGATCCAAGCAGGGGATCTGGAAAACAGATTGAGGAGATCAAACATCAGAATCAGAGCTTTACCAGGGGCAATCCTCGAGGGGGAACTGCCCCAAGCTATGACCCAAATATTCACTGACTTAATAGACGCAACGGACCCGACAGAAATTAAGATCGACCGTCTTCACAGGGTGGGTCCAAAAAGAGGCGAGCCGGGGTCCAGACGAAGAGACATCCTAGTGGCAATGCACGATTACACCCAAAAGGAAAGGGTCCTAGCCGCAGCAAGAAGAGAAACAGACCTCAACTACAATGGCGTGGCAATCCAGCTATTCCAGGACCTATCCCAGGTCACGCTCACCCAGAGGAGGTTGATGCGGCCAGTTGTACAGGAACTGTCAAAAAGAAAGCTCAAATACAGATGGACGATCCGATTTGGCCTTCTTTTTGAGCTTGATGGGAGCAAAGGATAATCACGTTGACAGAGGGAACGTCCATTCTGGTTCTGGACTCTGAATCCACCACCGATGAGGGCCAAAGCCCATCAAAAGAGTGACCAAAAAGGAAGGCCTGGGAATGGTCCACCAAAAAGTCAAGGAGGAAAACGAGGAAAAGGAGGGTCCAACGGGTCCGAACCTGCCAACCAAGAAGGCTCAACGGGACAGACTCCCCGTAGCGGAGCACCCCCCCCCCCCCAATCAACCCCCACCCCCCCCCCCCAAAGCCACCCACCCCCCCCTCCCTCCCTGAGTAAAGCAATACCGGGGTCCAAGGGCAGATCATATGAACACCCGGGGAGGGGGAAACATAACGCAACTACAGCAGGGGAGACAACAACAGAAGGGGAATCTTGAACTCAAGAAATGGGTCGGGGAAGGGCCACAAGGGCCTAAACTGGGAGAGAACAGGACTAGAGGCTGGTTGGGTCCACCCAGTGAGGGGGAAGGGGAAGAGGGGGGGGCAATGGGGGAGGGGGAAGAGGAAAGGCCTCGGTCAGGTCGAGAGGTCGAAGGGAAAGGGACTAGGGGGGCTGGAGGGGGGAGTTAGGCCAGGATCCAGTCATGGCCCCGGAAAGCATCCAGAAAACCCTCAGACAATAGGTAAAAAAAGAAACATGCGAGTCCTTTCATAAAATATGAAAGGCCTGAATTCACCCATAAAAAGGAAATAATTAGACCATTACCCGTCAAGAGAAAAGCCAGATCTGGTTGTCTTACAAGAGACCAACATAAAAAAGAAAGATGAGCCCAAAATCGGAAAACAAGGTTACAATCTAACCCACCAATCAAATGAGGCTAATAAAAAAGCAGGGGTCCTAATAGCAATAAGGAATAACACGGACCTTAAGGTACTTAAAGTAGAGAAGGACTCCAATGGAAGATACCTAGTCATACAACTACAGGGGACAGACTGAACCTTCACTCTGGCCTCCATCTACGCCCACAACTCAGGACCGGTTCGTTCAAGCATCTGAGTAAACTGGAGGGGTTTGCAAAGGGAAGAATCATCCTCACTGGCGACTTCAACATGGTGTGGGACCCAGAAAAGGAAAGGAGCGCTAGAATCGCCTAGTCCCAGAACAAACCATCAAAAGAACTGCGGGACAAAATGGAGAACCTAGCCCTGGTGGACGTATGGAGGGAAAAGCGAGGGTCATCAAGGGGATACAAGTTCTTCTTGCACGCGCACAGGTCCACATCAAGAATTGATTACCATCTGTACATCAAATTCCCTACTGAGCCAAATTTAGGATGTAAAGCTAGGAGCAATTACACTATCTGATCATGCCCCCATCATAATATCAAATAAAAGAGAATATTGCTTAGGGCTATGGAAATGGAAATACCCGGCCCACATTTTTAAAGATGATACCCTGAAAAGCGAACTGATGAAAGAAATGGACACATACATCTTGACCAAACAGGAAACATCCCCCCCACATGATCTGGGACACTTTTAAAGCCACGATACGGGGGAAGATCAGAGCAATCAAGGCTAGAAGGGATAGAGAACGCAGGTTAATTAAGGAAGGCTTAGACGCCAAAATCAAAGGGGTAATGCTTAAAATGGCAATAGGGGCAACAAACAAAACAAGGAGGGAATACAGGTCAATGAGGTGCCAGATAGAACTCCAGCAAACAAGTAGAGCAGAATGCTCCTTGAAACACCTCAGGCAAATATTCTACATGAAAGCAAACAAAGCAGGCGGGCTTCTTGCGAGGATGCTGAGAAAGGAAGAAAAAGATAGGACCATCACAAAAATTAAGACACCAGAGGGGACAATAAAATCGCATCATGCATCTATAAAGAACCAATTCACAACATTTTACACCACCCTATACAAGTCAGAAACGGAGGAGACAGGTCCAGAATTAGAATACCGGTCAAACTGCAGCATCCCAAAAATAACTCAGGAGAGGGAAGAACTAGAGGAAGACATTACTAGGGAGGAGACCTGCAATACCATCAGGTACCTCCCAACTAATAAAGCCCCAGGGCCAGACAGCTTTACTACAGTCCTTTAGGGAATTTCGGGAAACCTTACTCCCCCACCTACCACGCTTTCCAATAAAATGGGACAAGGGCGAAGGATCACGCCATCAATGGATGAAGCAAAAGTTATACTACTGCCTAAACCAGGAAAGGACCCTAGTTTGTGCGGCTCTTACAGACTAATAGCACTCATTAATACGGATGCAAAAATCTTCACCAAAACCCTAGCAAACCGCTTAGAAGTCCTGCTCCCCAGATGGATTGACCCTGACCAGTCAGGCTTCATATGGAATAGACAAACACACGATAACACCCGGAGGATCGCCCACACAGTGGAAAAAATTGGTAAATCTCACACCTGCATTGCTGGTAGCACTAGACGCTGAGAAAGCGTTTGACAGGGTAGAATGGAAATTGCTATTTGTTAGGCAGAAACCTGTGCAGTTCCCTTAGGGAACACTGCAAAAGATTTAGGACCACAGGTGTTAGCAGTAAACCCACTTGGTAGCAGTCTGTACCACCCAGGTTTATCTGGTAGCTGTGGCTGAGCAGTCTAACTCTTCTTGAGGGAAGTCTGTTTGTTTGAAACACTACAGCACTCTTATTGTAAAATATTCTAAACAGTTACTATTATAATATATACAACCCTTATTCCTTATCAGATAAGTCTTAGTTAACACCACTTATTTCCATACAGAGGTGAGTGCTTAACTATAGATGGCACTCCAATAAGTTTATGAAAAAGGAAGGGAAAAAGACAGAATATGGAAAGGTACACCACTCTAAGATTTTGGAACACTATTAGCAAGCTAGAAGAGCAAAAGTCACTTGTGAGCCAAAGTCCATAGGCTGGGCCCACTCTTAGAGAGAGCAGAGCACAAATGCGCCCAAGATCACAGTTACACTAGGCTTAGAAAGTCTTGCAGGGAGTTCGAAAAGAGCTTAGAGAGGCTCAGAAAAGTTCAGCCAGGGTGTCCCAGGCTAACCCAGGTTCGAAAGCCGGGGGCTAAATCTACTCCGTACAGTCGGTGGCAAGGGAAGCCAGGCGGGACACAGTACCTTAAGCGGGAAGGATCCTCCAGCGGTGGCAGTTGTTCCTGGCAGTGGGTGCAAGTCTCGTCGTCCAGGGGAAGAGAAGATCTCGACTTGGAGGAAAGATTAATGTCGTCGCACTGCCAGGGAAGAAACCAGCCGCTGAGTTTTCCGGTTAAAGGTAATACCCTTTAATTCGCGGTCGTGGTAAAACGTGGTATCCCGGTTGCTGGGGTGCTTGGCACAGGCAAGACGGCCACGAGATAAGTCGGGAAGGCGAAAAGACGGTGAAACTGGTTATCCCCACCAGTCAAAGGAAGAAGACTCTCCGGCGGGAGATGATCTCGGTCGTTGGGAAAAGTGGTGAGACGGTCCCGCAGGGCTCCACCGGTGGTGTCGTCGTGGCAGGTCGGCTCAGCTTCTCCCTCGTCGGATTCTTAGGTCCTGTGGCGACTTCTGAAGTTCCAGTCCCCAAAGCCCTGCTTTTATGCAGAAAACCCCCATTCACTCAGCCTAGCTGTCAATCAAACATGCTAAGTGGTGAGCCGGCCGGCTCACCACTTGGGCCAATCAGGACGGAGTGTGACTTGAGTTGCCTAGGCAACTCAGTCCAGGGTGCCTAAATCCCCCTCCACCCCTCCTAAATACCCCAGACAGAGTGGCACCACTTTGGAGGGCTTCTGTGGAGAAGCCCGCCAAAAAGTGGAACAAAGGGCTCGACTTGGGTTGGAGTCACAGAAGAGAACACAAACGCCATTTTAGAACCGAGTTTAGACAAAAAATACCAACCGGAGAATATTAAATAAACCGGCGGTATGTTTGAGGCTATCGTAATTAAATAATTGAAGATAGTAGCCTCGAACAATGGGAAAATCCCATAGAGAAATATTCGCGGTTGAATATAAAAAGTAGAATCCACTGCCACCAGCCAAAACTCGATCAGGGGGGACGGAGACGTGCCCCCTCGACTAACAGACCCCGGGGCAACTGAATTGCCCCAGCCAGTACGTCCACAATATGATGGTTTGTACTGGTTCTGTTCAGAATTCAAGACTAGTAAAGTCAATGGTGACTTTACATGCCCTGGGAGACAGTAGTCAGTCCCAGGGTATGGAGTCTAAACTGGGGAGTCACTATGACACCCCTGTGTTACTGCACTGAGGAGGCTGTGTAACACATCACAAAAACACTTGAAGCCCTATGGAGTAAAAGACCCCATAGCCCATTAAACACATCTAGAGTCAAAGAAACACACTCAAATCATGCCCAAGAGTGAGGGTAAAAGAGTCTCACTCTTGGCAGGAGAAAAAAATAAACCCCAAAAATCCAGCAAAGCTGCTGGGGGACTCACTAGGTTAGGAAATTCAGCCTAAACAGAGAATTCTCCCTAACACTATTTTAAACTAGGAACAGGATGGGAATCGGGAAATCCTATATAGCGGCTAACTACCGTAACCCCTCGCTACATCTACCGATCCACGGGGGACCTGACGGACGCAATTAAGGTGACAAGAGGTACAAAACAGGGATGCCCCATGTCCCCTCTCCAATATGCTATTCACCTCGAACCCCCACTGAGCAGGATAAGGGGCAACACAGATATAGAAGGGGTCCCATTCGGGGGTGAGGGGAGAGGACAGAAAGTGCTAGCATTTGCAGACGACTTGCTACTAATGTTAACAAACCCGGAAAAATCACTAAATGCAATGGAGGAGGAGATGGCCCAGTTTGGAAAGGCAGCCGGCCGAAAGATAAAATAGAAGTAAATCAGAAATACTGAATCCATCAGTGATTCCAGAAAGGGAAAACTTTCTAAAATCTAACCACCCATACTTGTGGGCCCTGAATAGTGTTAAATACCTGGGCATACACATCACTAAATCCCTTCCCCCAGCTATTCGCAGCAAACTATCCCTCCCTGCTGAAAGCCACGAGAGAAATGCTGCGAAACTGGTCCCCCTAATCCATCTCCTGGATGGGTGGATCAATGTCCTGAAAATTATCCAATTAACAAAGATGCAATACGTCTTTATGGCCATCCTCATAAAAATCACTCCATCAAACTTTCTGGCCCTACAGAAAATCACAAGGGTATTCATTTGGGCGGGAAAAAAACCCCAAAGTAATGACAATGCCAAGGGACAATGGGAGCGCAGAACCTGGTAGCAGGAAGCTCAGCTAAGAGTCATCGAGGACTGGTTCAAGGTCGACCGAGCGAAAAAATTGAGAGACAAGGACAGTGGCGGGGGTGAATCTGGAGGAAGGCCTATGGGTCCCCAAAGAGGATAGACCCCACAAATTTTACTGTAGCGAAATACTTTCCACAGGGGCAAACACATGGGACACAGTTAAAAAGCTCTATCACTACCTTCCAGTCAACACTAACTCCGATCTTCAGAAACCCACAATTCATGCCAGAAAGGTCAGGAAAAGCTTTCGATAGATGGCAGACAGGTGGGCGCAGGAGGATAAAGGACATGTTTGAAGGTGGTAAAATAAAATCCTAACCACAGTTCAAAGACGACTTCAAGGTCGATGAAGGTGAGAGATTCCGCTACACGCAGCGGAGGCATTGGCTCCTGGACCACAAAGTAAGAGGCAGCAACAAAGGATCTAACCCCATTAGAGAAATTTGTATGCACAAATGCAGGGGACAAACATTTAGTGGGGACCATATACGCTCTAATTAAAGATCGGGTGGGGAAGAAGCTTCATGTCCAAATGGGACAGGGACACGGACGGCAGGATAGATGAATCCCAATGGTCAGTACTATGGGCAAACAACCCCAAAGTTGTGCAGTCACTACAAATACAGGGAAATATTGCTCAAGATGATGTTCCAATGGCACTGAACCCCCTTCAAATTAGCTATCAATATTCTACCGGTCCACATCTATACTCTGCTGGGGGGAATGCAGGAAAGAAGGAAACTGGAGGCATATCTGGTGCGAGTGCCCACAAATTTGTCCATTCTCGGAGATGATACAACTAGCAGTCAAAGAAATCCTGGGTGTGGAAGAAAAAGGCAGTATCAGTAATGGATTGGTGGGGGGGGCCCCCGAGTAACCTTCCAGCGAAAGCACAACGTAAAGTCTACGTAATACTAGTTCTGGCGGGAGCCCTGCTACTGGACCACAAACGGAAAGCGAAAAACGCACCCAGAGAACACGACTAGTGGGGTAAATCTGATTTCGTAGCCATGGAATGGAGGTCGTACTCCCTACAGGGCGAACACTGCAAATTCCTCATGGAATGGGACCTGGTAATGCATTTCCTGAAGAAAGGCTCCAAGAGCATGTGGTGCCCAAGAAGGATGAAATTACTAGGGATCATATAATGCTACTCCCCGGGCCTCAAACCCGACCACAACAGGCCACAGACAAACTAAAGATAGGAGCGAAGAGGACAAAAAGAGAAGGGGACCCACAACACAAGAAGAAAAGGGGAGGGGACGAAAAGAGGAAGGATCATGAGGGAATACCGAGCAAAAAGGAAGAAGTGTACTGGACCAACCAAGAACGATGGGGAGTGGAGGGGGGACTCAATGTTCAAAGTTATGTTTAAACACAATGGCAATAAAACCTAATTGGAAAAAAAAAAACGGAGTAAAATACTCCCACTTCAAAATCTTTTCTGGAGCACTAGTCTCTCGCCAACAAAAACTTTCAAAAACAATCCCATTCCTCGAGGTTTGCTGAGAAAATAAAAACTTTGTCTTTTCCTACTTTGAAGTACTGGGACTTCCCAGCGTCCCACAATCCTATATGTCTAGGTCGGTCATTCACCCGGGTTAACAATTTCTCTATGGCTTTCTTAGCCTTACTTCTAAAGTCTTTAGATCTCTTTTCTTCCCCCTATGTAGGGTGTTTGCTCATCAAGTTTCTCGGGTTCCTGTAACCTAGATATCTTATCAGCCATTATTCAGTGTTTATACTTCCCCTCCTCCCATAACCTGAATAGCTTTTCCAGTTGTTTTGCACAGTATCAGTCTTACTCACTCCCCCGTTTATATGACATGCATTACTTACCTTAATAGCATTTCTGATGATTGCATCTGCTTAGATTCACATGCTGTGCATAAAGTCCGACATCCAGTGGTAACCGCAGAGTATTGCATCTTGTCTTTCGGGGACCGAAAGGGGACGTCGGCATAGGCGTGTCTGTCTCCCTATCGTGATGTGTAGTGTACCCAAAATCCCTCACGTGCCGAGCTGCCTCCGATTGTATTTTTTCTGCCATGAGGGAGCCCAAGGCTATTGTGAGTACATGAAGAAGAGAGAAGTAGTAAGATGTCTATGTTCCTTCCACCCCGAGCAGGGAGGTAGGGAGGGCGCATGTGAATCTAAGCAGATACAATCAGAAATGCGATAACGGTAAGTAATGCATGTCTTCTGATGCTTGTTAATCTGCTTAGAATCACATGCTGTGCATAGACTAGCGAGCAGCACCCGGAGTTGGAGGTGGGTTGTGAGAAGGAACAGTAGAGAAAAGATGTCTTAGTACTGCTTGTCTCACCTGAGAATCAGATCTAGAATGAGTGTCTAGGCAATAGTGTTTTGTAAAGGTGTGTACAGAACTCCAGGTTGCCGCTTTGCAAATGGACGCAAGGGGAACATTTGCAATGAATGCTATGGATGCCCCAGTGTCTCAAGTAGATTGTGCTCTAGGCTTGAAGGTCAGTTCTCTCTTAGCAAGAGAGAAACAGTGTTGCATTTGACAATCCACCTGGAGAGAGCCGATTTAGAGACAGGATCCCCTTCTCTACCAGCGACCAATGAGCATAAAATTGGTTTGTTTTCGTCAGTGGTTTAGTTCTTTCCAGATAGAACAGGACTGCCCTGCGCACATCTAGTGTGTGTAGGCTTCCTTCTGCCATGCTAGTGGGATTCTGGAAAAAAGTAGGTAGTTCAATTGATTGGTTCACATGAACTTCGAGATGAATTTAGGTGCAAATCTGGGGTGAGTGTGCAAAACTACCTTATCCCTGTGGACTGTAACAAAGGGGTCTAGTACAGAAAGAGCCTGTTCGCTAACCCTTCTAATAGAAGTGATAGCCACTAGGAAGGCCGTTTTATAAGTCAGATCTTTTAGACTTGCTTTATGCATTGGCTCAAAGGGAGCTCCCATGAGCCTGGTTAAACCCACATTTAGGTCCCACCCAGGAGCTGGGTGAGAAATTTGAGGATAAATCCTCTTAACCCCTTCCATAAAGGCCTTAATCACCTGTATCTTCCAACACAACACCTTTTGTTGTGATGTGGTGTAGGCTGAGAGAGCAGGAAGCAAACTTGAGTGGGCACCACAGGGGTATTGAATCTTTCTGGCGTTCTCAAAGGTCTCTGGTGTGATGAGTCTTTTTTAGGAAGTTAGGTCCTATGTACAGGGGCTGGCTGAAAAAGGCCTGGAGACACCCAAACCCAGAAAAACAGCAAGAGCAAAAGATTAGGTAAAACCCCAATCATACAGCCGCTCTCTGAAATCCCAAACTGGGTTTTGTGTTAGTTGTAATTTTACTATGTAAGTCAAATATATAGTGGTTTTTCAATGTTGATTTTATCCATCAAGTAGAACATTTTTAAAGAAAGGAGTGACAAATAGCCACTAATAATGTTCTTCGTGAGGAAGAGATTGCCATAAATCACTCTATCCGTAGACTTATATTGTGCCAATGCATTTCGGAATACAACAAATTCCTTCATCAGGGCAAGTCCACAACATAACATTTAAATGCAATTGTGCCAACCATCCCATGCGTTCTCTCTGCGTCTGCCGAAAGCAGACTGTCCTCGTTGCATCGGCGCGTTGCCGAGCAACCTGGTTTTATAAGACACGTGATTAAAGGCAGAATGTCCTCCTTGCATCGGCGCGTTGCCGAGCAACCTAGTTGTGTAAGACACGTGATCACGGCTTCATGAAGAAGAGCACGAGCCGCGATACGTGTCTGTGAACAGGTCAATGAGCTTGAATATGATAAAAATACCTAATTTGAGGACCTCCTGGGTTAGTAATGATAAAAGTCATCACCTAAAAATCAAAAAGGAATTGGTAGTCTGTCATCCATGGACATAGAAAAAATACTAAGAGTGAATGAACTCAATTTCGGCAGACGCAGAGAGAACTTC
Organism: Ambystoma mexicanum; assembly: GCF_040938575.1. NCBI lineage: Eukaryota > Metazoa > Chordata > Amphibia > Caudata > Ambystomatidae > Ambystoma > Ambystoma mexicanum. The sequence continues at coordinate 1,024,269,818 of NC_090929.1, read as the reverse complement.
TCCGCTCCGTTCTCTACATGTGGTAAGCTACAATCCACGCTTGTTCTCTCTAAGCGATTAGCTACATTTTGGATAGGTCCTTCATATATATTTACTTTACCATTTACAGTACCTGCTCGCCGCACACGGTGAAGCAGCCTGGCCTCTGAAACATAGATTTCGCCATTACTCACCTGCATCAGGTAATGGACCCAATTCCCTCCATTTTGTTATAGGACGTCTTTACTTACCTTTGTACTGATCTGATTTGCTTCTTTTATTTTTTGACCTGCCTTCTGATCTTGCTCATTACATTATCGGGTATGTGTTTACCTTCATATTTTTTCAACTATTTGGATGATGACTGTTCATGTTGATGTTTATATACTTACGTTGTTCTAAATATCGGATTTATTTTATATGGATATTAACCATGGGATGGTTGGCACAATTGCATTTAAATGTTATGTTTTAGACTTGCCCTGATGAAGGAATTTGTTGTATTCCGAAATGCATTGGCACAATATAAGTCTACGGATAGAGTGATTTATGGCAATCTCTTCCTCACGAAGAACATTATTAGTGGCTATTTGTCACTCCTTTCTTTAAAAATGTTCTACTTGATGGATAAAATCAACATTGAAAAACCACTATATATTTGACTTTCGAATTTTTTCCAAGATTGGATCACAGGAATTGTACATAGTAAAATTACAACTAACACAAAACCCAGTTTGGGATTTCAGAGAGCGGCTGTATGATTGGGTTTTTAACCTAATCTTTTGCTCTTGCTGTAGGCTGAGAGAGCAGCCAGATGAACCTTTTTTTATGTGCATTTGGTTCAATTACATAAAAAAGATTCATGTAGAACCTTTACAAAAGTTAAAATCTAACATATCATCAAAAAAACAGTCATATCAACTACAACATCAATGCTAATTCATTCTCAATGTGTTTACAAAAACTTGCCAACTCATAAATTAAAGGTTTGTGAACCCTGCATCATTCTGGACCACAAAACTTCGAGGCAGTCCACAAATTTAACCTTCACAAATTTCATGAGTTTGAGTGTCCTGATGTTCTTAAAATGCGGACAATACAATATAAGATGTTTCAACGTTTCATATGGTTCGTTACATTCATCAAATCGACATCCCACACAATTTTGAAGTTTGTTCGTTTCCCAATTCTTAGTTTTCTCTTGTGTGAAATAAGTTCAATCTGTAACGAATATAAACCTTTTGAATGTTTTCACAGGGAAACAACAAAACATGGTCACAGCGCGGGATGCGCTGTTTGACACATCGACCATATTCTTTATATAGCTCATAGGTCTTGATTGAATCAATAGTTAAACACCAATCCATTTCAAACAATTTTTTCTTGGCGAAGCACGGGCAATAATGTATATCCTTCAACAGTTATATTTACATTATCCAAAATTTGTTGAATTTTTAGATGATTTAAAAAGGGAATTAGAAGTTCGAGAGCCCAACATTTTGTTCAAGTCCATATAGAGTGAGTTTGAAGGAGGATAGTGAATCTTAACATAATTGGACAACTGTCTCCATTTCCAACGAGTTGAAAGTGAAATCAATCCCAATTCATGTCGAATAATAGCATTTGGAACTGACATTGGTAGGAACATTGCAGATTTCAAAAGTGAACCCTGTAGACTATCGAGGGTAGTTGTCCTATCACATAGACACATGTCTAATGTATACAGTATAACACATTCAATTTTTAAATGTCATAAAATCTATTAACAGAGTTAAAGAGAATTTGCAATATTGGGTGAAAATCCTTTTCATTTGAGACAATAATGGTCGCGTCTTATTTTTAATAATTATGGTCCATGAATTAATGGAGTTAAGGGCTGACAAATAATACCCTAAATATATTGCGTTGTTGACACAAGAAAGTTGTGTTTCTGAAATTTTCCATCTTATATTGCCTCTTTGATTTCATTCCAAATGTCATGACTGCAGTTTTGGCTGGATTGGGGGTCAAGTTATGTGCTTCTGCAAAAGTCTCGAATGATGAGAGTTTTGCTTGAAGTCCTGCAGGGGTAGGGTCAAACAAAATATTATCATCGGCAAATGCAATCCATTTCAAATGAATACTCCCAATTTTAACAGAGAACATATTCCCATTTTCCCCAATTCTCACCCAAATCAGAAAGATATAAGTTAAAAAGGGTGGCCGCCAGATTGCAACCTTGTTTCAAACCAATTGTTGTACAAATAGGAGGAGTAGTGCCACCTTCTGGGCTAATTCTTATTCTATACAATGTATTCTTGTGCATCTCAATAATCCAATACAACAACGCAGACGGAATCCCCATCTTCATCATTTTCTTCCATAATAAATTGCGGACAACCGTATCAAACGCTGAACTCATGTCGATCATTGCTACATAGACAGGATTAGAATTTTTTTCTTTCACACCAGCAATAATATGCGACATAATAAAAGCATTTAAAGTTCTGCTCATATTTTTCCTAAAGCCGGTATGGTATCTCGAGTATAAGCTGTTGACCTCAATTACTCTCTCAAGTTCATTTAAGAGAAGAATAGCAAAAATCTTAGCCTCATTGTCCATTAATGATATAGGACGATAATTCTCTGGACAAGATGGATCACCCTTTTTGAATATGGGCACTATGTTTGCCGTTAGCCAAGATGATGGAACATCACCCGTCTTGATAATATCAAATTTATTTTTTATAATGTCAGCCCACAACATGGGATCCGCCTTATAAAGACATGGGGGAAGGCCATCAGGTCCTGCAGCTTTTGAGTATGACAACCTGGAAATAGCCCAGATAATATCACTACAGCTCCACTTCAATTTTGGAATAGTAGGATAATTCAGAGAAACGTCCGGAATTGAAGAAAATTTACAAGGCAGTTGATATTTAACCTTAATAAAAGTTTGCCATGTCTGTTCAGGAATGCAGTTCGGGGAGAACAATACCACACATTTATTATCAGCTTTCAATGTGCGCCAGATTACACCTGTGTCATGGGACGTAATGGCTCGAATTAGTGTGCAGTTCACATCATTATATCTTGCAATAGGAGCAAATCTTGAATGTTGTTTGTATGTCGATAAAATTTTATTCCGCCTTGCCTTAATATCTTCAGTGCCCAATCTGCTTTTCTTTAAATATCTCAACGCCCTGTTTTTATCCCTTTTTAATAGTTTGCATGTATGATCATATAAATGTGTGTGTTTCACGTTGTTTTGTATTTTACCACACTGCTCAAGAGCTAAAGCCACTATTTCAGAATAATGAGTACAAGAAGTTTCTTCATAATTTCCCCCTGCTCTTCTGATCCTCTCCATCTCCAAGTGTATTTGTTTAACAACAAAGTTACACGTCCCACGGTTCCATCTAATGGAATGCTGAGGTTGATTAGTTTCAACAACTGCCAATGTTATATTTGGCATAAGCATTTGACATTTCGGTTGAATGAGAGTAGAGAGTTGTGCATGGTCTCCAATCTCTATCAAGCCTATTGTAAGCAGTGCCATATGCATAATAAGATTTGAGATACATATATATATAATCTATCGTTGAGAACATTGAACCTCTTGCCCATGTTTTTGCAAATTTCAGGTCATTGCTAACCATTAATTCGATATCCCACTCCGTAAGAAGTTCCCTAAATTTGGCTCCACTACTGCGAGAAAGAGTGGAAGGTTTAAATGTGAATCTTTCAGTCGGGTCTCTACAGTCACAATTAAAGTCGCCACCTATAATAATTTCACAAGATTGATATCTGCCAGATATAAATAATAAACAAGCATCAAGTTCATCCAACATCTCCTCAACTGTTAAGGAGACGCGATTCCAATATAAAGAAATTATCATTAGTGAGGCGAATCTAAATGAAGGTAGAGTAAGATGTATCCCCAATATACTGGCAGATTCCCAAACCAATTCCGATTGCGCCCGCAGAGATATATTGACTGCAACCATCAAGCCCCTCCCGAGGGCCGCCCTTGGAGAGATCTCTTTGCGGGCGAGGAAAAGATCAAATATCCAGGAAACAGAAATGGCTCAGTTTTCATCGTTTCTAGTACCATTATTATTGTTGGTTGATCTTCATGCGTTAGAGCAGAGTGCCACTTCATTAGGTTTGCATATCCACAAGCGTTCCAAGATATGATTTTCATACTAATATCATTGGATAGCTATGTAACAGGCAAAGATGTTTTTGGACACAGAATCGCAGTAAGCATAGGTTCCAGCCATGGTAGCTCTTTTGTATTGGCTGCTAATTTTAGAATTTCCAACATTCCTCCTTCTAAACCTATTTCAGTTTGCATACTAGATCTGCCTTCTTCTATGATCTTTTCAACGCCCTTACCTGGAGTTCCTAAAAATTCCATAGCATCCAACTCACCATCGAAAGTAAACAAACACCAAACCTTCATTTTTTATTTCCTCACGGCTGAACCAGATAAATTTCATTATAGCCTCGGAGCTCAGATAACAAATAGCCCTGTGATTGTTAACCCTTGCCAAAGAAACCCTTGTGATATCTTCAGATTGTATCATTCTTAGTTGAGGTATTTTTGAAAATACAGAGAATACAAAGGATCGATTAATGCAATTGTCCATCAATGCACTTTCATCCCCCTCAAAACCAATAATATACTGTCTTTCAGAATCCATTAGTTGAGGCCTAGTAGAGTTTATGTTTGTTACTATGTTTGTAGACATTGGTGCTATCGAAAAGGCCCTAGTAACCACATGAGGAAGTTGTGAGGGCAATGTTCTACTATTACCCTTAGCATTGTGATTGGTCTCAAGTGAGAGTTCACGCTTGCAATCACATGAATCAATTTCCTTATGTAAGTGGATCATATTAATTTTGTTTTCAGATAGGGACCTTCTTAAAGCAGGACCATGGATAAATATGTCTGAGGGGGCATTATCCACTTCGTTAGTCGACCGATTCCCAAACAGGGTAGTAGAATATGCCACAACCATTTCAGTTTTTTTTGTCCCCTGACCATTTAACACCACTAAGTTCTTATTTTTGTCCAATAAACCATTTTCAAGCCTCAAAGAATGATCACATGTTACATTCATTTTATTGCCCTGTCTATTGGCTACTACTAATTGTTTTTCTTTACTCAGCATATACTCATTCGTTAAATTTGTTCCCTTATTAGGGACATTTGTACATATCTCACTATAAGATTTCCTTACTGATGTTTGTGAGGAAATACTGGCACCTACATCATGATGTTTCATTTGACTTTTTGACGTAAGGGATCTACCTATAGTCGGAAAATATTTACTTAACGTGGGTTTAGCCAAGGTTTTAAGAGTAATTTCTGTGTCAGACTTCTCAATTCCTTTATCATCAAGTACGTGATATTTAGGGATAGTTGTGCCTGTTTTTTTGATATGGTACAGTTTTGCAAGAGGTAATTAACTCAGGATTTGCTTTAGACAATTGTGTGTTACAAGTTTTAATCGTTCTTATATCAGTATGCACGTCTTCCCTCGATATCAGGGAGTTACCCAAACCTCCACTACTAGTGTCCATAATTCCATCCTTTACAGGTGTGAGGGCATCCCGGCTCCCTTTGGAAAAGTGATCCAAGTTGATAGGCTCCTCATCTACAATTTCTAGGATAGGAGTTAATTTTAAATCCCCTGTCTTAGATTCTTTTTTTATCTAATAGAGCCTCTCTCCTTCTTTTGGCAAGTCTCTTCACAGCACGCATGTGCATCCTTTTAGCCCGACGAGACATAAAGGTGGGAGATACTTCAATAGGAGGATTTTCATTCTTTACATTTTTATGTTTTTCAATTTCTTCCAACAAGACGGAAGGACTATCCGGCGGTACTAGGTTAGGAGCCACAGACGATGGACTAAGCGGCATATCTAGAGATGGAGCTTTATTCAATAATTGTGAGACAATTGTATCATTTAAAGCTGTTATTGATGCCTTAATCTCTCTTAAATCGTTCTCACAATTACACTTCAGAGGTTCGCATGGTACATCAATTATCTGTCTAGCATGATCGTGCTCCTGAAAACCAGGTTGCAAACATTGCATACTTTTCTCATGTCTCATATTAGAGACCTCATTGGTTCTTTGTCCGCATATCTCATATTGCATTGATCTCAGGGAGTCGATTGCAGTAATGAATCCCTCAATTTTGTCCATTTTAGAACAGAGGTAATGCATAATTGTCTTTAATTCTTTAAGCTTCAAGTGAGTAAGTTCATGGCCCTGATCAAGAAGATCCAATATTTTTGTAATCACTGGGAGGGAACTAGGCGATTGCTGTTCTGCACCTCCCCTGTCAAATATAGACCCTTCAGGGTCATCATTTAACAACCTGCTTTGATCTTTAATTTGCTCAGGAGAATACAATAAAACATGCGAAGTGCCACTAGGGACACCATCACCTAGTGTTCCATATTTTTTCATAGTATCCTCTCTACAGGTTGTTTTCATTATATCCATGTTAGATCTATGAACAAGTGGGGTCATCATATTAATTGATTGATTGACTTGTTCATCTAATTCAACCATTTTCCTCATGGTAATCGTAAACGGATCTTCATTAGAAGTGCCAGATAACAATGGGGTTGTACAATGACTCAAACTCGCCCTGGTACACTCCTTCTCTTCATCTATTATGGGATTATGTATGCTATCAGTAGAGACGGCATGAACCTGAGCCAAATGAGTAGCATGATTAAAAGCATCAATATGGTTCAGATTGCTATCTTTATCTGCATCTACTGAATTAGTAATATTAGGTAACTCATAGTTGGATAAATTCCCTTTAAACTCCAGAGAATCTGTGTTAACTACATTTAGAGCTTTAGTCATTGCTTCAGTACACATCCCACTGCGCAAACCTTTAGCCATTGTTAAAATAAGGATAGTAACACTTATAAGATAAATTAACAAGGAGACAAAATTATCAACCTACTAAGTTGATCTAAAAAATAAACGATAATCAGTATAAAACCAGTCTTGGTTTACAGTGGTAATTTTGTAAAATACCAGTTAGCAATTATATTGTGACTAACGCCATGCACTTTATAAGAAGTAGTATCAAAATGAATGCTAAAACAGAGCTTCACTCACTCACAACAACACACATAATATGAGCATAAAATCTACAAAATTGGATACCTTGAGCGCCTACTATAACAATAGGCAAATGAATTTACAGTTAATGCGCAAGTCTGGTCAACTTATCACTTAATAGATGGACGTGCACAAGACACTTAACCAAACAGCACTATTTAAAAATAAGAAACCTAAGGGATCAAAGTGAAGAATCACTGCAGTCTCCCTTCTAGATGCGCCGCCAAACAGCCGCACAACAGCCAATGGGCTTTTCGCCGTCGTGCTTAATGCCGCAAGGGTGGCTGTAGTCCGCTTAAGAGCACGGACAGAGTCACGTGATGAGTCACGTCATCCAAGCCAGACCCGCCTCCTCCAGGAAGTAAAAAACTGGCACAACAAGAGCGTGACTAGCTCGCAGTGTCGTGCTATATTGGTGCTATATTGCTGATATAATGCGGGTCTTGCAGCATCCAGGTGAGCGTTCAGCAGGGTTTCAAGGACCTTTCTCCAATGAAACAAATGCCAGATGATGAACCTTTAGGGAATTGAAGACCAACCCAGTGTCTAACAGATGGGTAAGGTACAGCACAATGTGTGTGGGTGAGCAATCGATGGGACCGACTGTTTTGGGACAGCTTGGATAGCCCTGGAGAGTGAGGTCCCCCCTGTTTGTTCAGGTAATATTTGGCTGTAGTGCTGTCCGTTAGAATCAGAACGGTCTTCCCTTGCAGTTGCGTCTGAAAGGCCTTTAATGCCTTGATCACCGCTAATAGCTCAAGTAAATGTATATGGTTGGACGCTATTGAGGGGACCACACTCCATGTGCTGTCTGCTGAAGCAGGTGAGGGGGGGGCCCCCTCCACCCCATGAGAGATGAGTCTATCGTGAGAGTGGCATCCACTGCAGGGATGGTGAAGGTCTTCCCCCTTCAAGAGGTTTTCTCTTGACCACCACTGCAGAGAGAGAGAACGAGGGCTGGAGAGACATCTACCAGATCTTCCCATTGTCCGCTGGCCGTACACCACTGGCTGTTGAGCCACTCTTGCATGGGACACATGCGCAGCCTCGCGCGGGGAACCAAGTATATGCACAACGCCATCATTCCTAGCAAGCGTATAGCTTTGTGCACCATCACCTCCCGACCGGCTACATATTGAGGGATCTGGAAAGCATGTTCTGAATCCTTTCATTGGAGGGGAAGACGAGGCAGTCTTCTGTCCGAATTAGAGCTCCAAGAAATTGTTTTGTTTGACTGGGAACTAGACTGGATTTCTTCACGTTGATCGAGAAACCCAGACTGAAGAGAAGATCTATGTTTTTTTGGGTGTTCAAAAAAACATGTGTTGCACGAGTCCCCTCTTATGAGCCAGTCATGTAGGCAAGGGTACACTGGGACGGACAGTCTGCGCAGGTGTGCTGCAGCTACTGCAAGGAACTTTGTAAACACCCTTGGCGCCGAGAGGATGCCGGAGGGGAGTACCTTGAATTGGTAATGCCTGTCCTCTATCATGAACCTTCGCTATTTTCTGTGCGCTGGCAACATTGAAATATGAAAGTATGCATCTTTCATGTCCAATGTTGCCATGTAGTGCCCTGTTTCAACAGTGTAGCGTTACCATGTGAAACTTCTGAGGTTTTATGAACTTGTTCGCAGGGCGCAGGTCTAGAACAAGGCGCATGGCGAGATCCTTTTTCGGTACAAGGAAGTACACTGAATAAATACTCTTGTTTACCTGTGGAAGAGGTACGACTTCTATGGCGCCCTTTTCCTGCAGGGTCTCGACGTCTTGTAGTAGGATGCGCAGATGTTTTGGCATCAGGCGTCTCGAACGTGGAGGTCTGAATTGGGGGGACCGGCAGAATTCTATACAATACCTGTGGGCGACGGATCTTGAGTACCCACTGGTCTATAGTTATCCCCTCCCATGCTTGACCGGGTAGGCATGGGACGGGACCCGGATCTGCGGGTCATTTTTGGCCTAAGGCTGGGGAGCCTCGAGAGGTAGAATTCCGGCTCCTTCCTTTCCCACGTCGTTGACCTCTTGGGGGATACAGTGTGGTTTAACTGGTGGTTCCTTCGGGAGAGGACCAATTATTTCCCAAGCCTTATTGGTTCTGAGGGAAACGTTGGCGACAAAAGGAACGTCTCAATCCGCTCCCCCTCCTAGGGGAAGGCCTCTGGGTGATCTGATCCAGGGTCTTAAGGGTGTCATGCTCTTTCTTAGCAGTCTCGAGTTACCATGTGAAACTTCTGAGGTTTTATGAACTTGTTCGCTGGGCGCAAGTCTAGAACAGGGCGCATGGCGAGGTCCTTTTTGGGTACAAGGAAGTACAATTAATAAATACCCTGGTTTATAGGGACAGCTTCTATGGCGTCCTTTCCCAGCAGCGCTTCCACCTCTTGATTCAGGATATCAAGATGGTCCGGTGAAAGGCACTGCGCGCGTGGTGGTCTGAATTGTGGAGGTCAGGCGAATTCCACGCAGTACCCATGGGCGACCGTCTTTATGACCCACTGGTCTGAAGTGATCCCCTCCCATGCCGTGAGGAAAGATGTTAAGCGCACCCCGACTGGGGTGACATGGGAGGGGACCTGGATCGGATGGTCATTTCTGACCAGAGGCTGCGGCTCCTCTAGGATTGGGGCCTCTACCTCTGCCGCGTCGTTGACCCCTTGGAGGGTAGTATGCAGGGCTTCCTGAAGTTTGTCCTGTATTGAAATTCCCCTTGCCATAGTTCTTACTTGCACAAGACTGCCCTCGAAAGAAGCTGGGAGTTATTACCTCTATGGGGGGGGGGGGGGGGGGGAGTCTTTGTGCGATTTGTTGCAGAGACTTAAGAGTCTCATGCTCTTTCTTGGCTGTTTCTAAGGTCTCATCAACCGCCTTTCCAAAGAGGTTAGCTTCTTCGTATTTGTTTTATTTGTATAGCGCGCTAAGCCCGAGGGCAACCAGGCGCATATAGCATGAAGTACATTTACAGAGCATTCAGCAGTCATAATCACAGTTACATACATTAAGGCAATTACATACATTAAGGCACAGCGGTATAAAAGTGGCAGACTAAGGTGCAGGCAAAAGAATAGTGCGTTCACAGTCCAGGTACAAGTATTGCGATAGTAGTGGGGCAACGTGGCTTATACTGGTGGTGAGTGAGAAGTAGAGGATAGCCATAGCTTGGTGGATGGGAGCGTTCTGATGGCGAGTGGCATAGAGTTCCAGAGTTTGGAGGCGAGGACTGGGAAGCTGACGCCACCAGCAGATTGCAAGTTGTACTTCGGGATAGTGAGCGATTGAGCTTGGGGAGATCTTAGCGTCCGAGAGGGGATGTAGTAGGAAAAGTGGGATGGTTAGGTAGGTAGGGGCCTGGTTGGAACAAGTTACTTACCTGTAACTGTTGTTCTCCAGCATGGGTCTGGCATGGATTCACATGCTCATGAATATTCCCCGTCGTCAGGCTGGGAATCCTCGGTAAAGAAAAAACCAGTATCAGTTTCGTTTCTGATCTGTCTTTCGTAGTAATAACCAATCACTGGTCTCTGCGTCATACTGACCACAGCCAATGACTGCCCTCTACCTAAGCACCTCCTCCGGCAGCCATCTTCAGATTTGGAAGCACGTGAAGTGGCAGTATGACCAAGTGAAGAGCCGCAGAGGGGTAGGCGGGAGGGTTCGCATGTGAATCCATGCCAGACCCATGCTGGAGAACAACAGTTACAGGTAAGTAACTTGTTCCTTCTCCAGCATGGGGTCTGGCATGGATTCACATGCTCATGAATAAAGAATACATAGCAGTACACACATGCACAACCACGGGAGGTGGCAAAGGCTCAACATTAAGCATCACATTAACTCAACATTAAGCATCTTACCTCCTCACCAGGCTCACCTCAGGCGAACAGGTTGCGCAGCACTGCTTGGCCGACCCTGGACTCCTCCCTGGAATCCCGGTCGACGCAGTAGAATTTCGTGAAGGTGTGCGTCGACCTCCACGTAGCAGCCCTGCATATGTCCAGCAGGGGCACACCAGATAGGAACGCCGTGGTAGCTGCGATCGCTCTGGTGGAATGGGCTCTCGGACGGCCAGGCAGCGGTCGGTTTGCCAACCGGTGACAGTACATGATACAGCCGGAGAGCCATCTGGAGATGGAAGCCTTCGAGAGAGCCTTCCCCTGATTGACAGGTCCAAAGTTCACAAAGAGTTGTGACGTCTTCCGAAAACCCTTCGTGCGGTCCACGTAGAACTTCAGCGCTCTAGCTACATCCAGCGAGTGCAAAGTCCTCTCAGCCGGCGACGAAGGCGACGGGAAGAACACAGGTAACACCAAGGGTTCGTTGAGATGGAAGTCCGACGGTACCTTGGGCATGAAGGAGGGGTGCGTCCTGAGCACTACCCTCGTGTCGTGGAAAGTCAAGTACGGGGCCTTGCAGGAAAGGGCCTGGATCTCTCCCACTCGTCGTGCGGAGGTGATGGCCACGAGAAAAGCTGTTTTCCACGATAGAAACTTCAACGGGGCCGAGTGCAGAGGCTCGAACGGAGGTCCCATGAGCTTGGTCAGCACCACGTTGAGCTCCCACGCCGGGGCCGGAGCCTTCACCGGCGGGAACGATCTGAACAGTCCCTTCATGAACTCTTTCACCAGACGATGAGACCACAAGGACGTCCGGCCCGTGGTTCTGGTGTATCTGGAGATCGCAGCAAGATGAATCTTGATGGACGCGTGTGCCAGACCAGCTTTGGCCAGCGTCAGCAGGTACGGCAGTACTTGGGGAGCCGTAATCCGTAGAGGGTTAATCTTCTGTGCGTGGCACCAGACAGAGAACCTCTTCCATTTGTGTCCGTAGCATTTAAGAGTCGAGGACGCCCTGGCCTTTGCAAGAACCTCTCTGCAATCGGCCGGTATGTCGTATCCTCCAAACTCTAGCGCTGCAGGAGCCAGGCCTGCAAGTTCAGCGACTTCGGGTCGTGGTGGAGGATGGCGCCTCCTTCCCTGGAGAGTAGATCCGCGTCCGCCGGCAGCTTGATCGGCGGGGACGCTGACAAGTCCATAAGGTCTGGGAACCATATCTGCCTCGGCCACGCAGGTGCGACGAGGATCATCCTGCACCGTGACCTCTTGAGCTGGTTGACGAGCCGGATTAGCAGAGGCAAGGGAGGGAACGCGTAGAGGAACAGGCCCTCCCAGGGGAACGAGAAAGCATCGCCCATGCTCCTCGTCTGGGGAAACCTGCTGGCGAACCTCCGGCACTTGGTGTTCGTCGCCGTCGCGAACAGGTCGATCTGGGGTGTGCCCCACCGTCGGAAGAGGCGATCCACCAGATCCTGCCGTAGTTCCCACTCGTGGCACGAGCGCAGCTCCCTACTGAGTGAGTCGGCGATGGTGTTTTTTATCCCTGCCAGATGAAACGGCACCAGAAGAATCCCTTGGGCGACGGCCCAATGCCACAGGTCCTGCGCCTCCTTGGACAGCGCTGGGGACCTGGTTCCGCCCTGTTTCCTGATGTAAAACATGGTGGTGGTGTTGTCGGTGAAGATCCTCACCACCTTACCCTTGAGGGACGGAAGGAAGGACCTGAGGGCCCAAAACACTGCACGGAGCTCCAGGACGTTGATATGCAGGGACTTCTCCGTCGGGAGCCAGAGTCCCCTTGCGTGCAGATTTTCGGTGTGCGCTCCCCACCCTTCTAGGGAGGCATCCGTGGTCACAGTCACCTGGTGGGCTGGGGTCTGGAAGTCCATGCCCGCCGTCAGATGCGCGCGGGTGCCCCACCACCGTATCGCTCGTCGGAAACTCTCGTCGAGCTTGATCCTTTCCTCGAAGCTGCCCGTCGTCTGGATCCAGCGCGCATCCAGGAATTCTTGCAACGGGCGCATCCGGAGCCTGCACATGGGAATGAGGTAGATGCAGGAAGACATCATCCCGAGGAGGGACTTGATGGACCTCACTTTGGCCGCGTCGGCCACCAACATCCGTTGCACCTTGCCCAAGATGGTCCTGGTCCTCTCCTCCGACGGGGAGGCCAGAAGGGACACTGTGTCGAGCCTCGCTCCCAGAAACAGTGCGACTTGCGCGGGCACCAGGTGGGATTTGGCGTAGTTCACGGAGAATCCCAGGTCCGTGAGGAGTTGGACGGTCCTTGCCGTGTGGACCACGGCGAGCTCCCTCGTCTTGGCGCGGATGAGCCAGTCGTCCAGGTAGGGGTAGACGTGAATCCCCTCGCGGCGCAGCTGCACCGCCACCGGTGCGAGGCACTTGGTGAAAACCCTGGGTGCCGACCGTAGTCCGAAGGGAAGGGCTTTGAACTGGTAATGACGCCCTTGGACCACGAATCTGAGGAATTTTCGGTGCCCCTTTAGGATGGGAATGTGGAAGTAGGCATCCTCCAAATCCAACGACGATAGGAAGTCTCCTTCCTCCAGCTGACCCAGGACGTGCTGGAGGGTGACCATCCGGAACTTCTGCGCCTTGATGAATTTGTTCAGACGTCGCAGGTCCAGGATGGGGCGCCATCCTCCCGTCTTCTTCTTCACGAGGAAGTATCGCGAGTAGACTCCGGAGCCCCGAAGCCTCTTTGGGACGAGTTCGATGGCGCCCTTTCTGAGCATCGCCTTTACCTCCAGGAGAAGTTGAGGGACGTGAAGTTCTTTCCTGGCCACGGGGGGGACGCGCGGGCACCTTCTTTGAAATTCGAGCGCGTGGCCCCGGGCCAGGGCGTCCAGCACCCAACGGTCGGTGGAGATGGACTCCCACACGCTGACGAAGCCCGCCAGCCGGCCTCCCACCGGGGTGCTTCGGTGGGGGCCCGACCCCACGGCCGGTTCAATCCTGCTTGGACGCGGCCTTGCCGCCTTGACGACGACGGCGGGGTCCGCTAAACTTGCCTCGTCCTCTGTAGGCCTCTTGCGACGACGAGCGGGCCGCTTGACGGTAGGAAGCGAAACCGCCGCCGGAACCTTTGGAGGCGCCCTTGCCTCCGCCGCTCCGAAAGGGCGTCCGTCGTAGCTGCAGGACTCCAAGGGCCCGGGCCGTCTCAGTATCCGCCTTGATGGCCTGAAGGGAATCGTCCACTGTCTTCCCTAACAGGTTGTTCCCGTCGAAAGGCATGTCCAGGACTCTGGTCTGGACGTCCTGCCGAAAGTCCGTAGCTTTGAGCCATCCACGACGTCGAAGGCAAACGCCGTTGCCCAGCTGGCGGAACCCAGTGTCGGCGATGTCCGTCGCCACGGTGATGGCGTGGTCCGAAGCCACCTCACCTTCCTGCAGGATCTCAAGGGCCTCCGCCCTCTTGTCGTCCGGCAGAAAATCCAGCAGGGGAGCCATCTTGTACCAGAGCTCCCTGTCGTAGCGGGCCACGATAGCCAAGGCGTTGGCCGCTTTAATCGTCGTCGCTGCCGACGAGATGACTCTACGTCCCATAGCATCCAATTTCTTTCCCTCGCCGTCCGGCGGGGAAGTCGACGTGGAGGCCGCACCCCCCCCCGCTTTCTTCCTGGCTGCCGCGGAGACGACGGAGTCCGGGGTAGGCTGCGCCCGGAGGCATAGGGGGGCCGTGTCCGGGACCCGGTACTTTTTCTCGTACCGGTCTCTTCTCGCTGGCGTCGTGGAAGGGTTCTTGAGGAGGGAAAGGCCCTCATCCCAAATGTCGTCCAAGAGAGGCACTGCGAGGACCGTCTTCCTCTTGGCCTCGCGCCGCTGATAAAGGAAGCCTTCCTTTTTCTTCTCCTCAGGGCAGAGTTGGAAAAGCTCGGAAGCCCTGGAGATCATGGAGTGGAAAGATCCGATCTCGTCGGGCGGAGAAGCCCTGGTGGGAGGCGACGACGGAAAATCCTCGTCGTATGCCTCGTCGTCCGTACCCGCCGCTGCCGTGTCAGTCCCCGTATCATCCCCTCGAGTGGACGGGGAGGAGGGTTGGACGGGGCGCGACGGTTGAAAAGGAGGTGGTGGATGGATCCTTCTTTTCTTGGTAGGGGGAACACCAGAAGGTCCCGGTTCTGGATCCCCCGACGGGAGAGGTTCCTCCGTCGGTAACGGTAGCCTCGTCCTTATCTCGGAGCATAAGGACTGTATGGCCAACAAAATGGCCGCCGAGTTGTCTTGCGGCGCTGGCAGAGGGGAATCCGACGGGCGAGCAGGGGCCCCGTCGGTATCCTCGACGATGTCGTCGTCACCTGCGTCGGGGTCCATTCCGACGGGCTGGCCTTCTTCCACGCCTAGGCCGTGGCTTAAGACCTCGATCAGTTCCTCTTCTGAGGTTGAGGCCGAATCTACGACGACGCCCTGCCCCCCCTTCTTCCCCACGGAGGGTTTCACGGGGGTCCTATCGATGGGCACAAAGGAAGACTCCCTCCGAGGAGGCAGGGAGATTCTGGGCCCTGAGGTCGCCACCACTGGTGCAGCCACCACAGGCTGAGCCAGGGCCGCCGCGACCGTTTCGATAGAGGGCTTGGTCGGATGGATCAAGGCCTTCACCACCTTAGGTGCGCTCACCGCCTTATCCTTGAGGGAGGGGGCACTGCCACGCTCCTCCTCTGCCTTAGAGCTCGACCGGGGCCTCTCCAGGAGCTTCGCCGGGTGCTCGGCCTTCCTCTTACCCGACCCAGAGCGTTGGCTCGTGGTTGATGGTGCCGGGGAGGGTGCGCCCTGCCTGGCGCCCGTAGAGCCCGACCGTTCGGCGCTCCCGGTGCCAGCGGACTCGCGGTGCTTGGCCTTATGTTGGGCCCCCGTCGCCGGGCCGCCCTCAAAGGTCTTAGAAGACCGCTCGGATTTCTTCTTCTTCTCGCCAGACGGGCTCTTACCCTCCAGCCAGTTGGCGAGACGTTGATGGCGGTCCTTCATGGTCCGTTCCGACATGTTGCCGCAAAACGCACAGTCCTTCTCCACGTGCATCTTGTCCTCATGAAGGCAGTAAAGGCAGAAAGAGTGTTCGTCCTCCTTGACGACGTTCTGCAGCTGGCATCCAGGGCAGACCCTGAACAGCTTTCCGGGCGTCGAGCTTCCCTTCTCCTGGGCCATCTCCGAGATCGGGCCTGAGAAGCTTCTGGAGTCCTCCGAAGTGTAGCTCGAAGAAATCTTCACCCTTGAGGGGCACAGATGAATCCGACACGGGTCCCCGTAGATCGGATGTAGGATCGGTGGAGCTTGAGGCTCTTTTGACCGAAAGAATCGAAGTTTTTTTGTGAAAAAGCGCGAAAAATAGCGCTAACGCTCGAGAGCAATAGCACGAGGATCCCAACACATGAACGTGCGGTAAAAATCTGAAGATGGCTGCCGGAGGAGGTGCTTAGGTAGAGGGCAGTCATTGGCTGTGGTCAGTATGACGCAGAGACCAGTGATTGGTTATTACTACGAAAGACAGATCAGAAACGAAACTGATACTGGTTTTTTCTTTACCGAGGATTCCCAGCCTGACGACGGGGAATATTCATGAGCATGTGAATCCATGCTAGAGAAGTTGACATTTGTGAGTGAGAGTCAGGGATTTGAGCGAAATTCTTTGTGTGACGGAGAGCCAATGTAAACTCTTCCTAGTGTCAGAGATGTGCACCGACCTAGGGATAGCTAGGGCTGCTCTGATCGCATTATTTTGGACGGTTTGGAGTTTGAGGTTTTGTTGGTTAGTGCCTTGATATAATGCGTTGCAATAATCAAGTTTGGACATAACCAGCGTCCTAGCGAGAGTGATGCAGTTCTGGGTGGAGAGGAATGGGCGACATGCAGTAATCAACTTGCAGGTGTAGGCTGAAGCTGAGGCGACTTCCATATGGGCTTCAATAGGCTTATTGATGAGTGAGGCCTGTTTTTCGGGTTTAAACCCTGAGGTATGCAGCCAAGCATGTCTTTTGAGTAGGGTCCCTTGGGCCAGAGATCTGCCTGCTGTTTCAGCCGTGTCCAGAGTGTTCTTTATTACATTCTGGTTCACCTGCCTTCCCTCGGCTACAATAGAGAGAAGCTTGAACTTGACGGGTTTTGGGACCTCTTGGAGGCATTACTGAAGTAGGTTCCACTGAGCGTCAGCATAAACTTGCCAGCAGCGTAGTATTATTTTCTATACGCATAGTATATGCGGCAGCCGAGGTGACTCGTTTGCCTAAGGCATATAGCCTCTTGGATTCTATCTGGAGGTGCCTCCCCCATGGCAAGGGGTCCTCCTGCCCTTTTCTGGGTGGTAGTCACTACCAGAGAATCGGGGGTGGCGTGAGGGTCTGAAGGAAACGGCCCAAACAACTTTTCCACTCTCGGGTTCACTGCCGGGGTTTGAGCTGGTGATACCAAGGAGGGAGCCAACCTTCTCTTGATGGAATTAAGGAGGGGAATGGTTTGGCTAGATGGAGGTTTTTTCCTTAAGAATATCCTCTACAAAGTCCTGCTCAGGCAATGCCTCTTGAGTAGAGATTTGAACATTTTCAGCTGCCTTCTTTAACAGAGTTGAAGGCCATCTGGTCATCTACATGCAAGGCCTGGCGAGCCGGGATGTATGGAGGGGAATCTAGGCACAATACATCAGTGTCCTGATCTTAATGGGGAAGCGTCCATGGGTCCGTTCCCTTTTGCTGGGTTTCTTCCCAACTGTCCGTGGCATCTGCCTGTTCCTCTTCGTAATTCTGTAGAAAGGAAGTTTCTTCCACTTCATCGTAAATGTCCCTATAGGTATCCATCTGGACGATGTCTTCATGCTGGACGGGGACAGAAGGCTGACCTTGATAATGAGAAGTAGATTGAAGGTTAGGCTCTCCACACAAGACCTTTTCGGGAAGGCTGATCAGAAAAACAGAATTCTTTCCAGACGGTCCATACACCCTTCAAATTTCTCCCTTGTCCATTTAGAGGACCCAGAGGGGCCTACAGGTTGAAAAACGTCGTTTTGTGCCCAATGGCGCTGAAAAGTGTCTCTCAGGGTGTTGGAAAGAGGCTCTTGACTGTCCTCAAGTCTCGTGAGACTCGGGGCGCCATGGCGTATCCGAAGATTTGTCCACAGCCTGCCCCATGATTTTCGGAACAGGAATTAGTCCAACCGCCAAAGTAATTCTCCCGATGCTATCCTCGATAATCGCCGAATTGGCGTGAGATAATGGTTCCGATGGTCTATCAGTAGGTGTATTGCCTTCCGCGGCGTTAGAGGGCCTAGCGGTCGGTTTTTCGACTAGAGGCCTATTCGTGATTTTCGGGCCTACCGTGGCCTTCGGGACCGTAGTAGCGTCGGATTACCGCGCTTCGACATGTGAAGCTTTAGGAGTAGCGCCCTTATTTGTTGTCGAATGCCCAATTGCAAGACACTGCTGCGGATGCATGGAAGGCTTTGGATCTGAACGATCAAAGGAATCTGCCGAAATTTTCGATAGCCATGCTGGCGCTTTCACCGTTTGACGTACTCATCGAAATAGGTGTGGGGGTTGTGTGTTTAGTGAAATGTGCTTGTACGCCTTTGTCGCCGGGTGTTGTCCCTGAAGTGAGACCAGAGTCGGGCGCGGCTGACCTAGAAGTGTCTGCCTCGAGGTCTATCACATCCACACCGGATGTTTGGTCATCAGAGGTGCCCCTGTCACTCTCAGCGGGTGTGGCGGTGGGGGAAGGGGGTTCCACCCATGACATACCATACACGGCCCACCGCTTTACACAGTGCTCCTTAAGGGTCTTAGGCCGATGGAGTTTACAGGCCGCACACCGCTTTTCGTCATGCTCTAAGGGGAGACAGCCGTTGCATGTCCTGTGTTCATCTTTCCAAGGATATCTGCCCCTACACTTATGGCAGAACCTAAAAGGAGTTCTTTCCATAGCAAAAGGGGAAGATGATGAAACCTAAAGGGTAAAGAGGGGGAAAGAGGAAAGACATACCGAAAATATGGCCACCCGACCCCACTCTCCCTACTGTAAAGGTCGGCCAGGGAGCCCGACCACGTGGAAAGTCCGGCCGCCGGATCTTAGGCACTGAAATCCACCGCCGTAGACAATTCCCCGCAGTCTTCGTCAAAGATGTTCTTGTGACCGAAGTGACTCAACAGGAAATAACTGACAAGTCGGTATAAGAAACAATGTCCCTTATGTAAGAGCTCCGCTATAGGGCGACCAGTTATCTGGGCGGAAAAGAATCTGAGGGACCTGAGCGCGTGAGGGATTTTGGGTACACGTCACGATAGGGATAGTGTTATAGACACACCTATGCCGATGTCCCCTTTCAGTCCCCGAAAGACGAGATGCAATACTCCATGGTTACCACTGGATGTCGGACTATATGCACAGCATGTGATTCTAAGCAGATTAACAAGCAACAGAAGAACAAGTTACTTTTTTACCTGGTAACATTCTTTCGATGGGCTGGTCTGACAACGTATTCCATATCTATGACAGGTAATGTCCGCAGCACAGCTGCGGACATTACCTGTCAGATATGGAATATGTCGGAGGACCCAATCCCCTCGAAGTTATGCTATGTTGATTTATACCGTGCAACGCTACCACCTAAGGGCACTCTCTAGACGCTCACATGGCTCTGCAAGAGAAGAGGGTGGGGTGCGTTTGTGAGAATAGGAGGATAGGATAGGTTCAGAACCAGGAGAAACTGGCGTCTGTGTGAATTGTCTTGCATGTGGTTGTTGGTTGAGAAGCCCTGCTTGTCATAACCGTAAGGATAGGACTCAGTGCCTCGTATGTGTGGAATGTCGATAGATTTATGGATTATGTGCATTGGTATCGCCCGTCCAAGGTTATTTCCAGAGTCTGAGGGTTTATTGCGAGAGTTAGATTAATGCTAGGTGTGCATGTGCAGTGTGGCTAGCACCTAGTTGTGTATAGTGGCATTGGTTGGTTATGTTAGAGGAGCAGGCAATGGGGGATTGGTTAGTACATTGATTAGATTTGACAGTGCCTCTGAAGTAGGTCTGTGGTTGCCGCTCATTGGTGCCTTCCAATGTTCCAGGTTGCGGTGCATCAGCCAGCCCCACCTCCTCTCCAAGCCTGGAGGCCAACTTCCACCTCGGTTTTACCAAGGGCAGTGGTTTGGTTGTACAGAGTGTGTTACTATGTACTCGGCGGGGATTAGTCTGAGCAGTTGCACTTTGACCTGTAGTGCTGTTGGCTGTTAAATAGAGGCACAGCTGGTATTGCAATAAACGTGAGGAAGTGGTGCACGACTGGGATACCCTAGCTATGTAGGTGTGACTTGGTTAGTCTGATACTTTGATTTAATGCATTACCTGGCTGGGCTTTCGCCAAGTGCATACATTTGTGTGTGGGGTGTCATTCCCCGAGTGCCTGCTTTTGGGCGGGCTACTATTCGCTGCTCTCTCTAGCTGTGGTACATGACTGGGGGAAGGAGGAAGCTGGTAGTGGAGTATTCAGGCCCTCCTTGTTTTCACTGCTGGCATCTGTGACCATGACCCTTAGTGTGTTTCATTCGGTCCTCAATGTTTTGTTGCGGTTGTCCCTTCGCTCTTGTCATTGTCTGTTGAATAACCAGATTTGTAGCGGTTTTCCGAAGGTGAGGAGGTCTTCCATGGTTCGAATTTCTTTGGGCTTAGTGGTCCATAGGTTAAAAATTAGGCATGAGAAGGCAGTTCCTCTGAATTTCCTCTCTTCATATTGTTTTGTCTCTATTTGTAGGTCATCGCTTGCTCTTGGTTCCCTTCTGGGCTGGTTGCGGCTTATCTGGTCCCGGAGAAATTCGGCTCCTTGTCCGTTTAAGGATTTATGGGCAATGCAGAGGGCATTGAATTTGATTTTTTTTTTTTACTGGTAAACAATGAAGGCTTCTCAGAGCTAGCGTGATGTGGTCTCTTCTGTTTAATCTCAGGAGAATCCTGGCTACTGTGTTTTGGTGAACCTTTCTGGCATTCCTAGGTAGTAGTTATTTGAGTAGTCTGTTTTTGTTAGTATCAAGGATATGATTGTAAGGGTTCTGTGTGGAAAGGAGAGATAAGTGAGCAACCCACACAGTTGTCTCAGGAGATAGAAGCATTTTTTAATGAGTGCTTTGACTTGCGGTTTCAAGGATAGTCGTTTGTCCATGAGTATTCCTATGGTATTTACCACATTGGAAGTCTCTGGTTGTGTTCCTGTGCCAGTCAGCCAGCCCGGTTGTGGGTTAGTTGTGTTGCTTTCGGGAGGCGAGACCATTATTTCCGTTTTGGCCTTGTTCAATTTGAGGTTGTTCGTGGTCATCCCATTGCCGATGTCTGAGACGGTTGTTGAGGCCATTTGGTTCTTGGTTCGTGATCATCTTCACAATCAGCGGTCTGTTGTCTTCGTAGTTGTAGACTGTCAAGTCAGTCCATTGTTTCAAATGATTTTCATCAGGGGGAACATGTAGGTGTTGAAAAGTAGGGGGCGGGGAGCTGGATCCCTGTGGAAATCCGCAGGAGATGTTTTTGGTGTTTGATCTGAAAGGTGGTAAGTAGGTTCTTTTGGTTAGATTTGTGAGGAAGGAGGTAAGCCACCTTAGGTTGGATTCTTGTATGCCACATTCCAACAGTCGTCGTATTAGTGCTGCATGGCAAATTGTGTCGAAGGGCGCAGATATGTCCAGTAGTATGAGGGCAGATCAGGTGCCGTTGTCTGCATTTATTTTCAGGTCGTCCCATTTCGACAGGAGTGCTGATTCTGTTCCTCTCATAGGTCTGAGACCAACTTGCAAGTGGTTGAGTATTCTATTTGTTTCAATGTCTTTAAGTAGGATTTTGTATACATGGTTCTCCAAGACCTTCGCTGGGTAGGGCAAGTTGGATATAGGTCTGTAGTTGCTTGGATCGTCTGCCCTTTTGATTCCTTTTTTTATCAGTGGTTTGAGGTATGCTGATTTGAAGGAGGTTGGTACAATTCCTGTTTATAGCGACAGGTTCATTAGGTGCTGGAAGTGTGTCACTGGGATTTTGTGGTTGAGGATTTCTTTGACCATGTCCAGGAATGCAAGGCTCACTTGGAGAACCAGCGAGGTTGGTGTATGTTAGGCAAGATTGTATGCAGACCCTTTGGGTGCACTACAACAACCCTGACCTCCTGGCAGTAGGAACGCAACATTTGGTATACGCTTGTCCTACACAGGTTGGTAACGTATTGAGCAGCCGTGCTCATCTCAAGAGGGGTCAATGTGAGCTGTTGGGGAGTTACACAGAGATTCACAATGACAAGCATTCAAATAAACTCTTACACACAAGGTTTCTTGAATAAACAATTATTAATTTATTTTTCAGTCAGCTAGAATAAGCCTTCTTCAGAAGGGGGCAATATAATAGTAGCACTCACATATACTTCAAAAATACACGCGCTTAATATTTCTAAATCAGCAAGTACCCTTTTGGGATGGCCCACAGACACTACCTGCACCCTCATGTGACTTCAATAATTAGGGTGCTGGGGACATTAACATATCACTGTTAAGTGTTTGTCAAAGAGAAAGGTTATGACACAACAAGAGATCTTACAAATATTTCTCAAAGCAGGTAAGTACTTTTGTAAACCCCCCCAATGCAAAGGTATTTAACCCTTTCCTGGAAGGAAGACCAAACACATTCACAGAGGGAAGAAGAGTCATTGAGGGAGCCAGGCGAAGCCAAAGTCAACTGAGCCAAAGTCAAGGTGAAACTGAAGCACTTCTCAGAGGTAGGTAAAAGTCTTGCACAGTGTTTTAAAAGTCTTTGAAGATAGAAGAATTCAAAGTAGGGCCAAAAGCTGTTTAGGCTTGCAAATTAAAGAAGCTGTCAGGAACTCTACAGAGCAACCACAACAAGTCTCACCAACAGAGAACAAGTGTAGTTACACGACAGGAGGCAAGTTCTCTTAGACTGTACAGTACCTTTAAGTTGAAGAAAAGTGCAGCAGATTACTTTTCCTATGCAGCTCTGCAGATCCTGGTGTTCCTGGGCCTCAGTCGTGGGGACAAGAGGGAGGACTTATGGGGACTCCTGCACTGCAATGGGACGGTTACCGAACGCAACAGGCAATCTTCAAACAAGTGGCACTTCAGTGTTTCAGCTCCTCATGTCTAGCGCTAATAGCAACTCTGCGGTTTCTTGCTGTCGAGATGGACTTTCCTTGCATCTGGGGTACAGCACTCTGTTGGGGTGGCTCAGGCTCAGTCAGTCGTGCTTCCAGGGAGTCCAGAGGGTCTTCCTGGAGCTCTTGCACAGCTTAAGAGCAACGCACACAATCTGGTGTTCCGAACCCTGGCGTTTCCGTTTCCAGCAGCAACTCTGAAAATTCAACCAGCTCCGAAGGATGTCCAGGTGGCTTACTTTGGAGTGGATTGGTCCCACCAACTCAAAGGGATACGTCGTCCTTGCAGGGGCTTCTCCGTCGATACTTGCAGGACAGTCAGCCAATCACAACAGAGCGTATTTGGGTCTCCTAGGAGACTAAGCACAGGGAGTGTCGGGCACCTCCCTCACTTCCTGCCCCCACCAGACACCCTGGAGCCAGAGGTGGGCTTCACTTGTGAATCCCACCAAAGGCAAAGCGAACAAAGGGACCAAACATGGTTTGGCGCGCAGAGTAAATCTCAATAAGGACCTTTCCACAAAGAAATGGTGAAAAAAGACGACCGGGGCCATTGTGACAAAAATGGCGCCCTTGGATGCTTTACTGCAGCTGCAAACGGAGCCCGCTGTAAATGCACACCACGGTAGTTAAAAGTAAACCACTACCACCAGCCATTCAGTGAGGAAAGGGTAACAAAAATGTTCCATGAGAAGCTCGACTAAGCGGATACTAAGTAACCCCTCCAGCACCCTAGGGTAAGATCGTGTGTGCTGGGTCTAGAAAGTTACAATTGTAAATCAAGGCAATTTTACTTTAATGCTCTTGGAAACAATAGTTTATCCAAGAGAAGGTATTTAAACCTTTGGTAAATCTGAAAGACTTCCCTGTGCCACTGCACTGAAGCGTTGTGACGCAATGTAAAAGATGATGCCTATGGAGTTTGTCTGAACCCACAACCAAAAGAGAAACAAAGTAAAAAAATGACATTAGGATACATGAGAGAGTGGAGAAAGTGTCTCACTCTCGCCAGGTAAAGAAATCAAGTCTTCAAAATCAGGCAAAGTTCCTGGGGGTCTCGTAAGGTAGAAAGGAATTAGCACATTTCTGAGAATTCTCCCTAACAGTGTCCTTGATGGGTGGAGAAGATTTATTCGGTAATTGGTTTGAAGCAGGAGAGTCTTGCTAAAGTCAATGTTTCATCCATTGTCTGTGCTTCAGCAATTATGGTTGTATTAGCACGGTTTGTGGTGTGGGTCTGTTGGATTGTTTCAAGTTTTGATCTTAAGTGGTTGGCGATGCCATCACATAGCGCTTGTGTCGGGATGACGAGACTGTTGTAGGATGAAGAGTTACTTTATCTTTTTGATGATTCTGCTGGGTTCTTTTTGTTGGTAGGTTGCAGCTTCAATTCTTGCAGTGTAGTAATTTGCTTGGACTACTGTTGATTTGCATGCTCCGAGTGGTCTTTGATATTTTATTTTGTCCTGTCAGTTTTAGTCTCTCCATATGGCTTCCATTTTGCAGTTTTTTTTTTTAGTTCTTTCAGCTCTCCTGTGAACCATTTTGTGGCAAGTTATTTTGGAGTGGCTTTGAAAGGTTTTGCTGTTGCTAGGTGTCCTTGCGCCTCGGTAATCCAGATCGCAAGTGTATTTTCCACTACGTCTGGGGTTGTTTGGATTGGCTCTGTGGTGTTAGGTTAGGTTGATGCAAGCAGATCTTCTGAGGACTCCAGGTCTAAGCTCTGCCAGTTTCTTCTCCTTGCGGCGTGCAGTATTTACTTTCCGGCCGGTATGAGCATTTGGAGTTTGATGTAAAATGGTATCAGGTAGCGGTCGCTCCATAGCATCTGAAGTGGAGTGTTTCCAGAAATGTGCAGAGTGAGTTTGCAGAGGTTTCGTTTTCTTTTTCAAACCAGATGTTGAAGTTTCCCAGTATGACTAGGTGGTCATGGTAGGTTGACAGTGTGGCGATGCTAGTTTTGTCGGGAAGTTCGGGTTGTAGGACAGTGGTCTCTAGATCAGGAGGAACACTATTCGATTGGTTGTTGAGTTCGATCTTGAGAAGTGATTCAAGGTTTTCGATGTCCATTGAGGGGAGTGGTGCGACTCAGATGTGCGCTTTGTGCGCTTTGTGCATCTTTGTGCATCATTGTGATTCTGCCTCTTTGGTTTTCTCTGTTGGTGTATATTACTTTGAAGTTGTCCGGTATAGCTTTGCGCGCAGTGTAATTGTAGTTGTCAGAACACCACGTTTCTGTGAGAAAGTGTCTGTGCCTCTCTCGCTGGATTTGTTGAGTATTTTGTCATGGATCCAACTTTGAGCAGGCTGCAGTGTAGTTGGCCTATTTTCCCTTGTGGGTTGTAGTTTGTTTTGTTGTCTGTCTGAGTAGGTGCAGTGTAGGTCAGGTTTCCGTTGCTAGTGGTTCTGTACTGGTTGTGCTTGTTGCGAGGAGTTGTTCCTGGGTGATCCAACTCTTAGTCCAGCAGCCCGATTAGATTGATGGCAGGGTTGTTTGATTTTGGTGTTGCTACCAGTCCTTTACTCCAGTCTCTGGCGATTTAGGGCATGTTGAAAGTAATGGTTTCAAGTTTGTCCCTGATTCTTGTTGATGTGTTGTTCATGGTGTTCACCGGGTTGGGGTGGTTTGTTCCTATGAAATGCTGGGTTCAGTGTCCCGATGAAGTCTATATTTATTTTGTTTCTTGGATGTGGGTGTGTTGCCGATTGCCTGTTATCACCTCAAAGGACTTGTATGTGGAGCGGTAGTGAGAGATGTAGCCTGTGTTAGCGCTATTCTTTTTCTGTTTGGCTTTGTTTTTCAGAGTGTGAAATCTTGCTGATTGGCTCCTTCCTGTGCAGTAAAGGATTCCTTCCTCGTTCTGTTTCGCAGTCGAGCTTCTGTGTTTTTGTTGTGGCGTGGCATGGTGTTTGAGTTGTTGGTTTAATTTCTTGGAGCAAGAGTCCTCTTTGGATTGGCTCGTTTCCTGGTCCCTTGGATTGCTTTTTTTTTTTTTAAAAAATTCAAAATTTATTGATTTTATGCAAAGTCAACAGTCATCTACATACAGAGTTTGTCAATAAGATATTAGAAATGGCATGTAAGGTGAATACCGTCTCCGTATGGCATGCGCAATAGTTCCTGAGAGTTAAACAATATTGCAAGTAAAATCTGTAATACCCAATCTTGCTTCCCCCCTCCCCCCTCCCCTCCCTTCTCCCTTCTCTAACATTTCCAAGTACGGGATTGAAAAACAACATTAAACAGTGAAACCACATCAGAAAGCTTTGAGTACAAATATAGTGTCCGACCAAGACACATAGCGTGGCCCATGGAGCCGCCACAACGAGAATCATCGTTCATTGTCAGTATTGGCACAAATCACGACAGTATTCTGCACACATTATCTTTACAAGGCATGTTTGGCTCTGAACTCAAACCAGGCACTTTCGACATCCGTAAGGTCTCCGCGTAGGGCGGCAGTCAAGCATTCCATTCTATAGAGAGTTTGGGCAACCCCAAGCCACTCGGTTTTACTAGGGAGCTTTGGCCTCTTCCATACCATAGTGAGACAGGCTCGTGCAGCCATCAGTAGACCGTGTACCATCGTAGGTGCCTTTACAACTTTGTCCCCTGTTTCGATCAGACCAAACAAGATGAGCATTGGGTGCTGTACCCTTCCTTCATTGTCCAGTTCCCTGATCCAGCTAAGAACCTCCGACCAGTAGGTCTGAACCATTGTACACCCCCACCACATGTGCCAATAATCAGCTCGCATCCCACAGCCCCTCCAACAGTATGGGCTAACCCCTTGGTACATCTTGGCGAGCCTGATCGGGTCATACTGCCACCTATACAATAACTTTATAGCATGCAGTTTATACTGGCAGGATATAGAGGATTTCGCAGTACGTCTGCAGATTTGTAGCCACAATTTTTGCGAGATTTGCCTACCCATATCTGCTTCCCATCTGCTTTTAAGCACCAAGGAGGGGGAAATATCGGCCTCGATCAAAGCCGAGTACATAGCACTTATCAGGCCACTGGAGCCCGTACATCGATCAAGGATCATTTCAAACGGGGTAAGATCCCTCTGCAGTTGGTCCTTCCAGATTGACCTTGTCATTACCCCTTTGAGTCTCAAATATAGGAAGACCGAGAGCGGGCCTATGCCGAGCGCCTCCTGGAGCTCCTGAATGGTTATAAAGGTTCCATTGCGCCATAATTGGCCCGCCCTTTCCAGCCCCGCTTGATACCATGTTTCATAGCCTCCTGGTTCTGGGATTGCATCTCGGATTCCTGGTGACCAAAGGTGTCCTAGGGGAGATGGCCATGTCGTGACGCCCATCATTTTCCCGCCGGGTTTCCATACTGCCCACAATGTGCCCAGGATAGGGTGGGATCTGATTCCCTCACGCAATTGAGATCTGGGGACCCATAACCATTCGGACACAATAAAGGGACGGAGGTGATAATTATCCAGCGCTATCCACTGGGGCTCTGAACGTTGCCTAAAGTGCGGGACAAGAACCCTAAGTTGTGTCGCCCTGTAATATGTCTCCATATCCGGGAGGCCTACTCCTGCGTTGTCTTTGCGGAGCTGGAGTAAGGATCTCGGAATCCTTGGCCTCTGGCCCTGCCATAGGAAGGTCAGAAACAATTTTCTCACTTCCGTGAAGTATTCTGGGGGGATCCTAATGGGGAGCATCTGAAACAAATATAATATTTTAGGGAGAAAGACCATCTTTATGGCATTTAAACGGCCCATCCAGGAGATCGTGAGCCTAGACCAGCGTTGGCTATCTTTCTGTAGGGCGAGTGACAGTGGTGGAAAGTTAGCTCCATATAAGGAGTCAAGATCGCGGGTGACATTGATGCCCAAGTAACGGAGGGTAGTAAGGCTGACTTGAACTCCTAGCGGGGCAAAGCGCACGATCTCAGAATCCCTATCTTTGTCAATCGGGAGGAGGACTGACTTCCCTGTGTTGATTCTTAAGCCGGCCAGTGCACCGTATTCCTCAATTATGTTGAGCGCAGCTGGGATCGAGTCTAAGGGGTCCGTCAGATGAAGCAGGATATCATCCGCGTATAGTCCCAGTTTATACTCCCTGTCTCCTACCGTGATGCCCTTAACTCTACTGTCACTCCTTAATTTCTGCGCCAGTGGTTCGAGGGACATCACAAACAATATTGCTGACAGTGGGCAACCCTGTCTCGTTCCTCTTTCAAGGGGGAACCAGCGTGAGTATCCTCCATTCACCGCCACAGACGTCGTGGGGGAGGTGTACAATGCTTTAATGGCGCGGCAGAGTTTCGGTCCCAACCCATTAGACACTAACACTCTTTCCAGAAAGTCCCATGACACCCTATCAAAAGCCTTCTCAGCATCCAACGACAAAAGAGATGGGTCCCCCTTCATTCCCTGTGCCTCGTGAAGTAAGTGTAGTGTTTTCCTCATAGTATCTGCGCCTTGCCTGCCCAGGACAAAGCCAACTTGGTCAGAGTGTATCAGTCTAGGGAGATATGTTCCGAGCCGAGCCGCAATGACTCTGGCATACACCTTTGCATCGATGTTAAGAAGCGAGATGGGTCGATAAGAACTACAGTATTTGGGGTCTCGACCTTCCTTAGGAATTACAGCCAGGAGGGCCTGAGAGAAGGATGGGGGGGCCTGACCCGTATCGAAGATATGGTTAAACAAGGATGCTAGGAAAGGGGCAAGAAGGGTGGAGAATGCTTTATAGAAACCCGGTGTGAATCCGTCATCCCCTGGGGCTTTCCCTATTTTCAGCCTCTTAATGGCACTCTCAACTTCATCCTCAGTGATCGGTGTATCTAAGGATTCGGCCTCCGTACCTGTGAGAGTAGGAAGACGCGCGTCCTCAAGATATGCGTCTATGCTTCCCATAGGGGGAGGGGGGTCACACATATATAGGTCTTCATAGAAGTAGGCAAATGCCTCTTGTATGTCCTCCGGGGACGTGACAGTCGTATCTATAAGAGTGCCGTCAGTCCTCTCAATTCTATCAACCCATCTTTCCGCTTTCTGTGCACGAAGGCGGGCTGCTAACAGGGTGTCTGCTTTATCCCCCTTCTCGTAATACTTTTGCTTAAGGCACTGTAGGGTCTGGGCTGTTTTGCCAGCAATAAGTATCCTCAATTCTTCTCTGAGTTGTTTGGCTTCAGCTAAGTACCTAGGTCTATCAGACGGGGAGGACTGCGCCAGGTTCTGAGCCACACTAAGCCTCTCCCTGATGCCCCTTTCCATTAAAGCGCGTTCCCTTTTCTTTCGGGCCCCTTCCGTTATAAGAACTCCCCTCCAAGTTGCCTTGGCTGCCTCCCACACAGACACCTTCCCCACTTCTCCTGTATCATTAGTGGAAAAGAATTGCTCAATTTCGGTTTCAAAGGTCCCTTTAAAGACCGGGTCAGCCCAGAGGGATTCATTACACCTCCATTTAGTATTCCGGGGTGCGAGCTCAGTCCAAGATATATCAATCGCAACCATGTCGTGGTCTGACCATGCGGAGGGATATATAGTGGCAGCTTGCAGCACGCGTAGAAGATCGTTGGAAAGGAAAATATAGTCGATGCGTGTGAGTGTGTCGTGGGGGAGGGAGTGAAAGGTAAAGCCTCTGTCTAACGGGTGCAGGTATCGCCAGCTATCAACAAGGCCATACAGATCAAGGGTAAACTTAATGTCAGCCTCAATTCGGGTAACGGGCGGATCTAATGCGTCGGCTCTAGTCTGTCTGTCAATAGAACTGTCCATCCATGTGTTAAAGTCCCCACCCAGGACAGTGTGCCCCTTAGCCATATTGAAGACCTTTTCAGAGATTTTGTGAAGGAACCGATTTTGTCCCTGATTGGGTGCGTAAAGCGTAGCCAGAGTAATTGTTATGCCCCCTATGTTGCCCACAACCGTGATCGCCCTACCTTCAGTATCTGTCCATATGTCAAGAACTGTCATCCGCAGGCATTTGCGAACCAGAATCCCCACCCCTGCCTTCTTCAGTATACCCGAGCTCCAGTAAGCAAGTCCAATCTCCCGTGACGGTATGGCCCTCTCCTCACCCCTCCGGTATCTCGTTTCTTGAAGGAACAGGATGTCTACGTTTGATTGCCTGAATTCCCTGGCCACCATTGATCGTTTCGTGGGGGAGTTCAAGCCTTTGACGTTAAGTGTGCAAATGCGTAATGTGTCACTACGGGGCGTAGGTGCCATCATAGATATATTCAGAGGTCGTGGGCGGCCATTTCGTCTGTGCCGTGGCACATATCCCGTCGGCTATTGCAATGTGTGGGTCAGTGTCATAAGAGTGGATCCCAGAAAGCTCTTTAGAGGCCAACGACCAGGTCTTTCGGCACGTACAATAGACCTCAGTGTTTCTAAGGTGCATCTGTGCATCTATTGGATCAAGATTAGTGCAGACTGTGCGTTTTCCAAACACCCCCTCCCCCAACCCCCTCCCCATCCCCAACGTATTCGGCGCCCGATTCGCCCAGGTTAACATCACCCAGCCGAACTCGGACCACCAGTGAAGACCGCAAAACAGGCGGTCCTACCATAATAAAATCACATATATCAGTGAGCCCCCAACTTTTGTGCGCATCTAACGCTAACAATAATCTAATAACAGAGTCATCAACCTCCCTCCAGGAGCCAACGCGATGTGAATATTACTCCATATCACAGTCCGAGCTTCTGAGGCACACAGAGCTATGGATACCTAGCACGTGGAGAAAGTGACCACTCACAATTTGGCCTGTAGGCCATCTATGGAAGTCGCGAAGCAGGAGGTTGACTCCTGTACACGAGTCCATAACCCCCTCAGCAGAATAACTTGATCAGTTCTCACACTTTCAGTGCTCCATGTCCTGGGAAGTGTTCATTTTTCTATATTTCCTAGAACCTGGTATCTTTCTCCGCCGTGGAGCCTTGGTTTTCCATTCGCCGCCAGATTTCCCTTGATCTTCATGAGAAGAGGCATCTTCCGGCGGGCCTATCAGATCCGATATGCAGTCGGCAATATCTTTCTCCGAGACAAGTCTCAATGTTGAGCCTTCCCACTCGAAGGTGAGGGAGAATGGGTACCCCCATCGGTACCTGGCACCCTTGTCCTTCAACATTTTCGTGATCGGAGAGCACTTTTTCCTCATTGCTAGCGTGAGGGATGACAGGTCCTGATAGAGAGAAATGACGGAGTCCTCCAAGGACAATTGTGGGGCGGTTCTGGCCCTATCCAAAACTCGTGCTCTGTCCGCATAATTATGAAATCGGGCCAGGACCGATCTCGGGCCCCCCGGTCTACCTCCAGCCCTGTGGATTCGGTCAATTTTAGGTGCATCAATCGAGTCGTCGTTATAGAGGAGCTTCAAGATAGCGTGTAATGAGTGTTTCAGGTCCAGTTCGGTTTCACCCTCTTTCTCAGGAACAACAAAAACTCGGATGTTGTTACGACGCTCCCTGTTTTCAAGGTCGTCGACCTTAAGACGCAATTCGTCTTCTCTGTTTGATATGTCTGCAATGCGGTGATCCATCTGCGCTTCTAATACACTCAGAGATGTTTGATTGTGCTCAACCTGCTCGAGCCTGTCGTCCATTTTGTCTATCCTTTGTGTGATCTTATCTATCCTACTGCCAATGTCTGCTCGCATGCCCTTCATTTCAGCAAGCAGGTCAGCTACGTCTGCCTTGGTCGCAGCAGCCTCGGGCCCTGCTGATGACATCATAGGAATCGAAAAGGGGGATCTGGCAATTGGTGAGAACGTATACTTCGCCAATTTAGTCCTAGGGTCCATGGGGGGTGGAACCCCGAATCACCCAGCAGGATAAAAAAGGTTCTAGCGATCTTCAATGGATATAGCGTTAGGACCCGTTCAGTCGTGGGGCCTTTCACGCACAGTACTTCTGATATGGACACGGGCCACCAGAATCTCACGAGTATTGTACCACTACTTGCCTGAAGAGATATTCATGTAAGATTGCGCAGCAGGGGAGGTTGGGTCTGGACTGACCATTCGCATTCAGGCAGATCGTTCCAGGGAGAAAAACAGGTATGTGTCAGCGTGTCCAGCAAGTACGGTGAGGCATGTGTAGAGGGCTTGCAGAGGGCCTAGTTCCCAATCCCACGTCAGCCAGAGGAGATCCGCGAAGACCCAGGGGTGTGCTGCCGGTTTTCGTCCTCACAACGGTGGCTGCCTGGTATGCGGGGGTGTTCGAGGAGGCACACGCCCCAACCTTTTGGGGGCCCAACCCTCAGTTCCGGTGATTCTCTGGAGTAGAAGTGGATTCTGCACGGAACCGCGTATCACAAGAGAAGTGGTGGTAGGAGATACCATTCAGGACGAGGGACCGTCATCCGCGGTGTTGTTCTACGTGCAGGGTGTCTAAACAGAGCCACGTCCGCTGGGGGGGAGGGGGGCAACATAAGGCACTCCGGAGCTCCATGTCTTCGTAAACCGTCTCCTCCTCTACGGTCACAATGTGTGGCTCCCCCTCCAACCCTCCTCCCCGGTCATGCAGCGAGTGCCGGGCTCCTTTGGAGGGTAGCTGCTAGGGAGGGCTAGGCCCCGCCACGCCACCGGGCCGAGGGCCGAGGACAGGCCAGCAGAGACCGGCAGTGGAGGGGACAGCCGTCTCGTGGTACAGGGGAAGAGGGGAGATCCACTCACCGTGCAGCGGTGGGAGTGTCGGCGAGCTCCAAGAGGGGCTCCCAGCCAGACAGAGCAGTAGTGTACGGCTCCAGGAACCGCGTCGGGGCAATCACAGGAAGCGGCTCTCCCCGCGTGTGCTCAGGCCTGCATCGGAGGATCCGCAGCTCGCACGCCGCGCCGGAGGCCTCAGCACGCCGAAGTTAATTTCGCTATGATGCCGCCTCCGATTTTCACCGGGTTTTCTCCCAGGTGGGGAGGACACCTTCCCGCACCTCTCGCTCGAAAATCAGCATCGGGGGGGGGGTCTCAAAGTGGGGGCTCACTGCCACTTTTCGGACCTTGTGTACGGAGCTCACACGGAGAGGCGACTCATCCGTGCGCCCCCTGGTGGCCGACCCTTGGATTGCTTTTTAACCATTTGTAGTTTAATTTGTGGATGAGGTGTACATTTTTTGTGTTCGTCACTTGTAGTTGATAAATCAGTGATTGTGAGATGACCTGGTTCAGTCATTTACCAGTTTTCCTTTATGACTGTGTGGTTTTGCTGTACTTTGAGGATTGGGGTGGTCCGGGTGTTTAGTGCTGTGGTTGTTGTAGGGCGCTGCACTCTTCAGCTCTGCGGCTTGTTGATGGTGGCTTGCACAGGCTCTCGCTAACTTTGGGGGGTTGGAGTTTGCACACGTTTGCTGTTAGGCTCTCGTAACCTGGATAGTTTCCCCAAGTCATTACTTACACAGCATTTCTCTCAATCCCCTTTTAATAGGGGTTTTCCACTCTCTGGTTTCTCAGGCTCCTTTAACTGTGATATGCTTTCCAACAGTCCCTTACAATGTTCGCATCTTGTAGCAGTAGGTTTTTCAGGTTCCCGAAACCTCATCCACTTTCCCCGTGGCTACGCATCTCTGCAACCACGTTCAGATGTGTGTAGAGCTCTGGGTCTGAACAGCTTCATATGGTCAATACCTCCTATGTGGTCACACCACCTCCGTCTCCGCCAAGCTTCTTGGTCGGGTAGAACGCCAGCCTGCGGGTGTTCGGAAAGCATCTTCTTCCTCTTTGCTACTTTCCACTGGCTCTGTAGGAGTTCCCCTCTACTTAACAATATGGCCTCTTATACACGTCACAGAGATAGCTGAAACGGTGTCCTTTATTGTCAAAGGCATTCAGGCTCTATTCCGCATTGCCTGCAGCCAAGCGAGGTAAAGAAAGGATTTGTGTGAATTACAGTTGTTGTGGGCGATATACAAGTCTTTTCCATATCCACAAACAAGGTGGTTTGGTCTGGAACAGAGTCCTTGTGCCCAAGGGTCACTGGCAGTGAGTTCCCACTTGCCCAGATCCCTAGGGAGGGTCTTGCATAGAGGGCCCCACCTCCCTAACCTCAAAGGTGGCGGCTCCCATCTCGTGAGAATGGATGAATTGTCCACATTCGTCATATTACACTATGTCCATAACACAAACAAATGAATATTAGTGCATGCTCATGCTGCAGCTTTGAGGAAAGCCTCACAGTTGGTCTTACACTGCAATATCACCAAAGCTCACCCTCATTTGCGAGTCAAACACTGTAGACTCATTCTCACCTCCACAAGGAGAACCAAGTTTTCAAATAATGCTTGGTTAAAGCCCCTAGAAAGAATATTAAATAAACAGGATTTCACAGTTTTTGAACTGGTTACTTGCCAAAAGTAACTGGCTTCACCCACCTTGGATGCTGAAAAAGTTGAGAGGAATTGTTTTTACCTGAATGGATATATATATTGAGGGCTCTTTAGCAGGGTTAGATTTCTGCAAAAGTTACGATGAAGACTGCATTCTTTATTTCTTTGAGAAAGAAGATCTTTGAAAACAAAAATAATCTATAAGGAACTAAAACGTCTGGTGATATGCTTGGGAGGCGACAGCATCTTCTGCATTTCTACCGTAACCAGTAATTGCGTCAAGACGTTGAGATAGCGAAGAGGTCCAATTACAACAAGTATGAACATTAAGGGAGTGTGCAACGACCTGTGCCATGAAAGCATTAAATGTTAACTCAAGCATGTCTCACTGTCCATTCAGACAAGATTAACGTGCCAACAAGGCTGGGTGGTGGTGGTCTTCAGCATGCAAAGGTAAGCAATACTACGCAGAAAACCAATTACAATACATCATTTTGAGGTGCAGAGCAGGTGAAAAGGTGATTTATTGAGAAAGGTGATAGGGTGATCATTCCATAACTTTTGCTTGCTACACTAAATGGTAGGCAGATAAAAGTGATGTTGTAAGGACCATCTATCCCACCCTGTCACAACCCCATGCATGCCTGGAGCCCCTGGTGATGTACACCAACCTGCAGCTTCCTGAAGATAATTTCACAAATATCCAAAATAAAATAGTCAAATGAGGTTGTATGCAAAGTACAAATAAACAGGGCATAAGGCAGGCAGTTGATAGTTGGAAAACCAAACTGTGTTTCTAGGTCAGTATTGCTGTTCCTGCATTTGACAAGCATGCTAGGAGAGTGTAAAATGATTTAACTAAGTGACACAGGAAACCTGATTGAGGATTTAATGTTCATTTTAAGCTAGGCCAATTGCTAATGATCACTGCCATGGCAGCTATGGAAAGAAATCATCAATATAGGTTAATCCTTCCAATTTAGAATACAAATCATTGTTCATTATGTATTTTTCATCGACTTATGCCATACATTTGCATAAAAACTTATTAATCAATCGCAAAATTCATAACAAAAAATTAATGAGCCATTAGCACAAAAAAATTAACATATAAAGGTAAAATACTTCATAGAGCTAAAAGATTACATATTTTTGTTTGACTTACTAAAACACTACAGACATGTTAGCACGTGAGAATTACTTGCAGCTGTCACAATTGTGTTTACATGATTAGGTTGTCTGTGGTGCTAATTCATGGATCACATCTGTGCACAAATGGAGTTTAATACACAAAGCTCGATCTGCGTCCCTAACAACTGAATTTTGGATTAAGATTATAAAATTGCATAATTCTGTATACACAAATGTTTGACGACATGATTATGAGGGGCTGAATTATGCTATATGGAGGGGCTTTTACCTCTTAATTCACCCCTGATCGTTGAACCTCATCTTTAGTGATTGTTCAAAATGGATATTAAATTCTAAACAGTCACAACAGATTCACTCATTAGGTTAGAGAAGGAGTCGTTACCAGAATGCATCCTTTGAAGGCAATTACATAGATCATAGTCGATGTATGGTTTGGTTAATAAAAATTATAAATGTCATGCTTTCGGATCTAATCTAAGTGCAGCGAGTTTAAATACATAACTGGGGTGAATTTGTTTGAGGTCCTGCCTTGCCTTTGCCTTTCGTCTGGCTTTGCAGACAAAGTAGGAAAATTGAATGACTCCAAACACAGATTCACAATATGGAGCACGACTGGACTGGTCTCCTACCTTCAAGTTTTCTACTCCGCTCCCTTTGCACCCTTAAGCAGACTAAAGGTATATGACTATTCTGTTCACTCGAATGTATCACAATGGATAATGAAACATGCAACTTTGTGCTCATTAACACTGAAGAAGTAAGTTAGGGTATACCACAGTTCTGTGTGCAACATCCATTCACAAATTTGAATTCTGGTAGAAGTGGCATGCCCCTAGAGGCAACCAGGTCCACAAACTAAAAACATAACTTGGATCATGACAACACCTATAATAGCATTAGAATTGAGAATAATCTAGCATGGATTCACATGCTCATGAATATTCCCCGTCAGGCTGGGAATCCTCGGTAAAGAAAAGAATCAGTATCAGTTTCGTTTCTGATCTGTCTTTCTTAGTAGTAACCAATCATTGATCTCTGGGTCATACTGCCCCCAGCCAATGACTGTCCTCTCCCTAAGCCCCGCCTCTGGCAGCCATCCTCAGATTTGGTAGCACGCAAAGTGGCAGTATGACCAAGTGAAGAGCCGCAGAGGGGTAGGAGGGAGGGTTTGCATGTGAATCCATGCCAGACCCATGCTGGAGACCAACAGTTACAGGTAAGTAACTTGTTCCTTCTCCAGCATGGGGTCTGGCATGGATTCACATGCTCATGAATAAAAGAATACATAGCAGTATACACCTGCACAACCATGGGAGGTGGCAAAGGCTCAACATTAAGCATTACATCCAAAAATCAACATTAAGCAATTCTTACCTCCTCACCAGGCTCACCTTAGGCGAACAGGTTGTGCAGCACTGCTTGGCCGACCCTGGACTCTTCCCTGGAGTCCCGATCGACGTAGTAGAATCTTGTGAAGGTGTGCGTCGACCTCCAAGTAGCAGCCCTGCAGATGTCCAGCAGGGGCACACCAGACAGGAACGCCGTAGTAGCAGCGATCGTTCTGGTCGAATGGGCTCTCAGACGGCCGGGCAGCGGTCGGTTTGCCAACCAGTGACAGTGTATGATGCAGCCGGAGAGCCATCTGGAAACGGAAGTCTTCGAGAGAGCCTTCCCTTGATTCACAGACCCAAAATTCACAAACAGTTGTGACGTCTTCCGAAAACTCTTTGTGCGGTCCACGTAGAACTTCAGCGCTCTAGCTACATCCAGCGAGTGCAAAGTTCTCTCAGCCAGCGTCGAAGGCGACGGGAAGAAAACTGGTAACACCAAGGGCTCGTTGAGGTGGAAGTCCGATGGCACCTTGGGCATGAAGGAGGGGTGCGTCCTCAGCACCACCCTCGTGTCATGAAAAGTCAAGTATGGAGGCTTGCAAGATAGGGCCTGGATCTCTCCCACTCGTCGTGCGGAGGTGATGGCCACGAGGAACGCTGTCTTCCATGACAGGAACTTCAAAGGCGCTGAATGCATAGGCTCGAATGGGGCCCCCATGAGCCTGGTCAGCACCACATTAAGCTCCCACACCGGAGTTCGTCACCGTCGCAAATAGGTCGATCCGGGGTTTGCCCCATCGTCGAAAGAGCCAAACCACCAGGTCCTGACGTAGTTCCCACTCGTGGCACGAGCGCAGCTCCCTGCTGAGTGAGTCGGCGATGGTGTTTTTTATTCCTGCCAAGTGGAAGGGAACCAGAAACATCCCCTGGATGACGGCCCAGTGCCACAGATCCTGGGCCTCCTTGGATAGGGCTGGGGATCTGGTGCCCCCCTGCTTCCGTATGTAGAACATCGTGGTGGTGTTGTCGGTGAAGATCCTCACCACTTCGTCCTTGAGGACGGAAGGAACGACTTGAGCGTCCAGAACACTGCTCGGAGCTCCAGAATGTTGATGTGGAGAGACCTCTCCTCCGGGAGCCAAAGGCCTCTTGCGTGGAGATCTCAGGTGTGGGCCCCCCAACCCTCTAGAGAGGTGTCCGTCGTCACCGTCTCCTGAAACGCCAGGGTTTGAAAGTCCGTGCCTGTAGTGAGGTGAGCACGGGTACCCCACCATAGGATTGCCCGACAGAACTCCTCGTCGAGAGGGATCCTGTCCTCGAAGCAGCCCGTCGCCTGAAACCAGCGGGCGTAGAGGAACTCCTGTAGCGGACTCATCCGAAGTCTGCAAAGGGGTACAAGATAGATGCATGAGGACATCATCCCGAGGAGGGACTTTATGGACCTCACCCTGGCCACGTCCGTGGCTAGCAGGCGCCGCACCTTGCCCAGGATGGTCTTCATCCTCTCCTCTGACGTGGAGGCCAATTGCCCCACTGTATCGAGCTTCGCTTCCAGAAACAGTGCTACTTGCGACGGAACCAGGTGGGATTTGGGGTAGTTGATGGCGAACCCCAGTTCCATGAGCAGTCGGACAGTCCTCGCTGTGTGTTCGACGGAGAGTTCTCTTGTCCTTGCCCGGATTAGCCAGTCATCCAGGTAGGGGTAGACGTGGATCCCCTGCAGGCGCAGCCGCACCGCCACTGGTGCCAGGCACTTGGTGAATACCCTGGGTGCCGACTTTAATCCGAATGGTAGGGCTCTGAATTGGTAGTTGCGTCCCTGAACCACGAACCTGAGAAACTTCCTGTGCCCTTTTAGAATGGGGATGTGGAAGTAAGCATCCTCCAGGTCCAACGACGATAGGAAGTCGCCCTCCTCCAGCTGTCCCAGCACGTGCTGGAGGGTGACCAGCCTGAATTTCTGCGCCTTGATGTATTTGTTTAACCGATGCAGGTCCAGGATGGAGCGCCAACCGCCTGTCTTCTTTCTGACGAGGAAGTACCTTGAGTACACTCCGGAGCCTCCTGGGGACGAGCTCGATAGCACCTTTGAGGATCACCCTTACCTCCAACAGCAGTTGAGGGATGCGATTCTCCTTCCTGGCCACGGGAGGAATGCGAGGGCACTTCTTTTGGAATTCCAGCAAGTGCCCATTGGCCAGGGTGTCCAGCACCCAACGGTCTGTGGAGATGGACTCCCACACGCTGACGAACTTAGTCAGCCGGCCTCCCACCGGGGTGCTTCGGTGGGGGCCCGACAACACGGCCGGGTCAGTCTTGCTTGGAGGCGGCCTTGCCCTCTTGGCCTCCTTGGCGACGATGGCGGGAGCGGGCCGCCTGGCGGTAAGTGGAAGAGCCACCGCTGGATCCTTTGGAGGCACCCCGTCTGCCTCCGGAGCTCCGAAAGGGCCGTCGTCGTTGAAGTACCCCTAGGGCCCGGGCCGTCTCCGAGTCGGTCTTGATGGCCTGGAGAGACTCGTCCACCGCCTTACCAAAAAGGTTGTTGCCGTCGAACGGCATATCCAACACTCTGGTCTGGACGTCCTGGCGAAAGTCTGTCGCCTTGAGCCATCCTCGTCGGAGGCAAACTCTGTTGCCCAGTTGGCGAAATCCGGTATCGGCAATGTCCGTTGCCACCGTTATGGCGTGATCCGACGCCACCTCGCCTTCCTGCAGAATTTGTAGGGCCTCCGCCCTCTTGTCGTCAGGTAGGAAGTCCAGCAGGGGAGCTATCTTGAACCGATATCCCTGTCATAGCGGGCCACGATCGCTAAGGCATTGGCCGCCTTAATGGTTGTCGCCGCAACGATTGACTCGTCGTCCCATGGAGTCCAACTTCTTACCCTCGCTGTTCGGCGGGGAAGTGGAAGTTGAAGCCGCCGCACCCGCTGCTTTCTTCTTAGCCGCTGCCGAGACGACAGAGTCCGGCATGGGCAGGGCCCTGAGGCACAAGGGGGCGGCATCAGGGACTTGGTACTTCTTCTCGTACCTGTCCCTCTTGGCGGGTGTCGTGGAAGGGTTCTTGAGGACAGCAAGCCCCTCGTCCCAGATGTCGTCGAGCAAAGGCACCGCGAGGACCGTCTTCCTCTTGGCCTCTCGTCGCTGGTAAAGAAACCCTTCCTTTTTTTGTTCTTCAGGGCAGAGCTGGAAGAGCTCGGATGCCCTGGTTATCATGGCGTGAAAGGAGCCAATTTCGTCAGCTGGAGAAGCCCGAGGGGGGGGGTGATGACTGGATGTCCGCTGTGTCATCGCCGCTGTCGTCGTCCGTCCCCGTCGCTGTATCTGTCGCCGTATCCTCTCTAGGGTCCGGCGAGGGGGATGAGCGGTCCACAGGCCTTGCGGGCACGAAGGGCGGAGAGGGGTGGACTCTCCTCCGCTTGTTCAGAGGGTTTCCCCGACGGGCCTGGTTCTGGATCCTCCGTCGGGGTCCGTGGTAATCTCGTCCTTATGTCGGTACATAAGGATTGGATCGCCAACAAAATGGCCACCGAGCTCTCCTGGGGCTCGGGTAATGGCTGCGACGGACGGGATGGCCGCTCCACTGGGCCCTCTTCGTCGCTATCTTCGATCACGTCAGCGGGGACCGTCCCCTGGGATCGAACCTTCTCGAACCTCTCGTTGAGGCCTATGAACCTCTCGTTGAGGACTTTCTCGGTTTCCACCAGCTCCTCCTCAAAGGCTGATTCCGAGTCTGTAATGGCCACCGCCCCGCCCCCCCCCCCCCCTCTTTTTCCGCCGGGGACTTCACGTGGGTCTTAACGATGGGCTGGAAAGAGGATTCCCTCCGCGGTGGCAGGGATACTCTGGTCCCAGAGGCCGTATCCACTTCGCCAGGGTCACAGCGACCACTTCGATGGAGGCCTTTGCCGGCTGGATTAAAGCCCTCACCACCTTAGGTGCGTCCTGGACCTTCGCCTTCGAGATCGACCGGGGTCGCTCCAGCAGCTTACCTGGGTTCTCGGACTTCCTCTTCCCCGAACCAGAGCGTTGGCTCATGGTTGAACGTGCCGGGGAAGTCGCGCCCTGCCTGGCAGCCGAAGAGCCCGACCTTTCGGCGCTCCCGGTGCCCGCGGACTTGGCCTTCTGTTGGGCCCCCGTTGCCGGGGCGCCCTCACAGGACTTCGATGCCCGCTCAGACTTTTTCTTCGCCTTCTCACCTGCTGTGCCCTTCTCCAGCCAGGCGGCGAGGCGGGAACGACGATCTTGTTTGGTCCGTTCCGAAAGGTTCTTGCAGAACGCACAGTCCTTCTCCACGTGCGTCTTGTCCTCATGAAGGCAGTAGACACATTGCGAATGCACGTCCTCCTTGAAAACGTTTTGTAATCCGCATCCAGGGCAGCACCTGAACAGCTTGGATCCGGGCATCGAGATTCCCTGGTCTTGGGCTATATCCGTTGGGGGTAGGCCGCAGATCTTCCGGAATCCTCCAAGAAGCGTAAACTCGAAAACTTCACCCTTGAGGGGCGTAGAAGAATTCAGAAACGGGTCCCCGTATCGGAAGTAGAAACGGTGGAGCTTGAGGCTCGATTAAACCGAAAAAATGAGAAAATCTCCTGAAAAAGCGCAAAAACTCAAGAGCTAAAGCACGAGGACTCCCAACCCTTGAGCGTGTGGTAAAAATCTGAGGATGGCTGCCAGAGGCGGGGGCTTAGGGAGAGGGCAGTCATTGGCTGCGGGCAGTATGACCCAGTATGAACAAAGTTTGCTGCATCCTCCTGGACCGTTGGACTGATCGGTGAAACCCTGCTGCTGTTCTGAAACATCTTTTTCTGTTCTACAAGCGAAGATCTGGAAGGGGCGACTTCTTCCCTTGGGTTAGTGAGACCAACTAACCCCGAGACGAACTCTACTGGACTGCCTTCCCCGACTAGCTGTACTTCTTTGCTGCTGCAGGAACCGAGTGCCAGGGGTCGAGAAATCCGTAGTCTAGTGCAACCTCTGTGATCCTGAGTTGGGGTTGGGGCCTCTGCCTCAGCCTTTCTCGCGTCGCTGACTCCTAGGTGGTTAGTTGGCGGGGGTCCTGGATGCTTGACCCGAGTTCCAGTTGTTTCCTGTGTTGTACATG
This sequence comes from Ambystoma mexicanum, assembly GCF_040938575.1. Lineage (NCBI taxonomy): Eukaryota > Metazoa > Chordata > Amphibia > Caudata > Ambystomatidae > Ambystoma > Ambystoma mexicanum. The sequence continues at coordinate 1,024,227,852 of NC_090929.1, read as the reverse complement.
TTTTGGGCGGAACGGGACTGGCCTCGAACGGACTGACGGGAACCGCTTCCCCTCTGGGGGGATTTTCTGCAATTTGTTGCAAGGATTTAAGAGTCTTATGCTCTTTTTTGGCAGTCTCCAGAGCCTCGTCGACTGCTTTACCAAAGAGATTAGACTCTTCGATAGTTTGTTAATAAGAGCTGCTTGGGTCTCCGGCTTGAAGCCAGAGTTTCAGAGCCAAGCGTGCCATTTAAGCAGTGTGTCCTGGGCCAGGGATCTTCCTGCCGTCTCTGCAGTATCCAGAGTGTTCTTTAAAACATTTTGGTTGACTTGCCTGCCCTCAGCCATGATTGTGAGTAATTTGGTTTTTACGGGTTCAGGTACCTCCTGGAGACCTTCTTGTACAAGGTTCCATTGCGCATCAGCGTAACTAGCAAGCAAAGTGGTATTTGCTATGCACATGGTAAAGGCAGCTGCTGTGGTAATACTTTTACCCAAGGCATATCATCTTTTTGACTCCTTATCTTCCGTAGCAAGGGCTAACCACTAGGGAATCGGGGGTAGCGTGGCCTATAATATATAGAGGGTCAGTAAGCGATGGCTGAAATAATTTCTCCATCCTTGGATTTACTGCCCTGGTCTGGGCTGGTGTGACAAGAGAAGGAGCCAATCTACTTTTAATGGAGTTTAGTAGAGAAATGGCTTGACTGGGGGGGGGGGGGATTCTTTAAGAATGTCCTCCACAAAATCTTGTTCAGGTATGGCTTCTTGGGTAGCGATCTGAAAGTAATTAGCTGCTTTCCTTAAAATGGCATTAAAGGCCATCTGATCGTCTACTGGTGAAGCCTGGCGGGCCGGGGTGGAAGGAGGGGAGTCCAAACACAGGATATCTGTGTCCTGATTGTGAGTAGACAGTGCCCATGGCTCAGTTTCAACTTGATGAGGGTCCTCCCAGTTGTCCGTGGCATCTGCCTGGTCATCTGCAGTGTAGTCATGTAGGAAGGTAGAATCTTCTCCCTCATCATAAATGTCTTGATATGTGTATTTGAAATTCATCTTCATGGTGGATAGAAGTGAAATGGTCCTGAGAAGATCCTAAATTCCCAGGAAACTTTAAGGTTGACACAGAAAAGGATCCTCCTGTGGTCTCTTGGGTGTAGGGTGTTCTGAAAGGGACAATCCTTTCCAAGCGGTCCATGCACCCTTCACATTTTTCCCTGGTCCATTTGGACGAACCAGAAGGTGCAAAAGGCGGAAAATCTTCATTTTCTTGCCTTTGGCGCCGAAATGTATTACTAATAGTGCTCGACAAAGGCTCCTGACTGTCTTCATAGTCTTTGCGAGCATCGGGGTGCTGTGGCGAGTCTTTAGACGTGTCCGCGGCACGCTCCTTGCCTTTCATCGACTCTTTAGGCATCGGACCCACTGCCGAAGTAATCCACGCGATGCTTTCAGCGATGTCCGGAAAATCGGGAGGTGCCGTACGACTAGGAGGCCTAGCAGTAGATTTTTGTTCTATCGGGACCTTAGGGGGCGTCGGCGCTTCAGTTGAGCGCACTTCGCCAGCAAAATATGATTTTGAGGTAGCGCCCTTAATTTTCAAAGGCCCAGTCGCAAGACGCTGCTGCGGGGAATGCTGTTGATCTTCAAGATCAGAGGATTCCGTCAAAATTTTCGTCAGTCCTGTTGGCGCTTTCACCCGTTCGACGAAACAGTCGAAACCGGGGAAGGGGTTGTGTGTTTTTTGTACGCCCCTGTCGCCAGGTGTTGTCCCCGTAGCATAACTTCCGTCAGGCCTGGAGGGGTCGGGGACAGGCGTGGCGGACCTAGAAGTGTCCGTCGTAAGGTTGATGTCAACCGATATGGAGGCTTGGTGATCACTAGTGCCCCCGTCACTTTTGGCGGGTGCAGCGGTGGGAGGAAAAAGATCCAGCCTGCAACATGCCGTAGGCGGCCCACCGTTTAACGCGGCGCTCCTTAAGTGTTTTAGGTCAAAGGTGTCCACAAGCCACGCACCGCGCTTCGCAGACAATTATTGCACTTATCATGCTCGTCCTTCCACAGGTATCTGACCCTTCAAGAGGGGCCAAACCTAAATGGTGTCCTTTCCATAGTGAAAGGTAATAAAAATGATGACCAGACCTAGAGGGGAAAGAGGATAGACATGGCGAAAGATATGACCACCCGACCCCAATCTCCCTACTCGGTAGGCCGACCAGAGACCCCGGCCACGTGGATGACTGCTGCCAGATCTTAGGCGTCGAGGTCCACCGCCTTCGAAAGTTCCCGCAGTCTTCGTCGTAGTATTTGAAGCACCGTCGAAGTGACTTTAGGGGAAATAACAGACAAAGTCGGCAAACAAGGATAAACAATGTCTCTTATGAAGAGCTCTGCAAATGGGGCAACCAGTTATCTGGGCAGAAAAAAACAATCTGAGGGAACTCTGGGCGCGTGAGGGATTTTGGGTACACTACACGTCACGATGGTGATTAGTGTTACAGAGGCGCCTATGCTGACATCCCCTTTGGGTCCCCGAAAGACAAGATGCAATACTCCGCTGTTACCACTGGATGTCAGACCATATGCACAGCATGTGATTCTAAGCAGATTAACAAGCATCAGAAACAAGGTCGTTGACACCTTTGTAGAAGTTGTGGCAGTACAAAAGCGGGTAGTATGCCCCTTTTTCTCTTCCCATGAGAAGAGCCACTGAGACCTCCATCTCCTTGAAGGAGTACACTATGGGGGTTTGGCTCTGCCGCAGGTAAGCAGGACTTCAGCCAGAGGTCGAATCAGAGGCTCCAGCGCCTTCGTGCAAACAAGCCACCAACCGTATATGCAATGGTCCTCGAGCGTCCTGGTGGGGAATGGTTGATAACTGGAGCAGTCGTTGACCTAATGGTCTGGGTAGACAAATACAGTAGTCCTGAAGATCCACAATATAAACATTCTTCAGGTTTTTCTTTCTACAGTCCACCATGGTGTCAACGGACACACCAAACCGCCCCAACAACCAAATCTGAAACAGCCCCCAGGTAGCGAGAAGCTAGAACTTAACCACTGATGGCTGGAAGTACAGAATTTAACAAAATGCAGAAATAAAACTAAGAAATAATCTTTCAACAATTTGAATGCTAAGAGTTTTTTCATGGACTCCCAACACTGAACGTGTGGTAAAAAGATCTAAAGAGGGCTACCAGCGGTGGAGCCAACAGATCTGTCTATTGGCTGTGGGACCCAAAATGACTGACAGCAGTTTCGAAATTTAAATGTTAACTGCTTTAATGTTACCAAGGATTCCCAGCATGACAGGAATATTCAAACAGCATGCAAATATATGAAAGATCAAATGCTGTAGAATCTGAGTGGAAGGAGGATATTTGGGTGGCTGTCTGTTGTGTATTCAAAAGTATATTCCCATTGTGTGAACCATAACCTATTGCTTATTGAAATTAATGCAGTCTATGCAGCATAGTGGATTGTGAATACAAAGTACATTTTTGTATCAATGCTGCCTTGGTCTGCTCACTGGCAAAATCACATGTGTTCCTTTGACCATGGTGTTGATGAGTCTCGAACGCTGGGCTCTAATTCCAGACGGGAGGATTGCCTAATCGCAACGTTCCATCACTGAGGCGGCTTTTGTCACTTTTTCTAGACTTCAACTCACGAAAGAACGTATTACTTTACATACAGAGGTTCCATGTACTTTAATTGTAAACTCTATTTTGCTACTCCTTCACTGTAGAGCTCAATGTGCCATGAAAAATCTCTAATAACTAAAAGTTAATTCAGACTGTAAACCAATGAGTCAAAACCTATTCCTACCTTTCGGCATTCTGGACAATGGTGGGTCGCAGCATTCCATGTGGAAGCCTCGGTCGCACGAGTCACAAAAAAGCATGTTATCCTGTAACGAAAGAAAAAAAAAAAAAGCTTACAGCAACAAGTCTGATCACAAGAAAGAAGTTGACAGGTTCACTGTTTTGCGTTATAGCAAGTGCACATTTTCAGTAAACCCTAGGTTTGGTAATAGTGTACAATGATCAGAGCTACTGGAGCAATGATTCTCTCTAGACTTCAGAAACCCTGTACACACCGCACCACATAGCCTCTTACTGCTGAACACATGGGCATAAAAACTATTCAACAACTCTGAAGCTTATCAGCGTGGGGCAAACAGCTACTTCTCTATTTGCCAATGAAAATGTACATTTTCTGCCATTGCGTCTAAGGCTACACTGACACGCATGAGAGAGAAGAACAAGTTACTTCTTACCTGGTAACGTTCTTTCGATGGGATGTTCCTCCGACGCATTCCTTAGCTTGATAGATCATCTCCAGCTTGCTGGCCTCAGAATTTTTTTTTTCCAGTAGAGGGTGCTGCACGTCGGCGTCCCTCGAGCCGATGTCCCTCGACACCCTCCGTATCGGCGCAGACGTCATCATGCGTATAAATAGACTCGCGCAGCGTCCTTTGCCCAGTTCCATTTTGACGTTAACAGTTGTTTTACATGAATTGGTTATTGACCCAGAAGGAGCGTAAACTGTAACCACAAGTAAAGTTTTACTGAGGGGATGGATGGGAGGGGCGATAAGGAATACGTCGGAGGAACATCCCATCGAAAGAACGTTACCAGGTAAGAAGTAACTTGTTCTTCGAAGGGATTGTGTCGTCTGAGTATTCCTTATGTTGATAGACTCCCATAGCAGTGGTGTGTAACTGGAGGTGGGAGTAAAATTGCCATGTTTCCCTTCAAGAATGAACAGAGTGCAACACAGCTTTGCCAAATCTAGTCTCTTGTCTAGAGGAGGAATCCAGGTTGTAAAATCTTGTGAAGGTATGTACAGACGACCATGTGGCAGCCGCACATGTGTCTCGAATCGGTACCCCCTCTTTGAAGGGCCGAAGAGGCTGCGATACCCCTGGTTGAATGAGCCCTAAGATTTTGAGGAGGCTCTTTCCCTGCCAGTTTGTAACATTCCAGAATGGCCAAAATAATCCATCTGGAAATGGTCTGTTTTGTTGTCAGTAATCCCAATTTGTGCCCTGAGTAATCTAGGAACAGTTGGTCTGCTTGCCTAATTCTAGCAAGTCTGCTGATGTAAAAGCTCAATGCCCGCCTTGGGTCCAGCCTATGTAGCCTTTCTTCCTCTTTCCCCGGATGGGGAGGGGGATAAAATGAAGGTAAGGTAATCTTCTGAGTGATGTGGAATTCAGAAACCACTTTTGGGAGGCAATTAGGCTTCACTTGTAGGACAACTTTATCTTTATGAGAAAATTGTATGAGAGGGTTTACAAGATAGAGCTTGTAATTTGCTCACCCTCCTAGCAGATGTCAATGCCACTAATAAGACAGTTTTAAGGGTGAGAAACCTTAGCGAACAAGAGTGGAGTGGTTCAAAAGGAGTACCCATCAGGAAATGTAAGATTAAATTTAAGTCCCATAAGGGAACTTGGAATGATCTTGGGGGCTAGACATTGGTTAATCCCTTCAGAAATTGTATTACTAAGGGTAACTTGAAATACGATTGTTCCTCTGCAGTGTGCTTGAAGATCGATAGCGCTGCAAGATAGCCCTTGATAGTGCCAACCTCAAGGCCCGAATTTGCCAAATAGAGTAGAAAAGATAACACTGTTGGTGTACCACTTGAAAAGGGGTCGATATTCTTTTCTCTACACCAGCTGCAAAATTTGTTCCAACGGCAGCGGTATAAAGTCTTTGTTGCTGGCCTTCTTGCCGAAAGCAACACCTCCATGACGTCATCTGGGAGGTCCCAATCCTTGTATCTGAACCTTTCAGATACCAAGCATGAAGGTTGAGGGTTCTGATGTCTGGATGGAGAACCTGACCTCCCTTCTGCGAGAGAAGATTCTCCTTGAGTGGAAGACGAATTGGAGGGCAGATGGACATGTCCAGAAGGTCCGGGTACCACGTTCTCCTGGCCCAGTTTGGAGCAATTAGGATCATGGCTTTCCGGAACCTTCTCAACCTCCTGATCATTTGAGGAATGACGGGGACTGGAGGAAACGCGTACAGAAGTGGAAACTCCCAGTCCACTGCGAACGTGTCCCCTAGAGGTCCTCTCGGGGGAAATTCCCTTGAACAAAACTGATCACACTTACTGTTGATGCTGGTGGCAAACAGATCCACTTGAGGAGTTCCCCAAAGGGTGAAGATCTTTTGAAGGACTTCCTGAGCTAGTTCCCACTCGTGGGAGACTGTACCCTGCCTGCTCAGAGCGTCCACCATCAAGTTTTTCTCTCCGGCTAAGTGAACTGCCGATAGAGAGATTCCTTCTTGGATTGCCCAAAACCAGAGCTGCATCGCTTCCAGGCAGTGATCCTACGCCTCCTCTTTTGTTGAGGTAGTGCATGGCCACTGTGTTGTCCGTCATCAGGACATTTTTCCCCTGTAAAGATGGCAGAAAAGCCTTCAGCGCTAGTCTGATTGCTCTCAGCTCTAAAAGGTTGATATGTAGTCTGGACTCCGATGGAGACCAACGACCGCTGATGGTCAAGTCGTTGGCATGGGCTCCCCACCCCGTGAGCGAGGCATCTGTGACTACCGTTATCTCCGGCCATGGTTGCCAAAACAGTTCTCTTTTCAGGATGTTCTCCTGGCAGGCCCACCACTAAAGGTCTCGAGCCACCTTGTCCGGAACCTAAAGGAGATCTGTCATTCTCCCTGAGAATTGGGACCACTGAGTTCTTAGTGCCCACTGAAGAGATCTCATTCTCAGGCGAACCTCTGTCACAAGGAAGATGCAGGATGCCATGAGGCCTAGCAACCTCAAAAAGTCGAAGGCTGGGAGACGTTGGGCATTTTGAAATTTGGTGACCTTCTGCAGAATATCTTGAGCCCTCACCTCTGGTGGCGAGGCTTTTCCCAGGGAAGTGTCCAAGACCGCTCCAATGGACTGGAGTCTCTGTGATGGTATCATCTGTGACTTCTTTAAATTGAGGGAGAATCCCAGTTAGTGAAGGAAGTGGCAGACATAATCTAGCTGGATCTGAGCTTGTTCCGGCGATACAGCTCTGATCAGCCAATCGTCCAGGTAGGGGTAGACGTGAATCCCTTCCCTCCTTAGACTTGCAGCCACTACCGACATTAGCTTGGTGAAGACCCTCGGGGCAGAGGTCAGCCCAAATGGCAGAACTCAAAATTGATAATGAGAGCCGCCAATTGCGAACCTCAGGTATTTCCTGTGTTTGAGATGGATTGGCACATGGAAATAAGCATCCTGAAGGTCCAGATATACCAGCCAGTCCTGGAGCTGGAGGGCCTGAAGGATCTGAGAGAGAGTTACCATCTTGAACTTGTCCTTCCTGAGGAACTTGTTCAATTCTCGTAAGTCCAAGATAGGTCTCAGTCCTCCTTCGGTATTAGGAAGTAGGGGGGAGTACCAGCCCTTGTTCCCCTCCGCTACAGGTACCGGTTCTATGGCACCTTTCTCCAGCAGGTCTACAATTTCCTGCAAGAGGAGCGGATCTGGAACTTTCCGAGAGCTGTTCCCCGGTGGATGACTGAGGAATGCGTAGAAAAGGCAGGCAGTAACCGTGGGCAACTGTCTCCAATGCCCAAGCATCTGACGTGATAGCCTGCCATTCCGTCAGATGTTGAGTTAGCCTGCCCCCTACTGGTGTCTTGTGAGGAGAGTCCTCAGAGTGATTTAGAGGCGGCTGATGCAGGTGCCGAGGGTAAAGAGGCACCTGCTGCTGCGGCTTTTGTATTTTTACCACGTCCCCCTCGGGTGAATCTTTTTTGACCTCTTTGAACAGACTGTCCTCTGCCTTTTCCGAATGCGGAATAAAAGCGAAAGGACTTACCTCTCCAAGAGGTTCCCGAGGGGCGATATGGCGTTTGACGGATTGCAGCTCCCAGGGATTTTGCTGCTGCTTTGGATGTCTGTAACTTTTCTAGGCTGTCATCCGCCTTCTTACCAAACAAAGAAGAGCCGTGAAAGGGCATATTTAAAAGTCTGGCTTGTACATCTGAAGCAACCCCAGACTTTCGCAACCACCCAAATCTGCGGGTTGTAGTACTTGCCGCCATGGCCCTACTGATGCTGTCAGCAGAATCAATGCCAGTTTGAAGGGATTCGCACATTGCGTCTTTACCATCCTTAATGATGTTTAGAAATGCTTCCCTTTCTTCTCCCTCTGTGAGGCAGTCAGCCGCTGATGAAGCACACTCCCAAAGTGTATGGCTGAACCTTGCGAGCATACAAATAGTGTTAATAGATTTCAACGCTATGCTACATGCAGAAAAAAATTCTTAGCCATAGTGTCGTATCTTTTGTCATCGCTGTCCTGTGGAACAGTAGGGTATGCCGATCTACTGCCTGATGCAGTTGCTGCTTGAACAGCCAGACTCTCTGGAGTTGGATGTTTAGACAAAAATTCAGGGTTAGTAGTAGATACCCTATATTTGGCTGATAATTTTTTGTTAACCGCCGGGATAACCTCAGGAGTTTCCCAGTTAGCCAATATTTTTCTTTGTAATGCAGCGTGAAATGGAACCACAGGATCCTCCTTTGGGCCTTTAACTAAAATGTAAGGTCATCCTGTTGGAATGCAGGTGAAGGTGTAGACCAAACCATGATTTCTATAATTCTTGCCATTAAAATTCTGTAAGGGGTCTCGGCATGTTCCCCTGGGTCTGGTTTGGCAAATTCTATTTCTGGGGAAGTATCTAAACCCACTTGCCTCATGTAAGGATTCTCGAAGATCCTTTAACCTATTTTCCTCAGAGGTAAATTCCTCTGGTTCAGGTGTTGCAGATCTCTGCAACCCAAAGGGTCTTTCTTGAACCGAATCCTCCCCTTGCTCATAAACTGAAGACAAAGGTCTGAAATGATCAGACCTTGGAAATGGCTAAAATCCCATTTCCAGAGCAGAAGGGGCTAAATTAGTCATAATTGGTTGAGAAAACGTAGACATTGGCGACGCGGACGTTAAAGGCTTCGAAAACACTGAAAAAGACGTCGAGAAGATTGGAAGAGGCCTCGAAGAACTCGAGAGGATCGGAATCCTACTCAAGGTTGTCAATGACATTCTCGAAGTCGTGTTAGAGGCCCTGGGGGTATGACCACTGGCTGTGAGGTAGTGACGGCCGTGGGTTTGTTCTTTTTCGGTGTCGATTCGATCGACCTATGCGTCGATGAGCCCTTCGATAATGGCGTTGATGACGCAGATTTATGCGTCGAAGGGACTTTCGACGATGGCATCGATGGCACAGTGCCTTTGCTCGAGGGTTCGTGACGCTCTCGAGTAGTTTCTTTCGCCCGGTCTTTCACCCAGGGTATCACCCTCAGCTGTCTTCGAGGGGGTCGAGGCCGCTTTCTCGAGGCCGCTAAGCATCCTTTTACGGAATTCCTCCCACTCAGCCTGAGAGCTATGTTTTGTGGGGCAGGTGACTCTTTCCGGAGAAAGAGAAGACGAGGAAGGGGATCTTCGACGTCTCTTACTTGAATGCTTGGATCTCGAAGAGTGGTGGGAACTGCTTCGAGACCTAGAATGAGAATGTTTCCTGTGTCGGCGAGGAGACGAATGTCTCGACTCTGCCGAGGAAACTTTCGAAGGAGTTTTAACTGTCTTAACTCTCTAAAGCTTCCCCTTACGCTTCTTAAAGGCTTTCGCCATCATGGACATGCAGTCCTCGCACTCCGAACATTGGTGCTCCGATCCCAGGCACCACAAACAGATCCTTTGAGGATCTGTCAATGACATTTTCTTTCCACAGTCTCTGCATTTTTTGAAGCCGGACCGTGGAGTCGTCGGTTCGGATGAGGAAGTCATCGAGTAAGAGTTGGTATTCGAGGAATAATGAATATATTTTCTGACTAACAAACTGAGCAACGCGATTCCGAGGCCCACGAAGCGCGGAAAAACGGAACTGAGCAACGGACGCTGCGCGAGTCTATTTATACGCATGACGACGTCGGCGCCGATACGGAGGCTGTCGAGGGACATCGGCTCTAGGGACGTCGACCCGCAGCGCCCTCTACTGAAAAAAAAATAATTTTCCGAGGCCAGCGAGCTGGATCCATCAAGATAAGGAATACATTGGAGGACACAATCCCTTTGAAACATTAATCCTTTGTTCCTTTATGGGTATCATGGTTATCTCCATTTAATTCATAAATACTGAATAGCTTCAGATATCTGCATCATCTCTAAACATTTGACTTTTCTTTCTAGGTTTCCCTGTTTGGCTAACTTTTAAATTTTATTTTTTTACTTTTTTCAATAAATGCATAAACACGACAGATAGGTGGTAAACAAAGAAAGCTTCCACTGGCTTGCTCAACATTACATGATCCAACACAGTGGCAGACAGTGCACAGTTTATTTTTTTCCTCGCATTGCTTAATAAAGATCTTTCTCCCTCTTCTGGGCTTTGGGAGGCAGTGGATGGTTTATGATTGTGCCACATCTCTCACCCCCATCATCACAGCTGTCATCAACTCATTTGCCACAAGTTTCATCCCGCCCGCCCTCAAGGAAGTGTGGGTAGCACCGCTCACTATAAACTTTTTTTTATAAAGCCTTCCTTGATCCCACCATTCACCATCAACTACAGGCCTGTCACTCCGGACATACAAGTCTCCCTAGAACTGCACAACATCTTGCGCCCACGCCAGTCAGGCTTCCGTCCAGGAGATGGCGCAGAGTCTGCTCTCCTAGACCTTAAAAACCAGTTGGATGACATACGAGACACAGGCAACCCCGCCGCCCTCCTACTGCTAGATCTATCGGCAGCATTTGACTTGGTCAAATATCAGATTCTGCCACCACCTTACCTCTACCACCAACTTCTCCCCTGTGGCCACAAAATGGACCGCCTCTTTCCTGGCAGATAGACCAGTCCATGTTTACGCTGGCAGCACAGCGGCCCACCCGAAGCAGGTCCCTTGTGTTGTCCTACAGGGCCCCTGTGCATCTCTCACTCTGTATAACATACACAAAGCCATTATTTTCCCACCTCGACTCTCTGGGTATATCCTTCACAAATTATGCAGATGAAACTCAGATCCTCATTCCCCTCTATGGCAACTATAAGCAGGACTCTAGTCATGTTATGAGAATTTATGACACCATCCAAACCTGGGACGTCTCAATGAGAAGACTGAGATCTTGATCATAGGTCTGCCAGCCTGCCTAACCAAACTTGGCCTAGCTTACTGCGCCTTCACAATTGAAGCCTGCATCCTTCCCTAGCTCTCCGGCAGTAAAAACACTTGGCGTCTACCTCGACTCAAGCCTATGCATGACTAGCCAGTTCAAAGCAATTTCCTCCTCAGCTGCCTACACCATAAAACTCTTGAACGCAACCAAACTCCTCCTTTCCACACAAGACCTCCTCACCATTGCTAGAGCGGTAGTAGGCTAGCGCCTCGACTACTGCAACGACCTTCTTACTGGTACTTCAGAACACAACCAGAACAAGCGTCAGACCATGAAGAACAATGCTTTCCGAGCTGCCATGGGTCTCACCAGATGCGACCATGTGGCAAACCACAGAAAAGCATCTCACTGGCTCCCCCTCCGTAAGAGAAAGAATCAACTTTAAAATATTTTCCAATACTCATCACTGTCTTAGCACCACCCTACCTGTTGCAGAGAATCTCCAAGAGCAACTTGTCCCAACTGACAGACTACCTTACAGCCATAGACTCTCCACCCCCGCGCTTCAGGCACACTGGAGCTGGAGGCTCTAGTTTCCCAGTCATTGCAGCATGGCTGTGAAACAACGTACCTCCTCACCTACCTGCTGAGACTTTGTACTAGCCTTTCAGAAGACAAATGAAAATGATCCCATTCCGTTGACTCTGTGCTGGGCCCATAGTTAACAGTTGAACATACAACTACGTGCCTGATTTGTACAACTGTAACAAACTACATCCCCTTCCGTCCCCCTCCCTGTCACCCACTCTCTACATCCCTCCCTCCCCCCTTGCCTAACTAGCACCTTGATGCCTGGGGTTTTTGCACAATCTACAAATGCAAAAATAAATATAAAGAGATAAATGAAGGCGAGCTATACTGCAAAACTGCTTAAGGATCGTAGATGCATGAGACCTGCAAGTCAGTATCTCTTGGCTGATTTAGTGCTCAATAGAAAATAGAAGTCTTATTTGCGCATCTGCTGAAGAGGATGACTGTTTCGCTAGCACAATATAAGGTCTGCAAAGGAGCTGGTTGTTGGGGTAGGGGAATTGCATCAGTAGGAGCAGAGTGTTTCCAATCCCTCTAAAATATCCTTAATCACTAGAATTGTAAAAAAAAGGATTCCTGAGAAGAGTGCTCAGTTTGCCAGAGACTAATCTGCATCCTAAAGGTGCTTAAAAGGCCCACCTGGGGCTATGGCAGGTTTTGCAGCAGACAATAGTACAGTACCCAACACGGGGCTCTGGAGTGGACTGTCCATGCTTATTGCAAGAGAAACCACTTCGCTTAGCCTAATAGTCATACCTACAAGTCGAGTATTGGACAGCAATAATGTCAATATTGGCGGAGTGGCGGTGAGTGGCAGTCTTGCAGTCTGCTACCCCCATTCCAGTGTTTCCAGTGTTTCTTCAGTGTCTACCTTTGCTGGGAGGAGTGTTTCCAGTCAACCCTTCAAAACCTCATTGACTCCGCGGAGCGGACGCGGAGTGGCGGTGAGTGGCAGTCTTGCAGTCTGCTACCCCCATTCCAGTGTTTCCAGTGTTTCTTCAGTGTCTACCTTTGCTGGGAGGAGTGTTTCCAGTCAACCCTTCAAAACCTCATTGACTCCGCGGAGCGGACGCGGAGTGGCAGTCTTGCAGTCTGCTACCCCCATTCCAGTGTTTCCAGTGTTTCTTCAGTGTCTACCTTTGCTGGGAGGAGTGTTTCCAGTCAACCCTTTAAAACCTCATTGACTCCGCGGAGCGGACGCGGAGAGTGGCAGTCTTGCAGTCATGCCAGGCAAACTGGCAATGACTGCTAAGATCGTCACTCTACTGGCCGGTCACGTCGACCAGGAAGAAGAAACGGGCCGTTGTTTAAGATGTTCAAGAAAGAACTCTGCATCAGAAAGCACAAACACCTCTTCTGAACACAACCAACTCCCCGGTCTTCTCAATCCTGTGATCATGCCGCACCGACCAACAAAGGGTGCCCCACCTACCGTTCTACCCTTGCTCGGCTGCGAAAAGAGAAAACCCAGACCACCCAGCAACCCTCATCTGCATCACATCCCTCAACCTCCCTATGGAGCTGAATCTCCTACCTTAGACGGCCGCAGCGACGTCCCTCGATTGTCCTTCGCGGCTCCTGTGGCTCCCGCCTGCTCGCAAGCTCCTCAAGCCAGAACCGAAGCTCCGCTGCCCCCCGGAGGGGGGACGGCATTGAGACCTCCGGTCGGGCTGCTTGGCGCATGCGTAGGCGCGCTGCAACTCGGCGGACCTGCGTCCCCGAGGGGGGTGGAGGTCGCGCCTACCCTGTTAGCGAGGACAGGCCCCGACGAGGAGGAAGTGGGCTGCCAGATCGCCCCTAGGGCCTGGGGGACGCAAGAGGCAGCGTATACACCAGAGACAGCGGAGACTGAAACCACTCCAGCCGTGCCTATAGCCCTGCCCCCTACCGTAATAACGGCAGTTGCACAGGTCCATCAAAGTGCTGAACGCAACGTCAGCTCAGTGGACGAACTACAGTCCCCAATCGACGTTGATTCCTCGACTCAACCACCTAATGTCCTAGAAGTGAACCTAACTGACAAATTTGAGAAAAAGATCACGGACTGCAGGAGACTTCCCTAATAAACAAAAAAAAAACCATGTTAAAAAGACCAAAAGAAGACACCAACCCCACTGCCCAAACAAGGAGAAAATGTAAACCAGGGCAAAGCGAACAAGAAAACCCACGTGGGTAAAAAAAATTCAAAAAGGGCGATAAAGAAACCACAATCGCCTTTGAAGCTATTATCAGACTTCTTCCGCAAACATTCCAAGGAAATTCAAGATAAATGCCAAGAACTAACAGATGCGGAAATGTTGGAAGCTGTAAACGAAAACACCCCCCCTCGAAAACAGCGTAGGCTGGTGCCTCCGCTAAGAAACATCTCACCGCCCCCACTAAGAAGGGCGCGCTACCTCTCCCATAACATAAACAAAGACAACTGTCAATTCGCAGACAAACCTGCACCATCAATCTCTTCGACAAAACCTGTCTCACAGCCTAGGGAACAAGCTCCCGTCCAAGATGAAGCTGCCATCACTCTTTCAGCCTCTTTGCCGACAAGGATTACAGCTGTCAGGACAGAAGCGTTGGCTTCAGCCCAGGAGAACCCAGAAATGTCGACTGTCAGAGCACAAACTGGTGTCGCGGGCCCTGACTCAGTCAGACAACGATCTTCAAACGACGCCGCCGAGCGCCGCTATGAAAAGCCTAAGTTCAGCCTGTATAGGTAGAAGCCCGTTAATTAGACCAAACTCTCCTCAAGAGGCGATACCAATGCACGCTCAAGACATCTTAGATGCCTATGCCAGCGAAAAAGATCTAGTGGCAACGCCTCCTTTCGTGGGGTGGGACGAGCCAAAATCAGCAAGCAAACAAGTCTCAGGAAGCAACCGGAGCAACAAGTTACCCTCAATGCCCAAACCAAACCCACAGTTTGAGAGATCCCGGGATTCCCTTTACTCAAACCTTAATAACTATAATAATCAAAGAAGACATTCATTAGACCACCCCTCTAGAACGTCCACCACGGGGGATACCTCAACTCGCCTATCGTCCCCCCCACGAAATAGACCCTCTTCTCAAAGCTCAACAACCCCAAAAGACCCTTTACCAAAAAAACTAGACATGTGCACCCTGATGTCAGCTTTAACGATCGCCCTTGCTCCATTCACCAAACTTTACGAAACAATCGGGGACACCTTGAAAGACCAGATCTCAATTCAAGCGTCCATGTCAACCAAATTGACCTTCCTAGAAGGATACATAATGGCTCTTGATATGAAACAAAAACACACTGAACGTCGTCGGCTTCAGCAACCTGTTTCACCTGGCACAACTGAAAATTGTCCCGAGAGTGTGGATTCCTCGTGGCAAGCAGAGATACCACGCGAATCCAAGGGGACCCAAACAACACCATTTATTGACTTAACATCGGTTCCTGCACTAACAGCAACAGAAAAGATCGTAAAAGAGCCATTCGAGGCCATCTCAAAATCCAGAATAATCACAACCGTCGCATCAATATTTCAACATCAAGCTGCCCCAAAGGGCAAACTCCCGCCACTTCTAAAAATTACAGCAACCCATCCTACCCAATTGTCTGCAGCAAAAGAAAAGCAAAGAGTAATATCGGAAGAAAGTGACCCTATTAACCTTTCGCCAAGAGGGGTCGAGGCCTTCCTAAATAACGAGGACTTGATGAACATTTCACAGCACTTAACGGACTCGACAACACCTCAGTCTTTGAACGACAAACTCACGCCAGAAACAGCCAAATCATTAGCTCAACTACAAACAGGATCCAATGTCGAAGATTCAGGGCCTGAGTCTCCATTTCTCACCCTTGAAAATCGTAGAAGGAGAGCCACCAGGAACCATGAGGACTCGCGGAAACCCGAACCTCATCGATCGAATCATAATTCAAAGAAAAGACCAATTCACCAAACACATGGAGTAAGAACGCGAGAAAACCGCTCTCACAACTCGAAAGGACGCAATGAAGAAACTCAACGCCCCAGATCTGACGTCCGACGATCAAGTGACCGCTTGCAAAGAACTACTAATAGATCCACTGCAAGCCGAAAAACCCTCTTAGACCACCTCCGCAAAAGACCTCAAATTAGATGGATCCTAAAACTAGAGCAAATTTCAGGCAACCGGGATAATGTAACTTTAAACAGAGGAACAGTTCTTGACTGGTTTAGTTACATCCCGAAACTGTGTGCGGTGAAGTCTGCTGATCTCCAGACAGTGGACCCAAGCCATATCAATCTTAAGGCGATTTCTCACCTCTACATCTCATCCACAACTACAAACAAAATACTAAGATCAGCCGCAGAAGACTTGTTAACAATGGGCTACAACCTAACTGAATCTTCAAGGAAAATAAAAATACTCAAACCCTCAGACTCAGAAGAGTGCTCTAACCCTTCAAAGGGAAATACGGATAGGAAACAAGCACCTCAAAAACAACACTGCTCTACAAAGAGATCCTGAGTTATTCAAACGCGGAAAGAGCCCGAAAACCCGACTCACAAGAAAGACCCAACGTCATCTATAAAACCATCTGATCAACACTTATTATCTCGTGATCAACCCCAAAATACTCCACCCTCTTCAGCACCTCAAAGAGATAAGCGGGAACAACGCCAAATGAAAGGCCCACAGAAAATACAAAGGATGGTTCAAAACGAGACTTACTCCAACGTGGTAAAATCTCTTCCAGCGTCCACACTTGAGACAATGTGGTCATGGCTGCCAAAGGCTCTGAAGCCTAAACGCCAAAAATAGCCACTTAAGTACAAGACCTACTGCGACACGAACGAAGATCAACAAACTTCGAAGCACGACCAAATAAAGGTTTGCTCATGGAACACCAGAGGCTTCTGCCACCTAACTTCCTCGGGCTCAATAAATTGGAACAAATACGATATTATTTGTCTCCAAGAGACCTGGCTTCTACAACCCCCGATTATCGATGGCTACGAGACAAACATAGTCGCAGCCAAAAAAGGCTCAACAGGAAGGCCGACTGCCGGCCTACTCGTGGCAATCCGAAGTGGCCGTGGCCTAACAAACATCAAAAAATTAAAAGAGACCCACTACATGTTAATGGTGAAGCTAAACTGGTCACCTGCTACGGAGATGAACACACTCCAGACAAAGTCAATGATTATCATCACCATATACTGGAACCCGGCCACAATAAATACCCAAAAATTCATCAAGGAACTGGAACGAGAAATTGACTGGATTCACCTAAACCAACAAGTAGACCACATACTCATATGCGGGGATCTCAACATCAGTTGTCAAAACCTCGCTGACCCTCCTACTTCAAAATCCAAAGGACCACCAACAGATGAAAGGGTATCCAAATGGTTGAACTTAATGGACTCCAGAGCATTCTTCAACCATGACCACATCTTCTACGACCCAAAAAGATGTCCAACCTGGGAGAGAGCAAACTCTAAATCAACAATCGACTACATCTTCGTCTCCCGGCCATTATTAAACCTAGTAACATCATTCAACGTCATAAGAACAGAAGAGAGTGACCACAACCTCTTAGAAACCACCTGGTCTTCGGCCCCGCCTAAAAACATCTCGATGCCAACCAATATAGAACCAACAACTCAAGGCACAAGACTGAGAATGAACGAAAGAGCAATAAGCACCTTGACGGTAACCTATAAAGATCTAACTACACGCGAACAGCCTTCATTGGTCGACTATACTCCATTGTTGACTACATTCAGATTCCCAAATGGAAAGAATAGCCACACTAGACCCCAACAGAAGCACACTTTCGATAAACTAATCTCAGAAAAGAAGAGGGAGCTAAGAAGAGCAAAAAGACAAGCATGGAAAATTAATCCCCAATCAGCACAAACTGTCATTACAACAGCAGTCAAAGCCTACAAAAATTGGCTGAAAGGCCATCGCCACAACCTCTATCAACAGGATGCAGAAAACATTCTCACGGCGATAAACGGCAACCACGCGAGAGACTTCTGGACTCTCATCCACTCAGCTACACCTGGAGCCCTCCCTTGCCAACTTAACGGAATCGCTGCTGCAGTTTGGGAGACCTATTTTGAAACCCTATTCCAACAACCAGCCACCACCCAGGATTTAGCGAGCGGCACTGACTCCCCATGGATCAAGTTAGATGACCCTGAAGACATCCAAATTCAAATAAGAAAATTAAAACCATCTCGTGCCCCTGGACCAGACGGAATAACAAACTTTGATTTGAAATCATATCCGGAAGTGTGGTCCTCACTCCTGAGCATAATCTTCAGCCGCTGCTCGGCTTCCAAATCTATTCCACCATCATGGACCTGCGCGAACATTGTCCCGATTTATAAAAAAGGAAACAGGGCTGATCCAGCAAACTTTCGCCCCATAGCCCTTTTGGATCCAATAGGTAAACTTTTTGGTTCCCTTCTCTTGCAACACTTCACCAGGCGGGCAAACAATGCCCCTTGTCAAGACAACCTTCAAACCGGCTTCAAGAAGAACTTAGGCACGAACGCCAACATTTTGATATTGAATACACTGAAAAATAAGATCCTGGAAGGCAAATCCAACTTATACATCACGTTCGTGGACCTAACCCAGGCGTTCGACAAAGTGGATCGTGCAAGACTATGGCAGAAACTAACTCAATGGGAATGCCCTCCCGAGCTCTTGAATCCAATCAAGGCTTTATACTCCAATACGTCAATGAGAGTCCGGTTAAACCAACAAGGGACCCTATCTGGGGTGATAAAAACAGCCAGGGGGGTAAAACAAGGCTGCCCGCTGGCACCTGCCCTATTTTGGACCTACCTAGGTGATTTTCAAGACTCAGAAAAACTAATCCGTTCATTTCCACCAAAGTTAGGAGGAGCTCAGATCAGTCGCCTGCTGTACGCAGACGATCTGATCCTATTGGATCACACCCCAATAGGTCTCCAACGACAACTGAATAACCTGCAAAGATACATGGCCGAAAACAACTTGGAAATCAACGAGTCAAAAACAAAAACGATGGTGCTCCAAAAAACATCTAAATCGAAGGAAAAGATTCGCATCCACTTGGGTCCGACCCAAATCGAAATTGTGACTAACTTTAAATACTTGGGTGTCATGTTAGACAGCTCCTTGAAAGAAAAAGCTATGCAAGAAGTTCTCATTGCGAAAGCTAAGAAGCTATCCATACAGGGGAGGGCTATAGACATCAAATTTGGACGTTATTCGCTAATCCCAGTGAGAGACTTTTATAAAAAAAAAAGGTAATACCATCGCTAACCTACGGGATGGACGCTATGCCAAACCTCCCACCAGAGCTTTGGCCTAAATTGGAAGCCTCTTTCTGGAGAAGAATTCTTGGCCTCCCAAAATCGACCCCGATCGCCTCGATCAGGAGAGAACTAGGCCTTCTATCCTTGGGAACCACAGTAGCGTTAAACAGTATCCTATTATATAGGAAATGTATCATGCCAGATTCCCCGTACGCCTATCGTCTGATAAATCAAGAACTGGAACTGAAATCATGCAAAACACTCCAGAACTGGGAATCCAAGATGCTCAACCTTTTATACTCAGTGGATAGCTGCAAGGATGAACTGATAACCAATCCAGTCAAAACCTCTAAAAAAATCAAAGAGTGGGATTGGATAAAAACTCTAGAAACAGCAAATAAATACAAATTGACCAGCCACCTCCCACCATTCTTTAACAAACTGGACACTTTGCAAACATACCTCAAACTTTTCCCAAGTAGATCAGCTCGACTCTACTTTTTGAAAATTCGACTGAACCTCCTGGGAACAAATGAAACTTTGGCTATTAGAGGCTTAACACCAACAAACGCATGTCGCTGTTGTAAATCCACCACAGAAAGAGAAACAATCCGCCACCTCCTCCTGAACTGCCCAGAGACACGCGACATCCGCTTCACCTACTTGAAGAACAACATCTCTGACTTTTCTTCACTAGATGAGGAAAATTGCTGGAATAAGCAGATCGCTGGCGACAAACCAGGCTGGGCCCTGGCGACTGTAAACATCATGCAATATATCATCAACGTGAAGCTTCCACTCCACATTCCGAACATTCTCCCCATCACGACCAAATAACCTAAAAGGAACTCATGAGATACACATAACCTGATCCTTCGCGTCCCCGACGGAAGAAAACTCGTTAATCTGCTATCCTCCCTGTTTGGCCTTCGGACTAGAAGAAAAATTCAATCCACTGCTTTGTTAAAAAATCCGAAGTGATTAAACAAAAAAAAAAAATAATAATGTCAGGGGTCTAATTACTAGAACATCTGCGAATTGTGGTAGGTCAGACATAGGAGACAAAAGACATGATTCAACAAGCTTGGTTAAAGAAAGGTTTTCAACTATTCCTATAACTATGATGATGGGCTTCCCTAACTTCAAAGAATATAAACTGGTGCTCGTCAGGATGTCTCACTAACAGTCCATCCTCTGTCCAAACCTATTCTATCCTATGCGCCAAGACTGCCACTAATAAAATGTTGCCTAAGTTAGTTTGTTCCCACTCTACTTGGCTTCTGGTGGCTGGTTTCTGAGCCTCGCCCAATTGTGTCTTTGGTTCTCAGGCTCCGACATGCAGTTACAGTTCAAAGTTGGTTCCCTTTAAATCTTCCTCTCTTAGAAGTTGCTCAGAAACACCATGCAAGCATTCTGATCAGTTTAAAAAGTTAATCTGCACATTGGAGTAGCTGGTTCTTTAAGCTTGTTCCTTTTTTACAACAGTGTTGATGAGTCCAGATTGTTCTGATTTTATATTCAGTCTCTTATTCACCCTAACTGGGTCTTAACCTCCTCTGGCTTTTCACATCTTTCAGCCCAGCATGAACTATCTGGCTCTACAGGCTGTCTGGATACGCTATGGCATTCACCTACTTGTGAGGTATTATAGTGGCTCAGCCCCTCATGCACTACCCAACCACTCAGATCATTTGAGTCTTGTGTTACATTCACCCCCTCTTGAGGTATTATCTAGGTCAGCACTTCGTGAGCTATCTTGGTGCCTGACTGTCGTCCTACCCCTCCTTCCAATCTGCCATGTACCGTTCACCTGCAGCGGTGCTCTTCGGTGAAGGCGGCTTCTCCGTTCTGTGAATCCACGACTTCACATCTTCATGGTCTGGTTTCCTCTTACGATTCATCCTGCCTGTGACCAACATGGCCTCGCTGTTGGGATGGTTGGGGGCCAGTTGGATACCGGTGTGCCGTTCAGATGACACCTCGCTTCTCCCTTAGTTAGGCAGCTCAGCACTTCATGGACTCTCTGCTGTCCTGGAATTGGAAGTGCTCCACATGCTACGACTTTCCTCCACCCACCACGTTCTCTGTGTGGTCCTACCGCCAGGATCCTTGTGGAAATGATGTCCCCTCTGCACTCCAGCGCAGGCTTCAGTGTTTCACACTCAGGCTGGCTCTGTTTCTAGGTGGGTCTTGGGTTTTTTAAATACCTTCATGGAAAGAGGAGACCCGATTTGTGCATTTCTTCAGGGATGGGTATTACCAGAACTGGGTCAGAAACTAAGCCAGTAAGATTTAAAAGCCTTGTACATTATGGCACTGCTCAATCCCCATATATCCAACAAAAATGTGGGACTGAGTGAAAGGGAGGTGTAGTAACCAGCTTTACTTGGGGACTCTGTCCCCTGGGCGGTGTTAAGCGTAGCGTGATTCACCTACCTAGTCCCAAAGGGGATGGCTCCCCATTGGGGAGAAGGGACAAAAAACATTAACTTTATGTAAAAAATTAACATTAGATGTCATCAATAACTTCCCAACAGTTTTATCATTAAAAAAACAAGCATTTACACTTTCAATATAGTGCCTCTATTCTCATTAATTGTAACACAAAAACCTTTTTTGTTTAGCATCGATATGTATTTAATCGCTTGTAAAGCATTAAAAATAGAATAGGCAAGCAATAGGCCAATAAGTAGTCCGCAATTGAAGCAGTTATGTAGTTGAACCTAGTCGTAGCTTCATAATCTTCTCCTATTCAACTTTAGAAATCAAATGCCTTTAATGTGCACCACCATCTAAAATATGGCACAGTAAAACGTACAATTGTACTCACACTAGTCCTGTTGGGATTGACAGGTCAGTAGAATGCACAAACCACTGTAAACCCATTAAATGGCAAGGGTTAAATAAACGACCAAAAACCCACATGTGCAGTTACAATCAAAAGTATAGACTAAAAACTGCACTTTAAATCAATACAGCTGCTGGATTTCTTTCTATCCAGTAGTGAAAATATGGGGCCCCATTATCCTGGCCAGGCAATCTTGCAAGGTAAGAGCAGAGGTCTTTATATATGCACTATGCTAAGCCTTACCGCACACCAAACTCAGCAGTTTGCCACATTCCAAAAAATATCTGGTAGCTAATCTAAATATCAAAAGTAGATACAAAAGTAGAGTTAGAAAAAAAAAAGAATTTGTAAATATTGGCAAAGCGACAATTTTACTCTTGTAAATACACTGAAGTAGCTGCTTAAGTCAGACAGGAATCCTGCCCTGCTTCTGCCTGGCCTGCCCAGCATGAAATCTGCTCACCGGGAAACTTCAGGAACTCTTGGCTCTGGTATGGAGTTTGTTTTATAGGCTGAAGTCAAGTTTATCTAAACACCATTGTTTCAAGCCAACCTGGACTTGTGGGCAACAGTGTCTTGAACTCTAATTTTGACCTTTGAAACTTCCAGGCAGGTCTCATTCTGATGGACTTGCCATTGGCTTCAAGTATTAGCAGTGCATAGGTTAATTATTGTGTGTAACCAGGATCTCATCCCCAAAACCAATCCTCGCAAACTTGATCCAACCCACAGCAAAGCTTAGACCATGCCTGGAATGATGGGACATCCACCTCCGAAAATGTGTGGGGCTAATCCGCACACATTTTCCTATGCTCACTGCACTGTAAACCCATAGACCTGTGTACTCTGGGTGGACACAGCCTGCAGGCACAGTACTCCCCGTCACATGTAGTTGGAATGCGACACCTTTTTGATGTGCGTCTGTCAACCTGAAGTCAGCTCCCGCCTCTTAGTATAAAGGGCAGTGAAATGTCATGTCTGGTACATGTGTTTGCAGTAGGCAACCCCTGCAGCGGGAACCCCATTCAGGACAGAAGTAGTATGTGATTTGATGGAGAAAAAGTCTGTTCTCGCCACAACTTCAAGGGAGGCCTGCTCTTATCTGGAACCACAGAGCCTTCAATTAACCAGAGAGATCCTTTGATCCGCAAAGACAGGAAGATGGTTGGGACTTAGCAGTACATGTTTTCACTCCTTTACCTTTCCTGTTGCAAAGCACTCTGGTTTTAACCTCACGCATAACATAAGATTGTTGGTGGGGACCCAGGATTGGTTCATGAAGGTAGGCTTTGCATGCACAAATCACTGGGGCCCATTTGGCTTTAAAAGAGGGCTGAGCCCCTCTCTTAACAGATCAAAAAACGTTGCAAGGAGTAGCAAGAACAACTCATTGGGACCCTGGCTGAAGGTACAGTCTGTCTTAGATCTTCCACCAGTGAAGAAAGGCCAGGATTTCCAAGACGGAAGCAAGATCCCTCCCCTAAACATCTCCCAGGGGACAGAGGGAGATACTGAATCCAGAAGACCCGCCAAGCAGCTCCAGAACTAGTACCAGCCAGCATACAGCGTGCCCTGCTAGGCTCTGCAGCAAGCGTCCTAGGTGGGAAGTGCCAGAAGGCCTCCTGAGCTTTGTGCCATCAACCTTAAAGGACAAGGCCAGCGAAGAAGCTAGGAGTGCAAAGACCAGCATCAACCAGCGTCCACTTAAGCACATTTTCGAGGCAGTTTAGCCCTTCGAGCTGCAACTAACTGCACTGTTGACTGTTTTCAACCACAGTCGCTCACGCTTACCGAGACGCCTCGGCCAATGCTTCCGACCCACCAACCACCACCGAGACATCGATTCCTGACCCAGGGCTGCTGTGTAGGTCAGCCTGCAGGCGTGGTGGTTGGTGGGTCGATGGCACAAAGCTCAGGAGGCCTTCTGGCACTTCCCACCTAGGACGCTTGCTGCAGAGCCTAGCAGGGCACGCTGTATGCTGGCTGGTACTAGTTCTGATACCACAGCCGTCTCCAGTCTTTAACTCAGTCATAGAAGCTGCAAAGCGCCCTGAAACCGACTCAATGCTGTCAAGCACCAAGAACTTCTACACGCACAAGGTACTGTTGTGGTTCTGTCCCTCTGATCCTTCTCCAACAGCCCCTGGTGACATTTTAGGACCCATGGCTCCCTTTGCGCTGAAACCAAATGTCTTGAACTATTGCGATTAATTACTTTAGCGACTACCCTCCTGTCAGTATCCAAAGTGCATACCCTTTCCTTGTTGAAACAGTCTGTCCTCTGCATTCCTTTGAAGGGTGAAGTTGTATTTTGTAGTGTTCTAGAACTGTCTGTTGTGATAATAAAGTAAATATTTGTACACAACCTTTACAGACTCTTTATCATTGGGTAATTGTATTTTTGCTGTGCTGCAACTAAAACTATCCACGACCTTGCAGAGATAAGCTTGAAGTTCCATACACGTTACCAAAATTGGACAAGGAGGTTTATAATTTACGTGTTTCCAATCTGTACTCAGCCCAACCTGCAAGTCATTCGTGGAAGGCCTTGGCTGATGATGGTGCGTCAGGGTCTTCTTCCTCGTCTGTGTCCACCTCAGCGTCTAGCTGGTCCAGTGCGGGCGGAGGAGTGCTGGGTGCTAAAGGCAGGGGTGTGGAGGCTGGAGGCTGGTATGGAATCACCTGAACTGTGGGAGGCAGGGGAGCTGAAATCGAAGGAGCCGGCATGGCGGCAGTGGCTGTACAGGGGCCTGAGGCGCTGCAGCCATAGGAGGAATGACTATGGGCGCGGGACAGAGGGAGCATGTCCTTGATAGCATCCCTGAGGATGGGCCCCATCTGAGGAGATTTCAGGAGGGTGAGGAACTTTTCAAAGAACCTGTCCTCAGAGGCCGGTTGTGGTGGCAGGTGATATTGACGGGATCGCGGCAGATGCTGGGTCCGGTGCGTATACTGTCTTGGTTGCTGAGAGAACCTGCCCTGCGAAGCGATGCTGATGGATAAGCTGTAGGCCACATAACTGGTTGACCCTAGTCCCACCTTTAACTTGTTCACCCATCTGCACCATTGCTCTGGGAGGTATTGGAAGAGCGGCCATCTTGTTTGGCGCATCGGCCATCTTGTCGAGCTGCATGCCACGTCCCAAAGTTGTAGTTCGTGGCTCACTGGGCACAGTCTCCTGCAGGACTCTTGATGGTAGAGCATGAGACCTGCCCTACACCTCAGGCCGAGGCCTGTTAGGAGTGTGGCCCTCAGCGAAGTCACCCGGTAGTGTTGCGTGTAGGCATGCCCTCGGCCATAATGCCGGTAATGGGGTGTAGCCCCTCAAGTGTACATCCGGTAAAAGAACCTACGGTATTCATGCTGGTATGAGAACCTGAAAGCTTCCTCCCGCTTGGGTGTTTCCTTTGAAAGAAGTGCCCTTGCGCGGGCTAAGCTGGAAAAGAGCGTCCCTACCTTGGGCCTTGATCAATGTTTGACGAAGTCCTTCAAGTCCTCTGGTGGCGACCTCTCAAAGAGCTCCCTCCACCTAGCCAGTCTATTATTCAGGGCATGCGAGGAGAGTGCGTCACACGCAGTACAACCTTCCCATCCGTGGACGGGGCCAAGGCAGCGGAGGCAAAGGGCGTGGGGATCTGATGTAGGGAAGAGCCCCTCACAGGACGGGACGTAAGAGTAAGATGAGACAAAGACCTAATCTCAATTCCAACGCTGCTTTGTCTTTCCCCAGTTCAGATCATGGGAAGGGTTGTACAGGCCCGTGCTCGCATATTCGGGTGAGTGACATAGGGAGTAATTTAATACAAAGTGTTTCACCTCGTCTGCCTGTCATAACATAGCATGTCAATGTCAAGTCCCATCTCAAAGACTCCAACAAATACTGAGACGAGGAAGAGGCGACTAAGATCAGTAAAGATTACCCATAGGAATAGCATGGGGAAATAAAGGGAAACCTCCCGTAGAAAGAACTCAGGTTGTCCCACTAATTGAGTCAGACAGGGTCAGGCATTTAATAGTAACCATTCATACCTGACTCCATCGACTGGTCTTTGCACTATAAATGGTGAGGTCTTACACAAATGGATGAGCGAGTAGGAGAGCAAGCTGGGAGAAGAGCCTAGATGCCAAAGCTGCCCAGGCCCGGAGGCCAAAGACCTGGATACAGAGACACAGAGGCTGCAGCTCGAAAGAGCCGAAGCATGGCAAGGGAGCCGTGTCTCCAGGGATCCATTAAGAGCCCGTGTATGGAAGCAGAGAGGCGTGTCGATCGTCTGCAGAACCTGTAAATTAGTATCCGAGGGGCAGGCATCGAGACCCTGACCTCGGAACAAAGAGCCGTTGTAAAGTTGAACTGCAGAAGTGAGCCCGGTGAGTCTGGAAGCATTGCAGAGCCAGGTTGTGAAAAGCGTGAAACAAAGTAACACTAGAAACACGTAAGAAAGAGGACTGCGTTTGTGCGAGTGTTTAAATGAGGCTAACGGGAAGATATCAAGAGTTCAAAGATACAAGTAATCGTTTAAGCGCGAAACAAGGGAGGCGCGCATGTGTGAAGTAATCAATAGAATGAACTTGGAAAATGAAGTGATGCCAGTGGAAAGAGGGCTAGAAGCCTGTGGAAAAGGTGCAAAAGGTACGAAAGTAAAATCCAGTGTAAAAAGGGTGTGAGCAACCCAGAAAAGGAGAAACATGTGCAGGGGTACACAAAAGAGCGAAAGAACCATGCAAGAGGTACAACAAAAAGAAGGAAAAAAGGACAGTGCCAGTGTGCATGACAAAGGCAAAGGAAAGCAAGAGTAAGAAACCAAAGAGAGGAGCAAAGGGTCAGCATAGTCATGCTGTGGAGAAGCAAAGATCCTGGCATTTTCGAAAGCCTCTGTTTCTACCCCATGAGAGGATGTCATGTAAGAAAGAATATGTACAAGGAAATGGCACATCCTGACCAGCTGAATTGGTGTCTGGAACTACAGAGGCCTTAGTGTGAGATAGGGCGCCCTGTGAAACCAAAAAGGAACTGCAAAATATTTTTGCATTGAAAGCAGGAAGAGGCCCGAGCTCGGGGAAGGTAACCCTGAGAGGCCTATTGAGCACACCAACTGTTTTAAAAGCTGCAAGGGGCTGTGCCTGGGGAAGGGGACCATAAGAGGCCCAAACAAGTTGGAGGCTTGTTGGTATTCTTTTTAGTGTGGAAGGATTGACGCGTGGGGAAGGGAACCCTGAGGGGCTTCAAGAGGAACTGTGTTACATTTCCCTTGTGGCGTTTGAAACTTGAACCAATTGAAGCTTGGGGAAGGGAACCACTAAGAACTCAGACACAAAGTACTTGAGATCTCTGTAAGGGCCCTGTAGAGAAAGTCTTACCAACAGCCCTGTTGAGTGAACCCAACTTTGTGACTAACATAATTGCACCTGTGAGAAGACCACCTGAAACCAAAGTGCCATTTTTAATAATCACAATTTTTCCTTTTCAAAAGACTTACCATCATATTTTTTGTAAAGCAGGACGGCAAGCATCGGGTCAGACACAGACACTTATTTTGAACTATTAGACCACAACGGCCATTTGAAACATCAGTTAAGGGAACCATCCCTTTAGAGTAAGGGCCAGTCAGGCATTCACCAACCCAGGAACCTTTGTAAATAAAGGTTGTAAAATTAATACTTTCGAGTATGTGTCTCTTGATACCATGCCTGTCTCACATACCCCACAGTTAACCAGAAGTGTGAACGTTGTGATATAAAAGGGCATTTTATGGTGGTGTGCAAATCAATCACAGAAAAGTGCGTCCAAGAGCTCATTTCATGACTCAGAACCTGGAATGGTGGTTAAGAAGGAAGAAAAGGATATCTAAAAGTAAGTATAATGCTGATGGCACTGAAAGTGAGTTGATGGTAATCACAATTGAAAAATGGATAGGGTTGCACATCCTGTAAAACAAGAACCTGGTAACGAGTTTATAGCCTGTTTGGGGTTCTTTTCGGCAGAGTGAGGGGGGCGTTACCTGTATTTTAAGTGCGATTTCCATGTGCTAGATTGCCTCCTGAAGGCCCTGCCTTTTTTGGTGTAGTCCTTTGTTTGTCCTTTTTGCCCCTCTTCCCATCTTCAAAGCAATTGGCTGAGGCTCTCTCTGCCTTCTCCACCCTCTACTTCCTTAACCCTGCCCATCTCCCCGCCCCACTCCTGCCCACCCGAGCCCAATAGGGCCATCCATCTCCAAGAAGCACTCTTAGGAGTGAGTCCCAGGGCAGCCAGCTAAGGGCCAAAGGCAACGGGCACCACCCCAAGGCAACTCCATCGCCTGTTTGCCGTGGGTGCCATACAAAGTCGTCTACTGCGACAAACAGGTAATGTGGCAAGAATTGGGGACATAGCCACTGCTACGCTTACTAAATCGTGTCACTACCTTATTACCTAATCACTACCATGCGATTCTTACCAGTTTTGAAATGTCGCTGCACTCCAAAGCTAGCCCATGTATTTAATTTAGATGAATCTTTGAGGGTAGCCATTGTATTTGCATCTAGATTAATATTTGAGGGTAGGCAATACTGTAATTTATTAGATGCATTTATATAGTCAATGGTCAGAATGTATCCACGCTTTGAATTCAACCCTTATAAAACCAGCTGCATCTACGCCACCAAGAACCAGCCAGGACACACTGGTACATATCACACTCCATGCTTAGGGATAGTAGCCGAAAGCACAGCCACCCACATGCAAGCATCTGCTAGCATGCCCTACTAAAACACAACACCTACGACATTAGAATGGAGCTATCCCCCCACAATTACATTTCGGTCTTGCTGCACACGATGATACTCCAGCTCTCGCATACTCTCCAAACTACCTCTCTGCACCCATCCACATGCCTGCTCGACATGGGTGACTAGCAGGGACTTGGCCAGTCCTACCTACCTTCGTATTGGCTAAAATGCACACACGCATTCTATAATTCAGACTAATTTCTCATAACTTGACTTCTGGCCCCTAAGGGTGTTCAACCTACAGCACTTTCGGACCATAGCAGTGGTGAAAGGCGAGATACAAAGGACAATTACATTACAATATTATTAACATGCTCTAGTTGAATTCAAGGATTGCACGACAAAGGGCAAAGTATAAGTGGCAAAAAAAGGATGGGAACACCCTTGAGTGCGATGAAGGCAAATTAGAGATGAAGCCAAGTCCTGGTAGCCAAGATCCCTTCACTAACATGACAAACTGGAACACTAGTAGAAAAGGAAAAGTTTACTTATGTGGATACACGTAGCATTGGAAAACCAAAGGGGTGCTCCCATAAGATTGTACAGAGGGACAAAGTAAAAACTGAAAATATTAATAGTCGAGGGTGCGATTGAACTAGTGACAGGATCTGCATGTGTTTAACCCATTGTAGTGAGACACAGACAATGGGAAGACCAGAGTGTACTGATTTACAAGATCTGAATAAAAGTATATTGGTGGAAAATTACCAGTTGCAGGTGATCTCCGATGAGGGTGCCGCAGAAAATGTTAAGAAAAGTACGGCCAAACAAGCTGAATGCGGCATTGAAAAAAAGAAAAAGAAAAAGATTCCATCACCATAATCCACGGCAAAGGCGTGGAGTGCCGAAGAGAAAAAATAAACGTCTTCCGCCCAACAAGGCCACTCCGATCCAGCAGCGATATCCGTTTGGAACCAAAACCATAAAACAAAAGGACATTCTGAGGATCCCCTTTCTCTCACCTCGCCCCAAAAACCTGGAACGAGCTACCAAAGAACATACGTAAAAAACAAGAGATCACCTCCTATTTAGAAAACTCCTCAAATCTTGGCTCTTCACCCCATAACTAGAAATAATGCCTATGGGTCACATACACAGCTGAAACAATGCTGGGACAGGAAACCAATCCTCCCCAAGCTACCTCCCATCAAACTGAAGGGAATAACAATCTACTGCATTATCAACGTACCAATTGAAAGATAGATGAGCTAGATTCATACCAAAGAACGATCGCGGAGGGTTAGGGATGGAAGGGTAAGGATGACATGCCAGTAATACCTTATCCGACAAAGTAAACACAGGCAGCAATGGATCACCGACAGGAAATAGATACGAAGGGAGCTGATTGTAAAAATACAGCACCAATACCAGAGTGGGGGACAATGCACGCCTCAACCTTGTGCACAAAGTGTGAAAAATAACAGCTGAAACTTGCCACGCCGTCACTCCTAACAATTAGACAGAAAAGATAAAAGAATATGCCTACTCCACAGGACAACCGGATACATAGAACAATAATTACAAGGACTAAGACATAACCCACTAACCCAAAAGGTCACATTTCTGCATACTTGCCTCACAAAAATCCACACAACCACCTTCTCGCACAGAAAACCACACACACACACTTCACCACACTGCAACAACAAACAACTCGCACCAACAGCACGAGGACTCGCATCAATTCGATATTCACATCCAAACTCAGTGCACAGTGAAAACCCAACTGAAGCTGCCAACAGGACACCACCTTTTCTCACTCCCTCTTCACCCTACTAACCCCACCCCATCCTTGTTTGCAGGAGCGCCTGGGGACCAATTATGTTGGTGACGGTGCGCGGTACAAATACCTTTAACATTAATATATTGTCAATAAAGGAGAGTAGGGGTTTGGGCCCATCTGCGTGCCATGCCCTGACATGGATATGCCACACTTTTCAGATGTTTTTCATTTCTAGTACCCTCTGCACCACCGGGGCAGACGTAACTAACCACCTCCTAACTTGCTTCTGCTCCCAATGGGACCACTTCTAACCTGGCACCATCCTGGTCCCCGTTTTGGACAACCACTACTAGATTTGGGCTAGGTGAACTCATAACCTGTTAATCTATTCGCATTTTCGCAAGCGCGCATTTAACTATATCCAACCATGCCATCACACCTCGAGCCCTGATATAGGCGCTTGGCACCCCGCGCATCCCAAGACTCATTAATTTCTCCATATTCACGCTGGCAACAGCCCATTAGCTGTCATAATACAGTGCTCAGTAAAGCCACAACACTCTTCTATACCACAGGTTCAAAATTATCTTTTGATTTTCTAGTGGCTATCCAGCTACCTTTATCAAGGACCATCACTACAATATTGTTCCGGTAATAACCTCATTAGCAAAATACGCAGATACCGGGCATATGCCCACCCCATCTAACAGTTTCTCTCTTCCCTCTTTCTCGCCCTTGGTGCAATCTCTTTATTACTACAATATGTACCCAAGTGGGCCAATATAACATGAACGGTTACCTATGTTGTACCTCAACATGTACATGTACACAATTGTCACACCACAATCACCTCACTTCATCACATTGTATATATGAATAATGTGCGTCAACATGTCACTTGACAATTGTTTGTTACTTATCACGGCATCTCATCCACGTCACAAACATGCACTTTCACTGTGCCAAAACAGCATAGCGATGATAAAGACCCTTCGGTCGAAACACACGTTGGCTTTTCCCATATGAGGTGCTCACATAACCTTTGGCAATTTCTATGCCCATTAAATCAAGACTACACGTACAGTCAAGTGTCAAGACGCATGATTTACCCATGCCATCATGACACTAGTGAAAAACCTCATGAATCCAACACCAAAACAGACATGGTGTCCGTCCTCATATCTTCACATACGGCACCAAGTGAGCTTGTCCTGCAGGAACCCTGGAAAAGGCAGCAGGAGGAACTACCGATTTCGGAACCAGATCAGCATAGTGATCCAATTTTCCTTAAAGCTCTCACCTTCAATTGTGGTAATATCAGTTTGTTGATAGTTCATCAATAATTTATGATCTGCTTACTAAGGGATTCAAACACAATCAACACTCCTGGGCTACCATTAGGTCTTAACTATTATAGTAGGGTAGGTCTGCTAATTGATAAACCCAGGTCTATCATGCCTCAATATTTAAAGAAATATCTGGATGCTGTAACACGGATGGACTTTAAGATTAAGACTTGATCTGTTGCCAACTCTGCAAGTCCTCCATGTTCGATATAGAGAATTTTCCTACTGATCTGTGATAAATGTAATACAAATGTAACCCAGTCGGTAAGTCATCTTCTGATTGATTGCATGGGAACCAGGCCTTTGAGACTATTAACACGGCAGCATTTTGTCCATGATCCTGATTTTCCATCTTCAGACATGTTCTGGGATAGATTAATCTCTGGAAATGAAATGTTTCATACTTCTGAGGTGGTGGTGGTTTCAGTTCTAAAAGATGTTAATTTGGTTGGTGAAGGGGTGACTGACCCCTATCTTAATATTTGATGATAAATGTTCTGTTTATATTAATCTGCTGCTCTATTTACTCCCTTTTTTTGTCTTTTTGTATGCCAGATTGGTACTTTTATTAATGTTTTATCAAACACTGTGTAAAAGGCCATGCTAAGTTGGCTAATGCACAATAAAAATAAAAAGTAGGGTAGGTAATCATCTCAATTCTTTATAGTTTCCAAGTCAGACCCATCAAGTTGATAATAGCCCCTCTCAAAGCTGTAGCAGACATTGTACAGACCATTTTGCTGATAGAATCTGTCTGCTCGCCTTATCCGACGAGGGTCGTGCAGACAGGGTCAATGTGCATTTGCATCTTTTTTGCAACATTTAAACAAACAAGTGTCCTTCAAGAACAAAGGATACAACTCTGGTGCTCTGTACCTTTTGTCCCATCTCTACTTGTTCTTCACAGAATACTGCACAAAAAAGCAGTCCATAACAGGCTACACATGCAGGAACCAACCAGATCGAGTGGTAAGTTGGCTCTCTGCAAACAGTGTCAAAAATATTAAAAAAGGGGCGAGGACAGGGGGAGTGACTTGGCCACATTCAGTATCGCTGGAGCTCTACAGTTCATTTGCTAAAATGTCAGAAAGACATCTGCTGACAATATACCACACAGGGGTAGGGTGCCTGGGGATGAAATGCCTCTATAGTTTGAATTTGAATCTAGATGCAGCCTTGCTGAATTGTTTTTCCTTAGAGAACGATTGTTCTTCAGAGGCCTAATAGGGTAGGACGAAGAGTAATATTGCTTCACATTTCACTACAGGGAGTGAATGCATTTTAATCTCTAGGTCTACTTTGTGTAACAGGACCCGAATTGTTCTGGCTGTGGATTACTGGAGAACAATGCCTTTTACATGGGCGTAGGCCTCAAAGAAACGTCTTTTGCAATTCTCAAAATTGTCTAGATCATCTATAGGCTCAGATGAAGTATACAGATATCAAGAGCAAAGACGAATTTCCATGGTGAGAAATCTTTTGATTACAAGCACTTGAGGCAAAAGCTCTCTAGAGCAAATGTGCCAACGTGGGGTCTCAACATTCTAAAGGATCCCAGAGGGTTTCAGAATATGCTGAAAGGGTGCCTGGGGAGTAGGAGTCGCCTATCTTTGCCCATGGGTCCCCAAAGCTACTTGATCCTGGGCAATGCATGAATATATATACTGCATAGTTATCTTGTCAGCAACCTTCTGTTTTTGACTTTAACCAGATGGCCTAGCCATTGATTACCATCTTTTCACTGCCAAGCCTAAACAAAAATTTAAAATCCTACTAGAGCTGCAGGTCTCGTACCTTATTTTATCTACTTGACCTAGCTGAAATTCACTAGACCCAAGAACTTGATGGCATGGTATTTTTTGTATTGAAAAACCTTGGTAACGCATGAACAAACATTAACAGCATTATAATTTGCTTTTCTAATATTGCCCTTTTCTCAGACACGTTGAAACAAGACGGTACACGGCGATCCCTTACATGTGAAGTACCATTAAGCAAAGCTAATGTGAGGGTTATAATACATTTGGGTTATAGGATTAGTTTTCAATCACGTTTTGGTTAGAATAAGTCTAAAAGTTGGGGGTTGGGTTAGGATAAATATTCCCATACACAATGGACCATCATCTGAGGCACAGGTTAGAGTGTGAATTAATGTTCACTCACCGATGGTCTGTGTTTTACTGTACAAAAGCAGTGGAAGAGCCTCAAAAGAAGCTACAGGCCGGTGCCTAAAAGTCGCTCAATATTCACTCGTGAAATTGGATGAACACGGCCATTCGTAGATATGAATGAGCCAACTATACTTTACAGGCCGTGATTTACAGATCTCAACATTGGGTAAATCGTCTGCCTCCTCCCCAGAGCAGGAGGCTGTGTCCACTGTGGCTGTAATAGTCAGGGTTACCATAGGCACAGGGCTTCTATGCAGCTTCCCCTTCTCCCCACTCCTCACTTATGATCTGTCCCATCAGGAATGTACAAAAGAAAACATGTCCAAAGTCTGTGTCGATGTTGCATTGTCCTTTCCACTTCACTTAGATCAATTTCCCAAATACTACAGTACTTCCGATGGTAGTTCAGCAAGCCTCTGCTCTGGGTCCTTATTCCCCACACTGATTCTGTAGTGGTGGTTTCAGTGCTCACTGCTAAATCCGTTCAACTTGGGAAGATAGGGAGCTGAGATTGTCACTCTGTGCCTCAACTCAGGGAATGGCATGTGCCACCTTGATTGCTGCTGGATGTTACCACACTCGATCGACACATACGTCTCACTGCCCAGGGCCCATCTTGTTCTTTGGCCTTTCTCTGTCCAAACCACCATCTGAATGCTGTGGACGGGAGTTTGGGCTACGAAGCCTGCCACTCTCGGGTTAATCTTATAAACTCCCTATACACACAATCATTTTTCTGACTGTTCCTGCAAGATGGTATAATAATCAAATGGGTTTGCATCTTTGGAAGATTTACCAAATGCGCTGTTCTTTTGCCCCATTTAGGATTAAATACAGAAAAAACGTGGTAACTAATATAGAGGAAATTACCTTTTACCCAATGTCAAGACATGTACTGGTTTCTGGTTGATGCTCCACTAATAGGATGGGCTCGAGGGAACTTACCGGCTCCCATATGTCAGTCCCCAGCCCTAAAAAGCAGTTGCAGCGTGCTACTATGGGGAAGACTGCTGGCGACAAAGACACTTGCACACTTAAGAAGCACACCAACCGGAGTCGTTCTTCGACGCATGCATCAAAAGAAGGCTGCACACCAGCGGAAGAAACTCTGAGAAACTCATGGTGACAACAGTTAAGACAGACAAGTGATCACAGTTGAAGGGTGTTTATTAAATTGTATGAAGGTTGGAAAAACGCCTAATCTAAATCTAAGATGGGAGCAAATGTCGACCATCAAATGAAAATAAGGCAGTCCTAGTGTCAAAATAAAAAAACCTATACAAAGAAACCTATTGCCAAATCTTACAACTAATACAAAAAGGGGTGTGGGATGGTTTTCAAGAAATAAAGTGTCCACAAATATGTCCGGATGCGATAGCTTGGTTCTCTCTTCCCCACGTTTTGAACATGGGGTAAGATGGGATCTTTGAGCACAGCACAGTTCAAGCTTTCTCCAGCACGAGTCAACAGTTCCGATTTCCACTTCTCAAATGCCTCGACGGCCAAGTCTCTTTTAAACAAGTCTCTTGCCTATGAGGGTCAGAAAAATAAACATACACAAAGTTCTATTTCAGAGTTTCTTTGGGGTTATGCATTCATCCCGCGTCACCTTCTGGGCGCTGACCCTTCTTTACTTTCAACCTCCCTTCTCTGGGTTCACTACGGCTTTTCCTTTGCTCACAAATCTTAATGTCTTTTCAAACCGTTCCAGTGGACATCCCTCGGTTCACTCTTGTCAACACACTGTTTCCTGGGACTTTTAAACTTGCCCCCTTCTCGTCAGCATCCCTTGGTCGGGCTCACTCTTTCCAACTTCACATTTGCTTGCATTGTCGGGATTCACTTCACTCGCTTTCTCATATGGCGGGATCCATTTCCCTTGCTTTCACACTGGTGTAGATCAAAAGTCTCTCGATTGTATGGGGATTTTACTAGACCACCTATGCGACCACTGACATCTTTTGGGGACTCTCCTACGGCTTTCTGGTACCCGTAGTTTTGCGCCGACGGGGATCGACCAGAGTCTCTTGAGTTAATACCTACGTGGTGCCAGTTTTCCCTCTGCAGCTGGTCTCCCCTTAACACTTTTTACATTTCTTTACACAGTTAATTAAACTTGCTTCAAACTTGCCTCTTTCCGCTTCTCATTCAACACAGCCCGATTCTTATCGGCTCTCCGCTCAACTCACTGGCCGTAATGAACCACTTGGCTTACGGCTTCATTGGAGTCAAGGCCGGTACCACGGCCGCGGGAGCTTCCCTTGCTCCTGCTTATCGGCATAGGCTTGCCCTGTGTACCGTTGATACCTGCTGCATGACACTTGAGAGCATAAGACCGGGAACAATTGCTCGTCCACGGGCTTGGGATGAAAAGGGCAAGGTCGCTTCTCTCCTCGCAACCCTCTCGATTCCCGCTGCCTTTTTCCTTCTCTTGAACTGCTGCGGCAGGTTAGCCATCTCATCTTGCTGTCTGCCTTCCTCGTACTGTGATCTCTTGCTCCACCTTTTATCCCTGTGGGGAAGGGAAAGGGCCGTCAGGTGTGTGTGATTCTGATCAATTGCCCGACTTTGCCTTGTGTTGGAGCCTGTCAAGTAAAATGCTCTGGTGTTAGTCCGTTCTCTGGTATATAGTGTGAAAGTGTTCGTGTCGGAAAAGGGGTTTTGGGGGGTGGGAGGGGTGCAGTGGTTTTGAATTTCCTACGTCGTAGGATGGGGAATGGGTGTTGAAGGAAGGGGATACTGCGTTTCGCCCGTCAATGTCCTACTCCCTGAGGAACCCCCACACCCCTTCCAAGTGATCATCCCTCACTGGTCCACCCCAGGAACTGGATCCAATAGCGATGGCCGTGTCCTGGTCACCGGGATGACAGATCCCAGGGGACTAGCTAGGGAGACACCTTCAGGTTTCTCACAGCACCCTGTGGCCTACTGAGCTTGCTGCGCTTCTGTGTCCAGCGCAAGGCTAAACACGTGCTAGTGGACGTGCACCACAGTCTCTCGACAGATGTTTCACAAAAGCCAAAACACACATTGAGATCACAAAACTCATTCTAGCAAGGAACACCATAAATGTCTCAAGAATGCATCTCTCACACACCTACTGTCCCACAAGAGGTTCCAGAATATACTGGGGCTACCTCACCTTTAGCTCAGTCTCTCCAGAAGAAAAGGCCTAGGAAAGACTCTGAAGCTATTGTATTCGCTCTACCTGAAACGCCCAAGACAGGAATGTGATATACAGAACAATTCGAAGACACTATGAACAATGTCTGCTCTTTTGTAACATTCATGGAAAAGTAACCAGTTAGGCAAAGCACCTTCGACTTACAAATGTGACAGCCTTTAAATAAATCCCCAAGGAATCAGCCTTCGCCCACACATACTATTGTGGACATTACTGAGCAACCTCATCTTGACACTCAAGCCCTCTCATGACTCTTAAGATCAGGGGAGGAAGATCTAAACATGTGGTATGATGATCCAGATGAACCCAATAACTATTATCAGAATTACCTTGATGTCACCATTATAGACACACCTGAGGGTAGTCATGTTTCCCCCCATGGATGGTCAGCTTTTATTCAAAGACTTGTTGAAAAGGGCTGCTAATCATTTTAATATTCAAACTCGGGGAAACAGTGGGAGACACTGATTTCGGAGGTGATATTTTAAATGAAAAAAGCCATTGGCCGGGCTATTCCCCTCTTGCAGTCTATAAGGAAGGAAACTGCTGCATCTCTAACTACACCTTCACTTGCTCTTGCAGTCAACCCCAGGACAGAAACATTTAAGCCATCACCCTCAGAACCTCTTCTCAAAACCCGATTCAGTAGTTGTCATCACCACTAGAAAGAGGGCCGGTGGGCCACTCACTTCTAGTGCTCCAAGGATTACTTGTGGAATCGGAGTCAGGTGAGCACTAGCTGTGTGCCTGAGCAACCCCATTTTCCTTTAGTTTAAAACGAAATTAGTTTTCTTTTGGTTAGTAGTAATTGTATTTGCCTCGCCTGGGGATTCACTGTGCACCCTGCGCCCGTTTTTGTTTCTCTGAACCCCCTCCCTGCCGCCTTCCTAGTCTCCCATCCTGCACTCCTCCCGCTCCCTCCTCCAATTGGATAAATTCTCCCTTTTCAATAAACTCACCTGGGCAGCCCACTGCCCGTCGCAGCCCCCTCAGATAAGGGCCCAGGGAAAAGAGCGGCTCCTACAGATGCAGCTCCAGATCGTGTCTGCCGGTGTCAGCGCGGGAAGCAAGAAGCCAGCAGCCGTCAACCAACAGCAACTGACAAGGTAGGCAACAGTCACCACTGTTCCTTATTAAACCACCCCACCATTCGCATTAGGCAATAAACTTTACATTGAAATGTTTACTTCTTACCGCTAATCACAAGTTCTGTACTAGACATGGCACTCTACTCTAATTACATCCATTGTTGCACGTTGGACATCTCTCAAAGAAATACTAATCTACCTGTGCTCTCATTAACTGCTTCACTTCGCAACTTGGAACTTAGGACTTTTCCCACTATCCAGGATACTGGAATCTAGGTGTGCTCTCATTGTATGCTATACTTTGAAACCTAGGCCTTTTTCCCACTATCACATTCAGCTGATTGTGCCAGATAGCCTTATTTTGCATTTAGCCGGATTGTGCCAGATAGCCATATTTAGGATATGACATGATAGAGACGATTGGTTATTTATAACGTGCTTAATACCCAGAGGCTTCTAAGCATGGACCCGGGGATCGAACCTGTGTTCCGTGTCATCTTGCTTCTACGGCGAGCACGTTGCCCCCGAGCTATCTTCCTGTGACAATCAGCCCGATTGTGCCATATAGCTATATTTCACATTTAGCCTGATTGTGCCAGATAGCCATATTTCGGATTCAGCCTAATTGTGCCAGATAACCGGATTGCGCCAGATGGACATATTTCACGCCTTTTCTCCCACTATTTTGGAATCTCAAATCTAGGTGCGTTTCTCAATTGACTGCCTTCTTGTGACACCTGGGCCTTTTCTCCCACTATCTAGGAACCTCAAATCTAGGCATAGTTTTCTCAATTGACTGCCATTACTGTGAAACAGAGGCATTTTCTCCCAATAGCTAGGAATCTCAAATCTAAGTGTGTTCTCCCATTGCCTGCTATCTGCAAAACAGGCATGCCTTTCAGCCAGGAACACCCAGCAATCACTGAAAGCTAGTACCGTCAGCCAGGTCACTGCCCAAGTTAACTAGGAACCAGTCACCCTCCGCAAATATCCAACTGCGCTGGACACTTCCAACGCATAGTACCCCAACAGAGCCCAGCCTAGACAGGCCATCCATAGATAAAGGAACACCAAAACCTAACCCACTAATTGGACAGCCACCCATAGAGGACATCCAGCTATCACATCGCAAGAGGATAAGAGTTGAATCCAACCAAACCACAGAAGGCCCTACAGATGGGCTACTGCTGCTGTAACCATGGACCACAAAGTGCCCCGAGAGAGTTGGACAAAGAATCTGAACAAGGAACAAACCAAACTGATCCACACCCTCACTCTCCTACAGTAGAAACTGCTGCGAATACAAAACGCACCCCAACAAACACTACAGCCAACAGAACAAACAATTTAAGAGAAACATTCCTATATCTTACACCGTACCTCGCAACAACCACAACTCCTTGACATTCCAACACCACCAACAGACCCAGACATGCAAACAAACTGAAACCCTGCATAACAAAAAGTGAACCCCAGAAGAGAAAAGGTACAAAACCAAAGTCCTCACTCCATACGTCACAAAAACACAAGGGCACCGCCAGCAACCCCATAAAAACATAGATGATGAAACCGAAGACTTCATCAACCCAACTATCAACCTAACAGATCGCCTTAACGACGAAGCAGCCACAGTGGATCACCAACCGATCTACAACACCACAGAAGCACTCCAACTAAAAAACCGTAAGACAAAACAAGGATCAAAAAACAAACCTAACCACATCAAAAAGATCCATTGCAACCTAATCAACGACAGATTGTTACGCTCACCTGACTCCCACGGAGGCGCTGGCCTGGTTCGCGCTGCTGTGACCTCTTCTAAGGTGATGCGCATGGTTCAGAAGACGGACTGGACCGGGCCCCCAAATCTGGCTTGTCTGGCTCGCAGAAGTATCCTTCTGTAGGCGAAAATAGGGGATTAACTGTCTGCGGGGTAATGCAATCGGCCCCCCCATTTTCCCCTCTCACCCTCCTTGAAACCCTTCTGGGATTTCTCGTAGCGTCTCACCTTAGGGTCTGGAAGGACGAGCTCTCCATCCTGCTTCTGATGCAGGGGCGCGTTGGTATCCAGTTACTTCACTGGATTTTCGGATTGGTGAGAACCAAACTTGCTTGGCTTCCAGGTAAGTTTTTTTGATAAGAGGTTCCCCTTGTGTCCATGCATTAATGTACTAATGCTAGTGTCTTTTTCCCCATAGGGGCCGGGGTACGGAATGCCGGGGAACAGGCACCGACCCGAGATGAGAGGTGAAATCCTTGTAGAAATCAGGTAAGTCTTTAATGAGCGTTTTTTGGTAATGTCTTTTCATTCGCTCATTAACGCTGATGTCTTTTTTTCCCCTTAGGGGCCGGGGTCTGGAAATGCCAGGATGCGGCGCGGACCCGAAATGAAGAGGGAATGAATCAACAGGTAAGTCTTAACATGGAGATTTAGCTTTCCTTATTCCCTTCTCTCTCTCACCTTTTGTTTTGGTCTTTTTCTCCCTAGGCGCTGGGGCGTGACTGCGAATCCGGATGATCGCTGCTGAACATGGAGGCGCCCTGTAAAGGTGAGTGGAATGCCGCGCTGCAGCGATCGACGCGATGAGCTTTTTAATAAAAGTCTTCCTTTTAAGGATTGTCGGCGAGATGTCTCCGGGATGCGGATTTAGCAGGTAAGGACTTTTCCTTCTGTCTCTTCTTCTCTTCCTTTGCAGGTGATCCAGGATGCTGGCAGGCGTGGCAGAAGTCAGGATGCAGGAGCAGACACGGTGAGCGTCCAGCTGCTAGATGCAGAACAACGCGAAGCACGTGTGGATGTTCGGGTGGGGTTTAAATAGCCTTGGAAGAAGTTCCAGGTATGTATCCTTCCCCGACCACGCCCGGATGGTAAAGTAGTTCCTTTCAGGCCTCAAGGAGGCCGGGCTCCTGCAGCACGGTCTGCATCAGGTAAGTGCACCCAAGCATTCCCATAATGAGCCTGGCGCCTATGGCGCCAGAACTGATGTCTTTTATGAGCCTGGCGCCATAGGCGCCAGGACACTGTCCAAAGGGCCCCTATATGGGGTTGCTGGGTCCTTCCTTGGGGACTGGATGTCCGCTTTCAGGGACGCCGGGCTTGAACCGGCTGCCCGGGAGCGGGCATCATGACACAGATCAATGTCATACCAGAGATTAACGACCTCCTGTGCGACAGATATCGATCTCTTATTCATAACCGAAACATGGCTAGATGACAATTGCAAAATTAAACTCCATAACTGCCTCACCGACAACTTCAAGTGCTCACAAGCAAACAGGAAAAACAAAAGGAGGAGGACTGGCGATAGCATACAAGGAACACCTCAAAATTGAAGCTGAAGAACAGCTAACTATACAAAACTGTGAATCCTAATCCTTCACCCAACAACAAACCCAAAGACAAACCTCAAATTCATCCTGGTATACAGACCCCCGACATACGGTGCAGCCTTTGTGGACGATGAAGCCATCATCAACCTAGCCATAGACCGGAACACACGATAATCCTTGGAGACTTCAACATCCGGTTTGACAAAGAAACAGCTAACACAAATATCACTAGCCAAACAACTGAGGACAATGAAACTACATCAGCTAATCAAAGGAGCAACTTGTCCAGCGGGACAGACACTAGACGCATTATTCCCCAACAAAAACCTCATCACCAGGACGCCACCAATAAAGATCCTCTTTCGCGACCACCTCATCATCCCCTTCGTGATCACGCTTGCTACACCAGCAACCAAACAACCCGAAAAAACGCTGATCAGAACAAGAAACTGGAGGACCATTACAAATAGCAACCTAGTAGAACTACTAGAAACAAACCACCGGCAACGACTCTGGATGAAGCTGGCCTCGAAAAAAAAACAGAACTACTGCACAAATGGATGACCAGAACAATAGGTTTTTCCTTGGAGATCTCGTCTTTCACCCCATCGCACAAAAAAGCAAGAGCAAAATGGTGTACCCCGCTACTCAACGCCATGAAAAGGAAAAACAGGAAGCTGGAACTAGAATGGAGGGAAAATAAATGACCTGGTGAAGAAATTGCAATTCCAATGATATAGCCACTCGTACAAAAAGGAAATATATAAGGCCAAAAAGAAATACTACTACGGAATCACCAAAGCTCCAAAACTCAAAAAGAACTGTTTAAAATCAAACAAAGTGAGAAAACCCCTGGCTGCAGCCACATACAGATCCTTTCACCGAAATTATGCAAGAACCTCTCAGACCACTTCAAAAACAAAAATCGGTACCATCCAACAAACAATACAAAACAGGCCTATCAACCACAACATGCAACCATCCAAGGATCGCCAGAATAACTCTGAAGCTTCCCCAAAATATCAGTAGAGACATTTGTCAAGTTGGTAAGCAAAAGCAACAAAGCTGGCTCGCCCATGGATCACTGCCCCCCCAGTTATAGACAAATATATCCTCAAACATGGAATACTACAGAAACCTTTCCAACCAATCACTTTCAACATGGAAAGTACAGAGATCATTCAAATCTGCATACACCAAGCCGCTCCTAAAGGACATAGCAAGAAACGTGGAGGACCTCTCCAACTACAGACCCATCTCAAACATCCCGTACCGAGCGAAACTACTCGAAACATACATCTATAGAATAACACAAGAATTCATAGAAAAACACAATGCTGGATCAAGCACAAGTAGGCTTTAGACCAATGAAAGGAACGGAAACGGCACTGCTCTCAATCTGGGGTGATCTAGACACTAATGCAGACTAAGACAAAAGCACAGCTCTAATACTTCTGGATCTCTCAGCAGCATTTGATCACAGTCAACCATGACATCCTAATCAGGAGATTGGAAGAAATAGAAATCACTGACCTTGCACTACTATGGATAAAATCCTTCCCAACATAGAACAGAAACTGAATGAATCAAACCTTTCAAATCAACCCGAAGAGACTCCACCTGTGGAGTACCACAAAGACCCTCCTTATCCCCATTGATTTTCAACATATACCTTGCGCCACTAATCAAGCGCATTAAAAAACACAGGCTCACATGCTACAACTATG
The DNA here is from genome assembly GCF_040938575.1 of Ambystoma mexicanum. Lineage (NCBI taxonomy): Eukaryota > Metazoa > Chordata > Amphibia > Caudata > Ambystomatidae > Ambystoma > Ambystoma mexicanum. The sequence goes on along the minus strand of NC_090929.1, from coordinate 1,024,184,698 downwards.
CTCATTACGCACAGATAGTCTACAAAAAACAAGATTCCAAGGAAGAAAACAACGCTGGAAGACTGCCGACAAGAGTTCTGCATACTGGATGAACACAAACAGCCTCAAACTCAACCTGGGCAAAACAAATAATGATCAAATCCAAAAGCAGGGAAAACAATCACTAAATCCCATAGACGACGGAACTTGGAACAGGACCGACTTCATCAACAATGGTAAAAAAAAAACTGGGAGTCTTGATGCACAACACACTTACACTTGAGCCACAAGTAAACACCATGATCAAGAAATGATTCTTCCTGCTACACGCGGTAAAAAAGGATCCTACCATTCCTTTTTGTCACCCACAAAAAGCTCCCCATCATCGCACTCATGTTTAGAGTAGACTATGCCAACAGCTAACACCTAGGAATGCCAAAACGACAATTAAAGAAACTTCAGCGCATACAAAATACTGCGTCCAGAATCCTGCTCAAACTACCACGAAGAGAACACACTACCTCAGCTCTGAAAATGCTACACTGGTTACCAATTAAACCGCAAAAAAAGTTCAAAATAATGTGCATAACGCACATAACAATCCACGGCCAAGGAGCAGAGTTCCTAAATGAGAAACTAACCATCTACCATCCGACAAGACCACTCAGATCAAGCAACATTCGCCTAGAACCAAAACCATACAATAAAAAAAATGTGGAGGATCATCTTTCTCTCACCTGGCAGCATTAACCTGGAATGACCTACCAAAAAACATACGCAGCACAAGGGATCATTTGAATTCAGGAAACTACTCAAAACCTGGCTCTTTGTTCCAGAACCAGAAGACGACGACTACTAGGAAGCATGCACCCAATGGGAAACAAGAACCTTAAGGAGTAACCCATGGCCCTAACTATCTTCCCTAACCGGAGACCCAGGGGGTGAGGGGGAACAGCCCAACAATCCATGCCCACATGCAAAACTTAGGTAGGCAAGGAGTAACGAGAACCCTCTATCACAATCACCAAACCACACTTACCTTGGCCTTAGTCTTCCTGCGCACGTACACCTCAACATGGTCTGGAGAACAGCTCCCTCTACCTCGCGAGCCGGTTCTTAAGTGACTGGGAAGTAAGGGCGTTGCATGCCGAACAGCCGTCCAAGCTGTGGTCCTTGCTGAGGCAGCAGAGGCAGAGCGTGTGCAGGTCCGACATCGGAAAGGCTCCGTCGCAGGAAGGGCACCTACTAAAGCCTTCCCGGGCCAACATGCGTCACGGAGGGGCGAGGCAGCGGAGGAAATTAAAGTTCCTAAGAATTTGAAAAGTTAAAGAAAATCCTGGGACCAAAATCCCAGGGGAAGAACTAAGAAACGTGTGGAATTATGAGGGGGAGAAAAAAGGGCCTCAACCACCACGCAGGTGAAGCAGGTCCGCTGCTGTCAACGTGGAAAAGAGGACTGGGGTGTGGTGCCGGAGGGCAGAGTCAAAGGCGCGCACACTCCTGGGGCCACGCCCTAACACGCAACTATAGAGGTAACACATTTTTTCGGGTGAGTACATGGGCTTATTCAGTGACAATCTGGCTTCCGTCCATATAGGAGCACAGAGATGCCACTTTTGACTTCCGACACCCTTACTGAAGATAGCCAATGAGGGTCAGATTGGCATGCTAATAATGCTGGACCTCTCAGCCGCATTTCACACCATAGACCATGATATTCTGTTGACCCCGACCAGATGGTTTGGATCCTTTCTGAAGAACAGAGTGTCTAGAACCAAGAGGAAAGGTTTTGTTTCAGATGAGGAACATATAACCTGTGGGGTCCCGTAGGGTGCATGTCTTTACCCCTGTTCAATAAATCTATGAAGCAGCTGCACAACCTGACAAATCACGCTTTGTGTTTCGAAAATTAAGCGGCTGCCAGGCAAATGGTCTTTAAATTAAACTAATCTTTTGAGGATAATTTAGCCCACGTACAGTCCAAGATGTCACAGAGCAGGGACTAAACCAATTGAAAATAGATTCTGCTTATCCTGCCATCAGGTATGCCGTTTAAAGAACTTCCCACCTTTTTCAAATTATCTACATCCAATTGCTCAGTGCAAGAGGCAACAAAAGTAAAATTCATGGGAGTGTATACTGACTCCTCGTTATAAATGGAAAACGAAATTGGTCAACTGGTAAGTTCAACAATATCCCATCTGAGAATTAACTGTGTCCTTTTATCGACTGCTGATTGCGCCACTCTGGCCAGGGTTATTATAGGCACTAAACTAGATTATTGTAATGCCCTGTATTTAGGCACAAACAGCATATCATTCGCCTCCAATGTCTTCAAAACATGGCCATTCAGATCCTATACACTACTGGATATCGAGACCATAACTCTTCTGCATAAAAAGTTCAGTTGGCTCCCTGTTCTGGCCAGAATCAACTTCAAGATGCTGATCTTGATCAATAAAACTCTATATGGCTTAGCCCTCATGGATCTTAAGAAACAGTTTGCCTGTTCTTAAGCTATGTGGACAGACCACTGAGAACATCACTCCGATTGTCAATCTGAAAGGCAGACAAAGAAATGTCAGAGATCACAGACAGCGGTAGGGACACAATTGCGGAACTGACTGCCCAGGGACATTGGAGAAATGGCTGAACTGTGAAAAATTAGGGAGTATTTCACTACCTAAAGCACTGGGATCAGTTGCTCAGGTGGCCAGGAGAGGGCCATCACTTTTTGATCCCGACCCTGGGGGTGGACAAGCGAGGGAGGATCACCTGGGTAAGGGGTCCTCAGGGAGTGGGCGTGGAACACCCACTAGTGAGACATGGCGTCCACACTACCACCCCCCTCTCCCCCCCCCCCCCCCCAACACCTTCTCTCCCCCAACCTACTTTGTAGGACGCTACCTACAACTCCCACGATCCTTACCCTGCCTACTCTAAAAATACTACTGGGCCGAGGAAGATCAGGAAGAGAGTCATGAAGATTACCCTCTGACTCTTTTCAATGGCTCTGTCCCAGGAAAGGTCAGGCCTCCCATTCCAATCACCCCTACATGAAACCTGTTAACTTCCGCACCTGGGATAAAGGGTGGAGCACACAGGTACACATTGAGCAAGGCTTTGAGCGAGAAATGATCGGACTTCAGGAGCTGCTGTAACGGAAGAGAAGAACAAAGTCCTGGCTGTTTTTGTTTGAAAGTAACTGCATCGAGTCAAAGTTTTGCTTAATACAGCAACCATGGGTAAAGAAAGATCAACGCTTTAAAGAGTGCTATACAAGGTACAGAGAGTGGTCCTGCTGTTGGATACAGCAGTCTCGAAAGTTTCAGTACTAACATGCCTGAATAGAAGAAACTATTTAACTATGTAGAGATGAAAGGGAAGGTGTCAAACGCAGCGCACAAAGTCCCGAGGCAATAGTGGTTGTTGGAAATAGAAAATAACATAGATTGAAGCTTGCGCCCAATCGAGGGGAGCTTTTGTGAGCTGAAGAAATGCATATCAAGCGCGGCTGAGGGAGGCTTGTGCGAACTGTGGAAAATGTATTGAAGGCCTGAGCCCGACTGAGGGAAACTAGTAATGTTGTGAGTGGCTCGAGCCCAACGGAGAGAAGCCCATAATCTTGTAAATACAAGTACCAGAAAGCATTGGGAGAAAGTGAAGGTAACTGTTGTCAAAGTGTCAGGCATAGTTAGAAGCCAAACTTATGCCGTCTCAAAAGTCTTCGACCAAGAAAGCTTGGGGATGGGTATCCTTGACGCCTTTATGAAAGATTGTGACTATTAAGGCTTTGTTTCAAGACTAAAAAGTCTATTTGTGGAAAAAATGTGCAATCTTTGTTTTTGGAAATTCCAAACTAGCATTTGATTATGAAAGGAGACTGAACATTCTGTTGACTAGGCCCAGTAAGCCAGAGTGCACCGCACTTGGGAAAACTGTGCTGCCTAAGTCCCTATGCCCTCTAATCCCATTGCTCCAAGGTGAAATTGTGGGGAAGGGATTCATCATTGCTTCAAACCGCTTGCCATCTTGATCCTTTGGTTGAGAACACGGTCCTTTTCATTTTGTGTACATTCCGCTTGCACCTTTTTTATTGGAATAAGGCCAAGCATTAGGTTTATAACTTTTTGTTTTGACTGTACCGGCTAGGACTTTTACTTTATGGCCGAGTTTACAGTTAGGAAGTCTCCAACCCCTTGCAAACTTCTAAATAAAGCTGTTGTACTTGCGTTTCTTGTTTGGGACTCTCCTTTTGATACCATGAGTTACTCACACCTGCTACAGTTCAGAAAGAAAAAAACCCCACCTTGTCTGACGACTGATTTCCACTTCTGCCAATTAATCATGGGGCTGGTGGTTATTCCTGTTCACTGACATTCTTCCCTGTTAGTAGATGCTAGAGTCCTTTCAAACCATTATGGTAGTAGTGCCATAGCTCCACTAAATGGAGATGAGTTTACAAAATAATATTTTGACAATCACTAATCATCGATGCCAATGTTCCCTCATTTTTCTCCAAGTGCGGAAATAGATAGCTTTCGTGTACACATTATTTTCCATGTGTGTAACTGACTAACGAGATAAGCTACTTTGTGAGCTTTAGTTAGTGAGCTATAATCTCTGAAGAGAGTTTAGAAGAAAACATATCCTTCCCAACCACTGGAATTCTTTACAAATCAGTGCAAAAGTCACACTTTCCAAAGAAATAGGTTAAAAAAAATATATTTTTTATGCGATAACAAAGAGCTCATCAACAATCCAAGACTTCAAGATCTGCCACAGTACCTAGCAAATGTATTCCTGTGCAGAGAGAAATATATGTATACATCAAGAAAGCATTGTGTGCTCAGGATAAACAATAGGTTTAGTTGCGACTATTAATTTGTTGATACTGCTCCGAATGCCAAAAGTGTTTTATGCCATTGGAAAAAAACACTGATTTATTACAAAAAACAAATCTTGCTCATCATAACTGATGTGAATGGCAAAAAAGAGTGCAGAAAAACTTTGCAGATGGAATAATGGCAACTAAAAGCAACGGGTCAGGAAACATAGCGATAGGAGTTCATGTGCCACTTGAAGGGCCAGGAGAACATACATCTCAATTTGGGCAAGGATGATAACTGCATCAGTATACCTGCACCAAGGTACGATGATCAGAATTCCTGTGCCTCTGCTTAATCTGCCACATTACATTGTCCGGTGAACAGAGCTGTGACAAGGGTTTCACAAAACCAGCCTCACAGCTAGGAGGTATACATACACACAGCCCATTTTAACTCCCTAAACACAGAAAAATGTGCCCAACAACAATCGGAAACAAACCTCCTATAGGAACCTACTCTCTGCTTCTGATATTTTCATATCAGTGACCAGCAAAGCAGTGGCATAGGAAGGAACGTTAATATTACTGCTCGATCTCAAGAAGAATTTTATGGGGAAGCAAAAAGTATCCTTATTGCCAAAGCAAATTACTTTAACTCCTGGAGAAATACCTTGATTCCAGGCAGGGAATACAATAGTTTCAGAGCCCTGCTTGCAACCATAACATGTGAAATGAAAACTACAAAAAAAAAACAAAGTTTGTCCCCAGAGGTGATAGTCAAAGGGCGATGCAGTGTATGAGTAGCCTGCACCCCCAACGTTTTGTCTGAATGTAAAAACCACAAAAATGGAAAATCAAGGATCACTCCTCTCTGGGTGTGATCATCGATATTACCAGAAAGTGTTGCAGTATTCTCTACATGATCAAGCTAACATCACATATTTATATATAGCGAACCAAGATTTATGCAGTTATCTGAGCCATTTTGGGCAGTTTTATCACTTCACTGAACATGAGATCTAACAAAAGACTCAATAGTACTTATCATTTATAATTCTTTATGCAAAGACACAAATTCCAAAACATGTGACAATATTGTTTTAAAACAAACTCAATTTACAACATATTACAAAATTTGAATAAGAACAAATCATCCGAATTACACAACAGAAATGTCAATAATATGTGGATATCGACAAGCATAGCAGAAACGTACACGGAAAATTTCACTAAATAACACAAAAAGATTTGGATCAATGTCCAACAATACAAAGTGCTGTAAAGCAACAACTATGTTTCAACTCAACTACAATTTTGAGAGTCAAAAAGAAATCCCACAGAATAAAAAAAAATGATAATTCAATGGTTTTAGTTATAGAGCTTGGGATTCTAGTTAGTAGAGATTGGTTCATGTGTAAACACTATCCCACTCTTTCTTACAGTTCTGCTATGGGTCTATGTATATGGCCTGTCCTTCCATGCACAGGCTCCTCACTAGCACCCGCTGAGGAAGTCATAATGGCGTGGTGAAATACGTTTCGGCGTGTTGATCGAAAGAAGACCGCCTTCCTCAGGACCGGAGGTCAGATATGTAAGAGCAATGGCCCTAGGGGAGAGGAAACAAGAAAAGGAGAGGGAGAAGAACATGTCACTTGAACTGAGGGGATGAAACTATCTGGTTCTCCGCCCCTCTCCCATTGCCACTAAAGATTTGAAACAAAAAAAGGGTGAATTGAAGAAAGCTGGAAAATAGGATGACTAAAGAATAGAGAGCAACACATAATAATATTGAGCTACAGTGTTGAAAAAGAGCCAGTTATCCCAAGATAAACAGAAAGAAATATACATAGATAAGTGGAGAGAATGCCCACATATGGAACGCATCCAACCATCATGACAGGCACAAATGGGGAGCAGCCTGATAAGAGTCAGGTGAGGGAAACAAATGAAGATGTCAAGAAAACAAAGTGCAGTATCTAGCCGTATGATGTGAAAGAGTGCTGATGGGCATGAAGGCTTGATGTAGTGCTGTTATGAATGGCCACCAAGGAGAGATACCGGGCGTGCATGTGTTCCTGGAGTCATGCATCCAACGTGAAGAAAAAGCCCACTCAAGCACACTCTAAGGTATAGGCCGTGATGACAATGCCAACCAGGTCAGCCTAAAAGCAAGAAAAAATCTACATAAGAGTATGGGCAGAGAGTGCACTAACTATTGTGACATGCTGGCAGTGTGCATGCAAAGTAGTCACTGAGGACGAAAAGCGAATGGCAGGCATCATTACCTGTAGCAGCGCTGAATGTGGGGAAAGCAACTGCGTTTTCAAGTGTAGTCCATCAATATGCGTGCATAGATAAGCGTGCTGGAACACGAGAAGATAAACTAATGTATACTAAAAAAGAAAGCCATGTATTTAGGAATATAAACAGTTCCCTGGAGGTTACTGCAGAGTAATAAATACAGGCTTGTATATAGTAAAAATGACCTGTAAAGCAAAAATAGAAACAAAAAAAGGGGGGTGGCTGACTATACCTTATGTTGCTGGTAGTGTAGTGGCCATGTTTGAATCACGGCACACGACTGGCACCGCCTATGAGTCAAAAACGCAGGTGTTCCTGAAAATGGATCACTGTGAAAGATACACAAATAAAACAAGAGTCAGTGCAGCCGGTTCCCCCGCCAAAGAAAAAACGTCTGTGTAGCTTAACCTTCTAGTGGGTGAGCCGCGAGCTAAACGCTTACCGCAGGGAGGGAGCGGGACCACAGGACAGAGTCTCCTGGAAGTGTATCCAAGTTCCTATGGAGACACAGCCTGAGAGCCGCAGCTTCCTACTTAAGGAAAGCGCGCCATCAAAAGAGTAGAGGTCAAAAGGTGGAATCGCACTCTGGGTGCATATTGGTAGCCTCCTTCGGCAAGCTGGCTGTATGTACTTATGTGTGCCTGAACAACCTGAAAGGGGCATTATTGCCTCTGATGGATTCATGAAAAGGCCTGTAAAGCCTCCCTCGTCACATTCGGATGCATAAAAGGCTGTTTTAGCAGCCTAGTGTTGGTGAATAAGTTTGCACATATGTATGTCAGGCTGCTCATAATAAAGGTTGGTGTCAGGCCCTAAAGAGGACCGAAATGCTGGAAAACGGCATGTGTTCTGTTGGAATTGCAACTTGTAAGGGCTCTACAGCGTTCTACAAGTGACACTGTTGCCGCAGATTACAGTTTCGGTTCAAAAGGACTACCCTTCTCAACTCACTTAAAGCGAGGTAGCGTGCTGCAAACGCGTAAACCGCTTGGCTGTGATCGCTCGCAAGTGCCTGGTGGGGGGCTAAAAGGCCAAACGGCCTCTACGTGTATGTTGCAGGGAAGTGCCGGGATGTTTAAAGAGGATACTTCAGGGACCTCAGAGAGGTGTGGGCTCCATCCCCATGGTCTAGTCATGAGCGAGTCTACAATGGGCTCAAAGTCATGTCAAGTCTGGGGTAACGGGCTCACCGAGATGAATGTGGCAACTGTTACTCGTATCGTACAGGTCCAAAATGACCCCAAAGCACATAATACAGCTTTTGGTTTTTCCCTCCCTTCCTTACCACAGCCTAGAGAAAATTACACAAGAGCCTTCCTGAGGTTTGTTATGGAGCCTCAAAGTAAATGACATGTTTGCCTTTTAAGTGAATAGCTGCAATGCTCAGAGATACAAAAGATTGAGTGCCTTCTTCTGTAACCAGGAACCCTTCTTCTGCAGTTACCTGTTATAAGTTAAACAATATGTATGGGGATGCTAGTGGCTATAAACGCAGAACACATTTTCATATTGGAAAGTAGTCCGCAGCTGAGCATAGAAGGAAACCGAAGGTACAGTTTCTTAGACTGTTAGAGTTTCAGATCTTTAGCAAACAAACATTTCCTTCAGTGTATCGCTGACACATCTGACTTGGCTTTAGAAAGTTCCTGATTTGTTCTTCACCCCCAAGGAGTGTTTACCCATGCCCTTCCCCATTACCCCTCAGCGCTCGTGCTAGCCTCCCAATACTACAAGACAGGGCTCTTGTGAAAAGTGAGATACTAGCAGTAAAACTCACTGGGATATTTTCATATTTTGCAAGCAAAACATATTTAAAGCCTTGCCATGATATTATGGGCAAATTAAGAAAATGTAATGAATCTGCTTGTACACAATTATTTTGAACCGCATAGTAGATAGTTTACAGCCTACACCATCTTAATATTTAAGATGTGATCATACAAGTGCTCAGTGAAAACGTTTATGTATAGCAGAGTTACTATATGGGATACATTACTTTCTGTAATCGTATTAGATGCTTGGATCTGGTTAGATTCACATGTTTTGCATAGGCGGACAACTAGTGGTAGTCACAGATTTATATTTGTTTGCGCAACTCGAAAAAAACACATCGACAGGGCGTGCAAATACTATCCCTAGTTTGACGTCCACTGTAGCCTTGTTCCTTCACGCGAGGCACTTTAGGTTGTTTTGTTGCTGACAAGAGGTAGCATGAAGTGTAGCGTGAGTACAGATGTAATCAAACAGAAAAGAAGCGATAAAGCCAGAAGAACATCTAAACACCTTCTGCTCCAAGAGGGGAGGAAGGGTGGGTGCATGTGAATTTAAGCAGATACAAGCATCAGAAATACGATTACGGTGAGTAATGTATCCCTTCTGAGGCTTGTGGATCTCCTTAGACCACATTCTTTGGAAAGACTAGCGGATATCTGAAAAGAGGTGTTCCTTCTATAAATTGATTAGTTATCTATTTTAGTTATTTCTTCATACAATTTTCATTTCAACTAATCTTAGCATCTCATTCAAGAAAAGTGATATTGTTGGGTGTGCTATTAATTTCGTGATTCAAGCAAGCATTTTTTATTTTAGCAAGTCTAAATCTTTATAATGCATAATTTACAAACCATTGGTTCAACAAAATATTTGTACAGAACAGAGTTATAAAGAGCTAAGTCAATTTGCATAGTTATCTACATATCATACATAGCTCCCATAGTGAAAAGAAACTAAACATCGAATAGCTAAAAAATAAACAAAATTCATTTTGCATGTGGTCCTTGCATAGACTAGCGAGTAGTATCTGTAGAAGGAGTGTTAGAAAGTACGGCAGCAAAAAGGGAGTAGTTTCTTACCTGTAACTCCATTTCTCCTGCGTTGGTATCTTTCATGGATTCACATGCTGTGAATATTTCCCGTCGTCCTCAGTAACTTTAACTTTGGAAAACGGACACTTTATTGTCCTATAAACGTTCCTTTTGGGTGCTTTAGGCCACACCAATAGGACGTCCGATATAAATAGTCCCGCCCCTGCGGCTTCCCTTCAGATTTTAAACTCCAAAGTAGAGGGAACCCGAACCCTGGTTTGCCTGCAGGGGTGGCCGGCGGGCGCATGTGAATCCAGGTAAGAAATTACTCCCTTCTCCAGCATTGGATCTTTCATGGATTCACATGCTGTGAATAGATTACATAGCAGTACAACCAATGCGTGCTGGTGTATAATAGGCAAACCAACCAATACCATCTTATCACATACATGAGACTACAAACCATACATGAGACTACAAACCAGTAAGTGACAGAAAACCCCCGAAGCTGCAGGGTCTACCTTACTGAAACAGGCGTTAGAGGACCGCCCGTCCCACTTGCACATCTTCCACATGTTGCTGCCCTAGATAGTAGTGCCTGGTGAAGGTGTGCGACACCGCCCAGGAAGCTGCTGGCAAATGTCCACCAGCGGTATCCCAGACCATAGCACCGATGACGCTTTGGACCGCGTAGAATGAGCCTTCGGAGTACCCCTCAAAGGCTTGCCAGCTTTTGCGTGACAAAAACGAAATTGTAGACGAGACCCAACGGGAAAGTCCTTTTTTGGAAATAGACTGCCCCTTGTTGGAGGGCCCAAATGCCATAAACCGCTGCGTTGACTTCCGGAAGTCTTGTGTACCGTTCAGATAAAATTTGAGTGCCCTCTTAACATCTAGCGAATGGAGGGCCTTTTCTGCCAGCATGGATGCATTAGCAAAGAACGAGGGTAAGGCAATAGAGGCAAGTTTGTGAAACGCTGACTGCACTTTCAGGATAAAATGCAGGTTAGTAGCCAGGAGAACCTTGTCCTTCATAAACCTCAGATAAGGTGGGTCAATGACCAGTGCCTGCAATTCTGACACCTGTCCAGCCCAGGTAACCGCCACTAGAAATGCCACCTTGCACGAGAGGAACTTCAAAGAAGCCGTCGACATGGGTTCAAATTGAGGTTTCATCAAAGCAGAAAGAACTACATTGAGGCTCCACACCGGTGCAAACCGCTTCTCTGGGGGAAATGTCTGAAACAGTCCTTTCAGAAAATGTTTAACCAAGCCATCACTAAACAGAGGAGCAGCATGTGGCCTTCTCGTGAACCTAGAAATCACCAGCAAATGCAGCTTGATGGAGGGATAACACCAGGCCCCTTGTGCAAGGTGTAACAAGTATGGGAGAACCTCACCAAATCCTTGCAAGACAAAGTGGCACGATGGAAGTCTCTGCCATTGACTCTCTGGGGAAGAGCCTCCCTAGTCAAGATGGTGATACTACCAAAACTACTGTACTTATTCACAAACATTCCCATACTACTACCACAATCGTATCTGAAAAGATTGAAAAGCTTGGTTCTCAAATTAATATGGGCGGGTAAGACGGCCAGAGTGGCGCACTCAACACTAGGTCTTCCGGTGACGAGCGGGGGACTAGCCCTTCCAGATCTGGAGAAATACTTCTGGGCGGCACAAGCACAGTTCCTCAGTCATTGGTACGCCACTCAACCAGACAGACCCCACGTGCAAGTGGAACGGGCCCTGGCGACACCTAACCTGTTGAGTGCTGTTATAGTCGGCCAGACGCCGGTCCCCAATAACACCATGAATGTGATGTTCGTGACGTATAAGATTTGTAAAACGCTCGCCCAAAAATATGGCGTGCAAACACGGTACTTTCCCCTTCTTCTGCGAAATTCATACCAGGAGTGCCGCTGACATCCGAGAAAGTTTACCACCAATGGGTTGAAAAGCTCCACATAAACTCCCTGGGAGATTTCTTCATTGAGGACAGCTTCATAACCCCACAACAGTCCAGACTGAGGGGCGGCAATGACACTTTCATCTACTTTAGGACTCGATACACTCTGCAAGCTGGCCTACCTGACTTCCCAAAGCAACCACAAACCTGGCAGTTACTCCATAACACAATACGAGCACAGGGAGAAGGCAGACTGGTATCACGGATCTACAAATCTATTATCACCGACACGACCATCAGCGACTCCCGTGCAAAAACCAGATGGGAAAAGTCCCTACGTACATCCATCCCCGAGGAAGACTGGACCTTCATTCTGAGACAAACGCAGAAGATAGCTCTCAAGTCCTGCTATAAGCTAATCCATTTTAATTTCTTTCACCAAACCTACTACACACCAGCGAAAGCAAACAAACAATACCCTGAGGCTTCTGCAAAATGTGAAAGATGTGGTTCACCCTCGCCAGACTGTGCACCTTGCATGGGACTGCCCCAAACTGTCCCTATTCTGGAGCCAAGTTATGGAGACAACAGCCACGATTGTGGCAGCCCTGCTTGGTATGACGAGGCTCATGTCAGCACCGATAAGAAAATTGGCTGGCCTGCTGTTGACTCTTGCTCGGAGGTGGATTGCCATGGCCTGGGGTCGTGGCACCCCCCCCCACGGTCGCCGCTTGGCGCAAGGACATTCTGCACTGCCAAGATGTTGAAACAGACTTCATTAAACTGTTGCCCCTCCATGCCCGCCCGCCAGACATCTGGGGCCCCCTGGTAACTTTTCTGATACGTTGAATGAAGCAGAGGATGCCCCGTCCCCCCCAGAAATCGACAGAGGAGGAGGAGGAGGAGGAGGAGGAGGCCATATTCGGCAGTTTATCTAGCTTAATACCCCCACCCCACTGAGACATTGAACTGGGGCGTTGCAATACGCAACACAATGTGCACTGAACTTCAGAGCGGGATGTCGGGGGGCTGGGAGGAGGGCGGGACCTGTGGGATTTGGCGCAAGTTAAGTTCACCCTAATGTGGGTGTGTAGTTGTACTGTGTTGGCATAAAAGTAAAAAAGTAAAGGTTTTTTATAGAGGGCGCTAGAGCGCGACCAAGATGGCCACACTGGTGTGAGCGCCGTCAGCGCACCTAATTAATCCTTCCCAATAACGCGGATCTGGGGGCCATCCGACCCCCTCAGTGGAGGGGCAGCTGTCTCAAAGTATAGCGCACCTACCGCCACCCCCTCACGCCCCTCCGAAGACGTGGAGAACCACTGCGGCCTCCTATCCAACCCGAGGCGTGGTACGAGGAGGCCCTGATCGGCTGCGACCCGTGGCTGCATCTAAGCGAGGTGCCGCAATAGAGTGATCCATCACTACGTGCGACCTGGCCAGACGCACACGAGAGAGCGGCCGGGGATCAACTACCTTCCCGGCAAGAAGAGAAGTCAACAAGAAGCCACCTGGGCGTACCACATGGTGCGAGCAGATCCAGCGGCCCCCGAAAGGCGCGGTGTCCGGCGGGAGTGTTTCATCCGAGCGGCACCACTAGCGACAGGCAACGAGACAAGGAGGCACCAGCCCTCTCGCCACATTCGGCCCGGGGGCCATCCAACCCCCTGAAGGCGAGGCAGATTCGAGGCTGGGCACGGAGGCGGGCGGTATCGGAGGCGCTGGCTGGGGACTGGTGGGTCGGGGGAGCGGAGAAAGGTAGAGCCCGCTCCGCGAGCGACCGCGCCCCCCCCCCCCGCAGGTGGAACACAACTCCCCAAACCGAGTGGCAGGCCCGCCCCTGCCCCCCCCCCCCTCACCTCCTCGGCGGCAACACAGCGCGAAGCCGCGTGGGCCCGGTGGCTGCCACCAAGCGCCGGGGAGTTAAGATCCGCGTAGACACCTCGGAACAACAGGAGGCCCGAGGTCGGGCGGACTGCGGGCCTGGCGATCACACAGTGCTCAAAGGACCCCCGCAACACCGGAGAGACACAAACCGCCCCCCCCGCCTCTCGCCCCTACCCCACACCCCAACGGTTTAAGCGGCAGGCAATCCTACATGCTCACATCGGGGCCGGAGCTGGGCACCTAAACCAACCCTCCAGGTCGAGAGGAAACCCCTCCCGGGGTACCCAATAACACGGACAAAGGCAGGACAGGAAAGGCTGGCTCAAGAAACATCTGAAATACAGCCACACGAGACAACCCTTGAGACCACAGGCTAAGGCCCCCACTCTATTAACACAAACACAGTAAACCATCACGATGGGGAAAGCAGAGAAAAAACTCAGCGGAAGCGGACATTCGAGGCTGGAGCCATAGTGAAAACCCCCAAAACAAATGCGGGACAGGAAAACTTGGAAGGGGACACACCCCGAGAGGTCGAGCCCATTCCAGATACAGACATCAGAGAAATCCTCCTCGACTTAAAAGCGGGGATTGGCAACATGGATAGCAAGCTAGACTCCCTGTCCACCAAAGTTGATCCAACTTCAACACCGTTTAGACAAACACAGGGACAGGCTGGACACGGCTGAAAAGCGAATTTCTGACGTGGAGGATAACGTGACCCCTATGACCGCCAGTGACAACGCTAGAAACACAAATGAAAGCCGTTATGGCCAAGAACGAGGACCTAGAAGGGCGATCACGCCGGAACAACATCAGGATCCTCGGGGTAAGGGAACGACAAACCACAGGAAAAATGGAGGACTTCATCAAAAAACTATGCAAGGAGATATTTGGAAACCCTGCCTTGTCCGACATGTTCGTGGTGGAGCGGGCTCACAGGGTCCCAACTACCCGCCCCATCTCTGGAGCAGCCCCCCCCACCCGATAATCGCAAAGCTGCTCAACTTCAAAGACCGAGATACAATCCTCCGGCTTGCAAGAGAGAAAGGGCACTTGCAATACGATAGAGATAACATCCAATTTTTTCCCGACTTCTCCCCTTCGGTCCAGGCCTTGCGCAGAACATTCACTGGCGTGAAACACCGACTGCAAGACAAAAAGTTGATGTATTCCACGTTCTACCCAGCCAAGCTACGTATCCAACACGATGGCAAGTCACAATTTTTCAATACGCCTGAGGAGGCGAATTTGTTTCTCGATAAACTCGGGTGTAGACAAATCAGACAACGCTAGACCCCGAAGAAGAGAACGAGCCAATGGGGACCCACCCTGAGATTCATCTGCATCCGCCAATAGGCTGCCCTGGGATGCATAAGAACTGTCATGATCACTGCTTCCAAGGAGTCAGGAACAGCCCAACGTCCTTGGAAGCAGGCCCCTAACCGTTATTTTAGGCACCAGCCGGTCCCCACTGGGACCTTTTGGACCTTTGTCCTGGCGCCGGTGGCACCAGGCTCATCAAAGCCATCGGTCCCGGCACTGGAAGCGCCGGGCTCATAATATGTATGAAGATGCTTGGGTGGACTTACCTGCAGCAGACCATGCTGCTTACTTAGCAGCCACATAGGAATCCTCTGTGAACAGGAACTACTTTCTTACCTGGGTGGGGCAAGCTCCACTCCCTGGATACAACACGGGAACTCTTCTGGAACTGGAACTCTTTTCTTACCTAGGCGGGGCCGTGGAGGAAGACGCCTCATCACTCCAAGGCTATTTAAACCACACCCGATTGAACAAACGTGCTTCGCGTTATTCTGCATCTGCAGCAGAACGCTCACCGAGTCTGTTCCAGCCTTTCTTCCTTTCGATCCTGAACCTGCAAGAACAATACTTACCACTCCTGTATCCAGCAGCACCTGCAAAAACAAGAAACAGGTTAGCACGGCAACCTTTACACGCAGCGCTTTCCTCACCTGATCCATCGGCAGCGAACATTTCTTCACGCTGCACCTCCGCCTGTGAAGACAAAAGCATTATTACTTACCGGCACTCCGCGAATTCCGGATTTCTTCAACGCTGCAACCCAGCATCTGAAAGACAAACGAAGAGACATTAGACAGGTATTTACTAACGTCCATCGCGCTCGCCACAATAGAACGCCTGCAAATACTCCGGCGTTTTCCAGCATCTCTTCAGCACGAACTCACAGCTGCAAGGGAAAAGAGACAGTTAGAGCGCTTGCATTTACTTAGGCATTTCCAAGCGCTTCATTCCAAGGCTCTGGCTCCAACTTCGGCTCTCTTCACACCATCTCCTATCTCAAGAGCCCTGCAAGGCAAATAGGAAAAAGCATTATACAGAGTCCTGTTCTATATTAACGTGCCCACGCACCTAAAGACTATAAGGACTAAAAAGGTCTCCGGAAACTCACCGCTCGTGCAGTTAACGACGGTAGCGATCCTCTGATGTCAAGCGGGCTATGTTTCACCAGTGAAGGAACTGGCAACGACACCCTGCACCAGACGCAGATGGAGAGTCCAGCATTCACCTATCAAAGGTGAGCACGTTGACCGGGGGGCTCTACGGAGAAGCTGGGAAGAGAGAGAGAGAGAGAGAGGGACATTCAACAACCCAGATCATTAACCCCCATATTCTTTCACCTGCAGAAATCCAACTCTTCGAGTTCGACACACAGTGCGAAGAGGTTCGGCCCCAGAAGCAAATCGAGTAATGCACATCACTTTTCGGGTCACAGACACCTTCCTGCCAAGACCAGCGCCTCCGTGGGAATCAGGTGAGCGTTACAGAACGATCCCTCGGATCCAGACTTCCATGTTAAACTTTAAGGTGCGCTGGTCCTTGGAAGCTCCCTAGCGCCCCAAGCGCAGCTTAGTTCTGTTTCGGGACCTTGGGAGGGGAAAGCTGATGGGCAAGTTGGGGGTTGCCCGTGATTGGGAGGGAAATGGTTTGTTATTATGGAATTGTGCTCGTCAGGGGCCCGTGCTCCCCCTGCCGCCACCCTGATACGCCCAACGGCTGTACCATAGTTTGCTTACATCTAAAGGTGCGGAAACTCAGAATCAACACATGTGGAACACCCCACGACAAGGTGGTGCCCCAGCCTGGCCAAAACTTCTCAAAATTCAATTACTCACAACATTCAAGCTAGCTACGTGGAACATCAATGGTGGCAATAACCCGATTAAAACCAGGAGAATGACAATACCTCCGAAGAGACCAGGTGGACATCGCCTTGGTCCAGGAAACCCACCTCCTCCCGGCAACAGAGAACCAGTGGGCCCGAGATTGGGGGTGCCACAGATACTTCGCGTCTTTTTCCGCATACGCCAGAGGAGTGGCAATCCTAATAAATAGAACTCTGAAATTCAAATTACTTGCAACCAAAAGTGATGAGGTCGGAAGGTCACTTCTACTACACGGAATTCTCGAAAACTCTGAACTCATAATAATAAATTCCTATGGTCCGAACACAGACGGTTGCAACAACTTTGATTGGGTCATGACACACCTGGAAGAAAAAAGACCAGCAACTATCATATGGTCAGGCGACTTGAACACCACTCTAGACCCACAGAAGGATAAATCCCACCCGACCTCCACAACTACTCCCAAAGCTGCGCGCCAGGTTCTGGAGATCTGTAGAGCATACGACCTAGTGGACATCTGGAGACGCCAACACGGCGAGTCCCAAGAGTACTCGTTCGACTCCTGGGTCCACCAAACCAGCTCCCGCCTGGATTACATCCTTGTATCCGCACACAGCCAAACTCAATGGTCGAATAGCCAAATACTGCCCAGAACCATGTCCGATCACTCGGCAGTAACAGTGGAATACACCCCGCCAGACCCATCGGAGGGAAGGAGACACTCGAGACTCAAACCTGGGTCACTGCAGGATCAGGTGTTCGCCGCACACTCTGCACAGAAATCACAACATTCCTCGAAATCAATCAAGGATCGGTGGCGTCCGCTGGGACCCTGTGGGAGTCCTTAAAATGCTACATCAGAGGAGTCTGTTTATCCAAAGAGCAAGGAATTCTGAAACTCAGACGAGAACTGTCACAGAGCGAGACTCGTCTGAAAGAGCTCGAACAACTACAATCGACCAAACACGACCCTCAGGTGCTGGCGTCACTGAAGATAGAACTTGATAAGTTCAGAGCAGCCGCAGATCGAGAACTGAAATTCCTCTCTCACGGCCACCACATCCGCCAGTATGGAGAGGAGCAGAATCCAGACACCCTTCTTGCGAGACTGATGGCAGCGGACCGAAAACCCACACAAATTGAACAAATCCGAAACCTCCAAGGAACCCTGGCGTACAACGACAAGGAAATAGCAGAAACATTTAGCATCTTTTATCAAACCCTATACACGACTAACTTTCACGTCCCAATATCTAGCAGACATAGAATTATACTGGGTAGACGCCATGTTAAGGGAACCCCTAAACGCACCTATCACTATTGAAGAAATCCTCCAGGCCATCAAAGACCTACTTGGAACCAAAGCCCCAGGCCCGGACGGGCTGATTGGCGAGTTCTATAAAACATTTGCACCCATCCTTGCCCCATTATTATTACAAGTCTATGAGGAGGCACTAGAAACCGGATTGCTCCCCCGACCCTCCGTGAGGCGAACATGATACTACTCCACAAAACCGACAAACCCCCAGAGGAATGTGGATCATACAGGTTAATAACACTGATTAATTTAGATAAGATACTGGTCAAGATTCTAGCCTCCAGACTCATCCCTCTGATGCCCGCGCTGGTTCTAGCGGACCAAGCTGGATTTATACCAGACCCAATACCACATTCTGCATTAGACGCATGTTCGGGGTTTTAAAGGCGATAGACCCTGCACACCAGGCAGTGGCAGTCGTCCTCGAAGCTGAAAAGGCTTTCGATTCCATTGAGTGGCCTTTTCTTTTTGAAATCCTTCAGAGAATGGGCCTAGGTAAGAGATTCCTCCAACTGACAGCCCTACTATATAACCAGCCCCGATGCCACATCATCCTAGGGAAAACGAGATCAACGGCGATCAACCTTCAAAGAGGAACAAGGCAGGGATGCCCGTTGTCCGCCCTGCTCTTTGCATTGGGGATGGAGCCCCTCGCATCAGACCTTCAAGCTAAACACATACAAAGAGGCCTATCCTTCGGTCCCCATAAATTAATCATCTCCCTATACGCGGATGATATTGCCCTGTATATATGCGACCCGATAACAAACCTAAACCTGGTCATCCGTGACATAATTAGATTCGGCAACTTCTCCGGCTTAAAGATTAACCATAGTAAGTCAGTCATATTCCCACTCACCCCCGAGACCCATAGCTTCCATGACGATTATGGTTTTAAATGGGAACACATACGCTACCTAGGCATACAATTGGTCAGAGACCACCAAACACTGTTCCAAGACAACTACGGTAAAGAAATTCAAGTGTTACAAGGGAAAGTCGACAGATGGAAATCACTTCCGCTCACCCTATGGCGCCCCGCGTGTCATTAGTAAAAATGGTGATACTCCCCAAACTCCTCTAACTGTTCAGTAATCTCCCCCTGCTAGTGCCCCAAAAACAGCTTCACCATTTAAAATCCTGGAACTTCTTTGGGCGGGCAAGCCAGCCAGAATAGCTTACCAATTACTAATACAACCTGTTAAAAAAGGTGGAATAGCTCTCCCCGACTTTGAACGCTACTATTGGGCATCACAAGCCCAATTCCTTGGCACTGGTACGCTACGCAATTCATTCGCCCTCATGTCCAACTAGAACGCGCCTTGGCTTCCCCCTATCTGCTCAGAGCAACCATCCTCGGCCTGACCCACCCCCCACATAAAACCCTAAATACGGTCCTTTCTACCATAGCAATATGGAAGAAAATAGCGTTGAAGTGTGGGATCCAGACCAGATTCTCCCCTTTACTCCCAGTAAAATTCATTCCCGGAGTCCCACTAACCACAGAAAAAGTCTTCCTAAACTGGGTTGTCAAGCTGAAACTTAAAACCATAGGTAACCTCTTTGTCAATGGACACTTCCTCACACCCGAACAGACCAGATCCCGCAGAGCTTCTACTGCCCTAGACTCGCTTATCTATTTCTGCCTCAGAGGCGCCCTACATACTATACTACGCTCGTTCCCACGACAGCCCGAGACATGGCAATTGCTCCACAGGGTTATCCAGTCGCAGGGTGAGGGCAAGCTAGTCTCGATGCTCTACAGATCCTTACTGGCAGACACAGCTCCAAGCCCGGCAACACCTAAAGTGAGGTGGGAAAAAACCCTCCAGACCACATTCCAGGACGAAGATTGGGAATACATTCTGGCACAGACCCAGAGTATATCCCTAAACACCAGGCACAAACTGATCCACCTAAAATTTATACATCAAGCATACCTCACCCCAGCCAGAATTCACTGCTACCATCCCTCAACCCCCCACAGTGCGGCCGATGTAGCGCCCCAACGGCAGACTTCCTCCACCTAGCTTGGGTCTGCCCGAGGTTACAACACTTCTGGGAATCAGTTCTGGAAAAGACAGCTGCAATAGCGGACGTACCCATAGAACCCAACCCCAAAATCACTCTTTTGTGACTCACCAAACACTTTCCCCCCACAACACGCAAACTTGGAGGGTTGCTGTTACTGTTAACGCGCAGAAGAATTGCGATGTCCTGGGGGAAGGGTCCCGCGCCGACCACAAAGCAATGGCTAAATGATATATCATACTGCCAAGACACGGAAACAAACTTCACCAAACTGTTACCTTTACACGCCCGGCCACCTGACATCTGGGGCCCCTACATAGCTTATCTAATGTCCAACGGAGACAGCAAGGCTTCCCGAGATGCATCACCTGAACCTCATCTGAATCCCATGGACGCAAGTCCCGCCATGAACAAAACAACTAACCACGAACCACTACAGACCCAGGCTTGGTTATAAGGCGAAGAGGGGCGGAGGACAATGGAGGGGGGGGGGCGGGAGGGCGGGCACGAGAAGCACAAGTAATTCCATGTATGTTATAATTTGATTTTTGAAAATTCAAAAATAAAGTTTAAAAAAAAGAAAATAAATGAAGGTTTAAAAAAAAAAATATGGGAGAACCTGAGCCGTGGCGACGTCCAATGGCTTTATCTCAAGGTGACCCTCACACTTGGCACAGAATCGCCTATTTATGACCATACAAGACATTGGTAGAAGGGGCCCTTGCCGCCTCCAAGATCCGGCGACACTCCCGTGAAATACCTAGATTACCGAACTCTGAATGGTCAGGAGCTACGCCCCCAGACAGAGATGCCGGATCGTGATGCCATACTCTGCTGTCCTCCTGAGACAGGAGATCTGGGTCTGCTCCTAGACGAAACGGCTCTCCAACCGCTAGATGGAGATCTGAAAACCACGTCTGCCTGGGCCAGAACGGGGCTACCAAAACCACTCTGCAACAGTACTTCCGCATCCAGTGGATGGTCCTCCGAATCAGGAGAAACTCGTACGCAAAGAGACCCGTCCACGGGAACGAAAAGGCATACCCCATTGACTTTGGATGAGCCCCTCTGCTGGCAAACTCCGGACACTGTTTTCCATCGTAGCGAACAAGTCTATCGGGGGAGACCCCCACCGCCGGAAGATTCTTGATCCCTTCAGCCAGTAACCAATGCCAAACGTACTACTCCTTTAACAGGACTCTGGAATGCGTGCTGCCCAGCTGCCTCAAATAGAGTATTGTTGTGGTATTGTCCGTCAACACCCTCACCACTGTTCTGTAGATGCGCAGAAGAAACTACTTTAGGGCCTGGTGCACTGCCCTCCCCTCCAGCACATTGATATGCAACAAAGTCTCCTCCCAAGACTATAGACCCTGTACCTGTGACTCGTCGAGGTGCGCCCCCCACCCTATCTGGGAAGCGTCTGCACGATCGTGAATTGAAACTCTGGCTCCAACAAGGGAATGCCCCTTACGAGATTGTCCATGCAGGTCCACCAACCACTCGTCGACCATCAGCCTGTCTGACCATAATCCTCGACTCTGCGACCACCTATCTGCGAGGAACTCCTGCACCCGTCTCATGAACAGGCAGCAATTGGGAAGGAGCGGGATACACGACGCCAAGGCCCCCAACAGCAACATGTAACTTCGGCTCGAGATCACCGTACCCCCTCTCCACTCGCCAGCCTTGGACTGCAACTTCACTACTCTCTCGCTGGAAGGTTTTATCAGATTGTCCTGGTTAAGAAACTGCGCCTCGAGAAGAACAAGTTACTTCTTACCTTGTAACTTTCTTTCGATGGGATGTTCCTCCGACGTATTCCTTATCTTAGATATCTCTTTCCAGCTTTGCTGGCCTCGGAAATTTTTTCTCTAGAGGGCGCTGCGCATCGACGTCCGCTGAGTCGATGTCCCTCGACAGCCGCCGTATCGACGTCGATGTCATCCTGCCTATAAAGGCCACGCGCAGCATCCGTTGCTCAGTTCCGTTTTGTAGCCCACAATAATTCTTTCTGGACTAGACTAATCACCCTGAAGGAGCGTAAGCTGCAACAATAAGGGAAGTAGTACTACGGGGATGGATGGGAGGGTCGATGAGGAATACGTCGGAGGAACATCCCATCGAAAGAACGTTACAAGGTAAGAAGTAACTTGTTCTTCGAAGGGATTGTGTCCTCCAACGTATTCCTTATCTTAGATAGGCTCCCATAGCAGTATTCTGTTATTGGAGGTGGGGGTACTGACTTCATGCTTCCTCTTATTGATGAATAGAGTGCAATACTGCCCTTCCAAACCTAGTCTCTTGACTGGAGGAGGAATCCAAGTTGTAAAACCGTGTAAAGGTATGGACGGACGACCATGTGGCAGCCGCACATATGTCTCTAACCGGCACTCCTCTTTTGAGGGCCGATGAAGCTGCAATACCTCTGGTCGAAAGAGCCCTGAGATTTTGAGGGGGCTCTTTTCCTGCCAGTTTATAACATTCCAAAATGGCTAAAATGATCCATCTGGAAATGGTCTGCTTAGTTATTGGTAACCCCAGCTTGTGACCTGCGTAGCCTACAAACAGCTGGTCTGCTTGTCTTATCCTAGCCAGTCTACTAATGTAAAAACGTAAAGCCCTTCTTGGGTCCAGCCTGTGTAACCTCTCTTCCTCTTTCCCCGGATGAGGAGGATAGAAAGATGGAAGGGTAATCTTCCGAGTGATATGAAATTCAGAAACCACCTTTGAGAGGAAATTAGGCTTCACTTGCAGAACAACTTTGTCTTTGTGAAAGATTGTATGAGGGGGGGGTTTACAAGAAAGAGCTTGTAACTCGCTCACCCTTCTAGCAGATGTAAGTGCTATTAATAAAACAGTCTTAAGGGTAAGAAATCTTAACAAACAAGAGTGGAGTGGTTCGAAAGGTGTGCCCATCAGGAAAGTTAGGACTAAGTTTAAATCCCATAGGGGAACCTGGAATGGTCTTGGGGGATAAACGTTAGTTAACCCCTTTAGAAACTGTATTACCAGGGTTAACTTGAAATAGGATGGTTCTTCCGCAGTGCGCTTAAAGATGGATAGCGCTGCGAGATAGCCCTTGATGGTGCCAACTTGAAGGCCTGAATTCACTAAATAAAGTAGGAAGGACAAAACCATTGGTGTACCACATGAAAAGGGATCGATATTCTTTTCTCTACACCAGCTGCAAAATCTGTTCCAACGTCAGCGGTATAAAGATTTTGTTGCTGGCCTTCTTGCCGAAAGCAACACCTCCATATCATCATCAGGGAGTTCCCAATCCTTGTACCTCAGCCTTTCAGAAGCCAAGCGTGAAGGTTGAGGGTTTTGATGTCTGGATGGAGAACCTGACCTCCCTTCTGTGAGAGCAGATTCTCTCTGAGTGGAAGTCGAATTGGAGGGCAGATGGGCAAGTCTTAAAGGTCCAGGTACCACGTTCTCCTGGCCCAATCCGGGGCAATTAGGATCATGGTTTTCCGGAATCTTCTCAACCTCCTGATCATTTGAGGAATGACAGGGACCGGTGGAAACGCGTACAGAAGTGGAAACTCCCAGTCCACTATGAACGCATCTCCCAGAGCTCCTCTCGGGGGAAATTCCCTTGAACAGAACAGATCGCACTTCCTGTTGACACTGGTGGCGAACAGATCCACCTGAGGGGTTCCCCAAAGGGCGAAGATCTCTTGAAGGACTTCCTGAGCTAGTTCCCACTCGTGGGAGACTGTGCTCTGCCTGCTCAGAGCGTCCGCTGTCAAGTTCTTCTCTCCGGCTAGGTGAACTGCTGATAGAGAGATTCCTTCTTGGATTGCCCAAACCAGAGCTGCATCAACCTCTCTGCAGAGAGGTAGTGATCCTACGCCTCCTCTTTTGTTGAGGTAATGCATGGCCACTGTGTTGTCCGTCATTATCAGGACATTCTTTCCTTGTACAGATGGGAGAAAAGCCTTCAGCGCAAGTCTGATGGCCCTCAGCTCTAACAGGTTGATATGTAGTCTGGACTCCGATGGAGACCAACGACCGCTGATGGTCAAGTCGTTGGCGTGGGCTCCCCACCCCGTGAGTGAGGCATCCGTGACTACTGTTATCTCCGGCCAGGGTTGCCAAAACTGCTCTCCTTTTAGAATGTTCTCCTGACAGGCCCACCACTGAAGGTCTCGAGTCACCCTGTCGGGAACCTGAAGATCTGTCATTCTCCCTGAGAATTGTGACCACTGAGTTCTCAGTGCCCACTGGAGGGATCTCATTCTCAGGCAAGCCTCTGGCACTAGGAAAATGCAGGATGCCATGAGGCCTAGCAACCTCAAAAAGTCGAAGGCTGGGAGACGTTGGGCATTTTGAAACTTAGTAACCATCTGTAGAATATCTTGAGCCCTCACCTCTGGTGGCGAGACGTTTCCCAGGGAAGTGTCCAGGATCGCTCCGATGAACTGGAGTCTCTGCGATGGTATCATTTGTGACTTCTTTAAATTGAGGGAGAAGCCCAGTCTGTGAAGGGAGTGGCAAACATGATCTAGCTGGATCTGAGCTTGTTCCGAAGATACAGCTCTGATCAAACAATCGTCCAGGTAGGGGTAGACGTGAATCCCTTCCCTCCTTAGACTTGCAGCCACTACCGACATTAACTTGGTGAAGACCCTCGGGCGGAGGTCAGCCCAAATGGCAGCACTCGAAATTGATAATGAGAGTTGCCAATTGCGAACCTCAGGTATTTCCTGTGTTTGAGATGGATTGGCACATGGTAATAAGTGTCCTGAAGGTCCAGAGATACCAACCAGTCCTGGAACTGAAGGGCCTGAAGGATCTGAGAAAGAGTTACCATCTTGAATTTGTCTTTCCTGAGGAATTTGTTCAATTCTCGCAAATCCAAGATGGGTCTCAGTCCTCCGTCTTTCTTTGGAATGAGAAAGTAAGGGGAGTACCAGCCCCTGTTCCTCTCCGCTACAGGTACCGGTTCTATGGCACCTTTCTCTAGCAGGTCTAAAATTTCCTGCAAGAGGAGCGGATCTGGAGCTTTTTGCGAGCTGATCCCCGGTGGATGACTCCAAAGTATGCGTAGGAGAGGCAGGCAGTAACCTTGTGCAACTGTCTCCAATGCCCAAGCATCTGACGTGATAGCCTGCCATTCCGCCAGATGTTGAGTTAACCTGCCTCCTACAGGTGTCTTGTGAGGGAAGTCCTCAGAGTGGTTTTGGGGCGGCTGATGCAGATGCCGATGGTAAAGAGGCACCTGCTGTTGCTGCGGCTTTTGAATATCTACCCAGTCCACCTCGGGTAGTTCTTCTTTGTCCCCTTTGAGCCGGTCGCCCTCTACCTCTTCCGAATGCGGAGTAGAAGCGAAAGGACTTGCCTCTCGCAGAGGTTCCTGTGGGAAGAAAAGGTGTCTGACGGATTGCAACGCCTAGGGATTTTGCTGCTGCCTTTGATGTTTGCAGTTTTTCTAAACGGTCATCCGCCTTTTTCCCAAACAAAGAAGAGCCATCAAATGGCATGTTCAAGAGCCTGGCTTGCACATCTGGGGCAAAACCAGACTTTCTCAACCAAGCAAATCTCCTGGTTGTTGTACTTGCCGCCATTGCTCTGCTGATACTGTCAGCCGAATCAATGCCCGTCTGGAGGGATTCGCACATAGCGTCTTTACCGTCCTGTATGATATTTAGGAACGCCTTCCTTTCTTCTCCCTCCGGGATGCAGTCAGCCGCTGTAGAAGCACACTCCCAAAGTGTATGGCTAAATCTAGCAAGGGTGCAAGTAGCATTAATAGATTTTAACGCCATGCTACATGCCGAAAAGAATTTCTTAGCCATAGCATCATATTTTTTATCGTCCCTGTCCTGTGGGACGGTAGGGTAAGCAGTCTTGATGTCAGTAGAAGATGCTGCCTGTACCACCAGACTTTCTGGGGATGGGTGTTTGGACAAAAACTCCGGGTCTGCAGAAGATACCCTGTATTTAGTAGACAGTTTTTTTTATTTACTGCCGGGACGACATCTGGGGTTTCCCAGTTCGTCATGATTTTCCTTTGAAGAGCTTTATGAAAAGGTACTACAGGATCCTCCTGTGGACCTTTATCAAGAATATCTGTGAGGTCATCCTGTTGGAAAGCCTGTGAAGGTGTTGACCACCCCATAAATTCTGTGATCCTGGCCATTAAGGCTCTATAAGGGGTTTCAGCATGCTCCCCGGGGTCTGGCTTAGCGAACTCCACCTCAGGGGGAAGTGTCTAAACCACTTGCCTCATGTAAGGAATCATGGAGTTCCTTTAATCTGCGTTCCTCTGAGGATAACTCCTCTTGAACTGGGGTTGCAGATCCCTGCAACTCAAATGTCTCTTCTTGGTCAGATAGTTCTCCCTCTTCCATAATTGAGGACATTGTTCTCAATTGGTCTGAACTCACAAAGGGTGTGAAACCCATCTCCAAGGCAGAGGGTGCCAAACCTCTTGTAATCGGCCTCGAAAACGTCGATGTCGCAGACGCCGAAGACTTCGAACGTGGCGTCGAAAACAAAGGCGGAGGCCTCGAGGTCCTCGATAGAATTGGAATTCTGCTTGAGGATGTCGACAATCTCGACGACATAGTCATCGAAGACCTGGGAATAGCCACTGGGTGCGCCGCAACCATGACTTTCCTCGGCGTCGACGGAACCTTCGAAGAAGGATTCGAGGTCTTAGCTTTACTCGAGGGTTCGTCACGCGCTCGAGAAGCTTCCTTCGCTGGGTACTGCGACTCGCTGTGTTTTGGACCTTCGGGTCTTTCGACCAGAGCATCGCTCTCGGCAGTCTTCGAGGGGGTCGAGGCCGCTTTCTCGAAGACGCTCATCATATTTTTTTGGAATTCCTCCCATTCAGCCCCGGAACTATGTTTCGTGGGGCAAGGGATTCTCTTAGGTGAAACAGAGGAAGAGGAGGACGAAGAAAGGGATCTTCGACGTCTCCTTTTCCAGTGCTTCGATCTCGAGGAGTGATGGGGCCCGCTTCGAGACCTGGAGCGCGAATGGTGACGAGGAGACAAATGTCTCGACTTGGTCGAGGAAGAAGAAGCATTAGAAGTCTTACCTTTTTCCAGCTTCCCCCTACGCTCCTTCAGGGCCTTAGCTGTCATGGACATACAGTCCTCGCACTCCGAACAATGGTGTTCAGCTCCCAAACACCACAGACAAACTCTGTGAGGGTCAGTCAGCGACATCTTTTTTCCACAGTCTCAGCATTTTTTAAAGCCGGACCGAGGGGTCGTCGGTTCCGACGAGGAAGCCATCGAGTATGGATCGAATATCGAGGAAATTGGATTAATCTACGAAAACTGAGCAACGATATTCCGAGGCACTGAGTAAGCGCGGAAAAACTTAACTGAGCAACGGACGCTGTGCGCGGCCTTTATAGGCAGGATGACGTCGATACTGCGGCTGTCGAGGGACATCGACTCGGCGGACGTTGATGCGCAGCGCCCTCTAGAGAAAAAATGTCTGAGGCCAGCAAAGCTGGAAAGAGATATCTAAGATAAGGAATACGTCGGAGGACACAATCCCTTCGAAACACCAATTCTCTGGACGGCGTTAAATAAGATTTGTCGTAGTTGACAGCAAATTCCAGCCGTTGCAACAGCCCCATGGTCGCCATGAGAGACTCCCTTGCCCGTTCATGCGACAAACCCCTAACCAACCAATCGTCCAGGTAGGGGTACAAATGATGGCCCTACCTCCGGAGGAAGGCAGCCATCGGAGCCAGACACTTCGTAAATGTCCTGGGGGATGACGTTAGGCCCAATGGGAGAACCGAGAACTGATAATGATCCTCTCTGACCTCAAGGCGCAAGAACTTGCAGTTTTTTTTTTCTCATTTGGATGTGAAAGTAGGCGTCCATCTAACGACGGCAGGAACTCGCCCGGTTGCACCAAGCGGAAGACATCTTGAAGTGTGAGCATCTTGAACTTCAGGCGTTGGGAGATTCTTGTTCAACGACCGAAGATCTAGATCAGGCCTCCACTTGCCATTGGGCTTTTTCACAACGAAGTACCGGGAGTATACCCCCGTCTCCCCACCGCCCCCGGCCCTGCTTCGTGACCAGAACTGGTTCTATCGGCCATTTCTCTAGCATGAGCACCACCTCCTGCCGCAAGATTGGAAGATGCGGCTGCGCCATATAAAATAGCAGAATAGGGACCGGGGGACGTCAAAACTCCAAAAAGTGGATGAGACGTACTGTATCCAGCACCCAGCGATCTGAAGTTATAAATTGCCACTCGTCAACATGGTTCGCCACCCTGCCCACAGCAGATTGCCCATATGGTAGTCATTGTTGAGATTTTGACTGCCTCCCTTTAGCAGCCGAGGCCTGCGAACTTTTCTTTCGCTGAGCTTGAAATTCTCTGTTCTTCTGTGCCCACTGGACCAAGCACCGATAGCCTTGAGACGAGTAGCTGGAGCGCCCGTAACTTCGATCTCTGGAGGAGGCAAATCGGGCATTACCAGAGGCTCCACGAAAAGTCTGAAAGGAGCGAAAAGAGCGACCACTTTGCAGGAAACCCAAAGACTTGCCGTCTCAGTATCCTATTTCATACCTTTCAGGGCCTCATCCATCTTCTCTCCCCACAAGTGTTCCCCCTCACAGGGCCTATCGCTGACCTTATACTGGACTTCAGTGCGAAAACCCATACCCTTCAGCCAGGCCTGCTGTCGGAGCACCACAAGATTATTCATTTGCTTAAACCCCGACTCGACAAGGTCCACTGCAATATTGATGCTGTGGTCGGAGGACTCCTCCCGCTCCCGAACCACAGCATTGCCTCCTTATGGTGTTGCGCCGGGAGATTATCAAGAATCGGGGCTAGCCTGTGCCACATCTCCCAATCATATCTGGCCAGAATCACCAAGGAACTTGCAGCCTTCACTGTCAGGACCTTCTTCCCAAGCGTGTCACGTTTCCTAGCTTCACTGTCCGGGGGGGGGGAGGGGGGTGGGGGGGGTAACACATTTGTGTTGGCTCCTGGCCTTACGGCTAGCTACCACCAAAAGCATGGACTCAGGCGCAGGCTGCGACACGAGACATCTAGGGGTAGACTCGAGAGCCTTGAATTTCTTTTCCAGGCGACCCCTTCACGGTAGGCTCAGAAAATGGGTGGCGCATCGTGTGCAGGCCATCCTGCCACACGTGGTCGTAAATTGGAACCGAGAAGAATGCCTTCCATCGCTTTCCCATATGGTCGAAGAGAAAGCAGTCCTTGCGTTCCTCGCCAGGAACCAGCTCAAACTCCTGACAAGCCTTCCCCATCATGGCGTGGATGTTACGCTCACCTGATATCCCCGGGGGCGTATGGAATGCTCGGAGATCTGGAACCCTAGCTGTGGAGTTGCCCAGTGCTGAATAATTAATCTGCAATTACAGAAGGGAGGATTTGTGATAACTGTCTCCAACGGGTGAATCTCTCCCCTCCCTCTCACTGATCCCCTTCCCTCAGAGTCTTTCTCACCTTAATTATTTGTAGGGTGGGCTATCTGTCCTGCGTTTCTTGTGCAGGGGTGCTTGACATTTATTGGCGGTCTGCCAGAGTTGCTTCACTGGTGCAGAGCACCTTCTTTGGGTCCAGGCCTGCTGTGGCCCCAAATCTGCTGGTAGGCACATAGGTTTGTTTAATACAAGTCTTTGTTCTGTTTATGGTGGGATTTCGTTAATGTCTTTATCTTATTTTCAAGCGTGAAGATCTTGCTGCGGACGTGCCGGATGGAGAGGCATGTGTTTGAGGTAAGTGAAAGCGCGAAGCGCGGCATCTTTACTGTCTTTTAAAGTTAACCTCTGTTCCCTTCTTCCCCCCCACAGGCCGCTGTGGTGCTGCGAGTGGATGAGAGCGCGATGAAAAACTGGCCCCAGGAATCAGTTAAGGTAAGTTAAGCACTCTGCGGTTGGTAATGTTGAAAGCGAGCCTGAGTGGGTCTCCTTTTCCTTTACAGGAGGTTGCTGTGATGCGCCGGATGGAAGTGCGGCTTAGAGCGGTGGAATTCAGGTAAGACTGAAGGAAGGAACAAGTTACTTACCTGTAATTGTTCTCCAGCATGGGCCTGGCATGGATTCACATGCTCATGAATATTACCCGTCTTCAGGCTGGGAATACTGGGTAAAGAAAAAATCAGTATCAGTTTCGTTTCTGATCTGTCTTTCTTAGTAGTAACCAATCACTGGTCTCTGGGTCATACTGCCCCCAGCCAATGACTGCCCACTCCCTAAGCCCCTCCCCTGGCAGCCATACTCCGATTTGGTAGCACGTAAAGTGGCGGTATGACCAAGTGAAGAGCTGCCGAGGGTTAGGAGGGAGGGTTTGCATGTGAATCCATGCCAGACCCATGCTGGAGAACAACAGTTACAGGTAAGTAACTTATTCCTTCTCCAGCATGGGGTCTGGCATGGATTCACATGCTCTTGAATATAAGAATACATAGCAGTACAACCACGGGAGGTGGCAAGACTAAACATCAAGTATTTCATCAACCAGGCCCACCTTCAGGCGAACAGGTTGTACAGCACTGCTTGGCTTCCCCTGGACTCCTCCCTGGAATCCCGATCGACGCAGTAGAATCTTGTGAAGGTGTGCGTCGACCTCCACGTAACAGCCCTGCAGATGTCCAGCAGGGGTACACCCGACAAGAACGCTGTGGTAACAGCAATCGCTCTGGTCGAATGGGCTCTCGGACGGCCGGGCAATGGTCGGTTTGCCAACCGGTGACAGTGCATGATGAAGCCGGAGGGCCATCTGGAAATGGAAGCCTTCGAGAGGGACTTCCCTTGGTTCACAGGTCCAAAGTTCACCAACAGTTGTGATGTCTTCCGAAAATTCTTTGTGCGGTCCACGTAGAACTTCAGCAGTCTAGCCACATCCAGCGAGTGCAAAGTCCTCTCGGCCGGCGACGAAGGCGAGTGGAAGAAAACTGGTAACACCAAGGGCTCTTTGAGATGGAAGTCCGGCGGCACCTTGGGCATGAAGGAGAGGTGCTTCCTCAGCAGCACCCTGTTACGCTCAACTGGTATCCACAGGGACGCCACCCAGCCGGGTTACTCGCTGGTATGCTTCTCAGCTTTGCCCTGATGTGGTCTGCGGGGAAGGTTCTGCCCGAAAATACAGGAGGACTGTGTTCAAGACTGACCGCTGGGGTAAGTATCCTCCTTCCACGCCAGTATGATTTCAGTCCCTCTGGCACCCTCTCCTCACCTTGTGGTAGAATTAGGTGTGCTCTCCATCCTGCCTTCTTTGCAGGGGCGCATTGTCTTTCATGGGCGAGTGCGGTCCAGTTACTTCACTGACGCCGGCCCGTTTGATATTGTTCAGGTAGGTCTTATTGCTGTTCTTTAGTTTTGTTGCTATCCTGCATGGCTTTCTTGGTTTAAAATGTCTCTTTTCTCCCTTAGGTATGCAGAGCTTCAGCACGGTGAACTGGCTTGGTTGAGCCCCGCTGGTAAATGATGGCGCATTAAGAGCGCTATGATGTGGTAAGCGCTATGCGCAGCGCTGCGAAGTCTTGCCTTTGCTAACCTGTGTTTTCCTTCCTTGTAGGTCGCAGTGTTCTTCAGCGCGAGTGGAATGTTCAGATTGGTGCCAGCCGAGAGGCGATCAGCCAGGTAAGCCTTTTGAGCAGTTTGTAATTTGAAAATGTCTCTACTGCTTTCTTTAATGTTGCCTCCATCTTCCTCTTTCAGGTCGTTCTGTCTGGGAGGCATGCAGATTAGAGGAAGCTCTTATCAGTAGCTGCGAGTTTTTAAAGATGAAGAATGCAGGTAAGATGCTGCTGCTAATGATGTTCCTTTTGTCTCCTTGCAGGTTCTGCTTCTCCGAGGTTCGAGGGAATAGCTGGACACGGTGAGCGTCACGTTGCAAGCTGAAAAGTAACGCAAAGCGTGTTGTCTTGCTCGGGTAAGGTTTAAATAGCCCCAACAAAATAGTCCAGGTAAAGTAGTCCCTAAGCTGCCACACCCAAAACACTATACCGCATAGCTTGGTTCTTAAGAACCAAGCTATGTGGATGCCTCCATGTTGGCTGACAATACAATAAAGTAGTTCCCAAGCACATTGTTTTTCATGGTGTATGAGCCTGGCGCCATAGGCGCCAGGACTGTCCCCATGAGGGCTTTTGAAGAGGATGCCAGGCTCTAGAGGCCCGAGTCCTGACTCCACCTGGCCAATGGGTTTGCCAGAGGGGGATTTTGGGCGAGGGTCGTGACACACCCTCGTCTCGTGAAAAGTCAAGTATGGGGGCTTGCAGGATAGGGCCTGGATCTCTCCCACTCGTCGTGCGGAGGTGATGGCCACAAGAAACGCAGTTTTCCACAACAGGAACTTCAACGGTGCCGAATGCAGGGGCTGGAAAGGTGGCTCCATGAGCCTGGTCAGCACCACGTTGAGTTCCCACACCAGGGCCGAAGCCTTCACCGGCGGGAATAAACGGAACAGTCCCTTCATAAATTCCTTCACCAGGCGATGAGACCACAGAGATGATCGTCCCGTAGTTCTGGTGTAGCAGGAGATCACCGCCAGATGTATTTTGATGGAGGCATGAGCCGACAGCGACAGCAGGTATGGCAGCACTTAAGGGTCCGTATTTCGCAGAGGGTTAATCTTCTGTGCATGGCACCAGACTGAGAACCTCTTCCATTTGTGTCCCTAGCACTAGAGAGTTGAGGATGCCCTGGCCTTTGCAAGCACCTCCTTGCAGTCCGCCGGGATATCGTACCCTCCAAACTCTAGTGCCGCAGGAGCCAGGCCTGCAAGTTCAGCGACCCAAGGTCGTGATGGAGGATGGCACCTCCTTCTCTGGAGAGAAGATCTGCGTCTGTCGATAGTTTGACTGGGGGGGTATGGAGGGAGGACGCTGACAAGTCCAGAAGGTCCGGGAACCAGATCTGTCTCGGCCACGCCAGTGCGACAAGGATCATCCTGCACTGGGACCTCTTGAGTTGGTTGACGAGTCGCAGTAGCAACGGCAACAGAGGGAACGCATACAGGAACAGGCCGTCCCAGGGGAACGAGAAAGCATTGCCCATGCTCCTCGGCTGGGGAAACCTGCTGGCGAACCTCTGGCACTTTGAGTTTGCCGCCGTCGTGAACAGGTCAATCTGGGGTGTGACCCATCGTCAGAAAAGCCGATCCACTTGGTCCCGACGCAGCTTCCACTCGTGGCATGATCGCAGCTCCCTACTCAGCAAGTCGGCGATGGTGTTTTTTATTCCTGCTAGGTGGAGGGGTACCAGAAACACCCCCTGGGCAACGGCCCAGTGCCACAGATCCTGGGCTCCTTGGATAGGGCCGGGGACCTGGTTCCTCCCTGCTTCTGGATGTAGAACATCGTGGTGATGTTGTCGGTGAAGATCCTTACCACCTTGCCCTTTAGGGAAGGGAGAAACGACCTGAGAGCCCAGAACACTGCTCGGAACTCTAGGATGTTGATGTGGTGTGACTTCTCCTCCGGGAGCCAAAGGCCTCTCGTGTGAAGATCTCCAGTGTGAGCTCCCCAACCCTCTCAGGAGGCATCTGTCGTCACTGTCTCCTGGTGTGTTGGTGTCTGAAAGTCAGTGCCCACCATGAGATGCGTGCGGGTGCCCCACCCCCGAATCGCTTGGCGGAAGATCTTGTAGAGCGGGATCTTCTCTTGGATGCAAGCGGTGGGCACCTTCGAACGGGCGTCGAGGCACTCCTGCAGAAGACGCATCGGCAGCCTGCATAGGCGCACCAGGTAGATGCAAGAGGACATCATGCGAGTAGTGACTTGATGGACCTCACCCTGGCCACGTCCGTGGCCAGCAGGCGCTGCACCTTGCCCAAGATGGCCTTCGTCCTTTCCTCCAACGTGAAGCCAATCGTGCCACTGTATCGAGCTTGGCTCCCAGAAAGAGTGCGACCTGCGACGGAACCAGGTGGGATTTGGGGGAAGTTGATGGAGAATCCCAGGTCCATGAGCAGTTGGACGGTCTTTGCTGTGTGCTCAACTGCGAGCTCCCTTGTCCTTGCTCGGATAAGCCAATCATCCAAGTAGGGGTAAACGTGGATCCCTTGCAGGCGCAGACGCACCGCCACTGGTGCTATGCACTTGGTAAATACCCTGGGCGCCGACTTCAATCCGAATGGCAGGGCCTTGAATTGGTAGTGCCGTTCTTGTACTGCGAATCTGAGAAACCTTCGGTGTCCTTTTAGAATGGGGATGTGGAAGTACGCATCCTCCAAGTCCAGCGACGACAGGAAGTCGCCTGCCTCCAGCTGTCTCAGCACATGCTGGAGGGTGACCATGCGGAACTGGGCCTTGATGTATTTGTTTAACCGACGCAGGTCCAGGATGGGGCGCCAACCGCCTGTCTTCTTTCTGACAAGGAAGTATCTTGAGTATACTCCGGAGCCCCAGAGCCTCTTCGGGACGGGCTCGATGGCCCCTTTCTTGAGCATCACCCTTACTTCTAACAGCAGTTGTGGGATGTGATGTTCCTTCCTGGACACGGGAGGAATTCAGGGGCACTTCCTTAGACATTCGAGAGTGTGCCCGTGGGCCAGGGCATCCAGCACCCAACGGTCGGTTGAGATGGACTCCCACATGCTGATGAACTTCGCGCCTCCCACCGAGGTGCTCAGGTGGGGGCCCGATGCCCCAGGCGGTTAAGTCCTGGCTGGAGGCGGCCTTGCTACCCTGGCCTCCTAGGCCACGGCGACGGGGTCCTCCTGACTTGCCGCGCCCTCTGTAGGCCTCTTGTGACGAGGAGCGGGCTGCCTGGCGGTACGTCGAGGAGTCACCGCCGAATCCTTTGGAGGCACCTTGCTTGTCTCCGGAGTTCCGAAAGGGCGGCCGTCGTTGCTGCAAAACTCCCAAGGCCCGAGCCGTCTCCGTGTCGGTCTTGATGGCCTGAAGTGACTCATCTACTGTCTTTCCAAACAGGTTGTTCACGTTGAAGGGCATGTCCAGAAATCTGGTCTGCACGTCTTGGTGGAAATCAGGTGCCTTGAGCCATCACCGCCGAAGGCAAAAATTCGTTGCCCAACTGGCGGAACCCAGTGTCCGCGATGTCCGTGGCCACCGTTATGGCGTGGTATGACGCCACCTCACCTTCCTGTAGGATCCCCAGGGCCTCCGCCCCCTTGTCGTCCGGTAGGAAGTCCAGCAGGGGGGCAATCTTGTACCACAACTCCCTGTCGTAGCAGGCCACAATCGCTAGGGCGTTGGCCGCCTTAATTGTCGTCGCCGCGGACGAGATGACTGGTCGTCCCATAGCGTCCAGTTTCTTTCCCTCGCCGTCAGGTGGAGAGGTTGAAGTTGAAGCAATCGCCCCCGCCACCTTCTTTTTGCCCGCCCCCGAGAAGACTGCATCCGGGGTCGGCTGCGCCCTGAGGCAACAAAGGGGCGGAATCGGGGACCCAGTACTACTTCTCGTACCGATCCCTCTTGGCAGGCGTGGTGAACAGGTTCTTCAGGAGAGCAAGTCTCTCGTCCCAGATGTCGTCAAGCAATGGCACCGCAAGGACAGTCTTCCTCTTGGCCTCAGGCCGTTGATAGAGGAAGCCTTCCTTCTTCTGTTCTTTGGGGCAGAGCTGGAAGAGCTTGGATGCCCTGGAAACCATGGCGTGGAAGGAGCCAATTTCGTCGGGCGGGCAGGCCCGAGTGGGTGGTGATGGAAGGCCCATCCTGTCGTCACCTCAGTCGTGATCCGTCCCCGTCGTGGCCATATGTGTTCCAGTGTCATCCCTAGGATCAGGTGAAGGAGATGAAGGCTGAGCGGGATGTGAGGGTGGGGGGGTGAACTCTCCTCCGCTTGTTTGGAGGACCCGGTTCTGCTGGGTCGTCCGTTGGGGGTAGAGGCAATCTCGTCCTTATCTCTGTGCATAAGGTTTGGATTACCATCAAAATGGCCACCGAGTTGTCCGGCAATGACTGCGACGGGTGCGATGGTTGCTCCTCCTCCTCCTCCTCAGGAGCCTCGTCAGCGCCACCGTCGCTTTCTTCGTCCGCCTCCCCGGGATTCATCCCATGGGACCGGACCACCTCAAACCTCTTGTTGAGGCCTTGCACGACTTCAACCAGCTCCTCAGAGGCTGTATCCGTGATGGCCACTGCCCCCCCCCCCACTTTTTCCACTGGGGTCTTCACGGGGGTCTTATCGATGGGCTGAAAAGAGGATTCCCTCTGCGGTGGCAGGGAAACTCTGGGCCTCGAGGTAGTCTCCACTGGGGTAGCCTCCATAGGCTTCGCCAGGGCCATCACAACTCCCTCAATAGAGGCCATAGCCGGGTGAATCAGGGCCTTCACGACTTTTGGCGTGCTTGAGGCCTTCACCTTGGAGGGAGGGACACTGCCTCGCTCCCCCTCGGCTGCTTCCGTCGGGATCGACTGGGGCTTCTCCAGAAGCTTACCCGGGATCTCAGACTTTCTCTTCCCCGAGCCAGAGCGTTGGCTCGTGGTTGATGGCGTCGGTGAAAGTGTGCCCTACCTGGCAGCCAAAGAGCCTGCCCGTTCGGCACTCCCGTTGCCCGCGGACTCGCGGTGCTTAGCCTTCTGATGGGCCCCCGTCGCCGGAGCGCCCTCAAAGGACTTAGAAGACCGCTCGGACCTCTTCTTCTCACCTACCGCTGGGCTCTTTCCTTTCAGCCAGTTGGTAAGGCAGATCCGTCGATGCCTCATGGTCCACTCAGACATGTTCTTGCAAAACACACATTCCTTCTCCACATGCTTTTTGTCTTCGTGAAGGCAGTAGGGGCATCTAGAATGCTCGTCGTCGAACACATTCTGTAATCTGCATCCAGGGCAGTTCCTGAACAGCTTGGATCAGGGCGTCGAGCTTCCCTTGTCCTGGGCCATGTCCTAGGCCTCAAGGTCGTCTGGAATCCTCCAAGAAGCGTACTCGATGAAAACTTCGCAGAAAATTCTGAAACGGGTCCCCGTTGATCGGAAGTAGAAACGGTGGAGCTTGAGGCTCGATTGACCGAAAAATGAGATTAAACTCTTTGAAAAATTGCAAAACGCAGTAAAAGCTTGAGAGCTATAGCACGAGGACTCCCAACACTTGAAAGTGCGCTAAAAATCTGAGTATGGCTGCCAGGGGAGGGGCTTAGGGATAGGGCAGTCATTGGGGCAGTATGACCCAGAGACCAGCGATTGGTTACTACTAAGAAAGAGATCAGAAACGAAACTGACACTGATTTTTTCTTAACCGGGTATTCCCAGCCTGACGGGGAATATTCATGAGCATGTGAATCCATGCCAGACCCCATGCTGGAAAATTCGATGTTTTGGAAGCGCGCGCGTTCCAATACTGTTTTTTCCTTTTCTCGTTATTGCAGTTCGCGATGTTCGAGCAGCAGCTGTGGAAGTGGATCGCCGGAATTCAAGTTAGTACTCACAGGTGCGTGATGTTGTTTCTTCTTCTCGGTTTCCACAGATTGCAGCCCGGTTGAGATGCTGAGTGCTGGATGGTGTATTCTCAGGTAAAACAGAATAATCTTGTTCTTGTAGGATTACAGGAAGATGCTGAAGACCAGGAGCTGGACACGGTGAGCGTCACGCTGCTAGGTGCAGAATAAAGCAAAGCGTGTTCTGCAGTCTGGGTGTGGTTTATATAGCCCAGGTAAAGTGGTACCAGGCAAAGTAGTTCCAGGTCTGCCACACCCAAACACTAGACCGCATGGCTTAGTTCTTAAGAACTGGGCTGTGTGGTCGCTTCCATGTTGGATTTAAAGGCCCATGTATTCAATGGAAAGTAATGGTAAGCATCTCCTTGCAGTATATGAGCCTGGTGCCAGGACTGGCTCCAGGAGCCTTTTTGCAGAAGTCTTGAGGCCCTTAGAGTGACTGTGGGAGCTTGCTTGTGGCCCAGCTTGTGGCCCCCGACAGTGGTCATGACAGTGGAATGCCCCAATATCATCCGGTGGAGATGGTTGCCCCGGACTACTGGGCTGCTCCACCTCAGGGTCCGTATCCTGGGCATCGTCCCTCATCGGCGACGAAGACACCGTCGACAGGCTATCACGCGGAGCACTCTCCAGGTCCAACTCCCCTTCTTCAGGAATACTTGGTGGACGGTCCAACCACACCAGCAATGGCAACCGTGCCAGAGGCAACTTCATAGGAGCCTCACCAGGGAAACTGCCGACCACCGGCACCACCGTACTCTGAGGCAGTGGCAGCCTCGCATCCAATTGCCCCAACAATGACTGGAGCGTATTTAATACCTGCAAGGACAGCAGGGATTGAGTATTGGCCAACGGGCGGCCTAGCCCCCACCGCACTCGACAGCCGTGCAATCTGCAGACCCAGAGCCGACAGATAGAAAAGCAGCTCTTGTTCCTCCTCCATCCTTGAGGTAACAGAATACGCAGCTGGTTCTTGTTGCAAAATGTCCACAGGAAGCATGGGCTCAAAGCCGGACGACTGCCACGGCCCACCCACCCGCAACAAGCCTTCCGACTCCATCTGCACCGATGGCGACAGCAGTGGACCACTTTCAGTCAGCGTCGCGGACGGCGCCCATGACACCACCGTCAACGACGGAACAGCAGAATGTACCGCCATCGTCGACTAGGGAACATCCGCCAACTCTCGTCGTCAGAACTGCAGCCTCCACGGTCTTGGCCTTTACCGGTGACCCAGACTTTTTGGAAGAACCACCAGAACGGTGCTTCGAAGAATCCCAGCTGGACGAGGACTTCTGATGATCTCTAGATGAGTGACTCGGGAAAGGATCCTTCGGCTTCGCCAGTCATTTGTCTGACAAATTTGACTTCTCGGGCCTACCACCAGAGCCCTTGGACTTGTCAAGCCGATATGACTTGGAAAGAGAGGACCCACTCGCCCCCTTCGAATGATGCAACCTGGACGTAGAGGACTTGCTACCTCTCCACACAAGTAGGTAACTTTGTCCGTTGCTTCTTAACAGAGGGTTCCGCCGACGTCGCTCGGCAGTGCTCAGAGGCCTTCTCAGCTCTTCCTTAAGACTGGCTCCCCAGGCCGAACCCACTTCCGAAGCCGGGTAAGTGCCCTTCTTTAGCCAACATATGAGCCGTCGGTTACAGTCTTTCAAAGACTTCTAAGAAAACCCCTGGCATATCTCACAGGCATCTGCCGAGTGATGGGGGTACAGATAGACAGTCCGTATGGCCATACCTTTAGAAGACCTTCTTAAAGCCGCAAGTAGCACAAGGCCGAAAGATTTTTTCTGGGCCACAGATGACATACTGGCCAGATACAAAAAGCACGTGATCCCACAGTTTGGGGACGGTTGAAATCTGAAGGGAAGCTGTGGGGGCGGGGCCATTTATATCAGACGTCCAATTGGCGTGGCCTAAAGCACATGAAAAGAAAGTCGATTGGACACTAAAGTGTCGAAGTTTTCCATAGGAAAATGCCAAGTTAAAAATTAACTGAGGTTTCCCAGCCTGACGGGAAATATTCACAGCATGTGAATCAATGAAAGATCCAATGCTGTAAAAATGTTTAAGCACAGCTTTTCTCACCTGTGAATCTGCTTTAGAATGTGTGTCAATGCAGTAATGCTGAGTAAAGGTATGTATGGATCTCCATTTAGCTGCTTTGCAAATGGTGTCTAAAGGGACGTTTGCAATAAATGCCAAAGTAGCTTCTGTGCCTCTGGTAGAGTGAGCTCTTGGTGTGAAAGGCAAGGTTTTCTTTGATAGGGAATAGCTGAGATGTATGCATTTCACTCTCCATCTGGAGATGGCATTCTCGGAAATGTGATCACCCTGCTGTTATGCTCACCTGGCTCCCACAGGGGCGTCGGTCGGACCCGGACTGCTGCGGCCTCCACCCACGTGATGCGTAGTGCAGGGATGACTGACTGGATCTGCCCTCCTAATCTTGTCTGCTTGACCCGTAGAAATATTCTCCTACAAGTGGAGAGATGGATTTAGCCACTTGTGGATTCAAGTGATAGCACCCCCACTGTCCTCCCCACTAATCACCTCTGATGTGCCCTCTCAGCAATCTCACCTTATGTTCTTGAAGGATGAGCCCTCCATCCAGCGAAGAACGCAGGGGCGCATTGATGACCAGTAACTTCACTGGCCTGAAGATATTGGAAGAGTTGTAGACGAATCCTGACTCCAAAAGGTCCTGGCGAAGAGCCGTAAGTATATAGTTCGTAAGAGTTCAAAATGTCTGGAATTCACTCCTGTCCAATACCTCTTTTATCTTGCAGCTTTGACCCAATAAGAAGATTGACAGCTGAAAGCACTCCGGTAAAAGTCTGCGTTACCCAACACTGTCCTGTAAATTATGCCAAGGGTTAAACTTGCTGCTTTCTCCTTTTCTTACAGGTGCTGCATAAGAAGATGCGGCGTGCTGATTAATAATACCTCCGGCGGTAAAATCAGGTAAGCATATGGCGACTAAAGAGAACGTCTGTCTGTTCTCTCTGCACACCTTGTTGTTTCTTGTCCCCCTTAGGTGCCAGGATTCGGCGATGTAAAGATGGAGGTAGCGCCGGATCGAAGAGATGCTGCGTGGAACGGTGAGTATGGCGCAGCGCTGCTACTGGCGATGCAACGCGTTTAAAACAAAGTCTTTCCTCTGGTTTGAAGCTGCGATGAATCCAGAATCAGGTAATAAATCAGGTAATACTCTTGTTCTAACCTTTGCTTCTTTCCTTCTTTTAAGGTGCTCCAGGTTTGAGGCATGGCAGAAGGCTGGATGCTGCTGCAGGCACGGTGAACGTTGCGCTGCTGGATGCAGAATAACGCGAAGCTTGTGCTGCTCTTCGCGCGTGGTTTAAATAGCCTCCAAAGTAGTCCCAGGTAGGTATTCCTCCCCGACCACACCCGAGTAACAAAATAGTCCCCAAGGTAAAGTAGTCTCTTCCAGGCCTAACATGGGCTTGGATCTTCTTGCAGCATGGTCTGCATCAGGTAAGTGTGCACCTATGAGCCTGGCGCCTATAGCACCAGGACTGAACCCAGACAGCCCCTAGCAGGGGTTTCTGGGTTTTCTCAAGGCAACATGATGCCTGCTCCCGGGGCTGATGGACGTGGTCTGGATGCCCGGGTGTATGCATCATGACACCTGCCTGCCAGGTGCTATGGAGACAGTTAATCTGTTTTTCTTAGCGGTTTTGTTTACATAGTACAATACTGCTATCCTTACATTCAGTGTATGGAGGTTTCTCTCAGCTGAGTTGGATGGATTTTGAAAGAATGCGGCAGTTCACTGGGTGGGAATTTAGATGAAAATATAGGATGTGTTCTAAGCACTTAGTCCCTGTGGATAACAAAGAAAGGGTCTTGCACTGACAATGCATGTAGCTCATTTTTCGCGCCTTGAAACACTTGTGTATAGGCGCGTTACAAATGCCACATCATATCATAACCCGTCTTATTGAGTTAACAGCTACTATGAAGGCTGTCTTGTATGTTAGGTGTTTGAGGCTCGATTTGTGCATATGCTCGAAGGGTGGACCCATGAGCTTTGAGAGTACAACATTAAGATCCAAACCTTTGAAATGGGGGCGGGGGGAGGTAAAGTCTCTTTACTCCTTCTATGAAAGCGTTAACAGGGGCTTTCCACCAGGACACCATTTTTTGTGAAGTGGGGTACGCAGGCAGAGCCGCTAGATGAACCTTAACGGAGTTAAATACTAGGCCAGAGTCTACTTAGTGGAGCATATAGTGAAGAATGTGCTATGGGGTACATTCAATAGGGTTTACATCTTTTGATCTACACCATATTACAAATGTTTTTCATTTGTTGAAGTAGCAGTGCTTGGTGTTAGGTTTGCATGCTACCTTGATGATATCTATACACCTTTGAGGTGTAGACCTCAAAAATGTGTAATTTTAAGTGTCCAAACTCTATGACTTCAGGAGCTAGGCTGTCAAGTTCATCGACTGAGGATGTGGGTGGAGTGTTGTCCCCCCGCGTTGGGATAGCATGTTGTAGGGGCACGGGAGTGAGATTGGTTCGCACATCGCCAGTTTGAGCAGATTTGGAAACCAAGGTTGTCTCGCACACATAGGAGCAACCAGGAGTAGAGTAGCTTGTTCCTGGCGCATCTTGTAAACTATCCCGATCAGGATTTGGTGTTGGTGGAAAAGCATAAGCAAAATTCCCTGACCAGCTCATCCACAGGGCGTTCTCCTTGGGTCT
Source organism: Ambystoma mexicanum (assembly GCF_040938575.1). Lineage (NCBI taxonomy): Eukaryota > Metazoa > Chordata > Amphibia > Caudata > Ambystomatidae > Ambystoma > Ambystoma mexicanum. The sequence continues at coordinate 1,024,142,363 of NC_090929.1, read as the reverse complement.
GGGTGGCGAAAACCAGGTGCAAAGTCTGGCCATTGTGCATTTAGGTTTATGGTGAACAAGTCTAAGGAGGATAACCCCAGAGGGAGAAGACTTTCTCTAGAATTCCTCTGTTGAGTTGCCACTCGTGTTCCTTGGGTAGAGTATTTCTGCTTCAATTATCTGCCAAAGCATTGAATTCCCCTGGAACGTGTTAAAACACTAGGAACATGTTCCGTTTGAGTGCCCCCTTTCACATTTTCTGGGATAGTCTGGACATACTGTAGAGTGTGCCCCTCCATGCTGGTTTGTATAAAACATGGCAGTGGTGCGGTCTGTGAGGACTTGCAGCGTTTGGCCCGTTCGATGCAGCTGTAAAGCTTGTAGGGCTTTGAGTACCACTAGTACTTTCTAAAGGTTGATGTGGTTCTGGGCTGTGATCTGTGTCCACAGGCCATAAGCTATGTGGTGAAGGTAATGGGCTCACCACAGTGAAGCTTCTTTTGTAATTATCAATTGGACTGGAGGATTATGAAAGGGTTTTCCCTTTAACAGATTTTCCTTTGCCCACCAGCCATGTACCAGGATTAGCGAAACCACCACTAGATCGTCCCACTGACCGATTGCCCGAGACCATTGTTTTGCTAACCACTTCTGCATTGGGTGCATGTGCAATCGTGAGTGTGGAACTAAATAAATGCATGAAGCCATCATCCCGAGCAGGCGCACTGCTTTGCGTATTTGCAGCAGTATGTTCTGAACACTTGTTTGAGGGGAAGACTAGCCACGCTCTTGTCTGTATGATAGCTCCTAGGAACTGTTTCTCTTCGCTTGGAACGAGGCTTGATTTGTTAGTTTTAATTGAAAACCCCAATTGGAACAGAAGGTCGATTGGTCTTTGTGTATTCTGCTTGCAAATTTGAGGGGACTCCCCAGTTATCAGCCAGTGTCCAGATAAGGGTACACTGGCATAGGAAATCTGCGCCACTACCGCCAACAACTTGGTGAATACCCTTGAGGCTATGCTGAAGGGGAGCAACTTACATTGGTAGTGTTGATTTGCTATTTTGAAGCGCAAGAATGTCCTGTGCGCTGGGACCATTGAAATACGAAAATATGCATCTTTCATATCCAATGTTGACATGTAGTCCCACGGTTTTAGCAGTGGGATTACTTCTTGTAGCTTTGTCATGCAGACCTTTTGTGGCTTGACATGTGTTTGACGGAAGCAGGTCTAGGACAGGGCGCATTGTATAGTATTTCTTTGAAACAAGGAATTATGTTGAATAAATACCCTTGTTTACCTGATTTGCCGAGAATCTCTATATCGTCTTTTTCTAGCAGTGCTTTGACCTTCTAGCAGAAGGCATTGCTCCTCTTGCGTAGTTTGTTTCTGTCTTGACGGGTGGTTGGTAGTCTCCAAATGAGTTCTATGCAATAGCCTCTTGCCACTGTGGAAAGTACCCACCTATCTGATGTGATACCGTCCCATGCGTGGGTAAATTGACAAATGCGACGACCTACTGGAGAAGCATGGGAGGGGACCTGGAGCAGGTGGTCATTGCTGGGGGGAGGAGCCTCTGGTTGAGTAGGCTCTGCCTCTACTCCTAGACCTTCTGGGCCCCCTTTGACATTTTTTGCTGGGAGGACTGCCCCTGCTATGAGCCCCAAGATGAAGTTTGTCCACTCTGATTATAGTTAGAAGACCGTTGGGAGTTTTGTCCTCGAAATCGGTGTGTATTATTCGTGCCTTATTGCACCAAAGGTTTGTTGGTAAGCTGTCCCAGAGACTTAAATGTGTCGTACTCTTCTTTTGCACTTTTCAGTGCGTCCTCAACTGCTTTCCCAAATAAGGCATTCAGTTCGATTGGCATATTAAGTAGGGTGGCTTGAGTTTCCAGCTTAAAAACGGGATTGTCTCAACCATGCATGGCGCTTATTGGGTACCCTCTGCTACTATAGGCCTGCATCATCTGCTGCGTCCAGATTAGTTTTAAGGATGCAGTTGGCCACTTGTGCTTACCCTAATTCACTTTTTAAAAACTGTTTTAAGGGGCTCTGGGACAGAGTCGATTTGTTGTATGACCTTGTCCCTTTCATGGCTTTTGTAACTTGCCAAGAGCGTGGTGTTATCAGCTATCCTTACTTGGTATGCAGCCAAGGAAGCTACTTTCCTGCCCAGTGCATATATGTTTTGCTCTCCTGGGCAGGAAGGGCTTCAGCAGAGGCCAAGGGCGTGCCTGCTCTTTTTCTTGTGATAGTTACGACGAGCGTCAGGCTTCAATTGAACCCTAATGTATAATGGGTTGCAGGGTTCTGGCCTGAACATCTTTCAAATACGCAGGTTAACTGCCCTTGTAAGGTTGGAGGCTAGTAGGGAAGGCTGAATGTGCATCTGGATGGACTGCAGGAGTGGTATAAACTGCTGCAGACCACTTATCCCCAAGGATGTCCTCTACAAAATCTTTGTCGACTTGTGCGTCTTGAGTATCGATCTTTAAATATTCAACAGTCTTTAGGAGGAGCTCATTATACTGCAGCAGATTATCTAGAGGGGAGTCAGCCACAGATTGGTCATGATGGTCCAGATATTGTACAATGTAGACGCCAATGTCATAATACTGATCTGTGTCTTATAGGTCCCCTTGGTCTGCTATTGAACCAGGATCTGGAGAGCCTGAAGTGTCAATGTAATGGAGGTCTTGGGAAATGTCCTGCAAAGTACCTGGCTAGGTAGTGTCTAGTCGTGGTCTTTTGGCAGCAGGTTGGTCTTTAGCTGCCTCCTCTTGTGAGGGCCCTTGGAGGTCGGACAGTTGATCAGAGTGACGATCAAAGTCAACAAAGCATGACATTTGTTGCATTAGCTTGTCGATAAGGGATCCATTGGTTGGAGCTTGGAAAACCTGTGGGAACAGGGGTAGAGATATTCTCTGATGTAGAGAGTTGTTTATACTGCATGGCCCGTGAAAGGGTGTCACTAGAGTGCTCTTTATCCTTTTAAAATAGGGTATTTAGAGAGTAGGGGTGTCAAAGATTGAGTTTTTCGACACTTTATTCTTGTGGAGATTGGGGCATGTTTTTTAATAAACTCGCTCAAAGCAGATTGAGTTAGGCGAAGGGTGCCAAGAATGTACTCTATTTGTTAATAGTATGGAGGACAGCTTTAGCAAATGTGGCTTTCTCTCCTGAAAATCAATCTACACAGTAGAATGTACTAAATGTATACAGGGCCTTCCATGTTGCCGCTCTGTGAATGTCCCTCACTGGTACACCTCTTTCTAGAGCCTAGGAAGCAGCCACCCCTCTAGTGGAATGCGCCCTCAGACCTTCGGGTGAATACTTGCCTGCCAATGACTAACACTCAGTTATACACAACAATCCATCTAGAGATGGTTTGTTTTGTGGCTGCTAAGCCTAATCTTTGACAGGCATAACCAATGAAAGGATGATCATCTTGGCGAATACTTGCAGTTCTTGTAATATGGAAACTTTGTACCCACTTTGGGTCTAGGCGATGTAGTCTCTTTCTCCTTAGATAGATGAGGAGGATAAAGAGATGGTAGTGCAATACGTTGTGCCAAATGAAATTGACAACTTTTGGCAGGAAAGATGACTTAACCCTTAAAACTACCTTAGTGTTGGAAAAGGACGTGAAAGGCTTTTTAGAAGATATAGCCAACAGCTCACTTACCCTACGGGCAGATGTGATTGCTACTAAAACAGGAGTTTTTATGGTGAGCATCCTTAAAGGGCATGCATGTAAGGGCTCAAAGGGAGCTTCCATAAGACATCTTAGTGAAAGATTTAGATCCCATGATGACACGAAGAAAGTATGGATTACAGATACACCTTGCACTATTTACTTGCTGAAGTTTTGTTCACTTGGTGATTTTTGCTTTGGTTTGGTAACGTTGTCAATTTTAAGTTTTTTAAGGTGCAGAGGAGATACTACATGCCTCGTTTATGGGATGTTTACCGGAATACGAAGAACAAAAAAGTTCCCTATTTGGGGAACTCGCGTCTCCTGCACACTGTGATTGGCTCAATTGATAAGCAAAACTTTCTATATTATTACCCACATCTAGGGTTGTTAATGAGTAATTGTATCCAAGAAGGATTGTTATTCCAATCTTCAATCTAGTTGTGGTTTCAAATAAAACACTTTAAAGTTGCTGTTTCTTAAATTCAGGTTTTTTTCATGCCCAACGCGTTTTCGAGAATGTATCTCTCTTCTTCAGAGGCTATTTGTTTTCTATAAATAATGTATTAAAAAAATCATTAATCAGTACATATCCTGATTTGTGCAATTTTCAGATGGTTTATACAGAGTAATATCAATAATTCATACATTCAAAATTTCTAATTTTTCAATACACGTATATCCTGTCATGCATTGCCCTATTGGAGAAAATTATGCATCATTTTACTCAATTACATTCTTCAATTTCCCAAAATCTTTTTTAAAGGATACAACTCATTGGTTGTCCATAGTGCAGATATACTAACATGATGTATGCAGGAACCCAGCCCTGATAAGAAGAAAGGACGAGATTCTCCATCTTTAAGATAGAGACAGGACAGAAGAAAATACAGGTTAGCATTTGGTATAAAACACTCTACCAATATAATTAACGTGTTATTAGAGTGAACCAGTATGCATCATCTAAATAGAATTAGACTATTGTCAACCAATGAGTTATAACCTTTAAAAAAAAATTTTAAAAAAGAGAAATTGAAGAATGTTATGGAGTACATACAATTATTGAGTACAAAAATACAATTGTGCAATACTGGTTTGCTTTTACTGGGGAAAAAAAAAGCATAACTTGTTAAAAAAAAAATTATAAAAAAAAAGAAAATCCCAATTGCAACTTAGTTTTCCATCTCATTAATTATGCAATCCTAAAATTCTAGGAAAACATGCACAGTGCTTCTGAAGCTGAATGGAAAGAAACCATTCCTTGTATCAGTGTGCAGTTTATTTTTTGAAAGGCTTCAGAGAAGTACATTCTGTTTCAGAGGTGGCTTGCAATGACATCCATGTAGATAAAAATCACAAGAAGCCTTCTGGGTTCTGTGAAGTAACCGGACCTTTGCACTGCCCTCTGCTCTAAACCTGTGTGTAAATGTACCCAGGAAAATAAAAGCTGGCGTATTTACAAGATTTTTATGCGTAAAAAGGCCTGGCACTCGCCTTATCTGGAGCCCTGATCCCGCCCTTTGTTTTCCAGCAGCTTGTTCTGGTGCTTGAGACAATCATTTTCAGGAGTCATTGTAGGCAGTTGACTAGTCGAATTGGCCTTTGTTAAAACCCCCTTTAAGTGCTGTGGGGTCTGACACTTACACTTCCCTGACGTGTCTTTTGGGGTAGAGTTATGAACGTGGTGGCGCATCCATTTCGTGCATTCTAGCTTCCATAGGTTAGTTGTTTTGAACAAGCTAATTTCTTGAAATGTCGCTCAACCGAAGTGGCCACTTGGCAGACGTTTCAGCTTCAAAGTCAAGACGTTTATGTATATGTTCTGATAGCGTCCCTAGTGCACTTACTTTGGTGTTTACTACAGCAAGTAAAGCAGTCTGGTCCTTAATCGCGTCATTTAGCGATTCATATAATTTCGTGAAGGGAATTAAAGCTGTTGATGCCGCCAGCACGTTATTAGAGATTTGAAGGCCAGCTGCTACTGATAAATGCTGTTTGTTTGATTGCGCATTAATAGTGTCAATTTGGCATGGCGTACTGGTGGGAGATGTAAAATTGTGCGCCTTAGAGTCAAGTCCTCGGTTGAACAAGTAGTATCTTTCAATAGCTCATCTCTAGGTCGTGGGGTTATGTTTGATGTAGGATTCGACGTAGTAGATGGATTGCAGGATCTTGGTGTGTTGATAAACTCAGCGGATTTGTGGGGCAGGGTTGCACTAGGTACCTGCCTCAGATCAGCTTGTGATAATGACGGAATAGTCCAAAAGGGGCGATGTTCTGCAATTGTAGTTTAAAATTAGTCTGGTCAGTTGAAGGTACAGTTGCCACCTCCAGTTATCGTCGATTTAATGTTTAAGAAGTCTGCTTTTAGACGAGCTGCAAGCCTTGCCTCACAGACGGCAGCGTCTGCTAAGTGAAATCTCAGTGTGCCCATCCCTGTGTTACCAGTCCCAACATTAGCACATAAGATGTGACAATTTCTATTGATGATATCCGGGATTGGAGCACTACAGGGGCTTAGGCACTCAAGGTCTTTACTGCCTGGTGGCAAACAATTGTGATCCTGTTGTAGTCATATTAGAGACATTTATTGCATTTGGAGTGGCTTTTGAGGATGCATTTTTTTCGTCAAGGCGTATATTGATTGCGTCGCCCTCAGATCTAGCCGCATCAAGAGGTGTACCATAAGTATCAGGCGGTTTTTCAAGAGGCAGTATTACAGCTTGGCAATATTATGGGGTGAATTCCTTGAGCTCCGATAATTTCGGAGCTGTCATTGGCTTGAATGTTACTTTCAGGTGTTGGAATCATATCGGCGTCAATGAAAGAACAGAGGTTTGTGGACTATTGACACAATTTCTTAATTCCAGTAATTCAAGATCTGTTCGCTCCATTTGTGCGACACCGATCTTCTTATGACTTGCAGTTAGTACTTCAAGCATAAAGTGAGGGTTAAATGAATGAGCGTTGTGATTTGGACAGGTTGAGGCGACTTGTAGTTGCGCCCCAGAGTCACATATGTTAATGTCTGTGCCAGCGGCGTTTTGTGCCTCACTATTCGCCTCCGACGCTGCCTCGTCATTAAAAATACTAACGACTTCATTCAAGTCTGGATTTAGGGGGGGCATTCAACGCAACGTGGAGTGTAAGCGGGCACAAGACAGCAGAGGCGGCAGAGTTGTTACCCTTCGCAGTGCCGTCAGGCTCACCTCGATTACGTGGCGGGTCATTCGCTGACATCTTCCGGTGTTTGGTGGATAGTCTGACGGGTCAAGGGACCCTCATCCGGCTTCCTGACGCTCCTTTGTTGAAGCCTGTTGCCACCCGTCAGTGTAGTTGAGAGTTCTCATGGTTGGGGAGCACACGCCTAAGAAGAGAAGAGGACCTACTTACTCCTGAACTATAAGACTCCAAGACTCTGCGTAGGGTCCGCGTCCGCTCCGCGGACTCCCAGGTTTTTTGATGTTATGTTAAAGGTACTTATACAGCGCACCGTCACAAACGGAATTGGTCCCCAGGCGCTCTGGCGGATCTGTAAACAGGAAGGACGGGAGGGTTAGTTGGGAGGAGGGGATAAGGAGAGTGGGAGAAGTGGTGTGCTGTTGGCAGCTTCAGCTCGGTATAGTGCTGGGCTTTGGTGCTAGTATTGAATCGGGCGAGGCCTCGAGTGCTGTGGGTGATGTTTGTGTGTTTTTGATGCATTGTGGTAAAGTGCGCGCGGATTGCTGGTAGAGAGTTGGTTAGGTGGCTTTGTGTGGGTTAAGTATGCAGAAGATTGAGGGTTGGGTTAGTGGGGTCTGTATCCCGATTCAGCTACTTCTGGTTCCATTAGAGTTGTATACCTGTGGGTTGGGTTGTTGCTGGTACCTCGTGGGCCGAGTTAAGGTGGTAGACAGACTGTCCCAATAAACCACAGCAGAGCAGCAGACTGCATGCCTTCAGCATTAGTGATGGCGTTTCATGAGTCTTCAGAGCCTTGCAGAGTACTGGGGTGTAGGGTGGGTCAGGGTGTAGGCCTGTCGTTCGTCATTCCCCCCCAGAAAGTCCTGCGTCTGACTAGAAAGGTCTGGGAGAAGCCCAGGGCCAACGCCCAGATGAAAATAAGTTGGACAGCCGGTTTTCGGCTTTTGGATGGAGAACCAGTCCTCCTGGCCTTCCATACTCAGCCGCACTCTGCAGTTGTGGAGACATGCCTAGACAAAGCCTAACAAACTAATCTAGTTTACATCCATTCAACCTTGCAGTCAATGGGGTACATTACTATAAATGGTCAGTGGCAGCAGAGTCTTTGCTCAAGGGTGAGTAATTGTCATTACACTGATCACAGGTGTTCTAGCCTCTCAAATCTTCAGGACTACAAATAAAACATCCAAAACCTGACTCTCAAGAAAGTGCAAGCGCCGTTCAAAAAACAAACAAATGAAAGTTACTTTGGTAATTGAAATAGAAACTCAGCAAAACCTGTCCCTGTGATAATCCAGATAGGTATTTAACTTTATGTAGCGCTTCATAAATGGTTTGTCATACATCTAGATACTGTGATCATTATACCTCAGCCGATAGTTAACCAACCTCTGAAGGATGTTAGCCAGTAAGATAGCTCAGCCGGTTGACCACTCATTGCTGCAATCTCTGCGTGATCTGTGGGTTCGAATCCCGGCAAGTCCAACTCAGCCTTTCATCCTTTCGAGGTTGATAAAGAGGTACCGACTTTGGTTTGGTGGTAATTGTAATAAATATGTTCTATGTACAGCGCTTTGCCAAAAGAGCTATATAAATAACCATTTGACCACTAGATTAGATATAGAATGTAGCATGGAGTCCTTGCCTCTCTGCACCGTTTTATCCTAACATTGGCATACCATTAGGTAGTAATAGCTCCATGAAATTAGGACTTTCATTAAACATCAAAATACAATTCTGCTATCGAATCTCAAAACACACAACAGCCAATAATATGCTTTATTATATAATTGGCTAGATTTTTGTGATTTCAATATTTAAATATATACAGGAGATCAAATGGCCAGAAATAATGCAGAAAGCTGCCGCATAGTAATGATTTCCATACAGTGCTTTCACACGTCGGCTGGATGTCGCATACATTTTACTGTTGCGAAGGGGAAAAGTCATTTTTACTCTTAAAAATCACATTTACTCTCAAAGTTTAAAAATGGAGTAAAATACTCCCACCTCAAAATCTTATCTGGAGCACTGGGCGAGATGTAAGGGTACCTTCTGCTCAGTCTAAACTTAGACAAACATCTTTACCAACAGACGTCTTAGACACGACTTTGCCCGCTACAAATCTTGTAAACACTTCTGGAGTCCAATGATTCAAAAAGATACGCCAACTTTAGCTGAAACAATTCCATTCAGCTTTATTTTTCTAAAACCAGCTCTAAAATGCCCCCCTGTGACAGTGATGCCTCCACCAACTGTAACAAATATGTTAAAAGCTGGCACATTCAGTCTCTTCTCAGGTTCCAAATTTGCGTCATTGGCCATGGGAAACAAGGCAGCTAAACCCATTGATCTTACCAAAAAGGTACCCCAAGGTGTGGGCAATGGTTGAAAATGCAAGTCCAATACTGCGAAGAAATATATTAGAAACTTAACTACCCCTCATCCGATCGCTATTTTCAAGCGTCCAGAAAAGAAAATTGGCGCAAATAAAACGATTTCATCTATTCATCCGACTACGAACATCGCAGAAACTGCCTACCCTCTAAACGGCCAAGACTAGAAGATGACTACTACAATGACGTTTCCCTCAATTCTGCAGCTATGGCGAATGTTTTTACATACTCAATCGACGACAAAGAGGTAATGGCAGTGGTGATCCCAGCCTGGCTCCAGAGGCATTTAACGATAGTTCTCCAGCTTGTGAAGATAATGGTAAAGAAAATCGGTTGATTAAAGCAGCTAAGCGAAAACTCTACGTTGGAAGTCCTGTAAGGGTCCCAATTGATACTCTTAAAAAAATTTCAAAAAATTAACAAACAAAAAAAATCAATCCTTAAGCAGACTAAATCCAACGGAGCAAATTTGATTCTGAAATGTACCACCTCACAGGCGAAAAAAACTGGGCACTCAAACACAGTGGATAGTCAGTCGAGCATTCCAGAGGTATTATACTTCAATTAGAGTACATACTCCTAGACAACGATGAAGTTAACCTGAACAGACGAAATATTATGAAACTGCTTAGCTGTGTGCCTATTCTTATAACCATCGAGTCCAACGACATCAATATAGTTGAATATTTATCTGAGCAATGCTCAGACTGGGTGGTGCTACACATACACTCCCAGTTAGTAGCAAACACCCTCAGAAGTGCGAAAAGTGAGCTACTAACATTCGGATATGAACTCTGGACTTCAAAAGTTCTTCTGAGTTTAAGACTCAAAAGCCTCCTTTGAAAGAAAAATCACAGCAATTTAGTCCCTGCAGAATGAACGAATCGCAAAGACGTGCCCTGCAGGACCATTTTGGGAAGTCTAGCAAAGAAAAGCAGGCAAGGAGATCTTCCTTGGACAATAATCTGCGAAACTCAATGGAGAAAAACATAAAAAGCCAATCAAAGCATCATTCGCGCTCCCATGAAGGTCGAGGGCAGGAAGGCTCCTTGATCTCGTGCAATACAATGCATTTATTTCAAGGGAATGAACTGAAGAAAGAACATTACACCATAATTTGTTTCCAAGGAACTTGGATGAGGACAGCGCCCGTTTGCGAGGGTTTCTCATTGACATTCTCACCAGCATTGAAAAACTTGTCTGGACACCCATTTTCTGGGCTTATAACCTTAACCATAGATGTTCCAGGCTGTTCAGTTATAAAGTCTCATCATCAAAATGCTTTTGTACAGGGCACAACTATTCATATAACAAACGACACATCAAATCAAGATAAATTCTTATTCCTAGTGAATGTGTATTGGAACCCGGAAAAAATCTCCTCAAATGCTTTTATTTCTTCAGTCCACTCCCTGATCGATGAATTCATGACAACCTACCCAACTTTCTCAACTATGATATGTGGAGATCTTAACTATTCATGGGTCGACTCAAGCGGAATGATTCAAGACCCAGACTACAAATTTAAACCAAGTCGTGGTAAGAAATAGTCCAATGAATTGGCAAGCAGGAACTGCATTATTCTGAATGGCCAAACACACAGCAATATACCAGCTCGCCCAACTTGGCATAGGAACGGCTCCTAAGAGACACTGGACTATATGTGGGTCTCACAGGACTTGGTTGCCAAAATTAACATCTTGGAAATTCTTAAAATGAAACAGTGACCATAACGCCGTCAACTTGCGCTGGGCAACAAATATTCCACAACAAACTCAATCATATGATATTCCACTTGAGATAAATCAAGGACTACCCGATCAGAATTAGACATGCAGGGATCACGCAACTTACAATGATATTGAGCACTGACTCCATAAATGGTGATGGGATTGTTGAGTATTTTCCATTATTGGCCCAATATAAACAATCGACAAGTGGGTTTAGTGCTGATAAACACAAATATCCGTACAGTAAAACAATAAATGACTAGAAGAAAAAGCTCCGGCGTAACCTTAAGCTGCTTAAGAGATCTTGTTCAATCATTGACTTCTTGGAAGCAAAAATGAAGTTGAAAAAGTATTGGAATTGGCTGCTAATGTTAAAATGTTTTCGTGAACAGCAGCAAGCTGAAATTATGGTCAGACTAATCTGCTCTCGTAAAAGTCGTGAAACTTGGTCTATCATAAACATGGGATCAAGAACACAGACCGCCAACATGATAGTTGGGGTTAGCAGAAATGTTTGGGTAAACCATTGTTCGATGGTCTTTAAGGCAACTTCTATATATGATCCGTCACAATATCTCGATCCTTCTGTGCTTTGGGACACTCGATAAAATAGCCTAGAGATTGAGGAATCGATTACGAAGTTGAAAAACTCTGGAGCTCCAGGCCCCGACGGTCTCACGAACTTCACATTAAAGAAAACACAAAACTGAGTGGGCATCGTTTATTGCAACCTTGTTTGCGAATATAGCTGAAACCAGAAAAATCCCTTCCTCATGGTAATCGGCGGTAGTTATGCCAATCTATAAAACAGGAGATCGAGCAGACCCAGCCAACTACCGCCCAATTGCCCTATTGTATGTTATCGGAAAAATATTTGCTTCCTTCCTACAGAAGAGATTGCCGAAATGGTCCAGTAAAGCACACCGACAACCGACAAACAGGTTTCACAAGTGGCGTAGAACTTAATCTTACGCTACTTAACCTTTTGAAACTGGAAGCCCTCAAACACAAGAAACCATTATTTTTGGCCTTCGTAGATCTCTGCCAGGTCTTTGCTAGGGTGGAACGGGCATTCTTATGGGACAAATTAATAAAATGGAAATGTCCTGCTGACCTACTGCAGATGCTAATTCAACTCCATTCAAACACCTCAATGAAAGTTCGCTTGAATGCCAATGACAACCTCTCAGAAAAGATCACCACCGAAAGAGGGGTCAAGCAAGGATGCCCACTGGCCACGCTAATCTTTAAGCTCTATATTGCCAATTTGCCTGAAGCACTTGCCAAATGTAATAGTTTCCCCCAAAAAAATAACAGACATCCGGTAGGTTGTGTGACCAACGCGGATGACCGTGCTGATAGATTCCACTCAAATCGGCCTTCAACAGATGTTAACCAAGCTGGACACATGTCAAGAAAAACAGTATGGATATCAAAGTTGAGAAATCAAAGGTAATTCCCTTCGGGACTAAACAAGGGAAGCAAGGGAACAACTTTAAATGGGTTGTAGCAGCAAAGCAAGTCCAAAGAACTAAAACCATTTGATACCTGGGGTTTTTATTTAACAAATCCATAAAAAGCAACCTGAAAGCAAAAATAAATACTCTTGCTCTACAAGGTGCCAAACTGCACTGTGAATATGGCAAATTTACACTTTTGCCACTTTTGCCAGTGATTCAATTCTACCGTCAAAAGGTTGTTTCAACAGTGACTTTTGGTAGTGAAGCTTGCCTAAATATTCACTAACATATGGAATCTGTTTGAAGGAAAGTTTTGGAGAAGGGTTCTGTATCTCCCATAAAATGTTTCCATTTTGGCAGTGATATACGAGCTGGGGCTAGAATCACTCTGTGCCTCAGTATTATGGAAATCACTTGCACTATATCGAAAGAGGTCGATATCAGACCAAGTCACTGCATATTCAATTTGGAAGGGAATACCGAATACACCTTATAATGGGTTACTAAAAGACTGGGTGACAAAAATATTAAATAACCTGACCCATGTAAGTGCTTCTGTTGAACTGCTACATACAAATCCTTGTGCTGTAAAAAAAAAAAAAAAAATCAGTCAGAGCGACTGGAGCGCGACGCTTGTTAGCCGTCAACCAGTGATGTTTGTCCGGTAAATCAAGTTCCAAAATACATTCCACAGTTTCCTTCGAGATATCATCGTGACCAGTTTTTGCGCCTACGATTGAACCTGTTGCCGACTAAGATGCTCTGGCTAAAACAAGATAAAGACACAACTAATAACTTTTGCCGGTTCTGTGGCATGCAGGCAGAATCGCTGAAACATCTACTGGCTGAATGTTTAGCGTAAAAATCAGAACTAACTGTGGCTATGGGAAAGTTTGCTCCTCTCAATGATAATATGGACTGGTGGTCTATTTTATTAGCTGGGCATAATAACATGTTGATATGTGCCACTATTGATTATTTAGATAAGCTATTAACAACCAACGGTTGAACTGACTGCTTATAGACTACCGGACGCCAGATATAAGGATGAGCTTTTAATTACTTACGGATGATTGATGTGTCTAGATGAGATTAGATATGTCTGTTCTAAATAACAGGTAAATGATTGAAGATCTGATGTTTAAGTTATTTTCTTGTTTTTGATTTTCAGTTCCGTTTGGAAAACATGTTCAAAAATCGGAAGTGTTAAAGACTTTGTAAAAATGTTTTGCATACAATACAAAAAAAGAAAATGCTAAAGTCTCTTAGATCTGTGCACTAACATTGTCCGCAACCCCCTTTTTTACTCCCAGACAAAGGGGAGTCCAGGGACACAGTAGTCGGAGGGGTCCCCGCCTGATCAGCACCCGAAGGTGGCTGGTTATCAACAGGCGGCTACGGGTGAGGAGTAGACAGGTTCTGAAGTACCAAAAAAGCATGGACTGGAGGAGGAATGCGCTGTGGCACTACCAGAGAGAATGGAGGAGGGCTCAGTGGAGGAGGCCTAGGAGGCACGACCTGCGTGATCACCTCCTTCATGATGTCCTTGAGGAGACCCCGTCCTCTGGGGTGAGCGCATCAAGAGGAGGAATCACTCGAAGAAGCAATCCTTGCATGCCGCCGGATTGCGAGGGGCACAGCCTCTTTTCCTTGGGTGTGTAACCAGAAGGCTGAGAGGGGTAGATGTAAACCTACAGAGACCATCCGCCTGAACCATAGGTCCTGCCGCCACTTCCTGAGGGTAGGGGACTGGCCAATTCTTGCAAGGCCCACTCTGTAGGTGAAGGACCCAGGAGAGGCCTCGACCCACACCTCCTCACCTCCCCCCCTCCCGAGTCCACATCCAGGATGGCGGATGGCCTTGTAGGTTCCAACACATGCTTGTCTGCCATCTTTGGGCCTGGTGCCATGCCCTGGGAAGGAGGGCATGTAGGCCCTGCACCACATGCAGGCTCAGACATGGAAGGGCACTCCTTGCCCCAAGAACCTGAAGCAGGAGCGTCAACCTCGGAGATGGCTCCGGTAGGCTGGGTGCCCTCAGCTACTGAGCTGGTACTCATTTTGGATTGTGCTTCAAACTAACTCCTGGAAGCAAAACTTGACGATCCTTTGCATCCTGGTGAAGAAGAGGACGGGCTGGATCGTCCCTCCAAGGACTGCCCCCACTGTGGACCGCCCGGAAGAGCCCCTGGGCCACTCAGCCTGGGAGCCGGTAGCCAGAGTCTAAGGTACCCTTCAAGAGGAAATCCCCAGAAAGTCTCTGTGCTGCTAAACAAAGGATCTACTTGTCTTGACGTGGGGTCCTGAAGACAAACTCTTTAAGGTGACCAGGAGGAGAAGAATGGAAGATCTCCCTCCAGCGGCCAAGACGATTCTTCAAGGATCGGTGACTGAGCGCTGCAAGTCGCACACGCATTCCAGCGGTGGTCGGGCCCCAGGCACACAAGACAGCACATTACGGTCTGAGCATAGGAACGAGTGATCGCAGGATGTGCATCTCGTGAAGCCTTCTGCAGCAGACATGCAAGGGGGCAGGCCAGGCACCAAAGGGAGGTGAACATAAGAATGAGCATGTGGAATGCTGAAAAAGTTTCCACGCCACCTGCAAGGTGCAACACAGTCTGTGCTGAAAAAGGGACTGAGGTGAGGCACCGGAGGGCGCCCACGCATGCTTTACGAAAGGGGAAGCTAAATTTTTCACTGCCAAAGATTCCAGTACCGTCCCCATGTTGGGGACTCCCACAAGGATGGAGGAAAGGGTATGGGACGTATGAGTATTGGAGGTTCCACCTATATTACGAGACCTCACATCGTCAACAATAGAATACAGGTTAACATTTATAAGGTTGATCACATTGGTTCAATGGGTCTGTTGAACTAGAGACAGGCAGAAGGTTTCCATGAGGATGGACGCAAGTCTGAAATGCATTGGACTAATTTGAACATTATGTGCCCGTGTTTTGTAAATGAATATTCTCCTTCAGAAATGTATAAAGTGATCAACAATTAAGCAGCAATAAATGAGCAAGTGTATTCACTGCTATAATAAATGGCTTTGTTAGCAAAGGGGTCCTTCCAAATTCCTGACAAGAGTTTCCAATACTTTCAGTAAGTACATGTTTGCCCCTAGTGCAAAAGGAGCTTTTTGGTTATGGGACCACATAAGAACTCATTTTGATCAACATTTCAGTTATAAAATACGTGGTGCCCGAGGGGGGGGGGGCGCTGTTGAGCCGGAATAAGATGGTCACTTGAGTTTAGTGCCCTGGACTGGGAAAGAGTGAAAATCCTTGCTTCTGTACCTTTAACTCTGCCTAATCCGTGCGACATTGCCGGTGCCTCTCCGGGAGCCTCACCGACTCATCCCTGCAAAATTCCAGACCTGGGCGCGCCCTGGGCGCCAAGCTGTGCCTCCCGGTCGGGCCGGGGCTGTTGCTGCCTACTCCCCCCCCACCCCGCCCCGCGGCTCCGGGGACCGCGGTTCTCTCAACCAACCGGAGAGCGCAGCGCTGCGGGCCGCTGTGGGGGAGGGGCGCCGAGCCCCCTGGGGCGCGCTGTGCTGCGGTGGTCGATGGGGCTGCCCCCCCTTGCTCCTCTCTCCACCCTGCTGTGGGCAACCTTGGAGCCTTTGGAGTTCCTGCACCGCCATCCCTGTGCACTGCGGCTGATCCCTTTATCCGCACATCGTCTGCCTCCCCCCCGGAACACTGCATATGGACTGATACAAGGTAGGGGGGCAAGTGAGACCGGCGCCGGTGATCCTTGCGGCCAGGCCCGATTGCTCCTTGCGTGCCTTGCGGCCCCGCCTTCCTCCATTCTCACTGTGATCACGGTGCCGCGGCCTGTCCTGGGCGGTGCGGGCTGGCGCTGGGCCCCTGGTGCTGGAAGCTGCGGCGGGCGGCCCCCCGCACGCGGCCCTCGGGGGTGCCTGCCTTGATCGCACCTAGGCCACACAGCCCTATTGTTCTATCCTGCTGGCGCCCTGCTGCACTGCACATTCACTGGGGGGCCCTAGGTACACTCTGCAGTCCTCGTGCCTGCGCTGGGCGGCCCACCGGCGGAACACCCTACTGTGCCTCTTCACTTCTGTGCCTTGGACACTGGCTCTTCTTGCCCTCACATCTGTGCAGGTATGCGTCTGGGCTGACTTGCAGGGCTTCATTGGTCGTTGAACTTATTGCTACGAACTACTGAACTGGATCCTGTGGGTTCCTGCTGCCTCACTGTGCTGAATTAAATCCGTGGGTCTAACCACGCAATCCTCCGGCTGCGCTGCACGGCTTAAGCACTCCACACCATCCTGGCTAGTGGTTGAACCTCTCTTTGGCACCTGTACTGCCCTGATCACAGCCACCCCACAGGGACACAGTAGAACACACCTTGGTACCTCACTGGGCCGGCTCGCGTGGAACCCTGCTGGCGCTGATCCGAGCCATCTCTTCCTTCACTACTTCAGCGAGGCAGCAGGCCAGTCGCACAATCACACCCAAGCTCCCCTACGGCTGCATGTGGCACGCCTCGGTACTTACTGGGTTGTGATAGATCACCTTAACGCTGCACCGAACAAACCTCATCAGTATCCTAGTGCTAACCCCTCCCAGGGCATTCAGCAACATGGAATTTGATAATCCAGATTGCAATTTTCTCTTAAAGTCCTGGATACCACACACAACTCGTCACCATGACCAAGGGAGCTGGGGCTGGAAAGAAGCAAAGCTCTCTAAACATGTTCGCCAAAACACCCTCCAGGCCGCCGACTGAGCCCTCAGAGGAATCACCAACCGCCTCGGCATCCGTAACCCCGGATGACTCGCAGAAAATGCTGGAGTACATGCGCGAAGGCTTCACCACACTGCATACTAAATTGGACAATATGAATGGTACCATTTCATCTATAAAGGCCCATATTGAAAGAACGGACAGCAGGGTGGCCGAGATCGAGACAAGGGTTGGCACTGCAGAGGATGACCTGGGTTCCTACGCGCCGCTGTGACTACACTTACCAGTCGGGTCTCAGCGGTGGAGAAGAAAAATGATGACCTCGAATCCCGCTCTAGGCTGAATAACCTCTGCATTGTCGGCGTACCAGAGGACATTAAGGAGCCCATGGAGGACTACATGGAACGTAGCCTAACGCTCCTTGATAACCCTAAGCTCTCAACAAAATTTGCAGTGTAAAGGACTCACCGCTCCCTGACCGCGAAGCCCAGACCGGGGGCACCGCCCTGTCCCATCATAGCCAGCATCCTAAATTTCCGCGATCGGGACGCCCTCCTGCGAGCGGCCAGAGCCAAGGGGGAGTTACTTTTTGGAGCAGCAAGGATACACCTGTACCCGGATTTCTCCGTTGCTGTGCAACAAGAGCGCAAAACCTTACTGGCGGTAAAAAAATAAAAAAGACTTTGGGAGTTAAATAGGCCATGCTTTTTCCCACAAAACTAAGGATCGAACACTCCAACCAAACATTCTTCTTCACTATTCCAGGAGGCCTCAAAGTTTATAGACAAACACATTCCTGGTTAATCTGCTCATCGTCAATACGATATTCATGTCCACTATGGTCATTGGTGTGCCCGAGCCGCATATGGGACCGCTGTCTGCTGGTCCCCCCCCTATGATGGCCACTCACCAAATGAAGTTTATTTGTTGCTGGTTTTGTCAATATTGCCCCATTAATCCTCTGCTAAAGTGGCCCTGTTCGCCACACTGGCTCATGGTGTTCGGAGACATAGGATTCCCTGATGGGCTCCCAGTTTGGTAATTATCCTATTGTTACAGCCGAGACCCCGGTGGTTATACCCCGGGATCCATACTCGGCCATTCTGGGTCTACATTATGCTGTTGAGATGGTGTGTCAGGGCCCATGGCTACACCCCCTATGGTTCCACTTATCCTTCTCCTCGCTGCCATGGCCTCTTCACACCTCACACCTACTCCGAACACCCTGTTTAATCCTACTGTATTGCAGAATCTCCTTGCGCGCGCCATCGCCCGGCTGCTAACAGACCCCCAGGCGTTGATGCCTAGAAGTTCGTGGTTGTTCTGGTTTTGTTTGGGTTTCACCCCTCTGATTGGGGGAGGGATGTGGGTGGAGGGGGGGGATGGGTCGTTTTGGTTAAAAAAGTCTTGACAGCCACCGGAGGCGCCGCATGCGCCACAGCAGAACATCTTGTGCATTTAGATAGGGGGCCACATACATCCAGTTTTTTCAACTTCCTTTTGCTGATAACCCCTTCGCAGAAATACTATTAATACCCCTAGAGTTATGGCTAATACCGACCTGACTTATGAGCTGGAACATCCGGGGGTTGGGCAATTACAAAAAGATGCAGCAGTTTCAGCTGCATGCTGAACGACACGGGGTTAAAATCCTATGTTTGCAGGAAACCCATACTCGCTCGGAGCAATGTGAGCGATTCGCTAAGCGGTGGGGGCCCCAGAGGTACTATACCAACTATTCCACTCAAAGCCGTGGCACTCTTACCTTGATACACAAGAGTCTGAAGTTTGCATGTCACCACTCCAACAGAGATTCTCTTGGTAGATATGTATTGATCATTGGCAAACTGCAACGGTAGCCATCCTGAATATATATGGCCCCAATGTCGACAACCCCGATTTCTACCTACACCTGGTTTCTTTACTTGAAGGCTACCCCCTGATTCCCATTTTGAGGGGAGGTGATTTTAACACCTTGATAGATCGGGCTCTAGGCCCCGCCAACTATCCAAAGCAGCATATACTGTCCTTACAACGCTTCCTCGTCTGAGACTAGTGGACGCCTGGCGTCTAATGAACCCTGACTCTCGTACATACTCCTTTTATTCCTCAGAACATGATCCGCACTCAAGAAAAGACAGATGGCCCATTACGGACATGCTGGTCAGATGCCGGTCTCACCTGGCTATCCTCCCCAGAACGCTATCAGACCATTCACTGGTACTTATCTCCTTAAACTGGGGACTGGACACCAATAAGACTAGGCAGTGGAGGATGAGCCCTCATTTGCTTCTCGAACAGGTCTTCGCGACCGAGCTCGAATCCTCCATTGAGGAATTCTTTGAGATCAACACAAACTCAGTATCAACACAAGCTGTCCTCTGGGAATCCTTTAAGGTGCACAAAAGAGGAATCGCCATTTCCAAAGGCTGTGGCATCCTGAAGGAAATCCGCGCAGATATTGCCGCTAGTGAATCAGCCCTGGCTACCCTCGAATCCCAATACGCCCAAGATCACTCTCCAACCACTCTAACGGCACTGGGATCGGAGCTGGACAGGTTCCGGGGCCTTGCCGAGCGCGAGGTAAAATTTCTGGACTCCACGCAGTCGGCGAGGAAATGCGGTGAAGGAGAGCAAACCGGTCGAATGCTAGCTAGACGGCTGCGCCGTGAACTTGGAGCCCCCAATATTCCGGCCATAGTAAGGCCCGACAGCTCACTCGCCACCTCCCCTCAAGATATCAATTCTGAGTTCCTCTTGTTCTACACCTCCCTATACGCGGAGGCCGACGGCCCTCTGGTCCCAGAAATGGACTACTATTTAGAGAATCTTCCCCTATCAGTCCTGTCAGCCGACGCCAGCTTCCTCCTTGAAAGGCCTCTCACCTCGGAGGAACTTGTCGAGGCCATTGAATGGCTAGCGTCTGGGAAGGCCCCTGGCCCGGATGGGCTCCCCATGGATTTCTACAAACAATACAAGTTACACCTGGCCCCACACCTGCTGGCCTATGGGAAGAATCGTGCGATAGGGGAATACTCCCCCCATCTCTTTGGTAGGCACTGATTACAGTGCTCCTCAAACATGGTAAGCCCCCCACTCAGTGCGGCTCATACCGACCACTCTCGTTGATTAACAGCGATGGTAAAATATACGCTAAACTGCTAGCCAACCGCTTAGCCCCATACATGCCCCACATCCATCCTGACAAGGCGGGATTTGTCCCGGGTAGATCCACGTCACTGAATTTAAGAAGGCTCTTCAATGTTATCAGTAGGATCAGCCTGGCCACACAGGCGGTTGCAGCCACTCTGGACATGCAGAAGGCATTTGACTCGGTCTCGTGGAAATACCTATGGAGAGTCCTTGAGAAGTGCAAGTTCGGCCCTAACTTCCGAACCTGGATTAAGCTGCTTTACACCGCTCCATCGGCTAGAGTCTGCACGGAGGACAGGTGCTCCGCTCCCTTCCAGATATCCAGAGGCACACGTCAAGGATGCCCCTTACTCCCCGCTCATTTTCGCCATAGTCATGGAGCCCTTCGCTGACATGGTTCGGCAGTCACACTCGCATAGGGGATTGCGCACAGCCGGCCAATCCGATATAGTCTCCCTCTACGCCGACGATGCCCTTTTGTACATCCGCTCCCCTGAAACCAACCTCACTCCTATACTAGCAGATGTTGCCCGTTTTGGAGACATATCTGGTTTGAAAGTAACCTGTTCCAAGTCTGCCCTATTCCCACTTACGGACTCCACGCAACTCCCCTCGGATTTGTGTGGGTTCAACTGGTCTCCATCTAGTATCACTTACCTGGGGGTGGTGGTGGTCTCACGCCACAGCAGCGCGAGGACAATTACCTAACTAACCTGTCTGCAAAAACCTCCAGCTGGGCCAGACTCCCCATCTCTCTAGCAGGCAGAATTGGAATACTTAAAATGGTTATATTACCTCAATTACTTTACCGATTCACCAATCTGCCTGTGTGGCCTGGGGACGTGTTTTTTCAAACACTACACCGCATAAGCAACTCTTGCCTCTGGCATTCAGGAGCAGTCCACCTTAAACTGACTACACTGACCGCCCCCAAGGAACTGGGAGGGTTCAGCGCCCCAGACTTCATCAGATACTGGGTGGTAGCCCAATCCCAGTTTGCCGCCCATTGGTTCAACACCACCAATCCCCCCCCCCCCCCCCACCACCCCCACGTTCGCTTGGAAAAACTAACGGTCTGTGACCGAGTGATCGGCTCTCTGATCCTCAAGCCAATCTCCCCTGACTTAGATTCCGCTGACCCCGTAATAGTACATCATTAGCACTGACCAAACTCCGGACAATGGTCGACGCACTTCACCCATTCCATGGGGACCTGCCATTATGGAACATCTTTCCCTGATGTCCCACATATTCCACAATGAGTTGTATCTCACTGGGCGGATGCCGGCTTCATGACACTCCGTGATGCCTACGAACAAGTGGCCTGATCTCCCTGTCTCTCTCAAACGCCGGCCCTCAGTATGGCTACAATACTCCTCACTCCGGGAGAATCTCAAATCCAAATACCCTGATTTTCCTTCCTTACTGCCTGATAAACCGATGGTTGCAGAGCTCCGTTCCTTTCTCTCCTTCAGGGGTAAGGTGTCGAGACTTTACGCCTTGTTGCAGACTAGGGCAGCATCTCCCCTTCACCAAGCTGAGACGCAGGTGAGAGGACGACCTCGGGGTTGAGCTCACCGACGAGAGATGGTCCCGAATGTGTAGCCACACCCACGATGTGTCCTATAATACTAAATTTAAATTAATCCAATTCAAGGTGCTACACAGGTACCATCATACGCCAATGAGACTTCATCGCATGTTCTGCAGCGTCCTTCCCAGTTGCCCCAGTAGTGGCACGGATCAAGCCTCTTACATCCATATGTTATGGTACTTTCTCCGCCTGACCCAATTCTGGTTGGACATTTGTTCCACACTCAGACATTTTAGAACACACTATTGCCCCCAACCCGCTGCATTGCTTGTTCCATGACCTCCCTCAGTTGCCCCGCGACTCTAAGAAACTAGCAGGACTCTGCATGCTGTTGGCAGTCCGCTGCATATTGTTATGTTGGCTCCGCCCTAGGGCGCCTACCTACACACAGTGGCTCAGGACAATCACTTGGGCTCATGATACTGAGGAGTCCTGGATCGCAATGCAACACCCACATTCAAGGCCAAGAGACATTTAGCGGAAATTCCGAGATTATATGTCCGCCATGGCCTCACCGTCAATCTCTCCCTCTTCCTCCCCCGATGGTTACCCTTAGATGTTGTCCCCCCCCTTTGAAACAGTTAACACGTTGTCTACTGCCCTGCCTATGGCATATTTCGATTAACTCAAGATGTACTGCTTAATATGTGTATTGCTTGGTTTTATTGCTGGTGCCATGTGGCTCCTTTTGTTCTCTGGTGTGTTCTCAAGTCAAATAAAAGTTACAAAAAAAAATACGTGGTGCCCACCTAGCTCTCTGTCTTTCTGCTTTTGTACTGTACCATTTGCCACCATAGTGGGTTGTACTGTGCAGCGGCTTGTATGGAAAGTGGAGTATTGTGCCAACACCCTAGGTAAGTAGAGATAAATTGACAAGGCAAAGTGTTATTAAGGGAAATTAGGCAAAATGGAGAAATCCAAAGTGTTGGCGAGACTGTGGATCAGACAGAGAATGCTGTTTAAAAAAGGGGAAAATAGAACAGCTTATGATATTGAGCATTTTCCAATGATGGCAGGTGGTGCTAGAATTAGGGGCACAATTGTGTGATGAATACAAAAAAGGCAGCAGGTGCCCCTCTCTAGAAAAGTACAGTGATTTAAAAGTGATGGCTACATACAATTGTGTGAGGAGCCCAAGATGAGCTCAGGCAAGCCATTAAAGCATTGAGAGGCATCATGGAGGTGTCAATGGCTCATCTCTCACATTTCAGGAGGCCTCTTGTGTGCCTGAGTTATCCTCGGAAGATTTCGATCGAGGTTTCATCTAGCTTGGTGTCGCATACAATATTAGAATTGCTCTCCCTTGTCAACCATTATGTTTTTGAGAATTGAATTCTCCCAACCAGTACCATGCAGCTGAGGAACATTATATAAATAGGCTTTATTATTGAAGGATTTTCAGTTTTGCAGGAACATGAGCATGTACTCCATATCAAGGCTTATTGTTTTTTTCATTACACCATCAAACGAAATGCACATTTTTGGGAATTGTAGCGTTTATACAGGGACTAGGAAAAAACTGGTATTGCAATATGGAAGCAGGTCTTTTCCTATTTGGGCCTGCAGTCCTGCCCCCTTTCCTCTAAAAGTCAAGAGCTCGACAACTATTGGAAGCCAGCATTTAAAGAGTCCTGCCCAAGCATAATAAATATGACTAATGCCCTAGTTGGTCACCCATTATTTATTTTTATAATTTTCTGTACTGGGAGTGGTCTTCCTCCCACTTGTCTGGCCAATCACATGGATTGTGCACTTTCAAGACCTGGCTTCCACATCTTCTGCTCACCATTCCAGTAAAAGGGGCCATTCCGTAAGCGTCAATCCTTATGTGGGAGGTTTCCTAAACATGTCTTCAGTAGAGTGTATTTTCCAATGCAGTAACTCAGGTAATTTTGAGTAGGTCTTGTAGAAATATACATTAAATTAACCCCAGTTCTTTCTCTTTTCTTTGATAAAATGTCACACAACAGTTTTGCCGTGGTCCACAAACAGCATTCCAAATGACCTCTGTGGGTTTTAAGTTGTAGGCACTGCTCTCAAGCTAGAAAATATCTTGCGGTCAAAACAGCACACACAAAAACCAGCAGGTGGCGACCCTCCCCCTGAGCTCGGTCTACGGAGTAAAAAAAAAAAAAAAAAACATGCTGAGCCACCCCCTGCATGTCTTTGTATTTCACTACAATTACTCACCAAACTTTCATTCACCCCAGGCAGTGAAGTTACCTTTCAAGGACCATGTGTTATTTACATATCATGCTAATGCCGCTCAGAAAATCGTTTTAAAGGGCTAAAGATTGCAAGTAAGGCAGAGAGCCTTAGCGAAAGATATGTTGTCACCTCTCTTTGCTCGAGTGTTTTGTTGATACTTAATACATTTTACCATGTGACTGACTGTGAAGGCATCTCATTCTTGCTCATCTTCCAGATGGGAGAACCTTTAGGGTGGGGACTCACGGCCTTACTCCAATTTGCATTTTTTGCCAGATGGTACCTTGCAGATGGAACCTTGGTGGTAGTAAATACAAACGGACTGTGTACAGCAGTTGAGAAAAGATGACGAATTACCAAGGAAGCGGATTGCACGATTTGGACTGTTTTCCAGCAGCCATAGTCCAAGTCAAACCTCGCCCGATTTCCTGGCACGTTGATTTACAACGACCAAGGTCCTCGCCTGGAATAGCATTTTTGCTTTAGAGACACTGGCACAGACTGCAATGAATGAGCGAAAGGACGACAGAATAACCGGTGGGATTGGTGCAGATTGAAAAAAATATATGAATGCATGCTATATTTTTCTTTAGTATTGCAAATTTGTGGACCACTGTTTAAAATGAACATAGACATATTGGAAAGCTTGTGTTCACGGAACTATCCATGTTCATGAAACATGGGGAATGCTATCACCAAATGTTGTGGGTGTAGAAAACGTTTAAATACACAAACAGCATGTTCCGACTCCCCCAGAAGGTTTCCCAGGATGGAAATTAATGGTAAAAGAAGGACTAGGGGTGGTGTTATTTTTGAAGGCATGGCACCGACATACTGCTGACAATCCCAATTTACAAATTCCTGAGCATGGGACTTTTAACTTAGAAAAATGAGGGTACCTTACGGAAAGGTTGTCAGCAAAGGGACCAAAGGAAATTTGATTACTTCAGTGGGAGACTTCTAATAAATGGGACGATTAGGCTAGGCAGAAAGCAATGAGGGAAGCACAGCTAAACACAAAGGAAGCCAGTGTTAGAAAGTAGTATGCGAGCAACAAAAGTTAACAGGACTGGGAACAGGATGACAGAGAAATACTCATTCAAGAGAAAAAGGCTTATGCCGTTCATAGGCCTCAGACAGAGGCGTCTGCACCCTCAGAGTATTCAGAGGCAGACTACTTGTTGGAACATATATTGGCTAAACTACCTCTTCTGCCTCCATATAATATGGAAGGTAAGATGGACACAACTGGCAAAGATGACAAGGGACGCCCTCTACTCAGGGTTCCGCAAGTCCAGAAACTCAGGCACGCATTAAATCATGGTTGGAAGAATATATCAGGGCAGGAATGAAGGGACCAGCCCTTGCTTCTAAAGTTAAGAAAAACTCTTTCCCTACGGGCAAATAATATCATTGTGCACGAGCTATCTGGATTATTGATTGAAAAATATAAATAACATAATGGCAGTTAGAAGGGGTTTCTTAAGGAATGGCCTTTGACCAGTATGAGGATAGACAGCAAGAGCTTTCACTAAAATGAATTGGGTGTGAACAGGGAATTTGAATCTTACTTGAGTGGCTCACATAAGCACCAGTCTCCACTCATCTGGCCCCTCCGAAGGAATTTCTGCGGGTTCACCCAGACCATCCAACCCACCATGTATATGTAGCATGGAATAGGATGGAGCTGTTGGTTTTTACCAAAGATTTTCCTAACATTTGACAGAACCCTGAACAGTGGTACAATCGGACTAACAAAATGATACGCACAGGCCCATTAACATTATGGGATATGGACCAACTTTTTTCATGCATATTACTCCCAACATATGGAGACACTGTAGGAAACAGAACAGTAAAGAACCATCAATCAAGTGGGAGGCTTTGGAGAAAAAGGAAGCAGTGAATTTTATAGGGGAAGCCCAGCAATTGCATGAGGACATATTGGCCCTACCCAAGGCTGTTATCAAAATAATTGAGCAAATAGTGTTCCAGAAACAAATGAACTTGGATCAATTAACGACCTGTAGACAGGAAAAATGCGACTCAGTAGAAAGGTACTTTGCAAGGAAGGAAGAGGTTTTTTCCACTTACAGTGGTATGGATCTAGGTACCATAAAATGGCAAAACAACTTTTGTTCACACTTTAGAACTGCTCCCACACTTGAAAAATTACATACAAACATGAATCAACATGGCCCATGCAGATTGCAGCTCAAATTTCGACTACAGCCAGATCTAATGCAAATAGGCACCCAAAAGAGAAGGGAGAAAAGGAAAGAAAATTAAAAGATTTAAAGACAAAAGTATTAATGAAGCAAGCATTTCCAGAATGAGGCAGAGGGGGTGGTATGTCGCAAGGAAGAGGAATGTCAAAAGGAATGTATAGGGAAAGGGGGAGTAGTGCTTCTCAGCATACAGAGGAGGAACAGTGGATGATGGATGCCATTACTGCAAAAGCCCAAATCATTGAATTTGGGAATGTCCCACGCGTCCAAGGGAAAGTGGAAGGTCTATGGGGCGATGAATAACGAGAGGCAGTGAGGGTCCGTTTGATGGTAATATGGAAAACCATGGCCAAGACAATATTTTTGCTCCAAGGCAAAGACAGCAATATTCTGCCAGGCATTGTCATGAAGATCAGTCATATCTAGCTCATATGCAACAGACGGTAGACCAGGAAATCGGAAAGGCAGAGCACGAATACCTGTCGACCCCACAGGTCCCTATGTTGAACTGTGTGCTCTAAAAAGTAGAACAAGTTACTTACCAGTACCTGGTAACTTTCTTTCGATTGGGATTGGATGTTCCTCCCACATATTCCTCATCTAATGTTAATTATTCTTCCAGCTTCAGCTGCTTTGTAATTTTTTATTCGACAGCGGGCTCTGTATGCCGTCTTGTTGCGTCTGTGTACCCCTCCGTTCGACTGTCGACGTCCTTGGTATAAATCGTGCATGCAGCGCCCATTGGCTTCAGTTCTTTATTTCCTGCTCATGTGGATGAATTACCAGGCGTACCATAGACTGTAGGCTCCAAGAAAGTGTAAAGTGTAAAGACACGTACATTCTACGGTGGGGTAGGCTAGGAGGAACATCCAATCGAAAAAACGTTACCCGTGGTAAGAAACTTGTTCTTCGAATGGATTGTGTCCTCGCACATATTACTCAATTTATGATAGACTCCCAAAGAGTAATAATTTGGTGGTAGGAGTATGAATTCTATTTTGTCTCAATTGTTATTATGGTCTGCTTTTCCAAATTGTCCTTGACTGGAAGATGAATCCAGGCAGTAGTGTTTCACAAAAGTGTGAACAGACGACAAAGTGGCCGCTACACATGTGTTTTACTGTAGCACCTCTTTGAAGAACAGCAGAGGTTGCCATGCCCCTAGTGGAATGTGATAGCTTTCCAGCGGGTCTTTGCCCGCTAACCTGTAACATTCCCCAATAGCCAGGATGATCCATCTGGATAGGGTCTGTTTTGTCACAGCTCACCCCAATTTAGGACCTGCATAGCCAATGAATAATTGGTAATTGTGATGAATTTTAGCAATTCTTGATATATAAAAGCTGAAAGCCCTCTTGGGGTTTAGCCTATGTAATCTTGACTCCTCTTCCCAGAATGAGGAGGTAGGTAGAAAGTCGGCAAAATGTTCTTTTGCGACAAGTGGAGTCGGAGACTAGCTTTGGTAAAAAAAAAATTAAAAAAAAGGTGTTCCCCTTTGTCTTTATAGAAAACAGTATGTGGAGGTTTACAGGAAAGTGGCTGCAACTCGCTTACCCTGCAGGCTGACGTTATTGCGATTAGTAAAACAGTTTTCAAAGGGAAGTCTTAATGGGCCTAAATGTATTGGATCAAAAGGGATATATGTTAGAAATGTTACCAGGTTAAGATCCCATACAAGGACTTGAAAAATGCACTAGTGGGAATACGTTAGTAAGACCCTTCAGGAATTGAACAATCAGAGGGATTTTAAAATATGAATCATCCTCTGAAGAGCACTTGAAAATAGATAGAGCCGCCAGATAACCTTTAGTTGTTTCAATCTGGAGCCACAGATTCACCAGATGTAATAGAAAAGAAAGCACCATAGGTGTATCACAAAGAGAAGGGCCCACATTCTTATCTCTGCACCAACTGCTGATCTTGTTCCAACGGCAGCGGTACAAAGACTTTGTTGCTGGCCTTCTGGCCAAAAGCAAGATCTCCATTACATCATCCAGGAGTTCCCAATCATTGCATCTCAACCTCTCAGCAACCATGCGTGAAGGTTGAGTGTCTTGACCTCTGGATGGAGAACCACGTCCTCCTGGCCCAATCCGGAGCAATTATGATCATGGCTTTCCCAAACTTTCTCAACCTCCTGATCACGTGAGTAATGACGGGGACTGCAGGAAACAAGTGCACGAGTGGAAACTGCCAGTACACTATGAACGCGTCCCCTAGAACTCCTCTTGGGGGAAATTACCAGTACAGTTCATACTTCCGGTTGACACCGGTAGCAAACAGATCCACTTGCGGGGTTCCCCAAAGGTTGAAGATCACTTGAAGGACATCCTGAGCTAGTTCGCACTCGTGGAAGAGACTGCTCTGCCTGCTCAGAGCGCTCGCCGCCATGTTCTCCTCTCCGGCCAGGTGAATTTCCAAAAGGGATATTCATTCTCGAATTGCCCAGAACCACAGCTGCATTGCCTCAGTGCACAGTGGTAGTGAACCTACGCCGCCTATCTTGTTGAGGTAGTACATGGCTACTGTGTTGACTGTCATTATCAGGACATTCTTTCCCCGTAGAGGGCAGGGAGGCCTTCAGCGCTTGTCTGATCGCCTTCAGCTCCAAAAAGTTGATGTGCAGTTTGGACTCGGATGGAGACCAACGACCGCCGATTGTCAGATAATTGGCACGGGCTCACCACAGAGTGAGGCGTCCGCCACTACTGTTATCTAAAACAATTCTCCCTCAGAATTCTTGCAGGACCACCACAGAAGATCCTGTGTGACTGCTCAGAACTTGAAGGTGGTCTGATATCCTGCCTAAGAGTTGGGACCATTGAGTTCTGAGAGCCCAATGGAGGGAATCTCATCCTCAAGCGAGCCTCTGGCACCAGGAAAATGCAGGATGCCACAAGGCTGAGCAACGTATCTGGGAGTACACTTAACCTGCCCCCCGACCCCCACCTACTCTGGGCTGCTGAAGGAGAACATCCCTGACCTCTGAAGGAAGCCAAAGAATGGCTCCAAAGATGGGACTCCCAGGAAATGTCATGGCTAGGGTGCATTTGCGCAGTCAAAAAGACCCTCCTTCCAAAGCTGCAGTACATTTTTCATGCTTTGCCAGTGCGTATTTCGTAACAGAATTTCTCCTCACCCTACAGAAGACAGTGGGACAATTTACATGGCAGGGCAAAAAACCTTGAATCCCCCGCAAGCTCATCACAAGATGGAAAATGCTAAGCGGCCTGGTGCTACCCTCGATCCCACGGTACTACTGATCAGCCCAAGTAGCCGTAATGCTGGAATGGGCGGGAGCGACTGAAGCTCCCAAATGGTGTGACATTGAGCAATTTGCTTCCGCCTTTCCCCTGAGCCAACTCCCATTCCTCCGCAGGGAAGCACGTCGGCAGCAAGGCACCATGCTGGCTACTACCCTAGCAACAGTTCAGAGCTGGGATAAAGCCTGTGCTCAGAGGGGATTTAATTCAGGCCTGGGCCCCCTTTCACCTATCACTCAAAACCCAGCGTTCACCCCAGGCCTTCAAGCTAGAACCTTCCAGCACTGGGCATCAGATGAACCCTTGAGACTGCGGGACCTCTGTGTCGACCGAGAGTCCCTGACCTTTGTATAATGTAAGGAGAAGTTTACATTGCCCAAATCGGAGCGGTTCTGCTATCTTCAGCTGTCACTGGTTCACCAATACCGCCATACAACAGGCAGCCTCCAGGGCCTCAACAGGGATGGAGCTTAAAATCCTTGAAGGGCACAAGACAAAACAAACTGGCCGCATGTTATAGGCTCCTTGAAAGCGCCACTTTGGAATAGAAGCTCCCATACATGGTTGCATAGAAAAGGGAATTGGGTTTAGAGACTAAAGGAGAATCCTGGCAGAGGATATGGACCAGTGCCCAAAAAAAGCTCTGGCTGTACCATCATGAAGGAGGGAGTGCTTCAACTGTGCTTCCTTTGCATCCCCGTAGCACTTGCATGCGATGAATCCCACCTACCCAGATAGTTGTTGGCATGGGTGTGTGGAGCAAATCGACCTAACCCACATGTGGTGGCACTGCATTGTAATACAGTAGTTTTGGTTGGCAGTTAGTTCTAAAATTAAAGAGATCACCAGCTCCCTATTCCCCATGGACCCATGGGTCCTGCTACTGGGGGAGATGTCCCAGACGAAGGGTCCTTCCCTATGACAGGTGCTGGAGCCGAACTGATTCACCAGTTGCTTAGGGCAGCTATAATCACCCGAGCACACTTCTGGAAGGTCAGACGGACCACATACTTCTTACTGGTTGGTGAAGGTGTGGGAGTTGTTGGGGATGGAGAAACTCACAACAATGGCAGAGGGGAAGTTGCCCAGGTTCTCACGCATTTGGGGGCCGTTCTTGGACTATGTGGCAGACGGAGCATATGTTTTTTCAGCTGTTGCTTTTGAAACACCTTATGAAGCCATGACTGTCAGCAATGTGTTATTTCCTTTTCTTTGTTTTTTCTTCTTCGCTTCCCCTTTTCCCATTCTTCAAACTTCGCCTGTTGAATGAACGGCTGTGATAGGCATAACAGTTATATGCTTACAAAAGTGAAATTTCGATGTTATGTTTTTTTTTGTGGACCACTATATGAAGTGATATTTAGTATGCTCATTGGAATCTCAAAAATAGAGGTTTAAAATAATGTAAACAAAAAATAAATAAAATCAAAGGCCGGAAGATGCTATGCACGCTGAAATTTGTGGCCATGTGTTGAACCCTCACCTCGGGTGTCGAGGCTTTTCCCGGGGAAGCATCCAGGACTGCTCCAATACATTGAACTCTCTGAGATGGCATCATGTGGGACTTCTTGTAATTGAGGGCCGTCAAACGGTATATTGAGGATTCTAGACTGCACATCCGGTGCAAATTCAGAATTCCTCAACCACACAATTCTGCGCAACACTGTGCTAGTTGCCATGGACCTGCTACTGCCATCTGCAGTATCCAGACCTGATTGGAGGCATTCACATATTGCCTCCTTACCATCCTTGATGATGGCCAGGAAGCCGTCTCTTTCTTCTCCTTCTGGGATGTGGTCAGCCACCATAGCTACGCAGTCCCCAGGGTTAATGTAAACTTTGACAAGACCGAAGTTGTGTTAGTGGATTTTAAAGCCATACTTCCAGCATTAAATATTTTTCTCAGCCAAGCATCCACCCTCTTTATCATCCCTATCGGGAGGCATAGAAGGGTATGCTGATTGCTTGGTAGATGTAGCAGGCTGAACCACGAAACTCTGGAGTTGAATGCTTAGTTAAATACTCTGGGTCACTGCTGGATGGCCTATATTGTTTTGTAAATGTTTTATTTACTGTAGCTGCAGTCTCTGGTCTTTCCCAATTAGATGCGACTCTTTTTGTAGGGCAATATGAAAGGGCAAAATTGGATCCCTCTGGGGACCCTGATCCAAAATATCGGTTTCGTCATGCTGCTCGAAAGAAGGTGCAGGTGTGCTCCAACCTAACAATTCAGCCACCTTGCCCATTAGTGGTTAGTAGGATCTGGTTTACCAAATTCTAGCTCTGGAGAGGTATTTATACCACTTGCTGATTGTAGGTCATTATACAAGTCTTAACCTAGACTCTTCAGAAATGAACACCTGTGGCACATTTGAAGTGCCAAATCGTAAACCAAATGGTGTATTTTCATCTGAGCAACTATTGGCTTCGACAACTTCGAAGAAATGAACCCACAGCGCTTTGAGATCATACCAATGGTATAGGCACTATACAAATGCACAATAAAATAACGTAACTTATTGAAACTCTTGCATGCAAACATTAGCTGTTCGCCGGACGGCGTCTACCGCACTTGCTCTGCTGAATCCTTTGCTAAAGGTTATTTTTCCACCACTAACACTTTACCAACGGAACTGAAGAAAGTGGATAAAAGGGTGAGGGCATGCAGTAAAAATGTAGGGTTTATGGTAGTAGATACAATTCATGTTCAGACCAATGCCATAATCCCAAGGATACCGCAATACAAAATATCTCAGGAAGAATTAGTAGGGATAAGGGGAGCAATTAAAGATTTAATGGCTAAAGGGAAAGTTAAGGAAATAGCAGGGAGCCGATGAAATAGTCCAATTTTGCCAATGCAGAAAAAGAGATTGGCAAGGAAGGCTCACGTATTGAATGGAGAAAGGTGGTAGATCTTTGCACTATCAATAAAATAGTTGTTCCAGATATGACATCACTTGTTATTATGGTTCCTCCCTCCGCACAATACTTTACAGTTGTGGACTTAAAGAATGCATTTTTCAGCATTCCAATACATGAGGACAGCCAGTACCTTGTTGCCTTTAGCATAGACGGTCGCTCTCATACATTTTGAAGAGCCCCCCCCCCCCGCCCTAAGTCCCCCCAAGGATACACAGAGAGCCCAAGTATTTTCAGCCAGGCATTAAAAACACAATTAGACACATTTACTCGCTCTCCAAGCACTGTTATTGCAGTACATGGATGGCCTACTTATAGCAGCAGATATCAAGGCAGGGTGTGTGGACTGCACCACGCGCCTGCTAGAGTTTTTAGCTCCATTGGGACTTAAGGTTTCCCCAAATCAGCAGCAGGTTACTTATCTAGGACATTTACTTACTTAGGGAGAGAAAGGATTGCACCCTCAGCTGATAGAAATGATACTTTACATGTCAGTACTCAGCACACAGCAAGAGTTGTTTGTGGGGTTGACTTCATTGTCTAGACCAGTGGTCTAGAAACTTTAGACTTCGACCTCCCCTGCCCCAACCCCAGAGCAAAATGTGGGCAGGGCGGGCCCCCAAACGTGCCTAATGGACAATAAGTCCAAATGGCTGAACTATCGCGCTGTCACTGCACCCTACTCATCCCAGTATAATCCCTGTGCTCCCCTACCTGCTCTCATCACAGTCTCTGGACTCCCTCATCCCACTCCTAGCCCAGCCCCTGTGCTCTACCCACCCCACCCCAGACCCTGGGCTCTACAAACCCCGCTCATCCTGCTCACAGTACAGTCCCAGGGCCAGTGACGGCTGGTGAATTCTTTAAGTGGAAGGGCATAAATATCTCCACCAGACATGATATAGTGGCCGCGCTTAGTGAGGGAACCTGAACCAATCAAGAGGGCTTCAGGGGTTTCCCCCCAGTCCTTTTCTTTAAATAATGGATTAAAATGGTGCCTTTTAGAGCATACTTTAACTTTAAAAAAAAAAGGGGGCAGGGAGAGTCAAACCGTTTGCAATTGGCGCGGGGGGCCCAGGAAGCAGGCATGATATTTTGTACTGGGCATCTATTATAGATGTCCAGTAAAAAGTTACCATCCCTGTCCCCAGGCCCCACAGTGCCTAACACAATCAACATGATTGTGTGTGTATGCAAGGCGCTGGGGGACCAAGGGGGAAAAGCATGGTATTTTTGACTGGACATCTATGATTCATATCCAGTAATAAAAATACCATCCCTGTCCCCTGGGCTACACAGCGCCTCAGAAGGGGAGCTGATTGTGGCAGGTGGGTGGGGGAATTGTGCAACAAAGTCATTTTTGTATGATATGGCTTTCATAACGCGCCTGTACACAAGTGTTTCTAGGTTTCTACAACCCTCCTTCCCCCGCCCAAACGCCCCACTCACCAAAATCAGCTCAGCGGACCAAAACAAACACAGACATTCACACAGCAATCGCACTATCAATCATTCACACAAGCACCCATCACCATATACTCACTCATAACAAGCATACACTCATCGATACACTTAAATAAAAGATAAATGAACATTAATATACCTTCTGCAGGGGCCTTCGCATGGGTGCTGAAATGCCCCGCTCCAGGCTGCTCTGTCCATATGGGCGAGAAGGTGCAGGAGCTCCCCCTCGCACATAGGCCAGGGTACGTCAAGGATCCTCGATATCAAGAAGTAGATCGGCGAATGTCATTGCACATAGAGGTTTGTTAGGAATAAGCATGGCTGACCATCATAAATTCAAGAATTAGGATCTGTTGGTGCTTTCCCTGGAGGTAGGTGTGTGCCTGCTTAGGCACTGTAATGTTCTGCCAGCCTTTGTGTGTTTAATATTTGGACAACGCTTCTGTGCGCAGTGAAATCCATTTTTCCCTCTCCCCTCCGGACCCGCCACTGTTCCCTCCTCCCTCCCACCCCCACTATCCTGATTGGCTACTCCCTGCTTTTAAACACACCTTTCCCAGGGTAGCCCCTGACCGGGCAGTCCCTGCGATTAAGGGCCCCAAGGCAAAGGCCGGCTCCTGTAGTAGCGGCTCCAGACAGAGTCTGCAGGTGCCAGCAGGGGAAGCAGCCACCCACTAACAAACCAAGCCTAAAATACCTACTAACCCTCCATCCCTCAGTGACACATACAACCAAACAGACAGTCTGTGCGTCTCACCTAGCCTTAGCTCAATGCACCGAGCCCAAGAGAAGGACTAGCAGCGCCCCAACCTGGGTCCCTGGGCGCAGTCATGCCCCGACCGCCCCCACCAACAACAGCCAACAACGAGGTGGTTGCAAAGGCATAATCCCATCTGCAAACCAGCAGTAGCAGCCGGCTGTAGTACCCAGATGCACCATATGGGGAACAGACTGCCGTCAACCAGCATCAACGGATAAGGTAATTTATCACACTTTTTCACAGATATCACACGAAAACTAGCCCTCTATCCCACTGTACAGGTCTCTCAAACCTAGGTGTGTTTTCTTCCATAGCCAATCTGTACTGTGAAACCTAAGCCTCTTTCCCACGAGACAGGGTTCTCAGATTTAGAAGTATCCCCCATATCTGCCTATTATATTGTGAAACCTAGGCTCCAGCCAAACAACTTCGATACCTATGGTACGTATACCTCACCCACCTTTGTGGACACAGGCTGCAGGCACGGCCAAACACCCATGCACCGTACAATGCAGCTATGGCTATGCTCATCCGTCTAGCAGCGCATATAGCCGTCTGTACTGAAACATCAGGCGTACCTCAACACCTCTGGCACTAGCATACAGCAACTACAAACGAAAAGAAATTCGGTAAAGACGGCCACACATTGACGCTCTCAACAATAGCACTATCGCAAACCACCAATCAGCGCCCACCACGTGCCTGACATTTTTGGGCTGCTTAGTTGAGCCTTGCCATCCGCCTAAGCGCTAGTCCAGTGAAAAATGCATGCAAGCATCTCTTAATCTAAAACTCTTAGAACTTCCAACAAATTGACTATGGTCACCGAGGGTGCTCCAAACACAAAGCGCATGGAGGCCATACAAATAGGGAAGAGCGCTATATAAATAACCAAATACAATACATAAAGAAATGCAGCACCACAGACAGCATTTCCAATGAGCTAAGCAAGGCTGGAGAAGACAAAAAGCCCTCAGCCTTGTATGGATCAGTGAGCATGTGCGGCTGGGGAACTGTACTGTCAACGGAAAATAGTGCTTCCCCCTTTGACAGTTCAGCCAACCCAAGGGGAAAACTCCCCCAGCGGGAAAAACAAGCTGAGGGAGTGTTTAGTCACTGGGCTGGCTCCTCCATAATGGGTTAGGTGACCACTGGGTGGACTCCCCCTGGCCCATTATGAAAGAGCCACCAGGCTCAGGCTGACCTATAGGTCAATAGGGCAATTCCTGTACCAAAAACCAAAATGCTAGGTGTTGGCCAGTCAAAATGGGCCACATTTTTACAAATGTGGGCCAGATTGATGAGTTACTTCACTATGCAGCTAGTAGTTTTTACCATTGTTGCTAAATAAATATTCTTTAAATATTACAATTTGCTTACATTTTAACAAAAAACACCTCCTTGGGTACTATTCAAATAGTCTGACTAAAGGAATGAATATCCATTTGCAACTGCAGGCCGCTTTTTCATTGGTGCCAGAGAGTTTTAATGCTCCAGTCCGACCATGTGAGCCGCCCCTGCCCATTTACTCCAATCTAAAAAATAAAAAGATTTTTTTTAATTTTTACATTTCATGCTGAGATCTGGCGCTCCCCAGGGGATGCAGTTCATGCCCACCCCCCTACGTCCCCTGGGGGGCGCACCCCACAGTTTGAAGACCTCTGCGTCTCCACAATGGATTCCGAACATTTGTTAGCTAAGAAGCCCTTACTGGAACTTACTACCAACATTACTCCTGTACCTCTCCTCATCAGGAAAGCCTTGAGGCACTCAAATCTGCGCTATGCAAGTCTCCTTCATTAGGAACACCAGACTATAAAACCCTTTTCTCTGTCAAAGAACTAAAAGGGTGTGCCTTGTCTGTACTAACTCAACCAAAAGGGTAGAAAAAATAGGACATGCGCTTATTTTCCGACCACCCTAGACATGGTGGCTAAAGGGTTGCGGAATTGCCTAAGGGGGTAGCGGCTGCTGCCCTTTCTGTGAAACAAGCAGAAACAATAGTATTGGGCCATTCTTTAACTGTTGTTGATCAGCATGCAATAAATATTCTCCAGAACAAAACACAAACACAACATTTAAAAAAAATGCACAGCTCACTATGTGCCAGTCAAGTGGCACAGCGAGTAGAGCGCTCACTTTGACATCCGTGCAGAGCCTGCTAACACAGGTTCAAATCCCGGCAGGGTCAAACTCAGCCTTTCATCCTCCCGAGGTCGATAAATGAATACCACACACCGTGGGTAATAATAAGCAGCACTCGGATAACTGAGGGTTTGTAGCGCTATATAAATGCGAAATTATTTATTATTATTATGTATGAGTTGGCACTGTTTGCAACCAACATTACTTTGTGAAGATGGAATAACCTGAACCCTACCACCTGGCTGCCCCTCCCTTCGGAGGACCTAAATGTCTTGCATGACTTATGTTGATTTGACTGATGTTACGTTAGAAAAGTCTGATGGCATTTTATATGTTGATGGCTCTTGTTTCAAACTACCCGATGGCTCGTCCACTGCAGTTTATGCCATAATTACATTAAAAACCGCTGTGGAAACCTGTAAAATACCTCGCCATGCAGCACAAGAGGCTGAAATTATAGTGCCAACCACAGCATATGAGCACAGCTCTGGACTGGTAGTGAATATTTACACCAATAGCCAGTATACATTTTGTGATTGTCAATTCTGGGAGGCACTGCATGGAACAAGGTTTTCTTACATCCAATGGCACCAAAAATCAACATGGCAAACCTATTTCACAAATGGCGTAATTCATTGGTCTTGCCAAGCCATCTTGCTATTATAAAACGCAGCACACAAGAAAATCATTGAACACGTGGGCTAATGCAATGCGTTTGCACACACAATTGTAAAGACAACTGCCCAAACTCTATATTCTGTCACTTAGGTTTCCCTGTGCACGCACAATAGACCATCCCCCTTTTGAGAATACACTTGATAGAATTGTCAGTATCCAAGTAGATGCCGCCGGTCAGTAATTGAAACAATGGGAGATGATGCATTTTTTGAGGATGGGTATTGGGTGGACAGGGTAAAAAAAGGGGAGATGGTTGTTTCCAAATAAACACGTACCCATGATGATATCAGTCACCTATGGTGCAGCTCACATAGGGACGGATTATATGATTGAATTATCAACTACACACTGGAATAACCCAAATATTCATAAAGCAGCAATAGCATTTTGTAAAAATGGTATGGTATGTGCCACCCAATGTTGGGAAAGCAGAAGGAGCACCAAGTGGTAATTATAGTTCACCAGATATCCCGTTTGAAGCCTACAAATGCACTTCATAGAGCATCAGAAGTAAAAGTATGTTTTAATAAGTGTCTATGCTCAGTAATTGGGCAGAGGCATTTCCCTTGAGAGAACACTGCACAGAGAATAGCCAAACACCTTGTCAAAGATTATTTTCACAGATCTGGTCTGCCCCGATCAATATGGAGCGATAATGGGGTTCATTTTGTAAATAAAACAAGGGATCTGTTATGTCAGGCATTGAGCATAAGGCAAACGTTTCATGCAATATATCACACAGGTGGGAGGTTTAGAAGTAAATTGTAATGCCACACTAAAAAACAAACTATCCAAAGTTTGTGCAAGTAGCAACTTAAGCGGGGTGAATATCTTAGCTTTATTTTTATTCTGTAGGTGGACTGTTGCACATTCTGGAGTGGGTTTCCCCCCTACGAGGTTCTTATGGGCCGCCCAGCCTATGTGTGGGGCTTGCCTCAGCCAAAGAAACTGTCTGATGGGTCTTTCCTATGCTGATTGACTATTGTAAGGAGCTTACTAAAGCATTGTCCATTTTTCATAAACAGGTCAAAGACAGTCTACCCCTTGGAGGGGCCAGGATACTATCCTGGCCTGGCGACTGGCTGCTGACTAAGAACTTTCAAAGTACCTCTGGTCTGCAACCCAGGTGGAAAGGGCTGGTGCAGGTGTTCCTGGCAACACAAACAGCATTCAAATGGGACCGCCATAGAAACTGGATTCATGAGAGCCATGTGAAGAAAGCACCTCTACTCCTCCTCCCACACGAGTAGCCTAAGGACGACTGTGTTGCTGCACCACTTATCTTTTATTCTGCAGAAACGTCTGCTGCGAAAAAGGTTCTTCGATTGTTTTCTCCAACTATATTGTGCCCCAAAGATGTTGTAGGACCAACAGAGAGGAAACGCTATAATCTGAGACCAAGAAAACTTGAATGAAACGGTCAATGACAAATTGATTATTTGTTAAAACTCTCCAGAGAGAGCAACTACCCCGGTGGTCAAGACTGCCAACTTTAAAGCACTACCTTGGGTGAGGTATTTTGAACACTCCAAAAATATATTTGCTGCCTGCACAGATACACTGACCCTGCCTCTCCATTGTTTCTCATGATAAAAGACAATTGCCCAACTAAAATAATATATGACACTGACAGAAAATGATATCACTCGAGATTGTGCCTTCTTTTTTCTTGTTTTTGGATCCTGCTTGGTGCTTTTGTATTATGTAATATGTTTTTGTCCCCTTTGATAAAACCTACACCTGTACCCTTTCCTAATGTTACTAGGGCAACTTTACCTGCTGGCCAGCATCATCGTGAATTAACAGAAATGTGTTTGTTACACTTATGCATCATACATTCAAGATGGTTAAACATGTCAATTGCCATGTATGCTTACAGTTTCCTGCCTTTGTAGAGGAAGGGCTCCCGATGCAACCGTTGCCCCTCCCTTTCTTTGCTTCATGTTATGCTTTGCACGTGGCTATATTACATATAGCAAGTATAACTATATTTAAAGGAATAGCCCAGGGAATAGCTAATATTTGCAATGCCTCCCATTCTTTCTCTTTGTATGCTCAGGTAAAACAGTAAGTGCTGTGCAAAGGAGCCTGTGAATTGGTACTTTCCCTCTGTCAGATGAGTTTACTCTTTCTCCAGGGCTAGCCTCGTGACTGCGGAAATCTCAGTTTCACCTACTACACAGCTATTGGATAATAACCCTCATTCATTTTTCATCCCTTCCCCTGCATCTCCGGGCCTCCCTCATAACAGGGGCCATTTGTATTGAGAACAATGGCTCCAAATTCCTAGGATGTAGCGCCAACTCCAACATGACACTCACCATTTCTATAGAGGACACTGATGTTCCCTTTTATGTTGGAGACTGTATTTCAGTTGTGGGCTTAAAGGTTACACTTGGCTACCTCCACATTGGCGTGGCCGTTGCCATTTAGGATTCATATTTCCAGCCGTATCTATTAGACCCACTGTTGAAACCCCAACCAGGCTGAACAGAACTGTTATTCAGGACGATGTTGGTGCACAAATATTTGGCACTCCCATTATAGCAGTCATTTCCTGGTCTAGCCCTGCCATAAACTCTAGGGATATCCGTCACCTGGCTAGACTGTTAGAAGCAACCATTAATGACACCACCGAAATATTGAGTAATATCACTGTAGAATTAAAGGCGGTATGCTTTGTGGCCCTTCAAAAGAGGTTGGTTTAAGAAATACTTGCAGAAAAGGGAGGTGTATGCAAAATCATAGGGTTCAATTACTGTAGCTACGTGTCCAACACCTACACGTCTGTTCGCGTAGCAATAAAGAAGCTGCATGGTAATGCTGAACAAGCCCACGTGCCCACTGGCACATGGGATCTTACCAGCTCCTTTTGGCCCATCAGCTCTTTCGGCTGAAAAATTGGTACTTTCCTAATGATAGTTCTCTTATTCTTCTTAGGGGTTTGTTTTCTTCTACGTCGTCTGCCTGTTTGCTGCCAGGCACTTACCCGGTTGCTCAAACCTCCCGTTTCATCTGTATCGGTTAGTAATGCATTGAAAATGCAAGATGTAGCAATTCAAGAAATAACAATTTACATTAGTACTGAGCCTCCTTTCTCTTCCCAACCTGTATATCGGAACTCGTGTTTATAAGATAGCACATGTAGTACAACTGATGTTCAAAAGGGGTATTTGTGGAAATATACATTCAAAGAAAACCAGTTTTCTCTGGTCTTTGATAAAATGTCACACAACAGCTTTGCCGTGGTCCACAAACAGCATTCCAAATGACCTCTCTGTGCGTTTTAAGTTGCAGGCACTGCCCTCAAGTTAGGAAATATCTTGCGGTCAAAATAGCATGCAGAAATACCAGCAGGTGGCAACCCTCCCCCTGAGCTCAGGCTAAGGATAAGGATAAAAAAAAAAAAAAAAAGAACGTTGAGCCTCTCGACTTGCATTTCACTATAATTACTCACCAAATTTTCGGTCACCCGGTTACCTTTCAAGGACCCTGTGTTATTTACTTCCCAAGCAAACGCAGATGAGAAAATAGTGTTTAAGGGCTAAAGATTGCAATTATAGTAGAGAACCTTAGCAAAACATGTTGCCTCTTTCCGCTCTAGTGTTTTGTTGATGCAAAATAAATGCAACTATGTGACCGCTATTCTGTGAAGGTGTCTCATTCTTGTTCATCTTCCAGGCGGGAGACCATTTAGGGAGGGAGGGCTCACAGTCTTACTCCAATTTGCACTTTTTGACGGTCTGCTCTCAGTAAATGAACACTAATACTAATGATGTCTATCATTTTCCAGTAATGTTCCGTTATCTAGTAGTGCTTGGAACACTTGTCCATCATTGTTCTAGAGGAGTGCAAATGGATCCTTTTTACTACTGCTGTCCCTACTGACCACCCTTCACATCTATTGAATATATTTTATTTTTATCTTGTCTGAATGTTAAATAAAATTCCCAATGGTTTAATGACTTTCATTTTTCCTTCGTCATATGTCTGTGCAGAAAATATTTTAATTTATGTCGCTAGACCACACGTTTATGTCCCACGAAGCAGGCAGAGTCTGCAGAGTCGTGCAGTTGACATCTGCTGTGCTCGAGACCCGACGTATTCTGGTGTGAGTCTGCTTTCGGTGTCTAGTGTGTGAAGGAGGGGGTTCAATAACACCAGTTAAGCGCGGAACGCAGCAGAGTCTGCAGAGCCGTGCAGTTGACAGCAGTTCACGGCAGGAGACGCCGTGAAAATGATGGAGCTGGAGAAAGAAACAGCGCATGGTCGAACACGGCTCCAGACTCAGCCAAAGGTGAGTACGCCCACCCCTTGCTGCCCCCTACACTGAGGAAGCCACTGTTCCCTTCTCACTCCAGCGGTGAGAGTGGCAGGTAAACTCCCATCACATCCCCCCCCCGCCCTCCAGCCCGCCAAGAATTTTCCTTGTTGGGGCGTGTACTAGATCTCATCTTTTAGCTCTGGCCTCCTGGCCAACAACTTCCACTCTGGACGTTACCGATGAGGAGAGGTTGATAGCGGAGAGGGGGAATCCACCCTCCGCCCATTCAGCAGTACTGAATCCTAGGTCACGTTCCGGAATTCTGAATTTTAACTCTCCCGATGCGCCCAATTTTGTCCGTGGACCTTTTATCGGATTCTCGGAGTGCCTGGGGAAATAAGGAGTGTCCGACCAAGGGGGGGCAAGAGGGGCTGTGGATGGGGGGGGCCAGGCCCGTCAAGGGGGTAACTTCTGCAACTCAAACTGGGGGAAGTACCTCCGGCAAAACCACCGGTTGAAGCCTCTGTCATCACTGGAGTCAACCCCAACCTCTAGGAATACCCTACAGCAAAAATACCTAATGAATGTCAGGGGGGGGGGAGGGGGGGAGACAGACTACCCACAGGGCATTGTTTAGCTCTTTGCTTGCTCCAATGCCCGTCACAGGACATTGCACTTATTCAAGCCTCCTTGAATAATGAGGCCAATTGGAAAAAGCATAATCATCTAACACAGCTCACTGATGCAGTAAATTCAAGCAAGGATGTCAGCTCTATCAATCTCCTTGGCTCCTTTCATCAAGCTGTTTAAAACCATAAACAAGGACTTTATAGGACCAAGCAACCTTGTTTGCTACGGTGCACTCTAAATTTATTTACCTTGAAGCATTCTCTACAAATGTTCAAACTAGGCTTGATTACGAAGACGAACAATCCAACAAGTGGCAAACTAGACTATGCGATATGGCTAGAGTTGATCAGTCGGACAAGATGGCAATGATGGAAGCGATCCCTTACTCTCAAAAATGGGTCAGACGATGTGTTGATACACGTGAGAGGCGATGCCTGAACCGTGACTGATCAGGTTGGACCATCGCAGAAAAGTCCAACAGCTACAGGCAATAACCAGCTCCCGCAATGGCAGGGGACGGGGCCAATAAAAAATAGAAGCAGCAGTCAAGTCTCTGAAAATACTGTTTTAAACAATCAGCAAGCCTTGGTAATAGAGGAGGCCCTAACAGACCAGCCTGAAAAGTTGGGACAGAAACAGAGACTGGATACTTGTCACCAACCCCATAGCTTTTTTACAGGATACTACTATGGCCGATTGTGCTATCAATTACGCCTCTAGAGGTCTGGCTTGTGCCTCGTCATCTACGGCTTCCTCACTGCTGCCTAGCAGTTCAGACATTGGAATCCAATAACTCGATCTTTGAAAAAAAGCAGAAAACCCAAGAGATCGGGTACATTAATTCAACAGAAAAAAAAGATAAAAAATCAAAGAATCTGCCTCAAAGAAAGAAGGCAAAATCTAACAGAGTTTTCATACATAATTTGAATACCCTGCAATTGTCTGCCATCACTCACCCTATTATGAGGAGGGAGCTACCGGAAGGAAGGTAAAGAACAAGTTGTAACTGTTGTTCTCCAGCATGGGTCTGGCATGGATTCACATGCTCATGGTTATTCCCTGTCGTCAGGCTGGGAATCCTCTGTAAAGGAAAAATCAGTTTCAGTTTCGTTTCTGGACTGTCTTCCTACTAATAACCAATCACTGCCCTCTGGGTTATACTGCCCCTAGCCAATGACTGCCCTCTTCCTAAGCCCCTCCTCTGGCAGCCATTTTCAGATTTGGTAGCACGTAAAGTGGCAGGACTAAGAAGAGCCGCAGAGGGGTTGGAGGGAGGGTTTGCATGTGAATCCACGCCAGACCCATGCTGGAGAACAACAGTTACAGGTAACTTGTTCTTTCTCCAGCATGGGGTTTGGCATGAATTCACATGCTCATGAATACAAGAATACATAGGAGTACACACATGCACAACCACGGGAGGTGGCAAGGCTCAACATTAAGCATTCCATCAACTCAACATTAAGCATTTCTTACCTCCTCACCAGGCTCACCTTCAAACGAACAGGTTGCGCAGCACTGTCTGGCTGACTCTGGACTCCTCCCTGGAATCCCGGTCGACGCAGTAGAATCTCGTGAAGGTGTGCGTCTTCCTCCACGTAGCAGCCCTGCAGATGTCCAGCAGGGGCACACCAGACAGGAACGCTGTAGTAGCAGCGATCGCTCTGGCTGAGTGAGCTCCCGGACGGCCGGGCAACGGTCGGTTTGCCAAACCATGACAGTGCATGATGCAGCCGGAGAGCAATATGGAAATGGAAGCCTTCGAGAGGGCCTTCCCTTGGTTCACAGGTCCAAAGTTCACAAACAGCTGTGATGTCTTCCGAAGACTCTTCGTGCGGTCCACGTAGAACTTCAGCGCTCTAGCCACATCCAGCGAGTGCAAAGTCCTCTGAGCCACCGACGAAGGCGACGGGAAGAAAACAGGTTGGGCATGAAGGAGGGTTGCGTCCTCAGGACTACCATCGTCTTGTGGAATGTCAGGTATGGAGGTTTACAGGAGAGAGCCTAGCTCTCTCCCACTCGTCGT
The DNA here is from genome assembly GCF_040938575.1 of Ambystoma mexicanum. Lineage (NCBI taxonomy): Eukaryota > Metazoa > Chordata > Amphibia > Caudata > Ambystomatidae > Ambystoma > Ambystoma mexicanum. The sequence goes on along the minus strand of NC_090929.1, from coordinate 1,024,097,867 downwards.
GGGGAGGTGATGGCCACAAGAAACGCTGTCTTCCACGATAGGAACTTCAGCTGTGCCGAATGCAAGGGCTCGAATGGGGGCCCTATGAGCCTGGTCAGCACCACGTTGAGCTCTCACTTCCTCCCCTTCGCAGGAACCGTGGACAGGTTCTTCAGCAGCGACAGTCCTTCATCCCAGATGTCCTCCAGTAACTGGACTGAGAGACGGTCTTCCTCTTGGCCTGCCGTCGTTGGTAGAGGAACCCTTCTGCTCTTCGGGACAAAGCTACAAAAGCTCCGATGCCCTGGCGATCATTGCTTGAAAGGAGCCAATTTCGTTGGGGGGTGTGGGGGCCCGGGCAGGTGGTGATGGGAGATCTGTCCCGTCGTCACCATCGTCCGTCCCTGTCATTGCAGTCTCATCCCTCGGTGCAGGGGAAGGAGGTGATGGCTGGAAAAGAGGGGGGGGGGGGGATGGATTTGCCTCTGCTTGTTCGGTGGGCTCCCCGACGGTCCAGGCGCTGCTGGATTGTCAGCTGGAGTTAAGGGCAACCTTGTCCTTATCTCCGTACACAGGGTCTGGATAGCCATAAAGATTGCTACTGAGTAGTCCTGTGGCATAGGCATCGGCTGCGCCGGGAGCGCTGGCGGGGGTGCGGGGACATCAGTTTCCTCTGCGACTCGCTGCTCCTCGTCGGCCCCACCGTTGCTTTTCGTCCGCCTCGTCGGGATCCCTCCCGTAGGACCGGACTTCCTCGAACTTCTTGTCCAGGATCGTTTTGACGCTAGTCAGCTCATCTTCAGAGGTGGTATCTGTGTTCGTTATGGCTACTGTGCTCCCCTCTTCCTTGTCTCGGGGGTCTTCGATAGGGTTAAAAGATAATTTCCCTCCGGGGTGGCAGGGAACCTCTAGGCCCAGAAGTCGTCTCCACTGGGGTAGCCTCCACAGGCTTCGCCAGGGCCACCACGACTCCTTCAATCGAGGCCTTCATCGCAGTGCTTTGCCTTTTGTTGGGCCCCCGTCACCAGAGCACCCTCAAAGGTCTTAGAAGACCGCTCTGACTTCTTCTCACCTGCTGCTCGGCTCTCCCAGCCAGTTAGTCGAGTCTGACGGTCCTTCAATGTCCGGGCGGACATGTTCTTACAGAAATGCGCAGTCCTCTTCATCGTGCGACTTGTTGTGAAGGCAGTAGAGGCACCGGGAGTGCTCATCCTCCTTAAAGACCTTCTGTAATCCACATCCAGGGCAGTTCCTAAACAGCTTGGATCCAACAGGCGTTGTTTCTCTTTTGTCTCGGGCCATGTCCACGCGGAGTAGGCCTCAAAGATCTTCTGGAATCCTCCAAGAAGAGAAACTCAAAAATTTGCCCTTGAAGGGTGTAGAAAAATTCCGAAACAGGTCCCTGTTGATCGGAAGAAGAATCGGTGGCGCTTAAGGCTTGAATTGATCGAAAAATATGAGAAAACTTAGGAAAAAGGCAAAATGCAGTAAAAGCTCGAGAGCTATAGCACGAGGACTCCCAACACTTGAACGTGCAGTAAAAATCGGAAGATGGCTGCCAGAGGAGGGGCTTAGGTAGAGGGCCGTCATTGGCTAGGGGCAGTATCACCCAGAGGCCAGTGATTGATTATTAGTAGAAAGACAGTTCAGAAACTAAACTGAAACTTATTTTTTACTTTACTGAGGATTCCCAGCCTGACGACAGGGAATATTCATGAGCATGTGACTCCATGCCAGACCCCATGCTGGAGAATTAGCATATGCTTTTGAACAAAGTGTTGGCCTGGTTATTTCAGAAGGGAAGAGGAGCCAGCTGGTAGGCTGGATACTGTTGACAGTGATTCGGCTTCAATTATGGAACTCGCAACATATTCAATTAAATCATCTGAAGAGAACCTTAATAGGAACCAGTACCAGGCCAAGGCTCAAATTTAGGAAGAGCTGAAGGAGACCCCTTACCAGCCCTGCATTCTATACTAAAAACGGAAGCAGTCCAATTTGGCCCACTTAAATGAGGGAAACTTTATGACCTTACAGACCGCCGCCAATTGACGGAAAACAATCAGATTTCTGATCACCTTCCGGTTTTTATTACATCAAATGGCAGCAAGCCTCGTCCTGGAAAAGAGGAATTGATACGTTTCATTGGAGAGTTTAACTTTGGTAAATGATGGCCTTATATTAAACAGATCCAATGTTATGATCCTACTTCAACATATACCGGCCCTGCGTTCAATATCATCAAGGGATATCCGTGTTGTAGAGTTTATCGACAAGGCAAGAACAGACCGAGTGAGATTACATGCAATATCAGAATCCATTAGAAAAATGATTGGGCTGCTGCCCTTTCACTCTGGTCACCGAACTTTGAACTTACTTAAACTAAAGATAAAACTAAGATAAACCTGGTCCTGACACTATGTGCAAACAATATCTCCCATGATCATCCAGGGTCTCGCAAGCCAAAGAGGGTTGAGGTTGGAATCCCAACTCAAACCTCAAACAAACCAGTGGTGTTTGCGAATAAACCTGATCAGCCATTTAAAAATCACTTTTTTCAGGAAGGCGAAGGAACCAAGAACAGTCGAATATGACAACTTTTATCCTGTATCACCATCAATGGATGAAGACTGGTCATGGATTCATACGGCTGTGGCCCCGTCAAAGAATCATTAGCGCATAATGAGTAATGTAAAGAGCACTCTCTTATTTGATCCTGGAGTACTAGGGGCTTTGTCCACCTTATGAATGTTGCCAACATGGATTGGCCACAAGTTGACATTTTACTGTTACAAGAAATGGCTGTGTGAGACTCCCTTGTTTGAAAGCTATGTCTTTTTTTAATCCAGCTTTAAAGGCCATTAAGAGGCGACCCTTTTCAGGATTACTTCTCCTTATTTAAAAAAAACTATTCCTGTGAAAATCTTGAGGCATAGCACTCCTAGCCCTCGTGTCCAAGCTCACATGGTAAAATGGTCACAGGATGACCTGAAGGAGCCTTTGGTGACTGTTTATATTAATTTGTATTGGAACCCCGCCAAAGTTAGATGTGATGCATTCATAAGGGGGGTGATGCAAGTGATTGGTGAAGCTAGGGTAGAGTGGGAAAACCTGTCTATTATATTGGTTGGGGATTTAAACATCAGATGTGTAGCTCATGAAGGCTCACTAACTGTAGGGGTAAGCGAAACCCAACCCTCTAGTGAATTAAGAGCAAAGGTTTGGCTCAAAGAAATGCAATTGAGGGATTTACTATGGCTAAATATCAGAGGATACGCCTACCGGGGTTCACGTGGGGCTGTGGCCCAACAAAGGCAATACTAGATTATTGCTTTGTCTCTTGTAATATTCATCAGGAGGTAGAGTCCCTGGTAGTTATGGAGATGGAGACCAGTAACCATTTCCTTCTTAATATCAGCTTGGCCGGCCTGGCTAGACCAGAGCATGCCAACAAAGTTTGGTTAACAGAAATTTCCCATGGACGGAACCGAATCTGCCTTTTTAGACAGGACATTTTAGAAATAACTTCATTGTTGTATTCTAGACTGGTGGTAAATAAAGGGGCTCCAAATTACATGCCTCTACTGGCCAAGTATGAGCAGGCACCTCGGTATGGGCATAGACCAGATTTTATTCAGAAGCATAGGTTCAATAGCCGATTGGTGATTTAAAGTAAGAGATATAGAGCAGACTTGAAGGCCTTAAAAAAAAAAAAACTTGCCACTGATTAGCCTAGCAAAAAAATGCTGCAACAACAATATAAAAACGGGCTGAGAAGCTTTAGAGCTGAACGCATGCAGGAGAACGGGGAGAATATGCTGGAGATTCTGAGCAACAAAAAAAAAAAAAAAAACACAGACTCACATGGGAATGGATTAATAAAGTGGGAACACTGCAGGAAGCCTTACAAACACTTATGGTTAACGAAAAACAACGGATCGAACATTTTGACTCACTCCTAATGAATAAGAGTTATCGAATCGTGCATTAAAGCAGGCGCCAGAAGAGTGGTCGGAATTTCTCTACATCTTATTCTGTAAAGTCAAAAGAAAAACAAATACCTCCATCTTGGAAAAGGGCAGTTATCCCAATTTTTAAAAAGGGGGCTAGGAACAGACCCGGCCAATTATCGACCTATAGACCTCCTTGACAGTCTATGAAAATGTTTTGCATCCATCTTATTAAAATGTCTGTCAGGGTGGGCAATAGATTTAGAGCATCAACATCCCAGGCAAACAGGCCTTGTTAAAGGCATCAGCACTGGCCTGAACTTCTTGCTGAATTTGCTAAAGCTCCAGGTCATTAAGGGCAAGAACAAGCTGTACATTGCCTTTACGAACTTGGAGCAGGCCTTTGACAGCGTGAATCGGGCGCGCCTGTTGTCTAAATTGAGGGACTGGAATTGCCCCGAGGAGCTTTTGGAGCCGATGGAAGCCCTCTACTCAAACGATGATGCAGGTTCATCTGAACTTCATGGATTGTTATCTGAAGTAATCATGGGTAATAGGGGATTAAAGCATGGCTGCACCCTAGCCCCTATCCTCTACATCGCTGACATGGGAAATTCTCAAAACAAGATATGTGGCTTTCCTCCTAAACTTAATGGGACTCCAATACCATGTATGGTCTATGCGGACGACCTGCTATTTACTGACAAAACGCCTATAGGTCTACAAAGGCATTTAGACGCCGTACAATCGTATATGTTTCAATCTTATATCATCTGGTAAAGGAGAAAAAGTCTATGCATTCTAACTCCTGGTTCACTGAGGAACTACAGGCCCTACAACGTTTAAGCAAATGAGAGGCATTAAACAATTGGCAAGCTCACCCAAGTGATCAGTTTAAGTAATGTTTCAAACAGATTTCCACCCAGTCCAAGGAGGCCACCACTAAAGCTAACTCTTTCAACTCCAGGATCACCAAAGCCAAAACTCAAACCAAAGAAATGTTTGCAATTTTTAATGACCTCATCTCCGCGCCCACTAGCCCAGATGAGATCATTAAAGATGCAGCCTGGTGCTCACGTATACAAACCACACTGCTCAGTAAAATCAATTTACTCCAAATTAAAATCCAGGAGCATTACAAAGCTTTACCTCTCCACATCCAGCCTCCCCAGCCAGCCCCCGACACCACAAATTCCAACGATCCCCTATTCTCTTTCCGTGACATCACAGAACCAGAAGTTATCAACCAACTCCAGCAACTCAAACCTTTATGTGCAAAGGTGACATTTGTCCACCCAATATCAAAGACTGTGCCGACTCCCTTGCCCCTCTCCTAACAGCATTTATCAATGCATCATTCAAAACCGGTATTGTCCTGGCTTGACTCAAAGCAGCATGGGTATGCCCCCTCCTAAAAAGAAAAACATCTCTAGACCCCGCCCTGCCCAATAACTACCGGCCCATAACCACTGTCCCTTTCTTTTTAAAAACCCTGGATGAAGCAGCAAAAAAACAGATTCAACACCTTCTTGAATCCAACTCTATCCTAGGGAATAGACAATCTTGTTTCCATAAAGGGCACGGCACAGAAACCACATTGGTAGACCTTAAAAACCAAATCACTCAAATCATGGACAAAGGCAAGACAGCACTCCTATTACTCTTGGATATATCGGCTGCCTTCCATCTGGTGGATCACAAGATCACCACATCTTACCCAGGCCGCCTAGTTCTCTAAAGAAGCCTCCTCCCGGATTACATTGTTCCTGTGAGGCAGAGCTATGAAGGTCTGCTCTAACCAGGATAGCGCAGCTCCCACCACCATTCACTGTGGAGTCCCCCAGGGTTCATGCACAGCCCCCACACTCTACAATCTGTTCACCAACCTGCTCTTCGATAAACTGGATGCACTCGGTATAGCATACACTAATTATGCTGACAATAGACAAGTACTCCTACCACTTTCCAGCTCCTATAACCAAGACGCCAAAGCTTTGCAACAAATCTACGCTACCATCCAAGCCTGGATGGCGGCTAATGGCCTTTGTCTTAACGGAGAAAAGACTAAGATTATCATTTGCGGATCTAAAACGACGTAAGCCAGCAATACAGTAATTTCAGCATAGATAGCACCATCATCCCCGTATCTTCCTCAGTCAAGACTCCACCTCATCTATGAATAGGCAGGTTAGAGCCATCACCTCGGCCTCCGCTCACACCACCAAACTTATAAATGCGGTTAAACCCTACCTGTCCAAACCAAACTGTCAATAGCTAGCGCCAGCATTGTGGCCAAACTAGACTATTGCAATGCCCTTCTGGCAGGCACATCGGCAAAAAATATAAAAAGACCCAAATCACACAAAATAATGCTCTTAGAGCAGCACTGAGCATTCACAAAAGAGGACACATCACACAAGCCAGGCAGGCAGCACACTGGCTCCCCATAAGAAATCGTATAACTTTCACAATCCTTACTCTGACGCACAAATGCCTGTCCCTCTCAGCCCAGTCATACCCATGAAAGACCATTGCGAGAACCACCTCCACACGCCCCACAAGAACCTGCTACTCTAACCAATTACACAACCCGCACAAACAGGGCCAAAGGAGGCGGGATCGGATTCCCATACTTAGCACCTAAACTTTGGAAGGCCCTACCCCCTGCTCTCGGAGCTGAGACCTCCCTCACAGCCTTCTAGAAAATGCTAAAAACATCACTTTTCAACTGAATACACTATTCCCCATCTCACCTCTTCCCTCCCCCTTACCTCACCTGCTCAATTTTTTCCCCACTGTAAATCGCGATTGTACTAATTAACTAAGTTCTTCTGCTTGTAACAGCACCACGATGCCTCTGGGCTGCTGCGCTCTCTATAAATGTAAATAATCGACTTCTGAGTCAACGCTAAAAAATCAAAGATATTGGAATTTAATGGGGTGTGGGGGGGGCAGTGGGAAGATAAACCTGAAATTACGATGGTATGTAAATCAACCACCATTGGAATGCATTGACTCCATTTTTTTTTATCTAGGAGTATGTGTTGGAATGTGGCCGAAACTCCTTGGGCTAACCTTTTGAGATCAAAAGTAAAAGCCCTTACTGCCCAAGGTATGATCTTAAATTGGAGATTCAGCAAGTTCTGTATGACCCCTCTGATTACATTTTAGAATCGTAAGGTAATCCCAATTCTATCATATGGTGTCTAAGCATGCTTAAACCTCTCATGGCAACTTTGGTAAATCCTTGAAGGTATTTTTTTGGAAGCCAATTTTAGGGGTCCCAAAAAGCCTACATATGGCTTGGATTTGCTTTGAATTTCGCCTGTTATCTCTCTACTCTGGCTCCTTGTGGAAATCCCTTTCTCTCTCTCATAAATATTTGCAGGTTCATTTGATCTCACAGCTGGCTATTCTGGGGGACAATGATGTGTCGAATATGGATCATCTTACTGCATGGAAAGTCAAATGCACCAATTGTCTGATAGATTTGGATTCCTCAGTGGAAACTTTAATTTCCAACCCTGTATCGATAAAAAAGAAACTATCAGTAGGATTGGATATTGACTCAGGCCAAAAGAAACAAACAAATTCTTATGAAAGACTATGTCCTTGAGTGTAAGTCATTAAAGCGGGTGCCTAAATATCTGAAGAGTTTCCCTTGCCCGGTAGTTCGAGGGTGCTTCTTGAGAATGCGCCTAAATCTGTATCCAACACAGGAACTATTAGTGGCCTGGAAAAAGATGGGCGGGTTGTCTGATGACTTGTAGATTTTGCTTAAAAGCCTGGGAACCGGAATCATTAAAGCATTTGCTAACCTCATGTGTAAGTTTGACGGCTTGTCGCACACTGTTTTTGGGTCCCATAATTGCATCAGCACAACACTGGGGGTAGATTGGGGATTAAAATTCCTGATGGGAGAAAGCCACCTACTAGTTTTTGCACTGGTTAAATGCCTCAATGGAATACCTTGTTAGTGTTAGCCTCCAATCCATGTAACAAACAGGAGCTAAACATTGGGAAATGGGAACTGTGAGAATTGTGTTGATGCGATTGGGAGAATGGTCCATTTTATTTTCTGTTGGTGTGTTTTTTTTGGAAATTGTGCCTTGCTCACTTTTCTTGGGAGTTTTTTTTCCTTTGCTTTTCAATTTTTCTTTCTTGTATTTGTTGATGTATTTTTTTCTATTTTAACTGTTGTATAAAAAAACATAGAAGGTAATTTTCCAGGATTGAAATAAACCAAATACACATGTTTTTTTTAAAAAAAATGTGCCATAGCACCTTGTTATGTTTGTAAAGAGGTCTTTTAAGTCTGTTTCAACTGCTGACTGGATTAATTTATAGATATGGGCACTTCCACCGCTGACCTCAAACTACCAGTGAGCATTCATCCACCAGTCTGCCTCCAGACCCAAAGGGTACTCTGTATGCTCCGTAACAGTTAATCCCCACCTGGCTCTCCCCGTGGCAGGTTCTATAGGTTTACGATAAATCTGCTTCACTGTTTAGGTTCCCTGGATTTGAGGTGAGGTATGGGAAATGTAGGAGCTTTACTTTTGGTGAGGGCACCTCTGTAATAGCATGCAACTTTCCACATGGCATTTACCTTTGGAATAATGCACATGATTAACACCGCTTCTCCAAGTTAGCAGTTTCCACCATAGTGAGGTTATGCTCCGGTAAGCAACCAGGGGGACAGATGGAGAAAAATCTAATGCCTCCAGAAAACCCCACCCAGGGCAGCCCGAGGAGGGCTGCCACACCTATGCACTGCTCCAGGCATTCCTCTTCCCAGTCCTTTAAGGTTCTTTGCAACACAAGGGCTTCAAAACACTGGCTCCATTATGGTACTCTTAGGTTTCCTCTGGCACAAGGTCTCCTCTGGTCTACCCTACAATGCACTCCAGCAATCATCCACCAGAACAGGCATGTGGCCTTGCAGCACAAGCTACACAGGGACATGGACAAAATTCCTTAACCTGGATGTGATGGCCACATCTCAGTCACCTCTCTGATTTTTGGATCCATATGGGTATCTAGCCTTGATGGCAACATTTTATTCTGATTTAAAGCCCATAATAGAATTTTGTCAATAAATTACAAGGGAACCTGAACCTGTTCAGCTCTCGCTCGGTTCAGTAGCTAAGCCACACCCAAAATACTTCCATTTAACCATTTTGAAAAGTTATTTAACAACTATTTTTTTCAAGACCCTCCAATGTCGATTTGAAGAGGATACAGTAAAGCTGGTCAACGTCTATACATTTGTGCAGTGCAAAATACACCATGAACTGTGTAAAGTACAACTGAATAGGCAATTTACATAGTTGGCACTTCTCTCCAAAGAAGTGTCAATGCCTAATGTTCCCTTAGTAGCTCTACAAACAGGCATTGAAAATTCTTTAAAAACCCACTAGACCTGCAGGGGGGGTAGTTTACATACATACCCAATAGAAACATACAAGCCAGAGGGTGACATTTTTACTAGTGCTTTCTGTAAAATGATGCATATCACCATAAGCACACTTAATATTTGGGGCAATACTGCCACCCAAAAACCAACCATGCACTTGGAACTTGTTTGAGATAAATCTCATAAAAGTTACGAACATCCCCATAACTTCCAGCAAGGTCGAGTACCATGTACAGGATACTCGCCATTACATTCTCCTAGTCAGTTTGAGTGGGTTAGTAGATTTTGCAGATCCTGTTTACAATTCTGGTCCAAGTAGTGTGTTAGTCTTCTGAGAGAGTTTAAACAGACATTCTTAAATTGCTCGTCACAGTCTCAGTGCATTATCTGGGCTGTTGCTAGGAAACTGATCAACCACTGCAGGCTATTCAAGAACAAGGATTCAAACCCATCAGCCAGTTTTTGGCTAAAACTCACTGTTAAGTACTCTATCCTGGAACAGTGCGACACTCACTCTGGTAGTTCTGAGGTGCAATCCTGCAGCATTCATACTTTGCAACAAGCTCTCAGTATATAAAAACACTATTATTGAGCAGCCTGAGAAACCTAGCAAAAAAGAATCCCTTGTTTGCTGCCCCACCAAGTGGCAAGTATACTTTGCATAGTATCTACAGAAATGCATTCACTGCATTCAAAGTTACTTTAAGTGCATAGAAGACCACAAGGTACTTACTGCATTTTTACCCTGGATCCTGCAGGCGCTGCACGTCTTGCACTCTATACACTGCCACCGTAATGCTTTCACATTGGAGGTCAAATCTGGACAGAATTTCAAACATGATGGATGTCCTAGAAGAAAACAATCATTAGGCAAAGGGCAAATTTGAAGAGTCTTGTAAAAGGGATATGGTGTACTGAAGTGAGAACAAATACTATGTTTGCATGCTTAACTCTGGTGTGCAGGTCTGGAATAAAAAAGCCCTCCAACCTTAGTAAAAGCTCAAATTACAAGATGTTACTTGGCCCAGGTTCGCAAGAGACCAGTGATGTAATGAACAGCTCTTAGGAAAAGGGATTACAATACTAACACAGTTTAGTACCCAAAATCCTAGTGAAACAAAAAGCACAGAGCAGCATTTTTTTCTAGAGTATTTTAAACCACTAGAAGACCATTTGCATTTCATGACTTCTGACACTCGTAAAAACGTGCGGGGGGAGGAGGTCAACCTTCCCCTCCTTCCAACCCTATGGGCAAAAAGGGGATTAGGGTTTAGCCATTTCTTTTTTGGCACTCCACCACACCCCACCTCCTCTCCACTCCACTCCCACCCCAAATGCCTCCCCACCCACCTTTCACCTCTTACCCCAAAAATACATTTATACTTTCGAAGTAATTGCACCAAAGTAAATTACTTCTAAGTGTTTGTCGGTAAAACCACAGGATACCCAAGATAATATAACGCAAGATAATTACAGGATACTCAGCACAACACGACTGCCTGTAATAAGGAAAATGGTGTTAACTGGGTTGCAAAGATTTATAGGATTACAGTTCAAAAGGTTTATTACAGCCATTAACTCATCTACAAATAAAAATCCAACATATCTTCCAGAGATGATAAACTGGTATGTTTTCAATTGAGTTTAGAGCACATTTTTTATGAGATGCAGGCTTTCCCCGTCCTTTATTTTCATACATAATGTTGAAACCTACAAACACATGGACTATGGATTAGAAGTACAAGAATCACTCTGGAAAGTAAACAAACGTCCCTCACCTTTGGTGTAGTTTTAACTATTGTTACCTAATTGATTCACATGCTTATGTAATGTTCCCACACAATGAAGAGGTAATGCCCTTGATTAAAAAAATAAAAATGTTTAATAGTGTTATATATGAGCCCTAGACATTTCTTCAAGGCCAGACATGCTTGTTTTACCCCAACTGCAACTATCCCTGAAAATCTCCACATTTGAGACCTCGCACTTCCGATTAAGTCAGACAACCTCAAAGGATTCTGGTTGAGTGACATTTTAATCTATACCCTAAATTCAGAAGAACTATACCAACAGGCATACAGCCGATTACTCAAGAACTGGATCTGCGGCCTCCAACAACACAATGTTTCTAGACAAGTCCAATCTATGCAAGTGTTGTCCAAACAGGTGCTCCCCTGCTCTTCTACAACCATCAAGGACCAGGTGGACACCCTCCGTCCAGCCTTGGCCGATTTCTGCAATCACTCTTTCACCACTGGATCTTTCCCCACGCTGCTCAAGAACTCCCTTGTGCATCCCCTCCTAAAAAGCCCGACCTTTCCAGCAAACTATTGCCCAATTTCAATTACTCCTTTCCTGGGAAAACTCCTGGAAAAGCTGGCCATCTCCCAGCTTACTCTCCACACTGAATCTGTTGGTTCTCTCCATGATCATCAGTCTGGCTTCAGAGCAGCCAGAGGCATGGAAACTGCTCTCTAATCTTGGCTCCAGCTGTCCCACTGTCCTCATCCTCCTTGACCTTGCCTCTGCTTTCGACACAATCACGCCACCCTGATCAATCGACTCCGTGAGAACTTGGGCATCACGGATCAGACTTTGGCGTGGCGGACCACCTTCCTCATGGACCGTCCCTCCCAGGTCCAACTTGGGTCATTTCTCTTAACCACCTCTCTCTCCAAATGTGGTGTCCCCAGAGATCTATCCTCAAACCCTATTAAATGTCTATCTGGCCCCTTTGGCCCACTTGATCTGCACCAGCTCTTCTAACTTTCAGTATTATGCGGATGCCACTATGCTCTCTGGCAGGCTTCACTCTGCCTCCTCTCCTCGCTCGTTCTTGACTGTATCTGCGATTTAGGACTGGAGCGCCTCCAACAATCTCTGCCTTAATGCCAGTAAGACATAGATCCTTCTCATTGGGAACTGTGCACCCGCTTTCCCTCTCTCACTATGGCCGCCCGACTTGGGCCCTCTACCTTCACCTTCCTGTGCGTCAAAAAATCTTGGTGCCATCTTCGACTCCACTCTCCCTTTCCCTCTTCACGTAACTGACCTTGCCAAGAAATCCCATTTCCAGTTGCAACTCCTCAGAGGTATTCTACCTCATCTCACTTTCCCCCCCAGAAACTGTCTCCAGAGCCCTGGTTCTCTCCAGGCTGGACTATTGCAACAGCCTCTTTCTCAACCTGCCTAGCTCTCTTCATCCTCTTCACCTAATCCATAACAGGACTGCAAGACTTATCCTTGGCTTCAAGCCCAGGGACAGTAGCTATCCAGCCCTGAAATCTCTTCAATGGCTCCCAGTGGCTGCAAGGATCAAGTTCAAGACCCTCTGCATCATCCACAAGGCTTTCTGGGGCTAGGGCCTGCACTACATCCAACACTCTCTTCCAAAATACCTTCCGTCTAGAGCCCTTCGCTCAGCTACCTCCAACTCGGAGGGTCAGATGCTTCTCCAGGCAGAGAGTGGGGTAGAGCACTCTCCTCGTCAGGCGCCTCCCTCTGGAATTGCCTCCCTGGCTCTCTCAGACTTGAGCCGGACCACCTCAAGTTCCAGCTCAAGACCTTCCTTTTCTCCTCTGCCTTCACTCTCTTGCTGCCTTGATAACTAACATGTCTGCTGCACCGACTGGTCGCTTGATACCCTCAGAGTCACAATGGGAACCAGGCTCCTACATGACCAGTCTTCCTTGCGCTGCCTCCAGGCCCACCTCGCACTTAGGGGCTGTAACAAACACCCTCATGCCTGTCCCGTTACCGCTCACTCGTATATCAACACTTATCAATCAAATCTTCCCCAACACACTGTAATAACACCTCCCGCCGCCCTTATTACAACTCCTCCCCCCTCCCTCACAATGTCACATTGCTCGTTGGGTGTGCCATACTCGCCAAGTTCTCTTGATGCGGGGCCGCTCGACTGCGTGCACTCCTCCAAGCAGCTCGCCACCTCCCCTCGTCTGGACCACGTCTGGACACTCGCCAACCGCGGGCGGGAAACTTCTCAACCGGCTCCCGAGGGCCAATATCTGGATTACGCTGTCCGGTCTTCTCGCAGTTACGCGATGGTCCTGTAGTCCTCAAAAGGGGGCAGCGGCAGAGGGGCCCACGCCGCCGGGCCTCCTCGCAACGAGAGGCCTTGGAAAAAGAAAAAATTCAAGAGTGAGAGTCTGGACGGACGCGTACAATCCGAGACCCATCCCTGCCGTTGTTATAATAAACAGCAGAACCACCTTGCTCCTTGTGTGTGTCTCATACTCCTTTTGGGAAACGCGGGCGGAGTTGGGGCCTCCCAGCCCGGAGGTCCGCGGACGGCTCTGCCGGCCCCGGGATAATCACCCCGACATCACGCCAGGCGCGCTTATTGTGTCATTGGGAAAGCTCCAGCCAGTCTGGCCTGGACTTCCCCAGAACACCATACATGCTACTTCCACCCAACAGCCAATCAGTGGGAAGGGACAGAGTCAGGGCTTCCCGGGACTTCGGGAAAGGTAAGGAAACAGGCAATAGAAAGCAGGAGGCCACAGGGGCCATCTTGTTTCCCATCAGGAATCCACTGATTCCAACGACAGGGCCTGGGCATCCCAAAATAGAGGACGCTCCGGACACCTGTCAATTCAGCGTGGAGCTGCCACCAGCCCGTACCCTTCTCTGTGGGCCACACACAGGTGCCCAAAAACACACTAGGAGTACAAGGTTGTACTCCCACCCATGTGTGCCATAACAGTATCCCAAGGGTCTGTTCAAGGGGTATCCAGCCCACCGAGTGTATTATTGACTAAACATTGGAAAGTGGCAGGTGCATTTTTCAACCCAAAAGGCATGACTCTAAACTGGTAGAGCCCCTCAGGTGTTGAGAATGTAGTCTTATCCTTGGCATGGTCCGTCAGAGCTATTTGCCAATAGCCTGAGGTAAGGTCAAAGGTGCTCACAAATTTGGCAGCACCTATGGTGTCCACAAGCTCATCAGCCCTGGGCAATGGGTGTGCGTCAGTTTTGGCAAAGGCATGGACACCTCTGTAGTCCACACAGAACCTCCAATCCTTGGTACCTGCCTGAGAACAAGCACCACTGGACTGGGCCAGGGACTGGTTGAGGGTTCAATAACACCCAGATCCAACATCTTGGCAACCTCAGCCTGGATGTGGTTCTTAACTGTATCTGACACACGGTAGCACCTGCTTTTGACAGGCACACTTTCACCAGTGTCAATTTTGTGCCTACACCACGGTGTAAGGCCTGATGTCGGTGAGAACAGAGATGCATAATGCTGGAGCAAAGCCCTGCAGGGCCTCTGCTGCTCTGTGGTCCGATCTGGAGAGAGATGCACTCCCTCCACCGAGCCATCCTGAGGGTTGCTACGCAACAAATCAGGAAGGGGCTAACTCATCCTTTTCTTGGTCTGAAGCCAGCAAGAGACAAGACTTCGGCTCGCCTAGGGTAAGACTTGAGCCTGTTAAAATGGAATACCTGAGGGGCTACCCCAGGGACTCCCATGTAAACCAGATAATTGACTTCACCCTTCTTGGAGATTATCCTGAAGGGTCCAGTCCACTTATCTGCCAAAGCTTGAGACTTGGTAGGCTCCATCACAGTGATCTCCTGTCCTGGAGTCTAATCCACTTGCAAGGCTTAAAGGTCATGCCAGAACTGATTCGCTGTTGCCTGACCCATCATGTGTGTCATCTTCCGTCTGAGGCCTAACACTTAGTCCCCCACTTGCTTGGCAGGACCTGGAGGGGTGGCTTCCAGACCTTCTCTGATCAAGGCAATGCCCTCCCCCACCCCCTCACTGGAGGGCCAAAGAGTAAACCAAAGGGGCTGAAACCAACACCCTCTTCAAGTACCTCTCTAAGCAAACAGGCATGGCAGGAGGCGATCCCATTTCCTCCTTTGGGGCTCTTCCAAAGCACCTAGCATGCCCTTGAGAGTTATTAAATCTCTCAACCAGACCATTGGTCTGGGGATGGTAGGAGGTGGAGAATTTATAGGTTACCCCACACTCTTTCCACGTGGTTTTCATGTAACTCGACATGAAGTTGGATCATCTGTCAGAGACAACCTCCTTAGGGAATCCAACATGGGTGAAAATGCCCAGTAGAGGCCTGGCAACCACCTTGGCAGTAATAGTCCGAAGGGGTAAAGCCACAGGGTACCTGGTGGCATGATCAACCATGACCAGGACGAACCAATGTCCACCTGAAGTGTGAGTGTCAAGGGGACCGACAATATCTATGCCCAACCTTTCAAATGGGCTGCCAATCATTGGCAATGGCTGCAGTGGGGCAATGATACTGCCTCCAGTCTTGCCAGACAACTGACAAGTTGGGCAGGTCCTGCAGTGGGTCTCCGCTTCTACTCCCATCCGGGGCCAGTAGAAATGGGCAGAGCGCCTTTCCTTTGTCTTCTTGGTCCCAAGATGACCAGCCAAGGGCACCTCATGTGCCAACTGCAGTAGGAAGGGCCTGTAAACCTGAGGTACCACCATCCTCTTGAGGGCACCAGGTTCAGGCTTAGTGAGCTCACTAACAAGGAGCTCACCCTCCCAATATATCCAGAATGTCAGACGCACTTCTCTGTGTGCCTAGGACAGGGGCCTGTTCCCGCCAACCCTCGAGAGAGGGTCACTCTCTGACCCTTACAGAAGTCCGCCCGGGAGGGTCCCCCTTCAGCCAACAGGCATTGAAGGTCGGGGTGGTCCTCTGGGTTGAGCACCTCTCCAGCAGGAGGGTCTTCTGCCTCTTCTCCCTAAGGAGAAGAGTTTGGGTTTAGCACTGGATCCAGCCCATCCGGAGCATGAATCCCAATAGGTGCTGCAGGAGCAGTAGGAAGAGAAGGGCTCTTTTTCGCAGAGGCAGCCTTCTTGCTCTTGCTTCTTCGTTGTGCCTTGGGTTTCCCCGTCGGCGAGGGTACTGGACTCACAGTCAGACCCGGTGTGACCCATGATCAGGTGACCGCCGCAGCAGCCATGGGCAGACCCTCCGAGATCATCCCCATTTCTACCAAATAATTTCCTAACAAAGTGTTAGTAGGCACGTTGTCCTGAACCAGGACAGGAAGCTTTCCTGTCTTGTCTCCAATCGTAATGTTGATGACTACAGGCAATAATTTGGGAGGCCCACCAACTAACCTTGCGGTTCTCAGAGGAGCACCTATATAATCCTCTGGCTTGAGTAGGGTACTGTCCACCACTGTCATGCTCGCCCCAGCGTCTCTCAAACCAGTAGAAGGCTGGCCAACACTTCTCAAAAACCTAGGGTGTTCTGTGGGATTGTCGCCAGTCATTCCACGTACTCGTCCCAGGCCCCAAGGGACACTAGGGAAACCTCTACAGGGGCACCCAATGTGATCCCTATAGAGGACCGTGGCCTCCACCTCAGGCATGGGGTAAGGGTAGGTCAGGCTGATGGCCTGGACTCGAAGTGCCTTACCTTAACACTTGGTCACCCTTTTTGTGATCCAGGGCCCCACAGTCCCAGCAAGTGCCAGGAATGCGGGGTACGGTACTGGAACCACTGGGAGCCTGCATTGCAGCAGGTGGACCACTACTCTTACTCCCACCCACATAGCTTTAGTTATCCCCACTAGCTTTTTGGGTCTTAGGAGAGGAAGATTTTGGCTTATTCGACTGCAACTGCTTTTGGGACTCTCAGCCTTCTGAGAGGTCCCCTTTTCTTTGTCCTTGTCCTTCCTACTTGAGTCCTTAGGGGACACCCGGTGGGAGACCCACTTGTCAGTCTGGTCAACTTAAAGGGATCTAAAATGTTCTGGTCAGCAACATACTGACACAGCTCTGGTGAACAGGCTTGCGAAAAATTCTCAAAAAACAAAAAGGTTGGAGAATTCAACAAACGTTTTCACTTTGTAACCATCAATCCACCCCATCATGTTCATGTGCGCAGCACTCACTCAGTCAACCCAAGACACATTCTCTCGTTTCTTAAATTTCCTGAACCTTTTAAGGTATTGGTAGGTGTCTTGACAAACTTGCCAATCAAAGCAGACTTCATGCACTCAAACTGACCCCTCTCTACCACACTCAGTTTCAGAATACAGTCATATCCAGTCTGAGACATTCTGCTTAATAAACAGCCCAATCTCTCTTGTCAACATCATGGATTCCACAAGCCATCTCAAACGCTTCAATCCATTGGAGGATAGCAGAACCCTCCGCACACACACCAACCAAATTGATCATAAACTTGGTGGCTGGAGAACCGACGCTATCAACTGGCTTTGCTGAAGTCTCCACTCTAGCCCTCTTCAGCTGAATATTCTTGTGCTCAGTGTCCCTATCTGATTATCACTTGTTGTGCCAACTCCTCTTTCTTCAATTCAGCTTCTGTTGCCAACCTTTTGTATTGAAAGGCTAACTGTTCCAATTGTAGCTCCAATTTTAAAAGTTCAATCTTCAGTGCTTCCCCCTGAAGAGCAGTGCTGGGTTTCGGAACAGAGGCAGCAGTAGTGGTGGCATTCCCAGAATCGGATTCAATAACAACCCCAGGGGCAGCGTCCTCATTAGTTGCATTCCCCCCTTCAAGAGCTTCACAATCAGTCTGGTAATTAACCAGGGCAGCTATCAGCTCTGCCCTCGACTTATCCGCAAACTCTAACTCCCTGGCTTCACAAGCACTTTGGAGAGCCTTGAATCTCATCCAAGTCAATTTACCATTCACAATAGATTCCATTGCTTGTAATGCAGTTATCTAGTACACAACTAAACCTCAATTTAACAAAGTGCAGATATTTTTGTAAGTGGCAAGGTTATACACCGATTCTTAAAACCATAAGCATCCCACTGCTGCCACCAGTCTAAAGACCGGAGGGGGGTGTCTGTACTCCTGCTCTCTATATGGCAGAGGAGAGGCACATAGGACCCCAGCCAAGATTCTCTATTACAGTAGCAATGGACGAGCGATCAAGGCCTAGCTTCTCAGGAGGTGATGCAGGCTGGTTCTTAAGAACAGTGTAGTCCTAAACAACCACAAAGGAATGTCCACACACTGTATTAGTTAAAATACAGTCTTTATATAATTAAGGTTCAAGGTTATATACACAATAACTCACTTTGTGCTCAGTTAATCTACAATGGCAAATCTATACACAGTTCTACGTGGTAGCACAATTACTTTGATTCCTTTAAAGTGCATTAACTAGACCTAGTTTAAATGTCACACAAATCAATAAATCCAGTGAACCAACGATACGAGTTAGGAGGAAAAGAGTTGGTTAGAACAATGGGTAGAATACTGGCCCGTTTACCGAGATACAGTTCTGTGTGGAGATTCCCCCAGCCCCAAACTGGGCAACCTGTAAATAAAGCTATATCATACAAGCCCAATCCATATAGTGTTCTTAAGACCCCAAAGTACCTAGTTACGTAGAGTTCTTCTACGAGTCGTCGACGGGCCCTTCTTGAGTGCACTTCCTTTCAGGCAAGACCCACGGGTCGTCGAGATTCAGTGAAGAAAAAGGGTGAACCCTGTCGTTGCGGCAGCAGCTTCGGTACTTGCGGTGCTCGTTGGCGATCGGTTGAAAACGTCCTGCAAGCTGAAGTGTGCGGGGCACCTCGACGAGTGTTCGTCGCCACAAAGAGTCAAATGAAGTACTTTGGCCCATCAAGGGCGTCGGGTCGTCGGCATCTGGCATCAGCAACAGGACGTGACCACGGCTGGCTTCAGTAACTTTGTCGGCGTCTCAAGTCTTCGGGTGGGTGTAACCCACCGGTAGATTCTCCTCGGTCGACGACAACCTTTACTTTCTCCGTCTGGACGACAGCAGTCAACGAGGATGAGCAAGGGAGTCCTTGGATCAAATGTTCCTAGGCAAAGGGAGCACGGCGGCTCCGGTCGGCGGCGGTGGACGGCTGTCCGGTGCTTCTCTTCGTTCTCCTCGGCGGGCACCTTCTCTGGTCGGCAGCCTTTCGTAGGTCTGTCTACCAGGGAGCTTTGGTAAAGATCAGCTGTTCCACGTTGGTCCCTCGTTGCTCGGGGAGAAGTCTCAGCCAGGTCCTCTCTTGGATCAGTTCTTGAAGACACAGCAGCTTTCAGATTGCAAGGAAACGGAACAGCGGTTCACCACCTTCCGGCTCTGCTTCAAGAGTAAGCATCAAGTGTCAACTTCAGCTTCAGCTTCTGAACGATTTCTAGCAGCGAGAGGCCCCCAGGTATACTGTTGATCTCCCATTCATTCTGCTGGGTCACACTCAGGCAACCAATCACTCAGAAGGGCATTCAGGCAGCCAATCAGCCGCAGAGTGCATTCAGGCAATTCTTCTCCATCCAGACACTCGCAACAAAGAATGTGGATTCGGACAAGCACTTTACCATTCAGCACTACTACAAAAAAGAAAGCTTCAGTCAATTTGGTGACACTCGCCCTCCAACGAGAACAAGACCAAACTAACCAATTTATCCAAACTTTACAAGAGTGAAATAATTAGTTAAAAAAATAATACCTTTGACGACAGAATATCCAAGGCGAAGTCTGACACCAAGGAATTATTCTCCATCCTCTGGGAAATGGAATCACCAATACTACAGGTTGACAAATACTCCCAAGGATAAACCCTGGTGTACAGGCACACAAAATGCGCTTTCAAATAAAATCGCTTCACTTCAACTTAAAATAGCTAATAAGAAAGCCTCACTGATCTTACCTGAGCAGCAACCACCCCCATAAACCCACCAGACAGTCACACCTTACCCTTCAGCTTTAAGAAATGTTCTACCATTGAGACAGAAAAAGTCATACTTTCATTAAAACTGCCAATTGTAAAGGAGACAACTACCCAGCCCAAATTATAAAGGATGCAGCTAGAGACTTAGCCTCCCTTCATCACTAAGCTCATCAATGCATCATTCAAGTAGAACCTAGTCCCCAATAACCTCAAAGAATCCTGGGTACTCCCACTGCTCAAAAAACAAACGCTAGACCAGTCCATCCCAACTAACTACAGACCTATCACCACAGTCCCCTTTCTACTCAAAATTATTGATAGAGTAGCGTACCTGCAAAACCAGGACTACTTAGAAGCCAATCACTTATTAGGATCACGCCAGTCTGGCTTCCGCCCCCTCCACGGCACAGAAACAGCCTTAATAGACTTCAAGACCCAAATTGACGAGTTGAAGGACAATGGGAAACCAGCTTTGCTACTCCTCCTTGACCTATCTGCACCCTTTGACCTGGTGGATCATGCAGTCTTATGCAACCATTTTAGGTCGGCTGCCCATTTCTCAAGTAATGCCATAACTTGGATTCAGTCCTTCCTAGCTAACCGTACAATGAGAGTCTTCTCCCCTTCAGCAGCTGCTGATCCCAGACAAGTCTCCTGTGGCGTACCTCAGGGATCATGTGTGTCTCCCACCCTGTAGAACATCTTTACTAAGCCTCTGTTCGAAAAGTTGGACAGACTGGGCGTCACCTACACTAACTATGCAGATGACACCCAGATCCTTATACCCCTTTCGGGCAACTTCATGGAGGACTCTGCCTTGGTAAACAAGATATACCTCTTCATTCAGGCATGGATGGCCTCCCACGGCCTCTGCCTGAATGACGACAAAACGGAGCTACTGATCCTAGGTTCAGAGATGGCCATCAAAAACGTAACCCTAGCTATGCTTCCTTCAACATTAATAACATTATCAAAGTGATGCCCGTCAAAACCTTAGGCTTCTACCTTGACTTGGCACTCACCCTCAAGAAGCAAGTTAACTCTCTAGCATCTTCAACAGTTTACACTTGAAGCTGATCCGAGCATGTAGACCGTTTCTCTCTGAAACGAGTTGCATTACACTGGCCAATGCACTTATAATATCCAGATTGGATTACTGCAATGCCTTATATGCAGGATCCAATAAGTATATCACCGACAAATTGCAAAGACTTCAAAATAATGCCCTCAGAGCAGCCCTAAATATCCCTAACAGAGAGCACATCTCCAGATTTAGAAGAAATGTCCACTGGCTTAAGATCAACAATAGGATCCTCCTCAAAACACACACTCTCGCATCCAAATGTCTGAATAACATAGCTCCACCCTATCTGACTGAAAGATTCAACAGGAGAATCACTACCCGTCCCATGAGGTCTGCGAACATCAATACCCTTGAAGTCCCTAGATTTAAACGATCCACTGCTGGAGGCTCTAGCTTCCCGGTCATAGCCGCACAAACCTGGAACACACTCCCCCAGGATCTTAGATCTGACCAACCTAACTCAAGCTTTAGACGAAAAACCCTCACATGGATCTAGTCTAATGATTCCTAACCTACCTAAACTCCTTATCCTATCGCCACCTGTACTTTTACCTCCGAGACTCTTGCCACCTTATGCCACCAGACCCATTGTTTGTAATTTACCTGCCACATATGTCCTATTTAATGTAATCTCGTAACGTGTATGTGACCACTAGTCTTGTTGTAAACTAGGTGGCAGTAACTTGTTTTACTTGCCCTGTATGCACGCTTTTTAACTAGCTCTGTAATTAAGCTCCAAGTATACCTGTAATGTCAATTATCTCTGTAACTAGGCTCTAAGTATACTTGTAATGCTCACGCCCAGCTACCTAAGGGTTTGGTTGCGCTTTATCAAATAAACAAAGAATCTTTTAACTTTACTACATTTATATTGCTTCTTCTCTGTCTAGAAGACACGTGTCTGGGGGTGCTATTGGTACTATTGTTCAGAAGAGAATTACCCTAGCACTTGGGTGCTGGACTGCCCATTTGGGTGGGAGAAAGACTGCTATGCAAATGGGTATTTCCCATCTGTTAAAGGTACACTGAGGCTTGGTGTCCGTCAACCCCATGAACACATGCAAACCACGGCACTTGCGCTGATGGCCTCTGTTAGTTAAGATTTTCATTGTAATGATAAATCTAACTGACATGCGTCAACCCCAGAACTTTTAGCTTTAATGGTGATTATTTTTTCTCATACCTACAAGTAGGAACCTTTTTCCACACTCGCAGAATATTTTACTCTTTATGTGTGTGATTTTCTGGGCTCTCCATAGTGTCTTTTAAAATGTCCTCCGACAACTTTTTGCTAATAAGTGCCTGTTGTTGCTGGGTTGCTTTTAGCTTTCTCTGGCTAACCTTGAGAGAAGAACAAGTTACTTACCGAACTGGTAACGTTCGACTAGATGTTCCTCCAACGTATTCCTCATCTATGACAATGTCCACATCTGTGCTGCTTTGGAATTCTTTTTCGGCAGAGGGAGCCCTTTCGTCGAGTCGATTTCCCACGAGGGCCTCAGTCGAGGGTGACGTCATCGGATGTTATTAGTAGCAGGGACGGAGGCCACCAGGGGGGCGCACAGGCAATGGCTGCCTGAGCGTACAGCTCCCGCTGAGGCCTGGCCGTTTCCGGAGGATTGAGCCCCCCTGAACACCCCCGGGCGAACTCAACGTGGCGACTCAGGGTTGTGACCCTCCCGGGCACCCTAGGCTCGAAAGAACGACCCCCGAGAACCCCGTGGAGCCTGAGAACAGGCCCCGACGCACACGCAGTGAGAAGGGAAACGAGGCCTGGGCGGCAATGGCTCCAGAGGAACGGAGGCGTTTCACCGAGGCCGCGAGGAGGCACGGACCCAGAGTGCGAGGTGAGCAAGGAAGGGAAGGACCCCACGGAGTGCTCCTCCTACCGCCAGATATCCCTGTTGAACATCGATGTTAAGATCCTAGCCAAGGTAATCGGGAGGCGGATGGAGGAGATACTACCGAAACTGATCCATGGGGATCAGGTAGGATTTATAAGGGGAAGACAGGGCTCAGACAACATCCATAAAACCATAGACTTGTTCCACCATGCCCAGGAGTCGGACCTCTCCCTGGACTCGGAAAAGACATTCGATAGGGTTGAGTGGAGATGCATGGAACTCTTCCTCCAGAAAATGGGATTTGGCGCACATTTCAGGGGATGGGTGGCTGCATTATATAGAGCTCCGATGGCAAGGGTACAAGTGAATGGCAGGTTATCGGATCCCTTCCCACAGGGATGTCCGCTGTCCCCCCCGATATATGTCCTTACAATGCAGCCCCTGGCCATAGCAGTTAGATCACACCGGGATATCAAAGGGGTTAAGAAGGGCGAAGTGGAATTTAAGCTTTCCCTGTTCGCGGACGACATCTTGGCTTACCTGGTGGACCCCAGCTCCTCCCCCTCTCCCCCCATCCTGTCTCTGGTGTGCGCATTTGGGCGCTTCTTGGGGCTGAAGATTAATGCGTCTACATCACTTCTGCTCCCCATGAGAACACGGGACCCGGGCTTAGACTCCGTGGGCGTACTTAACGGGATAGCAGTGGGAAAGGTCTCTATCCGATACCTGGGCATCCTCCTCACCAGGGATTTATCAAAATTCGCCCTGACCAACTATGACCCTGTTTTAGCAGGTATTTCCGCGGACCTCAGGAGGTGGGGCTCAATGATTCTGTCCTGGTACGGCCGCATGACAGCAGTGAAGATGAATGTACTGCCGCGTCTGCTGTATCTCTTCACCTCCCTCCCAACCAGTGTCCCTCACCAAACCTTTAGGACTCTGCAGAATGCGGTCTGCAAGTTTATTTGGCAGGGCAGGACCGCGAAGGCGGTCCTGACCCTGCCGTGAGAAGAGGGAGGGTTTGGCTTACCAGACTTCCAACTTTAGTTCCGCGCCGCCCAACTGTGCGTCCTCCTGGAGCACATGAGGGAAGGAATGGGCACCTACGGGAGGATATGGATGCCCACCCTCTTAAAGTTCGAGATCTCCTCTGGGCCCCGCGCAGGTTCATCCCGAACAGACTTAAAACCCATCCTACCCTGGGAGTTCTCTGGGCAATCTGGAGGGAGGGCCCCCAAACAGCGCACCTAACGTCGTGGCCATCTCCGATGTCCTCACTCTGGGGACACAAACTCAATATCGGTAGTAGGGGGTTCCGCAAAGGCACAGGCCTGGTCCGACTCGGGACTGGAATGGGCGGGTCAGTTTTTCCGGGAGGGGGAATTCCTACCATACAAGGATCTGAGGGACGCTATTGGGAAGGGGTCCCTCTCCGTATTCGAATATCTCCGCCTGAAGGGCATTCTTTGTGACCAATCATGGGGTCAGAACCTGAAGAGACAGCTAACCCCCTTTGAGAAACTACTTGACACAGCGACCTCCAGGAAGGGAACGGTGTCAGGGATGTACAGGATCCTGAACACTGCTAATTTAGTGGAGAGGGGGGGGGTTTCCGCGCATTTTGGAACGACCTGGCAGGAGAGGTCAATAGCATTCCATGGGAATTTATTCACAGCCGACATGGAACACAACTTCAAAATCTTGCAGGGGTGGCACAGAGACCCCGTAAAGTTATCAAAAATATTCACGGGTGTGTCCCCATGTGTCCAAAGCGGTGCGGCCAGACAGGATCGAGGGCCCACATGTGGTGACATTGCCCAAAAGTACAGGCGTATTGGGATAGCGTCCGGGGCTGGATTGCTGAAGTCACTATGGAATTGCTCCCCCAGAACCCTCTGACGGTGTTGTTGGGTCTCCCCCCGGAGGCCACGGACATTGACAGGTACCCCAGAATGTGGGAAACTATGCTGACGGGTAGGGTGGCCCTGGCTCAGGAATGGAAGAGCCCGGAGACCCCCTCAAAGGAGAACTGGCTAAAAAAAAATTGAAAACTATGTTCTTAATGGACAAGCTAACGGCAATGATGAACAATGACTCTGGTGCATTCCAAGAGAACTGGTATGGGATGCAGCAGACCTGGGGATGGGACGTCCACCTATGCCCGGTAGGGGCCCAGGGCAGGGCCCGGGGAGACGGGACTGGGAGGAACCAAAGACGGAACGGGTGCCCATGGCCCAGGAGTGGGCGGTCGAATCACAGCCATAGATGATAGTCGACGTTCACACTCTTTACCAAGCTCCGGACACAAATGAACAGTTTAAGACTCCCAAAACTACGGTTCATGTTTAAGAGGTTAGGGGGGTGGGCATGTTTTGTGGGGTGTGGAAGGGAGGGGGGGCCGGGTTCATTGGGCCTGTCATATGTACTTCTTTTGAACATGCATGGAGCCCGTTTGTTATATTAAGAAAATGTTAATAAAACCAAAGTTTAAAAAAAAATAAGTAGCAGGGACGGTACCTGTAGCCATGTTCCCCCCCCCCCCCCTCCCTCTCCTCACAACATGTGGCACACATGCCCAGAAAACAGCATCGACTGCACTTATCCTTGCGGGACGTAAGCTGTAATGGCATGGGAAATTCTTGAGAGGGGTAGGCTGGGAGGGCAATGAGGAAGAAGTTGGCGGAGCATCCAGTCGAAAGAATATTACTGTGATGCTGTAAATGCATTGGATTGACAGGGCCTCCCTGTCCTTGTCCTGTAGTCCTTTTTCAGTTGTGTTCTGTATGGTTTTCTGCCCAGGAGTCCATGTGGGACTCCTGGCAGTGCAGCACTTCCTATTTTTGGTTTGGTGTAGAGACCCAGAGGATACCCTTATGGCACCCATGGGTGGGGGTACAACCCTCTGTCCCTAGTGTATGTTTTTGGGCACCTGTGTGTGGCCCACAGAGCAGGGTATGGGCTGGTGGAAGCTCCATGCTGAAGTTGATAGGTGCTCTGAGTATCCTCCATTTTGGGATACCCAGTCCCTGCCATTGGAATCGGTTGTTTCCCAAAGACCTGGGAAGCCCTGACCTTGTCCCTTCTCCCCCGACTGGCTGTTGGGTGGAAGTTCCATATATGGTATTATAGTGAAGTCCAGGCCAGACTGGCTGGAGTCTTCCCAGTGACTGACTGTTGTGGGTACACCCTGTGCGTGGCACCTGGGTGAATGGAGAGTGACCAATATGCACTTCCTGTTGTGGATGTCTGGTTTCTAGTATGAAACAATGACTGAGACAGCCCTGCCCGAAACTGGTATGAATGCATTGTGTAGTGTTGAATGGCTGGGTACTTGTCCCAATACACATTCCTTGTTGTGAGTGTCTGAGAGGGAGGAGAATGGCCTGAATGCACTGTATGCCTGATTGGCTGACTGCTAAATGCCCTTCTGAGTGATTGGTTGCCTGAGTGTGACCCAGCAAAATGAATGGGAGATCAACTAGTATATCTGGGGGCCTCTCACTGCTAGAAATCGTTCAGAAGCTGAATTCGAAACTGATGCTTGATCTCGAAGCCGAGCCAGAATAAGGTGGACTGCTGTTATCTTCACTGCAATCTGAAAGCCACCGTGCCGTCGAGACTGATCCAAGAGAGGACCTGGTTAGGCGCCTTCTTCCCGAGCTGTGAGGGACCATCAAGCACCACTAACCTTTGCCGAAGCTCCCTGGAAGTCAGACCCTCGACAAGCTGCCAACCGGAGACTGGGACCGCCGAGGTGAAGAGAAGCACCGGACATTCCATCCACCGTCGTCGACCAGTGTTTGCTATGACCGCTGGAGGCCCGTCGAAGCCGTGTTGCCCAGAAGCGGGGACCATTTGACACTGCCATCGACGTCTGGAGCCGCAACGCTCCATTAAGACATTTTTGATTCCCAGACGCGCTCGTCCGTCCTGCTGACCGCCTTATCCCGCTGGAGAAGGCCAGGCCGTCGACGTGCCGAGGAGCATTCGCCAGTGGGTTTTCTGCCCCCCAAAGACCGTAGAGACGCCGGACAACTCAACGCCCTTGCTGGGCAACAGTTCTTCACAAACTCGTTGCAGTCCTGAACTATCGTCATCTAGGTGCTCTGCATGCCTCTTCCTTACACGACGTCTTCGATCCGTCGTCGACGAGCACTGCCGGGACCAAAGCTGCCGCCTCGACGCCGAGTTCACTTTCTTCGACGGATCTCAACAATCCGTGGCTCCTGCTTTAAAGGGAGCCGCTCAAGAAGGATCCGTCTGTAACGCTCACCTGATTCCCACGGAGGCGCAGATCTTGACTGGGTTGTTACTGTGTCTTCAATTGTAAAGCGCAGGACTCGGCTGGTTCCCTGGGCTGGACCTCTTCTCACGGTATGCCTGACTTGAAGAGTGAGGTGTCTGCAGGCAGAAGAACAAGGGGTTAATGAACGGTGGTTGGACGGACTTCTCTTCCTCACTCTCTCTTTCCTTGAGGCCCAAAGGATAGGTGTGCTCACCTTAAGTAGGTGAATGCTGGGCTCTCCATCCTGCAACTGGTGCAGGGGCGCGGGTACCAGTTACTCCACTGGTGATATTGTAAACCTCTTACTTGCAGAGGACAACTTTGAGCGCGAGGCCGTCATTAACTGCACAATCGGTTCCTTATATGTATCTGAGCACCTTTAATGAAGTCCTTTTCTCTTACAGGCTTTGGATGCGGTAGGCGTTGTTTAATGGACGCCAAAGTACGTGCAAGCGCGTAAGTAGGTGGATGATGCGCGTGAAGGCACGTAAGTTGAATGGCTGCTGATGGTTTTAAATGCACTCTTTAATGTCTCTTTTTCTCTTGCAGGTTTTGGATGCGGTAGGCGTTGATTCATGGACGCCAAAGTTCGTGCAAGCGCGTAAGTAGGAAGGTGGCAGGCGTGAAGGCACGTAAGTAGAATGGCGGCTGATGGTTTTAAAAGCGCTCCTTACGGTCTTTCCTTATTTGCAGGTGCGGGTATGTAGCGCTTGTTGGAATCCGGAGCGTGCGTCGCACAGGTAAGCAGATCAAAATATGCAAAATGACTGATCAATGTTCTTTGCCTTTACAGGGATCGATGGACTGCCAAGGAATGCGGCGTGAGGATTGGAAGATGCCGATGGATCGGGTTAGTGAAAATGCTGGCTTTTGGCTTTAAGTTGGCTTTTGCTAACCTGTTGTTTTTTTGTGCTGGCAGGTGCGGCTGAAGACAGGATCCCAGGAAGGTAAGAGTTTGTTCCCACAGGTGCTGGAGCTGGAGTTTTCACTGGAAGACTGGAGCTGACTCGGTGAGCGTCCTGCTGCTGATGCAGAATAACACGAAGCACGTTGCATCAATCGGGCGTGGTTTAAATAGTGTGCAGGAGTGCTTAGGCGTCTTCTTCCACTGCCTCGCCTAGGTAAGGAAAGAGTTCCAGTTTCCAGAAGAGTCCCAGTGTTCCTGATCCAAGGAGTGGAGCCTGCCCCACCCAGGTAAGAAAGTAGTCCCTGTCAGAAGAGGATGTGGACGTCATCTTGTTGGTGAGTATGCAGCATGGTCTGCTGTAGGTAGGTCCACCAAGCACTTTTACACATCTTATGAGCCGGACGCTTCCAGTGCCGGGACCGATGATCTTTATGAGCCTGGCACCACCGGCGCCAGGACAAGGTCCAAAAGGTCCCAATAGGGGCCGGCTGGTGCCCGGAATGAAGGTTATAAGCCTGCTTCCAAGGATGTTGGGCAGGTCCTGCATTCTTGGAAGTAGTGATCATGACAGCATCCCCCCTCAAGGCCCCTCCCAAGCTTGTCTTCTCCGGGGGTTTTGGTTTGTTGGGGAAAGTTCGATGAAACCTTTTGATCAGCCGAGGTGCGTGGACATGTTCTGAAGGTTCCCAAGACCTTTCCTGGGGACCGTAACCTTTCCAGTCTATCAGATAGTATAGCTTCGAGTTGGAAATCTTGGAGTCCAGGATATTTTTAACTTCGTATTCAAGTTCTCCATTAACTTGAATAGGTTCTGGAGATCTGGTCAGTCGGGTCTCAGGTTGCATAGGTTTTAGGAGGGATACATGGAAAACTGGATGTATCTTCATGTGGGAAGGTAGGCCCAATTTAACTGCCACTGGATTTATTATGGCTGTGATAGGATAGGGTCCCAGGTATTTCGGGTTGAAGGTGCGTGGTCCTTTTAATGGTAAATGTTTAGTGGACAACCAGACTTGGTCTCCCACTAGATATTGGGGGGCCTCTTTTCGATGTTGGTCTGCTCCTTTTTTGTATTGCTCCTTAGCCCGTTGAAGATGAGTAGTGGCTTCCTTAAAGGCTTGAGTGATAGCAGAATGTAGATGGTCTACAGCGGGCGTTCCGAGATCCTGGTGTGGATCAAGGTTGGAGGTTCGAGGATGGATTCCATATAAGAGGAAAAAAGGGGTCTTTCCGGTTCCAGAATGGATTGAATTATTATAAGCGTACTCGGCGATCCAAAGGATGTCCTTCCAAGTGCCTTCTGACTGCTGCAGCATGCAGCGTAAATACTGTTCCGGAGTTTGGTTAGTCCTCTCGGTCTGTCCGTCGGTCTGGGGGTGGTGGCTGGTTGAAAGCCTTACGTCAATTTGAGCTAGTCGACAGCAATTTCACCAAAAGTGGGAGATAAACTGACTTCCTCTATCAGAGACCAACACTGAGGGGAAGGTGTGCAACCGAACGATGTTTGAGGAATTCTCGGGCCAGAACTGAAGCTGATGGAAGACCTTTCAGTGGGATGAAGTGAGCCATCTTGGAGAATAGATCCACAACTACTAAAATTGTGTTATATCCGGAGCACGGAGGTAAGTCAGTGATAAAATCCATGGAGAGGGTATGCCAGGGACATGGTGGAATGTCTAATGGATGTAAGAGGCCTGCTGGTCTTTCCTTCAGACTCTTATTTTGGGCGCACACACCACAGGAAATTACGAAGTCTCTAATGTCCTTCCTCCAAGACGGCCACCAGAAGTGTCTTGATTTTCTCGGAGGTTTTGGCAATACCGGGATGCCCTTCCATTAAGGAATCATGATAACAAGAGACTACCTGTTTTTGTAACTCTGCACAAGGTAGATATAGTCGTCCTTGGAAGTACAGTAGGTTCTTATTCACCGTGAAGCTTTCTCCTTTAAGTGGCCAGTTCTGTAAATCTGCCCGAGTTACGAGTTGTTTGACTTTTGCTTCAACATCTTCAATGGATTGCGCGACGACCAGACCTAGAATTCTTTGTTCGGGAATTATAGGTACGGGTTCAGGATTGACCATGTGTTCATCAACTCCCATCCGGGAAAGGGCATCAGCTTTGCCGTTCTTGTTGCCTGGTTGATAAGTGATCACAAAGTCAAACTCAGCGAAAAATAGTGCCCAGCGGAGTTGTCTCGAGGATTGAGCTTTGGCGGTCTTTAGATACTGTAAATTGCGGTGATCTGTGATTACTGTGAGTGAGTGTTTGGCTCCCAGAAGGTAATGCCGCCAGGCCTTGAAGCCGGACTTGATAGCCAAAAGTTCTTTATCTGTGATGGTGTAGTTGATTTCGGGAGCCGAGAACTTGCGGGACCAAAACGCCACGGGGTGTAACTGGTTAGTATCTGGATCTCTCTGCGATAGCACTGCCCCATTGCAAGACTGGAGGCGTCAGTCTCAACGATGTAAGGAAGCTCCGGGCGGGGATGTTTTAAAACCGGTGCGGAGGTAAACTTGGCTTTTAGTTCCTGAAAAGCTTGCTCCGCTTCTGCAGACCACTCGAAACGTTTGTTCTTTCTTAAAAGGGCTGTAATGGGCTGAACTACTCGGGAAAAGTCTGGAATAAATCTGCGGTAGAAGTTGGCGAAACCCAACATGCTTTGGACTCCTTTTACAGAAGTTGGTGAAAGCCACTTGATGATTGCGTCAACTTTTCTTGAATCCATGTGGACTCCGTTGGGTGTTAGAATAAATCCCAAAAATTCGACCTCGGTAACATGGAAAACGCACTTTTCCAGCTTGGCAAAAAGTATGTTGGCGAAGCCTTTCAAGAACTGCTCTGACGTGTTTCCGATGGGCTGCCTCAGAGGATGAGTATACAAGGATGTCGTCAATGTAAACAACTACACACACACACGTCTATAAATTCCCTAAAGACGTCATTCATGAAGTACTGAAAGGCGGCCCGTGCGTTGCATAAGCCAAAGGGCATTACTTGATATTCAAACAGCCCATACTTGGTGCGAAAGGCCGTCTTCCAGTCATCGCCCTCTTTAATTCGTACCAAGTGGTAAGCTCCTCTGAGATCTAACTTCGTATAGATACATGCGCCTTTAACTTGGTCAAGGAGTTCAGGGATCAACGGCAGAGGATATCTGTTCTTTACGGTGATCTGGTTCAGGGCACGGTAATCTATACAGGTTCTAAGGTCCCCTTCCTTTTTCGGGACGAAGAACAGAGCTGAAGAGGCTGGGGACTTTGAAGGACGGATGAACCCGTTAGCCAGATACTGGTCCAAATACTTTCTCAGGTGAAGATTTTCTGGCTAGGTAAGGGCATAAATTCTACTGCAAGGAGGAGTGGATCTGGGTATCAGATCTATTTGACAGTCGTAAGACCTGTGAGGAGGTAGAGAGTTAGCTTGATTTTTCTGGAAGACTTTTGGAATTCCCTGTAGTCTGGAGGTAGTTGGAGATCCTCGGAAGTAGTTGCTGCCAGCTTAATGTCGAGCCGAGGATAACAAGTGGGGACACACTCCGGAAACCGAATTGTCTTTGCTCGCCAATCAATTTGGGGATTGTGTTTCTCTAACCAAGGAATTCCCAGGATAACTTGAAACTGAGGGGCCTTGATCACATCAAACACAATCACCTCACGATGTCCATCTTGGCTTAACAACGTCCCTTCCGAGGTGGTATGAGTTACTGGTCCGGAAGCTATTTCCGTGCCATCCACTGTGGTAATAACGTCTTTAAATGCCTTGGGACAAAGAGGCAAATTCATCCTGGATGCCATTTCGCGGTCCACATAATTACCGATTGCTCCGCTGTCAATGTATGCTTTAATAGCATGCAAACGATCCGGTCGCTCTGGGTTTATGAGGACCATTGACACTATGAAATGCGAGGTCAAAGAACTGGTTTTTACACTCGGCAAGCGGACCTCTACACTTGTCGGGCGAGGTCGTTTCCCGGCTCTGGCTTTTCGGTACCTTTATCGGAAGCACCCACTGTCTTCTTCGAAGGTTTCACTGGGCATTCTCGAAGGAAATGTCCTGAGTTTCTGCAATAGAGGCACAATTGCAGTTTTCTTCTGTCTCGTTCCTTTTGGGTTAATGGTCCTTTTACGACCCCTATTTGCATAGGTTCTACGGTATCAACTCCTTTGGTGGAACTCTGTGGTCTTGAAAAAACTCGAGCTTCGAACCTGGAACAATCTGCTTTCCTATTCTGTGGTCCAGTTGAACCACCAAGTCAATATATTCAGAACAGTCTTGTGGAGGATTCACTACCTGGGCTAGAACATCTTTGAGTTCTCCACGCAAACCTCTGTAGAAAAGCGTAATCCTCTTATCCTCGGGCCATCTGGTTTCAACTACTAGTCTGTTGAATGACGCAATATAAGCCAGGAGATCCGGATTACCCTGTCGTAATGAAAGGAGTTCATTATCTAAGGCCTGCCCCTGTGAGTGTCTTGCAAACAGTCTCTCCATACTGGTCTGGAAGGCCTGGAAATTACGGAGAATTGGGTCATCCTGTGTTACCAGAGGAATTGACCAGTCTGCAGCACTGCCACTAAGATGTGAAAGCACGAAAGCTACCTTAGTCTGGTCCGTTGGAAAAGCAGCTGGTCTACACAGAAAGTGCAAGCGGCACTGATTGATGAACACTGCAAACTTTTTTGGATCACCTGAGAAGCGTTCGGGCGGAGCCAAAGGCACATTTCCGGGTAGATTAATTTGTACCGGATTAGGTGAGGTTGCTGAAGTATAACTTCCCCCCGAAGCAGGCAGGGGTGTTTGACCCGCTTGCGTTCGTAACAGCTGTCTAGCGAGATCATCAGTTCGCTCTTTGGATATAATTAACTCTCTCCTCAGAGCATTTGTTTCCTGACGGGCTACCTGTACTTCTGCTCTTAATTCCCCTAATAACTGGGCTAGTTGGTCAGCGTCTGAGGTTTCCATTGCGCCCGGGTGGGAGATTTGCGGTGGGCTTCGCGTTCTGTAACGCTCACCTGACTCCCACGGAGGCGCAGATCTTGACTGGGTTGTTACCGTGTCTTCAATTGTAAAGCGCAGGACTCGGCTGGTTCCCTGGGCTGGACCTCTTCTCACGGTATGCCTGACTTGAAGAGTGAGGTGTCTGCAGGCAGAAGAACAAGGGGTTAATGAACGGTGGTTGGACAGACTTCTCTTCCTCACTCTCTCTTTCCTTGAGGCCCAAAGGATAGGTGTGCTCACCTTAAGTAGGTGAATGCTGGGCTCTCCATCCTGCGACTGGTGCAGGGGCGCGGGTACCAGTTACTCCACTGGTGATATTGTAAACCTCTTACTTGCAGAGGACAACTTTGAGCGCGAGGCCGTCATTAACTGCACAATCGGTTCCTTATATGTATCTGAACACCTTTAATGAAGTCCTTTTCTCTTACAGGCTTTGGATGCGGTAGGCGTTGTTTAATGGACGCCAAAGTTCGTGCAAGCGCGCAAGTAGGAAGGTGGCACGCGTGAAGGCACGTAAGTAGAATGGCGGCTGATGGTTTTAAAAGCGCTCCTTACTGTCTTTCTTTATTTGCAGGTGCGGGTATGCAGCGCTTGTTGGAATCCGGAGCGTGCGTCGCACAGCTAAGCAGATCAAAATATGCAAAATGACTGATCAATGTTCTTTGCCTTTACAGGGATCGATGGACTGCCAAGGAATGCGGCGTGAGGATTGGAAGATGCCGATGGATCGGGTTAGTAAAAATGCTGGCTTTTGGCTTTAAGTTGGCTTTTGCTAACCTGTTGTTTTTTTGTGCTGGCAGGTGCGGCTGAAGACAGGATCCCAGGAAGGTAAGAGTTTGTTCCCACAGGTGCTGGAGCTGGAGTTTTCACTGGAAGACTGGAGCTGACTCGGTGAGCGTCCTGCTGCTGATGCAGAATAACACGAAGCACGTTGCATCAATCGGGCGTGGTTTAAATAGTGTGCAGGAGTGCTTGGGCGTCTTCTTCCACTGCCTCGCCTAGGTAAGGAAAGAGTTCCAGTTTCCAGAAGAGTCCCAGTGTTCCTGATCCAAGGAGTGGAGCCTGCCCCACCCAGGTAAGAAAGTAGTCCCTGTCAGAAGAGGATGTGGACGTCATCTTGTTGGTGAGTATGCAGCATGGTCTGCTGTAGGTAGGTCCACCCAAGCACTTTTACACATCTTATGAGCCCGACGCTTCCAGTGCCGGGACCGATCTTTATGAGCCAAGGTCCAAAAGGTCCCAATAGGGGCCGGCTGGTGCCCGGAATGAAGGTTATGAGCCTGCTTCCAAGGATGTTGGGCAGGTCCTGCATTCTTGGAAGTAGTGATCATGACACCGTCGCCGAACTCTGCTATTCCAGATACATTGGGGTGGTAGAAACATTATAGAAGGAAATAAGACTAATTGAACAATATATGGACTGGGCTTGTAGTGTATCTTTATTTTTACAGGTTGCCCAGGTTTTGGGGGTGGGATCTCCACACAGAACTGTGTCTAGGTAAACGGGCCAGTATTCTGCCAATTGTTCTAACCAACTGCTTTCCTCCTATGTCTATTGTTACCTTTATTAATTAATTTGTGTGACATTTAACCAGAGTAAAGTTGATGCACTTTAATGAAATCTGATCATAATTGTGGTACCACTTAGAACTGTATATATTTGCCATTGTAGATTAACGGAGCACAATTATTGTGATTATGTACATAACCTTGAACTTAATTATATAAAGACTGTTTTAACTAATACAGTGTTCGGACATTCCTTTGTGGGTGCTTGGGGACTACACTGTACTTAAGAACCAGCCTGCATCACCTCCTGAGAAGCTGGGCCTTGATTGCTCATCCATTGCTACCAACAATAGAGAATCTTGGCTGGGGTCCTCTGTGCCTCTCCTCTGCCATATAGAGAACAGGAGTAAAGACACCCCCTCCAGTCTTTACAGTTACCAGTTTGGTAAGTAACTTGTTCTTCGAATGGATTGTGCCCATCTCCCAAAGAAGTAACCATGACTGGAGGAGCAAAAGAATGTAGCCATCCCCAATTAATTGGCAGAGCAAAGCACTGCCTTACCAACGGCAACATCCTGAGCATGGGAAGTATCCAGGGAGTAATGCTTAAACGTGTGTATAGAGGTCCACGTTGCAGCATCACAGATATTTTTCACCGGCACACCCCTCTGGAGGGTCGTCAAAGTAGCAATGTCCCTGGTGGAAATGAGCCCGCAAACCCTCAGGAGGGTCCTTACCAGCCAATCGGTAGCATTCCGAAATAGTGAGGATAATCCACAGACAAGGTCTGCTTAGAAACAGCCTGTCTAGTATAACCCACAAAGAGCTGGTCGTCCACTCTGACTTTAGCCATTCTGGAGAGATAAAAGATCAAGGCTCTTCTAGGATCCACCCTATGGAGCCGTTCCTCGTCCTTACTAGGATGAGGAGGATAGAAAGCGGGGAGTACCACCTTCCGACTCAAATGAAATTCAGACACAACTTTAGGTAGAAAGGACAGACGTACTCTCAATACAACCCTGTTCTTGTGGAACAAAGTAAAAGGTCGGCTTAGATTAAAGTGCCTGCAACTCGATCACTCTTATAGCAGATGTAACTGCAACTAAGAAAACAGTTTTAAATGTCAACAATCATAACGGACAAGAGTGCAAAGGATCAAACGGAGCACCCATCAGAAATTTCAGAACCAATTTAAGATCCCAGACCGGCACCTGAAACGGCGACTATGGGAACACATTTGTGAGCCCTTTCAAAAATGGAGTGACCAGTGGAATTTTAAAATAAGAGCATTCTTATGAAGAGCGCTTAAAAATGGATAGCTCTGCCAAATAACCTTTAATGGTGCCAACCTGAAGAGCCCTGTGGGACAAAAAGCAAGGAGGAGAGAACCTCCGGAATTTAGCACTGAAAAGGAACATTCTTTACTCTGCACCAGTCGCAAAACTTATGCCAACAGCAACGGTACAGGGACTTTGTTGCCGCCGCTTAGCCGAAAGCAACACCTCCATCACGTCATCCGGAAGGTCCCAATATCAACATCTCAAACTTTCAGAAACCATGCGTGAAGGTTGAGTCTTGACCTCTGGATGGAGAACCAGACCTTCCTCCCGTGAGAGAAGATCCTCTTATTGGCAGACGCATTGGAGGAAAGATGGACATGTCTAGAAGGTCCAGGTGCCACGCTCTACTGGTCCAATCCGGAGCAATGAGGATCATTTGGGTCCCAAACCTTCTCAACCTCCTGAGAACTTGAGGGATTACGGAGATCGGTGAAAACTCGTACAGCAGAGGGAAGAGCCATTCCACGACGTACGTGTCTCCTAGAGCTCCTCTCAGAGGAAATTACCTCGAGCAGTACCTTTCGCACTTCCGGCTGGCACCAGTCGCGAACAGGTCCACCTGTGGGGTTCCCCAAAGGGTGAAGATCTCCTGAAGGACTTCCTGTGCTAGCTCCCACTCTTGGGAGACCATGCTCTGTCTGCTCAGAGCGTCCGCCGCCATGTTCTCGCCGGTGGGATGAACTGCCGATAGGGACATTCCCTCTCGTATTGCCCAGAACCAGAGCTCTATTGCCTCCCTGCACAAAGGCAGTGACCCTACACCTCTCTTGTTGAGGTAATGTATTGCCACTGTGTTGTCCATCATTATGAGGACATTCTTCCCCCGTACAGACGGCAGGAAAGCCTTCAGCGCCAGTCTGGGTGATCTCGGCTCCAAAAGACTGATGTGAAGTCTGGACTCGATGGAGACCAACGACCGCTGATGGACAGATCGACATAAGCTCTACCACCCTGTCAGGGAAGTGTGTCACCACTGACATCCGGCCATGGCTGCCAAAAGGGCTCCCCCTTCATGAGATTCTTCTTGTCGGCCCACAATAGAAGCTCCTGCGAGACCGAGAGCAGAACATGAAGGAGATCCGAGATCCTGCCCGAGAACTGGAACCATTGAGTCCATAGAGCCCACTGAAGGGATCTCGTTCTCAAGCGGGCCTCTGGCACCAGAAAAATGCAGGCTTCCGATGCCAAGCAACCTTAATTCGAAAGCCGGAAGACTCTGGGGCTTCCTGAAATTTTGTGACCATCTGAAAAATGTGAAATGCCCTCACCTTGGGTGGCGAGCACATCCCTAAAAGAGGTGTCAAAAACGGCCCCTATATACTGTAGCTGTTGGGATGGTGTCATATGTGACTTCTTGAAGTTGAAGGATAAGCTCAGCTTGTGAAGGGAGTGGCAGGTGACGTTGAGATGATCCAAGGCTTGTTCGGAAGAACGCGCCCTGATCAGCCAATCGTCCAGGTAGGGGTAGACATGAATACCCTCTCTCCAGAGATGCGCTGTCACCACCACCATGTATCAGCACATGAAAATAAGC
This sequence comes from Ambystoma mexicanum, assembly GCF_040938575.1. Lineage (NCBI taxonomy): Eukaryota > Metazoa > Chordata > Amphibia > Caudata > Ambystomatidae > Ambystoma > Ambystoma mexicanum. The sequence continues at coordinate 1,024,060,341 of NC_090929.1, read as the reverse complement.
ATCCTGCAGGTCCAACACCACCAACCAATCCTGAAGTTGGAGGGCCTGAAGGATCTGAGAAAAAGTGACCATCTTGAACTTGTCCTGCCTGATGACTTGTTCAAGTATCGCAAATCCAAGACGGGGCTCAGTCCTCCGTCCTTCTTGGGTATCAGAAAATAAGGGGAATACCAACCCTTGTTCCACTCCGCCACAGGCACTGGTTCTATGGTGCCTTTCTCCAGCAGGGCTAAAATCTCCTGCACAAGGAGTGGATCTGGAACCTTCAGAGAGTGTTTCCCCGGTGGATTGTCGTGAGGCAGTTGGAGAAAAGGGAGGCAGTATCCAGAGCCCACGCATCTGAAGTAATGGCTCACCATTCTTCGAGATGCTGTGACAGCCTGCCCCCCCCCCCCACCGGAGAACAATGAGATCTGGCCTCAGAGCGGTTTGGCAGCGGCAGTGCCTAATGGCAAAGAGACAGCTGCCCGAGCAGCTTTGGCACCTCTACCTCATCCACCACGAGTGAATTTACGTTGGCCGCTTTGACTGGCCATCCCTTTCGCCTTTTCAAATGAGTAATAGCGAAAGGAACCACCCCTCCATTGCTGTCCCCTTGGACGAAAAGGCTGAGGTTGTCGGACAGCCACGCCCAAAGATTTGGCAGCTGTCTTGGAGGTCTGCAACTTCTCAAGGTTCTCGTCAGCCTTGCTGCCAAAAAAATGAGACCCATCAAAGGGCATGTTAAGAAGACAGGCCTGCACATCGGGTGCAAAACCGGACTTTCACAACCACGCAAATCTGCGCATCACGGTGCTCGAAGCCATGAACCTTGCAACTCTATCCGAAGTGTCCAACCCAGACTGAAGGAATTAACACATGGCATCCTTGCCATCCTGCACAATAGCCAGAAAGCCATGCCTTTCCTCCCCTTTGGGAATATGCTCAGCCGCAAGTGAAATACAATTCCACAGAGTGTGAAAATTTCACCAAGGTACAGGTGGAGTTAACCGATTTCAACGCCATACTGCCAGCAGAAAATACCTTGCGCGCCCATCCATGCATTTATCATCCCCCATCAGGAGGGATGGTAGGGTATGCTACCTGCTTCGAGATGGCTGTTGCCGCCTGGACCAAACTCTCGGGGGTAGGGTGTGTGGACAGGTAGCCAGGGTCGCTACTGGATGGGCGGTATTTCCTTGACAACGACTTGTTAACCGCCGGAATAGACTCTGGGGCATTCCAAGTAGCAGCCACCCTCTTTTGCAAAGCCACATGAAATGGAAACACCGGGTCAGTGGACGGACCATGAACCAAGATGTTAGTAAGGTCATCCTGATCATAAGCAACCGGAGGCCTGGACCAACGCAGGTACTCTACAACCCTGAACATCAGTCTCTGATAAGATTTCAGCATGATCACCAGGCTCAGGCTTACAAAACACCATCTCCGGAGACTTATCTAGGCCACTGGCATCATGCAAGGATTGACGCAGATCCTCAGTCAGACCTTTCTCAGAAATCAGACACTCCGGAGAACCAGGCGTCCCATAAGGAAGACCAAAGGGCATATCCTCCTACTCAGACCTCTCCTCATCTTCAAAAATATTCTGGAGAGACTGAAAGAACTCCTTCCTAGGGAGAGGAGTACACCTTATCAGGGACAGGCTGCATAGACTTAGAAGTAGCCTTCCTTGGAGGTTCCACAGCCAAAGGGGCTTCCACCGGTAAATTCTGCCCAGTAGGTGCTGATGGCGTCGACAGCTCTGACTGCGTCATCGTCGACAATGGTGCAGAGGGCTTCGAAGATCTGACCGGGGGTAAAGACCCGACACACTCTATGGACACAGCTCCGATCGTGTCGACACATTCTTCGACAAATTTATATGCTTAGATGGTTTTGCTCGAGACAAAGACCGCGACCTGCACCTGGCACGTCACTGTTGATCCCCCGATACCTTGTCCGAATGTGACCTCGATGGCTCCCGATGTTTATCGCTGACTACCCGGGACCGCAGGCAGACGAATACCGGCAGGCCTCCAGATAAGGTGCGTACCTGGCCTTTTTACGCATGAAAATCTTGTAAATACAACAGCTTTATTATTTTCCTGGGTACATTTACACGCAGGTTTAGAGCAGAGGGCAGTGCAAAGGTCAGGTTACTTGACAGAAACCAGAAGGCTTCTTTTGATTTTTATCTACATAAATGTAAATGCAAGCCACCTCTGAAACAAAGTATTTCTCTGAAGCCTTTCAAAAAAATAAACCGCAAACTGCAACAGGAATGGTTTCTTTCCATTCTGCTTCATAAGCACTGTGCATGTTTTCCTAGACTTTTAGGATTGTATAATTAATAAGATAGAAAACTAAGTTGCAATTGAGAATTAATATTTTTTTTTAACAAGTTATGCCTTTTTTCCAGTGAAAGCAAACCAATATCGCACAATTGTATTTTTCAGAGTTTGGTGCTGTGTGCATAATCATGCAGAGGCAGATCATTTTTACACTTGTAATTTAATTTACACTCCAATTATAAAACCAGTGTGTAAAATGATAACTATGCACAGTCTAGTTTACATCCATTCAACCTTGCAGTCAATGGGGTACATTACTATAAATGGTCAATGGCAGCAGAGTCTTTGCTCAAGGGTGAGTGATTGTCATTACACTGATCACAGGTGTTCTAGCCTCTCAAATCCTCAGGACTACAATTAAAACATCCAAAACCTGACTCTCCAGGAAGTGCAAGCGCTGTTAAAAAACAAACAAATGAAAGTTACATTGGTAATTGAAATAGAAACTCAGCAAAACCTGTCCCTGTGATAATCCAGATAGGTATTAACTGTATGTAGCACTTCATAAATGGTTTGTCATACATCTAGGTACTGTGATTATTATACCTCAGTCGATACTCAGTTAACCAACCTCTGAAGAATGTTAGCCAATAAGATAGCTCAGCCGATTCAGCACTTGTTGCTGCAATCTTTGTATGATCTGTAGGTTGCAGTTCGAATCCCGGCAAATCCAACTCAGCCTTTCATCCATTCGAGGTTGACAAAGGAGTACCGACTTGGGTTTGGTGGTAATTGTGATAAATATGTTCTATGTACAGTGCTTTGCCAAAAGAGCTATATAAATAACCACTAGATTAGATATAGAATTTAGCATGGAGTCCTTGCCTCTCTGCACTGTTTTATCATAACACTGGCATACCATTAGGTAGTAATAACTCCATGAAATTAGGACTTTCATTAAACATCAAAAGACAATTCTGCTATTGAACCTCCACACACAATAAAATTCATGTTTGCTTGACGTTATAATTGGATAGGTTTTCGTGATTTCAACATTTAAATACATACACAAGAGATCAAATGACCAGAAATAATGAAAGGTGTATTTTGTCACAATGCAGAAAGCTGCCGCATAGTAATGATTTCCATACAGTTTATTTATTTATTTATACACACGTCGGCTGGATGTCATATACATTTTACTCTTGCAAAGGAGAAAGGTCATTTTTACTCTCTTAAAATCACATTTACTCTCAAAGTTTAAAAAGAGAATAAAATACTCCACCTCAAAATCTTATCTGGAGCACTGAATATCGGTCAGAGTCCATTCCTTGCCAGCTTCAACTGAAGGCACGGACGGAACTGTGCTGTGAGATTGGGAAATCTGCAACATTTGCTCCTGAAAAGACTCCCATTCCTCGGGGGTAGAGGTTTTAGTGGGGCAGGCCACTCCGGGATCTAGATCTCCTGGACTTCTTCCCACGAGGAGAGTCCCCTCTCGACTCATCGGTTGATAGACCAGTAGACTTTGATTTACAGGGTTTGGAAACACGGCCTACCTTCAATTTCCCCTTTCGCTCACGCAAGGCCTTGGCAGTCAACGACTGCCACTTCGAGCAGTTGTCCGTGGCGTGGTCCTCGCCCAGGCACCACAAGCAGATACGATGCGGGTCCGTGATTGACAACTTGGACCCGCAGGGCCGACACTTCTTGAAGCCAGACCGCGGGGTCGTCTGGGTGGAAGAAGACATAGTCGCATGATACGAAGTAGAAGACATGAGGCGCGTCGAGTTCTTGAAGCAAACAGGTTTGCAGAACAAACCGGAACCGAGGCTAATGGCACTCTGCGTGCTACTTATAACATCCAATGACGTCACCCTCGATGGAGGCCCTCGAGGGACATCAACCCAATGCCATCGACACAAGGGCGCCCTCTGCCGAAAAGATTTCTTAAGTAGCACAGCTGAACATTACATGTCATAGATGAGGAATACGCTGGAGGACACAATCCATTCGAAATACTGTTCCCAAGGGTAGGAAGGATATTTGGATTCCTTTTACATTTTATTAAGACCATCACCCCCACCTTATGTGGAGTGCTGGGGAGTTTCTGAGTATCACCTTTCTCAGTTTAAATAAATCTAACATTTATGTTAGGACACACCATTAATAGCTGGTGGCAGTAATTTGTTGAACACTTTTACTGATGTGAAAGGCTTACCTACACTTCATTGGAGGATTCAAACTGGCTTCACATTATAAGAAATTATGTTCTAACCTTTCTGCAGAGTATATGAAAGGTTTACTTACCTTAGAAAGGTCCTGCCAGTCTGGAAAGTAGATATAAAACATGCATTACTTAGAATCATCAGAAATGCTATGACAGTATCTGCTTAGATTCACATGCTGTGCATGTAGTCCGACATCTAGTGGTAACCGCAGAGTATTGCATGGGCGTGCCTGTAACACTATCCCCAATGTGACGTGTAGTGCACCCAAAATCCCTCACGCGTCGAGGTCCCGCGGATTATTTTCCATCCAGCTATAGGTTTTACTTAACTTATTTTAGCATGACACAGTTACACTCAAGGTAAGAGTTATTGCTTCCCTTAGGTTGTGAACTGAAAAGCAACTGTAATTGAATATTACACCCCAAGGTCCAACTCCCCTAGAATAACTTATCCTGAATCAGAGTTACTGGTCAATACTGTGCCTAGTATCAGTGTTTCACTAAATCAGACAAGAATATTGTCCAGTTGATAGGCCTACAATTTCTTGCTGAGTGGCACTGCACAACCGATAGGGTCTACTACCCTGGTATTACTGAAAGTAATCTAAAAGTAACTATTGGGTTTGACTTCCCAAGAACGCCAGTTAGGTGTTCCAAATAATGTTATATGCTTTTTTTCTGTCTACTTTCAAGCATAGTGTTGTGTTTTTATAAATGTGGTTTTATATAATGTGATCGTACTTCTTCCCCCAAGATTTATCCAGGCCTACTTGTATTCAAATAAACAGTTTATTTTCACAATACATAGTGTTTCAGTGTTTCTTTGGACCGTTTGTATTACAATTTCATTTGTACTGATTCTACAGCCCTCCCTCCATCCTAAAATAAGCCTGGCTGCTCTGTCTACGCTACCCTGATCTCAGCTGGTACAGCCTTATACTAATAGGTGGAGTCTTGGACTGCCTCAGATGAATGACCCTTAGTTGGACTTCAGAAAAACTGTCCTAGCAGCCTCCCCTTAGCAGATGCAATAAGTCGTTCCAATAAGGTGTATGTTTTTATATGGACAAAGTAGAGGTGCGTCCCGTCGACAATACGTTTGATGAAAGGGCAATGAAAGGGGTAAAAAGGATGTCATCAAAGAAATAAAATCTATCCCATGGCTCCAGTTGGCTACACGAATCAAGCCCTTGCATCACTTGACGGTTTCTCACCGGCACAAACTATCTTTTATGCGTGAATATCCCATAAAGGTAGTCAATGTTGGCTGGGTTAGCCTGTGCTCCACAGCTATTCTCACCTTTTGAAAACTGTTCTGCTGCCAAGAGAACATCCTACTCTAATAGTGGCAACCAATTATTAATCACCTCAGGCCCCTTCCTGACTTGCTAAAGCCTTCCCAAGAAGACCCGCTTTTTGCTTCACTGGCACGATCGTGTGCTTTGACGCACTACTGTACTGTTGAGCACAAGGCTACCCACTTCTTAGGGCTGGACTGGAAAATTAGGGAACGACTCTGGAAAAATGTCTAATACTCCTAGCGTGTTAACCAACCCTTCTCTTTAGAGGTTGTGGCTGTGTTTTCCTAATTTGTCGCATTAGGAACCTATTGTATACATCCTGTATAGTAAAGTATTGTGTGTGGTAACTGTTTTCGCATAACTTGTATCTATTGGTCTTTCGTATACAATTGTCTAAGAGTAATTTGTGGTTTGTTGCTGTGTGTGCTCATTGTGGGCTTCTAATCACCATCAGCCGTCCTGAGACCTAGTCTTGCCCCCCTGCCAAGCTACCTAGATTGGTCTGGCTTGTCCAGAAAGTTCCCCTGTTTCACTAAACCAAGGGTAGCCTCCTAAACTTCAGCCCATCAGGTAAAAGTTTAGAAATCCATCTGAACACCTTCCTCCAACACTTGTACAGACGGCTCCTCCTTGCATCCCCTATGCACTAGCACGGCCGATTGGCACAAGGCCTAGTCACAGCATGAATGTAACATTTAGTATGGGCATGTAATGTCACCTATCTCGCATGATGGTAGAGTGGGCTGCTTCAGATGCGCAAGGGAGTATGAACGGACATGTATGAAATACATTAAGTGCTGTGCAATTGAAGGCAGTCCTCTATTACGCTCATGCCAGAATGAATACAACCATGTAGGGAAATAAGCCAAGAGAGCTTGCAAGGTTAACAAGGTAATACAAAAAATATCAGCAAAGGACTCTGCTGCTCAAGAACATTGACTCCAGAATGAATGTTGGTGCCTTTTGAGAGGCCACAGCATCAGTAATGACATCACATGTAGGGTATAAACCTGTATAGTTGTTTGCTAAAACAGTATACATGATCCTGCTCCATAGGGGATGCCAGGCTACAATGTGTTTGTTTCTCAGTCTGTCGATTTCCACATGGGTCAGCGGGGCTCATCTCTCCATGGAGTGAAGGTCAGGTCTCACAAGTTACATTGTGCAAACTACGATAATATGCTAAGCCTACTACTACATCACTATGGCATGCACCTGGGAGGCTCGGGGGCTGGTGCCAGGGGGAAGGGAGGAAGAAATACAGTCACACTGACCCACTCATTCTGCGTTTTGCGCTATAAAACAGTGCTGTACGAGGGAGAGGCGGGGTTTCATTTTAATTTTCTTTCAGAAATGATATATTCCCAGAGGTAGTAGCAACACATACCTTTCTGGATTGTTCTCATGTTCCTGCCGCAAAACATTTTACATAGCTGTTTAGAACTGTCCTTGGTTTTCTGAATCACTTGCCCAAAGCAGCGTCTTGTCCAGTTTATTTTTGGGACCTTCTTTCACAAAATTGAAACCTAACCGTCCGTCCCTGGCTTCAATCACTGAAAACAGGCTGCTATTGTTGTTATTTGGCCATGAACGAAAGTCTGCAACTGTTTGAAGTACACAATGTGTTGAATACCCACACAAAACGATAACATCTACCATTTTGAAAGTGGACATAGGAAAATGTTGTTTCCATTACTGCGATCTGTTCGGAGCGGTTAGTCAATGTGACATCGAGAAAATGGAACTTCCTGAATTATGTAAACTCAACTATACATATTTGTGATTAAAAACAGCATGTGTGCTGTATGCATAATGACTAATTCAGCGACGTGCCATTTCCAGCTACCGTCGGACAGATACTTCAACCAACATTGGCGGATAATCAACGGTGCTTATTTGATCACCGTTGTGTGGGACGACAGACAGAGACCAATCTGCCCTTTGGCTCCCAGAAGAAAAGGAGTTGAACCATCAACATTCTGGAACTTCGGGCAGCCTCCTGGGCATTACGGAACAACCCGTCATCGTTTCGGATGTGAAAACGTGCTGATGCAAAAGCGTTTCGCTTGAAAGTGCAAAGAATCCATATCTTCTCACGAACAGAACACCATGTGCGACATTAGAACCTTTTGCTGGTGTGACACACGGACACACAAATTGAAGCACAAGATTGATCGATCGCTGATCGCAATCGGCATATCATGAGGAAGTTATAAACAACATTTGAAGCATGCGATGCTCGCTAGCTGTAACTTGGATGGCAAAAACATATCATTCATTTAATGGACTTAATATTCTCTTGTGAGCGTTCTTTGAAAAATAAACACTTGTTACATTGCAGACTATTGATTTATTCTTAAAGAATTATGTTTTTCTCTCCTATTTGGGACAAGAAAGAAAAGTTCTGTGCTGTGAGATAATGTGTGTGTTTATCTTCCTGGTTCTGCGTTAAGTAACGTTAAGGCGTGGGTGATGAAGGGGCACATTTGGCTATGCTGGTCACGAATGTCATGAAAATAGGTGGAGCATATCGTTTGGACTAGTGATATCAGTTTGAGGGGCGGGCGAACTGTATTCTTGCCGCGACGGCACTTGAACTTAGGGCGATGCATCAACGGATAAGATTAGGACAAGATGGCTGTGCCGATCCGTTTTCACATGTGTTAAAGTGAGGAAAACTAAGGTAGGATGCATAGGAAAACTGTTTTAAGATCGATTACAGTATGCTTAAAAATGCATGCCCGAACGATTGGGACAATAACATTTATGAGCGAACTTCCCCTTTAATCGAATAGGTGTTGAAGCACTGCCTGCCCTGCTGGAGTTTCCCTTCTGCGGTCTTCTTCCAAGCAGTAATGCCGGGCGAACCTGTGGCGTGTGCTCCAAGTGGCCAGACAACATTGCTTCGAGACACTGAGGAATTCGACCCTCCGCACAAGGAGAATGTGCTCGCCTGGGCTATTTGATTTTTTGGTTTATTTAAAAAGAATGAAGAGAGATTAACCTCCGAAAATATGTGGGGCCATTCCCACACATTTACCACTCTCACCAGACAGCAGAAAAAAAAGTCATGTACTTTGGGAAGACACAGTTTACCAACGCCGCTCTCCCCCGTCATGTGTAGCTGAAAACCGACAGCTGTGCGTACATCAAAAGCCTCTGGCCGCAGGCAGCCTGATGAGCATTTCAAGGCCCCATGGATTTGCATCTCCATTGTTACACCTTGCAGGTGGCGACGAATACTGAAGAATGTTAATTAGCAGGCTTCAGTGAAGGCCTGGGTGCAGGAAGCGACAATGCAGACCAAGGATCAACACTTCTTTGCAATGCAATGTGTCAGCTTCGTACTAACACCCCTCCTTGGTATGAAAGGGCAATGAATGTCCTGTCTGGAACCACTCCTTTCAGAGCAGGGAAGTATGGAAATTGTAGGAGAAGAAAGTCTGCCTGCAACCCCCTACCTCAAAGGAGTCCCATGTTGTGACCAAACGCTGCATAGGGCACAGTTAATTAGGGAGACAATTTGAATTACAGCAGACAGGAAGATGGGTGGGATTTAGAAGCATATTTTGTCATCCTTCCCCTGTCTGTTGCCAAGCACTCTGATTCTGACCTAAAGCATCACTCAAGATTGTTGGTGGGGACCCAGGATTGGTTCATTAAGGTGGGCTTAGCCTGCACCAAACACTGCGGCCCGTTTGGCTTTAAAAAGAGCTGAGCCCCTCACTGATCAGATCTGAAGACTTTGCAAGGAGTAAGGAGGACTCATTTGGACCCAAACTGTAGGCACACTCTGCCTTACATATTCCACCAGTGAAGGAAGGCCAGGATTCCAAGAGAGGAGCAAGATCCCTCCCCTAAACATCTCCCAGGCAACAGAGGGAGGTACCAGACTCAGAGGACCCGTCCAGCAGCTCCAGACCTGGTACCCAGCCAGCAGACAGCATGCCCCCTAGGTGGGAAGGGCTCGAGAATCCCTGGACAAAGGACAAGGCCACTGCCTGCAATCACTCTCCTGAGCATTGGGCCGTCCGCCTTGAAAGTACACGGGCCCTGCGAAGAGGCTAGGAGGGCCAAACGAGCATTATCCAGCGTCCATCTTTTTAAGGACAATTTCAAGTAAGTTGAGACCTCAAACTGCATCCGGCTGCACCGCTGACTGTTGTCATGCCGCAGTCACCAGAGCCATCCGAGACGCCACAACCAGCATTCCAGATCCGCCAACCAGCACAGAGATGATTCTTGGCCCCGAGCCACTGCATCGGACAGCCTGCAGACGCCCGTCCAGCATTGCTTGCCGAACTGCCTGCCGTCTGGTACCCGCAGCTGTCTCTCACCACTAACTCTGTCTCAAGGGATGCGAAGCGCCCTGGAACCACCTCGACGCTGTCAAGCACCAAGAACCTCTTCAGCACCAGGTATATTTTGGTTTCCCCCCGCCCCCCTAGGGTCCTTCTCCAAAGGACCCTAGAGACAATTACAACGCTTTGCCACTTTGGTGTTGAAACCAAATAACCTTGAACTGTAAGACTCCTTACTTTACCAACTACCTTCTGGTCAGTATCCACAGGGCATCCCTTTCCTTCATGAAACTGCCTGTCCTCTGTGTTCCTTTACAGTGTGGGTTGTCATTTTAGTAATAATAAAGTAGATCTTTTTATACAACCTTGACTGGACAGGTCCTTTAATCATTGGGTAATAATTGTATTTTCGCTGTGTTGCAACTAACAAATGATCCACGGACCTTGCGGGAGATAAGCCTGCCGTTCCGTCCACATTACCAAAATTGGACAAGGTGGTCTTATAATTTACCTGTATTCCAATCTGTTCGGATCCCTTCTGGTGTACTATAGGTGTGGGGTTGATTGATGGTTTAGAAACCGATATTCATCCCTGGACCACTGGTGCCATGGAAGTTGATTTGTCACAGACACTCCTGCATGGAATGCTGCGGAAGCTGCTTTCGCCCTAGTGGAGTGTGCTGTCGGCAGAGACGGTAGTGGATCATTTCTGATCTTGTGGCAGTGGGCGATACAGCAGGCCAGACCCTGTTTTGAGACGCATTCTGCAAGTGCGACGAAAAAAGCCTTTTGGAGGATCTGAAGTCCTTTGTATGAAGAACTTTAGTGTTATAGAAACGTCCATTGAATACTGCGTTTGCTCAGCTGCAGTTGTAGGATTGCTGAATAAGGTAAGTAATACAATCTGCTCAAGACAATGTAGACTCTGAAGACTCCAGGAAGGGATGGGTTTTCTATCTCTAGGGAAGGTTCGCATCAAACCCTTCAGAAAGGTTTTAATTGCTGGGTCACAGACTATAGACTCTTGATGAGGCTTTGCGGTGTAAGCAGAAATGGCTGAGAGGTGGAGCGCTAATCCACCCTTTTCTAACTGAAGGAGATGAGGCAAGATCTGCTCAACAGATTCTGAGAATGGGTCTATGTTCGATCCTGCACACCATACTTTAAAGCACTTCCACTTCTTGGCGTATGACCATCGCAAGGCCGGAGCCCTGGTCGCTCTGAGTATGCCCCAACACTCAAGAGTCTAGTGTGAGGTTGTGGAACCTTCACTGCTGAAGAACCAGCCTGAGAGATAAACTGGCAGGGTTGTGATTGAACAACCTGTCCTTGTGTTGCGACAGTGGATGTGGTTGGAGACAGAAGGAGGTTTCCTGTGACAGTTGTAGAAGTGCAGTGTACCATACTTGACGTTACCATGCAAGGGCATCATGATCATGGTGCATGGTTGTTCCTTAATACCACGTGTGCTCCGCAAAATGAACTGTTTCAGAAGAAAGCTGTAGAGGAACTTCCCCTTCAAATCCAACGAGAAGGCGTCTCCCAGAGTGTTTCTCTGGGTACCTGGAAGCAAACTGACTGCACGGTTTACAAATGTGGCAAATAGGTCCATCGCTATATTACCTCTCCTGTTGAACAGCTTATTTAGTTCATATATATATATATATATATATATATATATATATATTGTCCTTCCTGGGAAGTTGTTCTGCCCTCATGGCAATTTTGTGTTGCAGCGCCCAATTACAGAGTCTCTGCATTTCTAGGGACAAGATGCTGGGTTTCATGCCCCCTTGTTTGTTTGTATAGTGCATTGACGTGTTTTCAGTCTGCACAGTCAACACCTGACCGGTGAGAACTGGAAGGAAAGATCTCGGGGCCCATCGGATGGCCAGAGTTCCAGAACATTTATGAGCAGGTAGGATGCTCTTTCTGACCACACCCGCCTGTAGGTTTTGCAGGTGAGCACCCCACCCAGACAGCTAGGGGCCAGTGCTTAGTAGTAGCGTGGATGTGGGTGTTTGAATTGGCATGCCCCGTAGTAGATAGGTGGTCTTGGACCACCATCTCAAGGCCCTGTGGAATGTCGGCATGAGGTGCACAATGTCCTCCCATGATCCACTCTACTGGACCTATTGCTTGTCCAGCTCCTCCTGAAACAGTCATCTTTAGTTTGCAATTGAGCACGAGGAAGATACAGAAGCACATCATGCTCAGGAGGGACTTATTGTCATACAGTGGAGTCTGCCTTCTTCTGGAACCATGCAACAAGGCCTTGTATCGTCACCACTCTGTCTGGAGCTCGACATACTCTTGGGACTCTAGTATTTAGATCTGTCCCCAGGAAGATTGATGTTTGTGCTGGTACGGGAGAGGACTTTTCCTTGTTGACAGAAAACCTAGCTCTTGAAGCAGAACTGTTTTTTCCACCGCCTTTGACGCTGCTCTCAGGGACACCCCCCTTTATGAGCCAATCATCCAGGTATGGATAAAGGTGTACCCCCCACTGAGATAGGTGGGTATTGATGCTAGACATTTTGTGAAGACTCTCAGTGCTGACTTGAGCCCTAAGGATAGTACCTTGAACTGGAAAGGGTGTTTGCCCACTGAAACCAGCAGGAACTGCAGGAACTGCCTGTGAGAGGGGTGGATAGGAATATGAAAGTAGGTGTCTTCTAGGTCTATGGTGGCCAGAAAGTCGCCCGTGTTGAGCCATGGGAGGACCATCTGCAGAGATGCCATTTTGAACTTAAGTCGGCAACCAAATTTGTTGAGGGCCCTTAGATCCAGTATTGGGAAGCCACTGCCCATTCTTTTTCATTATTAGAAGTGTGAATAAAAGCCCTTCCCTTCTGATTGGCGGGGACCACGCTCTATTACAGCTTTTATCATTAGTTTGTCGACCTCTGCTCACAGGTGTTCAATAGGTGTGTGTTACTTGGTCGAGGAGGTCACTATATGAAGTCTATGATGTGCCCCCCCCCTTTTACCACCTGTAAAACCCACTTGTCTGAAGGGACAGGGTTCCATTGTTGCAGGTGTTGGGTTATGCATCCTTCCGTTGCGATGCACAAGGCGCGTCGACCTTGTGTATATTTTTCTTGGATTGGGCTCTGCCCTGGCAAGATACTCTTACCTCTTTGGCTCTGGCATCTCGCAGAGCTCTGGTGGTACCTGCCCGCTGTTTGATAGGAGCCTGGTGAAGTCTGTCCTTGAAAAGAGCTGCAATACACTGTATCTATAGCTGGAGCCTTGAAAAGTGCAGAAAGGACAGCGCTCCTTATCTGTCTCTGTGGGAGCTGACTGCCCCTGCTGTGTCGTTATCCGGCTTGATGCCTTTCAAGTGGATCGTCAATCTTCTTTCCCAAAGAGTTCCTGGCCGTCAAAAGGCATGTCTAAAATGAGGGCCTGTACCTCCAGTCTAAAGCTAGTGGCCTTCATCTAGGCCTGGTGTCACAAGGCTGTGTCATTTGTCTAAACACACAATGGGCCACATTCCCCGTGTTATCTACCATATGGTCTGAGGCACTCTCACCATCTGGGACTAAGGATTTATCCTACTCCTGGAACTCAGCTGGTAGGTGTTTAACCAGTCGTGACATTCAGATCCATAGTTCCCTATCCAATCTAGCCAGCGACCCTCCCTACACTGGCCCCTGCATTACTGCAGGCAGCCGGCGCGAGGCAAGGAAGCCCATCCGGGCACCCGCATATTCCTTTTGGGAGCCAACAAGGCCCCAGGCACACCAAGCGTCCCTCTCTCACCACGCACCCTATTCCTGGTCTCCACTCACCTCCCGCCTCCCAACCCGCCCATCCCCGCTCTGATTGGGCCGTGAGCCCTTCATCACTGGTCCTCCCAGGGCAGCCCCCTGCCCGGCAGCCCCCCTGCGGCTAAGGGCCCCAAGGCAACGGTGGCTCCAACAGAGGCGGCTCCAGGAAGTGTCAGCAGGGGAAGCCAGTGGCCAGCCGTCAACCAACAACTACAAGGACCCGTAAGGTAGGGTGGCTTGGGTTGGGGAGAGGTACAGCTCTACCCTAGATACCGGACTACTAGGCAAAACCAATGTTGATCAATGAAATTACCGCCTATTGCCCCAAACTACATTGATAGCAGGGCCTCTGTGCCCAAATTGCGTTAGGTTTATCCCAAACTGCATTGTCAGGCCTCTCCCCCAACATCCAGGTATCTCAAACTTAGCAGGGCCCCCGTGCCCAAATTACAGAGTGTGACCCCAAACTGCATTGATAGCAGGGCTTCTGTGCCCAAATAGCATTGTGTGACCTCCAGACTGCATTGATAAGACTTTCTCCCACTATACATTAGTCTCAAACTTGATTAGCCTCTCTCCCACTTCACAGGTATCTCAATCTAGCTCACTCGCACACTTAGCAAACTCCCAAGTGAGACAGAAACCACCAGCGAACCACGGTGGTGGGTCACTGAATAGGGCCTCGCTCATCACAAGGCGAAAGTCCAAGCTACGCCCGTCAAAGCCACCCCAACCAGCTGCGACCCTACCCAACCCACACAGCCTGCTCACCACTATGAACCGCGCTTAGGGAGACGAACAGTAAAAGAGAGCCACCGATAACACCCAGCTTAATAACCCTTACCACCCCCTTCCCCTCCTAGGACAGCGGCTGAACGAGTGGTCAACTCCAGCCAGAAGACCAACCATAGATGGAGCCAAACTAGTAGCGGACACCCCCTCACTACACCACAAGACAACTGGTCCAAAGCAGGACCAACTAGACGCAACCAAACAAAGACTAAACAATTCTCAATCCTACAATGCCGTGCAAACGACCAATTCCGAGAAAAAGACGAAGAGATGAAAGAAAAAAAAACACGCCAGAACAGCAACCTAGAACAACCATAGACTGGACCGCCACAGGCAGGAACCCAAACCGAAGGAACTGAGGGAAGAGAAAAATCCCTCTACCTCACTCCATACCTCGCAGACAACTGGCCACCACGGCAATCCAACCCAACATTAGAAGCAGCAACATCAACCAACCTAACATAAGCAAGTAGAAGGATGACCAAAACGAACAACATACAGACGACCGACCCAATAACCCCCTACAACACCAAAGCAAGAGGAACTTCCAATCAACAACCACAACCCCCGGAAGACGAACCCGATGAAAACACAAAAAACCCACGACAAAACCTAGAAGAACTCTTCGAAGACGCCGACAGCCCAAACCCCGCAGCCCAACAAGTGGCCGACCAAGAAGGAAACCTCAACACAGGACGGAAGACTACCTCGACAAAACCCAAACCAAAACAACACCTCCAAACTTCACTGCAATCTAATAAACGCAAGATCCATGTCAAAACACTCAGAGATCTTCGACCTACTCGACGACAAAGGCATTGACATCCTGTTCATTACAGAAACATGGCTGGACGACAACTACAAAATCACACCCCAAAGCTGCCTTCCGACAGACTTCAAATGCCTACAAATAAACAGAAAAAACAAAAAAGGAGGAGGCATCGCTATAGCATTCAAAGAATACCTGAAAATAAAAACTGAGGAACCACTCAACATTCTCAACTGCAAAACCATGGTAATACATCTAACAGCGAACCCAAAAACCAACATCACATTCATCCTGGTATACAGACCACCAACATATGATTCAACATTCGTCGATAACTTCGTAGAAGCCATCACCAACTTAGCCATCAACCACGAACACCTAATCATCCTGGGGGACTTCAACATCTGGTTTGAAGACAGCCACACCAACTCCCAAAACTCACTAATTGAACAACTCAACACCATGAAACTACGACAACTAGTCAAAGGAGCAACGCACTCGGCAGGTCACACCCGAGACGCAATTTTCGCCAAAGAAAAACTCATCACCACAGCACCTCCGATACAAATACTATGGAGCGACCATCTCATCATCCCATTCGTGATCACTCTGCCTACCCAAGCCTACATCCAACACCCGAAACTAACAACCACCACCAAAAGAAACTGGAAACACGTAAAAAAAAAAAAAAACCTATTCGAACAACTGGAATTAACGAAACCCTAAACTTCAGAACTGGAGCTAGCTGACCTAGACGGCAAAGCAGAGATACTGCACAAATGGATCGCAGACACGATAGATAAGTTTGCCCCGGAAAAATCGTTCACCCCATCAAAAAAAAGAGCAACGGCAAAATGGTACACCCCACTATTAAAAGACATGAAAAAGGAAAACAGAAAGATGGAATTGGAATGGAGGAAAGAATACAACCCAGGGAAAAAAAAACACTGTACCAGAAACAAATCCGTGCATACAAGAATGAAATTCAAAAGGCAAAGAAAAGACATTACGATGACAGAATCAACAATGCCACCAACACACAAAAAGAAATGTTTAGCATCATTGCAGAAATGAGAAACCCACCAGGATGTGCCAACACCCCAACCCCCTCAGAAAAACTATGCAACGACCTGGCAGATCACTTCAAAAAAAAAAAAAAACAACATCCGGCAAACCATAAAAAAGCGACCAACCAACCACAACATACAACCCAACGAACCCAACTCGGAACCACAACACAAACTCCGAAGCTTTCCTGAAATATCAGCAGAGGCATTCGCAATGCTGGTTCAACGAAGCAAGAAAGCGGGATCACCCATGGACCCATGTCCCCCAGACATCTACAAATCAATCCTCGCGCAAGGATCGCCAGCAGAACACTTCAGAAACCTTCTAAATCTATCACTATCAACAGGGACTGTACCGAAGATCTTCAAATCAGCATACATCAAGCCACTCTTAAAAAACACAAGTGGTGACATAGATGACCTTTCCAACTACAGGCCGATCTCTAACATCCCCTACCCAGCGAAACTTCTAGAAACCCATGTATATAAACTAACCCAAGAACACGTAGAAAAACACCACCTGCTGGACCTAGCTCAAATCGGTTTCAGACCAGCGAGAGGAACGGAAACAGCACTACTATCCATCTAGGACGACCTCAAAACTAACGCAGACTCAAACACTACTTCAGCCCTTATTCTGCTCGACCTCTCCGCAGCCTTTGACACAGTTAGCCACGACACCCTGACCAAAAGACTAGAAAACATAGGCATAACAGACAGCACTACGCTGGACCAAATCATTCCTAACAGACAGAACAGAAACCGTATGGATAAAACCTTTCAAATCCACTCCACGAGTTAACGATCGTGGAGTACCACAAGGATCCTCCCTATCTCCACTATATTTCAACATCTACCAGACTCCGGTCATCAGAATCTTAAAAAAATACAACATTACATGTTACAACTACGCAGATGACACTCAGATCATCTACAAAATCAAAGACACTGATACTGACCATTCAACCCTTACCGATTGTCTAAAAGAAGTCTTCGACTGGATGGATGCCAACAACCTGAAAATCAACCCAGGAAAGAAAGAAATCATGATCATACCCAAAGACCAAGAGAACGAAACCACCATCCCACGGCCTACGGAAATGGGAAACACACCAACACCATAAAAGGTATTAAAAAATCTGGGAGTCCTAATGGACAACAACCTAACCCTGGAGCCACAAATAAATGCAACCGTGAAGAAATGCTTCTTCCTCCTCCGAACGGCAAGAAGAATTCTACCTTACCTCTCCTTCGCGCACAAAACACTCACTATCGTCGCCCTAATCATATCTAAAATAGACTATGCAAACAGCCTCTACCTCGGAATACGTGAATACGTCCTGAAGAAACTGCAACAGATCCAAAATGCAGCAGCAAGACTACTCCTCAAACTATCCAGAAGAGATTGCATCACTCCAGCCCTAAAAACCCTACACTGGCTCCCAGTTAAACATCGCATCACCTTCAAAACAATGTGCATAACGCACAGGGCAATCAGCGGACAAGGAGCAGAATTCCTACAAAAGAAAATAACAGTCTACAAACCAACGAGACCCCTCCGATCAAGCAACGAAATCCACCTGGAACTCAAACCATACCTCAGGAAAAAACTTGGAGGCACCTCCTACCACTTAGCCGCAAAAACCTGGACCATCTCAAAGGAAATAAGAAACACTGAAGATCATCTAAAATTCAGGAAATCACTAAAAACCTGGCTCTACAACACCACAGACTAAACCTGGAAAACGAAACTGGAAAAAGGGATAACTTGGGGATAAAAGACACGGACATCCCTGACCGGGGAAGAATAAAGCCCACGGCAGCTGGATGGGTGACATCGGATAGACAGGAACACAGGCGACACGCATAGAGACTGAGTCAACTAACCCAGACAATCCCACCAACACTTTCACCCGCCCCTTAATTCATTTCCCGCCAGGTACCAGATTGGTGTGGAATTATCGAGACACTGGCAATCTCCCCCACCACCTGAGAGGTTGTCATAGGCAGGCCCACTAGAGTCTGAATGGAGGATAAGGGGACCTATCAGAGAGCATATTAGAGGCGGGGACTAGGAGTATGGAACCTGTATACCAGTCAGACCCAGATCAGGACAGAGCCGCAACAGGGGAGACTACGCAAGCCGAGCGCTTCAATTCAGGATAGAGACGCAAACTAATCAACCCTACTAACAATTTCCCTTTCTGCATACACCTCTCAAACTCCAAACCAAACACAACCAAAACCTACAGCACAACAAACCACACAAACTTCACTACATTGCAGCAACAAAACAAAAACACACATAGCCTTGCACAACAGTACATGACGACTACCGGCCGAAAACACCCCAGTCCCAGCCAACGGACCCACCGGGCGGAGGCCGCCAACAGCACATCACTGCTCTCTTGCACTTTTCCTGCTTCCTCCCACTAACAACCTCCCCTCCTCTTTCAGAGCCGCCAGAGCGCCAAGGGACCACTACGGCGGCGATAGTGCACGGTACAAATGTCCTTCAACATTAACATTATCATAGCCATTGCGTTACCAGCCCTTACAGCCAATGAAGCAGCTGCTGAAAAATTTCGACCCATCATCTGTAGTTTGCGTCCCTCCTTGTCAGTTGGGGCTGTGAGTGGGAAGGCTGGATTTTGCAGTGTCTTTCTCGCTGCAACCGTCACCACAGAGTCAGGCTTTGGGTGACCTCTGAGGAACAAAGGAGCCGAACCAAGGACTTTGCATTTTATTTCTGGTCTTGCAGCAAAGGCTGGTGTGGAGAGTGGGGTGGCCAAAATCTTATCCCCTGCTTCCCAAAGTGCATCCAGGATCGGGACTGTGGTTACTGTCCAACGTCTTTTGTCCCTATCCGTCTTTTTGTCCCATAGAGGACTGATGTCTTCTCTTCTGACGCGACCTGGATTTTGAAAATCTCTGCGGATTTAGCATTAGTGGAGGGAAACGAGAATCATCCGGAGGGGAAGCTCCACCTGGAGAGTCATGCTTCTTCTGTTTCTCAATGACAATGATGTCCCATTTGTTTGGGTCTGTCAGAGACGTATCTCGTGGCAACTAACCCTCCTTTGGCTCGTCCCCATTTGTCTCAGTGCCAGAAACTTCCCTGAATGAGTCTTCTGGTTCCGTAGGATCGTTCATGGAATCTTCATGCCATTCTGAGACTGATGGTAGATGGAGCTCTCAGGTCCTTTGTGGTGAGGATCATGGTGGGGATGGAGGATGCCTCCTCTATGGCCTGGATTACCCTCTGTAATGCAATCGTCTCTGGTGACTGCTGATAGGCAGTGAAGGACGCTGGGTGCAGGCCATGGGGACCTGCCTTGAGTGCAGGCCACAAGTGACCTGCTACGTGAAGGTCTACCTTCTCCTTGACCCAGTAGAGTAGAAAGTAGCCAAGCACATTGTCTCCTATGAAATTCCTCCAATATTCTATGCAAGTATTCCATTAAGGCCAGGTCAAAGGGACCGCCCTGTCCTTGATTACTGGTTGCCAGTGTGGGCTATGTTCTTTAGTTCGCGCTGGTTGTAGCTCTGCCCCCTCTTAATGCTACTCCTACAGAACGAGGTCTGGCAATTCTGCATTTTCTGTTATAGGGAACAGCTGTGCGGTTCCTTCTAAGCTCCCTAGTTGTGGAGTTTATGATTCCAGGGCAACTAACTCCTTCTCTTGGAGGATTGACTGTATAGAAGGCTCATCGACGATGTTCGCTGCCATGGACGATCGGGGCCTTTTTCTGCTGTTTGGCGCAGTCAGTCAACAGCGATGTGCTTGTCGAGTGTTTTGTGGATGAATGCGCTTTCGACGAGGAGGCCGTCGTCAACGAGGTCATGGTTTTCTTAGTCGACTATTTGCATTTTGGACGGTAGCAAAGGTTTAAGCGGAGACGGTGCCCCCGTGGACAATCATTCGCTGACGAATGAAGGTTTGAATTCTTTACCTTTCTTGTGATGATCTCCGTTCTGCAGAGCCTTCTTCACTCTCCTTTCCTTCACCTTGGGAAGTGGAGATTACATCCGGTCCACTGATGAAGATCTCTTTGGAGCTTGCTTCTCAGTCTGCCTGGTAGATGTGGAAGGTACAGTTTTTGAAGATTCCTCGTCAGAAGACATTTGCCTGCTTTCCAAATGGAGGACAGGCATAGGAGACTCCTGCTGCAGAGTCTTTTTAGAGAAGGTCTGGCACATTTTGCAGGACTGCATCTCATGAGAATTGAGTAAATACACTATTTGTGAGGGTCTCTAATAAAAAATCACCCTCTTGCCACATCTGCTGCAGTCCCTGAAGAGGAAGGTTTTCTCCTTGACAGTGTGCATTTCGGCTTTGCCATGAGGTAACAAGAAGGCAGCCAAAAACTCTACGTTTTAGGTGGGAAAGAAAAGTGCCATGAGCACAGGAAGTGGAGGGACTGGACTTGTGAGGGTCTACACAGGCCCTATTGGGCTATTATGTAGCACTTTCCTTTAAGGATAACTTTAATTAAGTATACAATTATTTTAATTACTTAGGATTCCCAGTCTGACAATGGGGAATATTCAAGCATGTGAATCTATGAAAGATCCAATGCTGGAGAAATCAAAGCTCGATCAAAGTAACTGTGATGGGACAGGCCTTTGCAAAGCAATCAGCCATGCAGAGAAACTGGTCATCAGGACGGCTCAGTCAGCCAAGGATCAGCATAATGAAGTGGAGAAGTAGTGGAAGGGATAGGGTGGGGAGCAGACGCACCCGGGCCAGAACCAACTACTCCATTCCAAACAAAGTGCTTGGGATCCATTAAGGCCTAGTTTTAGAGGAACTTGGTGCTGGGGAAGGCACATGCAAAATGTGGGCCTCCATGACAATCTGGCTGTTGGCCATCTTCTGGCAAAGGAACAAAAAGTGCATAACACGAGACCCAGCTGCTAAATGGTGGGTAATACTTTCTGCTCAACACGCTTGCTGGATTTACACTTCATCTTCAAAAGGACCTTGAAAGCAGTCACTGGTACTTTATTTTAATGTGCTTTTGGAGGTAACATCAGTGTGAACCCTGGTGGCATAAATGCCCCAGAATGGGTATCCTCCATGGTGCCGGTGAAATATTTAGCCCCAGAGCAGCAAGCCTCTACAGAGCTGGTTGCAGTTTAGCCTCCGAGCAAGGAACCTCAAAAAGGCCAGAGTCTTTTTTTAGCTCAAACCCAGCAGAACTAGCCTGTGAGCGGGAAACCTGCCTGGTCGTTTTAACACTTCGCCCCTCGCCTGGGAACCACAGGTTCACTCCGCAATAGCGGTATCCCCTGAATGGTGAACCGTATACAGAACAGTTCCCCAAATGGCTACCTCTACTGAACCCCCAATACCACTAGAACTGCTGTGGACCATCACAAACTGCCAAGTCATTACAACAAGAACTTCATTATTTCATTAACAGTCTGCTTCTCTTCGATGAAATCTTGAGAATGATTAGGAGCCAGGCGCCCAGAGACTTTCCCCCACTGATTGAGCCTATGACCCAGCGTGTAGAAGGAACAAGTTACTGTAACTTGTTCTCCAGCATGGGTCTGGCATGGATTCACATGCTCATTAATATTCCCCGTCGTCAGGCTGGAAATCCTCGGTAAAGAAAGAAAATCTGTTTCAGTTTAGTTTCTGAACTGTTTCTCCTAATAACCAATCACTGGTCTCGGTGTCATACTGCCCCCAGCCAATGACTGCCCTCTACCTAAGCCCCACCTCTGGCAGCCCTCTTCAGATTTGGTAGCACGTAAAGTGGCAGTACGACCAAGAGAAGAGCCGCAGAGGGGTAGGAGGGAGGGTTCGCATGGGAATCCATGCCAGACCAATGCTGGAGAACAGTTACACGTAAGTAACTTGTTCCTTCTCCAGGATGGGGTCTGGCATGGATTCACATGCTCATGAATAAAAGAATACATAGCAGTACACACATGCACAACCACGGGAGGTGGCAAGGTTGAACATTAAGCATCTCTTACCTCCTCACCAGGCCCACCTTTAGGCGAACAGGTAGCGCAGCACTGCCTGGCCGACTCTGAACTCCTCCCTGGAATCCCAGTCGACGCAGTAGAATCTCGTGAAGGTGTGCATCGACCTCCATGTAGCAGCCCTGCATACATACAGGAACAGGCCGTCCCAGGGGAATGAGAAGTCAACGCCCATGCTCCCCGGCTGGGGAAACCTGCTGGCGAACCTCCGGCACTTGGCGTTCGTCGCCATCGCAAATAGGTAAATCTGGGGATTACCCCATCATCTGAATAGGAGATCCACTTGATCCTGCCGAAGCACCCACTCGTGGCACGAGCGCAGCTCCCTGCTGAGTGAGTCAGCGATGGTGTACTTTATTCCTGCCAGATGGAAGGGTACCAGAAAAATCCCTTGGGCGACGGCCCAGTGCCACAGATCCTGCGCCTCCTTGGATAGGGCTGGGGATCTGGTGCCCCCCTGCTTCTGGATGTAGAACATTGTGGTGGTGTTGTTGGTGAACACCCTTATCACCTTGCCCTTGAGGGACAGAAGGAACGACCTGAGGGCCCGGAGCTCCAGGACATGGATGTGTAGTGACCTCTCCTCCAGGAACCACAGGCCTCTTGCGTGGAGATCTCCAGGGTGCGCTCCTCATCCCTTCAGGGAGGTGTCAGTCGTCATAGTTTCCTGATGTGCCAGGGTCTGGAGGTCCATGCCCGCTGCCAGGTGCGCGCGGGTGCCCCACCACTGGATTGCTTGGCGGAAAGTCTCGTTCAGTGAGATCCTGTCTTCGAAACTGCCCGCCGCTTGCCTCCAGCGGGCATCCAGGAACTCCTGCAGTGGTCGCATCAGCAGCCTGCATAGGTGCACGAGGTAGATGCACGAAGACATCATGCCTAGTAGGGACTTGATGGACCTCACCCTGGCCACGTCCATGGTCAACAGCCATTGCACCTTGCCCAGGATGGCCTTCGTCCTTTCCTCCGACGGTGAAGCCAATCACGCCACTGTGTCGAGTCTGGCTCCCAGGAACAGGGCGACTTGAGACGATACCAAGTGTGATTTCGCGAAGTTGATCGAGAATCCCAGATCCGTGAGCAATTGGACGGTCTTCGCTGTGTGATCGACGGCCAGTTCGCTGGACTTTGCTCGGATGAGGCAATCGTCCAGGTAGGGGTAGACCTGGATCCCCTGCAGGCGCAGCCGCGCCGCCACTGGTGCCAGGCACTTGGTGAATACCCTAGGGGCCGACTTCAAACCGAAAGGAAGGGCCTTGAACTGATAGTGCCGCCCCTGGACCACGAATTGCAGGAATTTGCAATGTCCCTTTAGAATGGGGATGTGGAAGTAGGCGTCCATAGGAAGTCGCCTTCCTCCAGCTGTCCCAGAACGTGCTGGAGAGTGACCATCCAGAATTTCTGAGACTTTATGTACTTGTTTAGACAACGAAGGTCCAGGATGGGTCGCCAACCGCCGGTCTTCTTCCGAACGAGGAAGTACCGTGAGTATACTCCGGAGCCTTTTTGGGACGAGTTCTATGGCTCCCTTCCTTAGCATCGCTCGTACCTCCAGAAGTAGTTGTGGGACGTGGTTCTCCTTCCTGGCCATGGGAGGTATTCGGCGACAACTTCTCTGGAACTCCAGAGAGTGCCCACGGGCCAGGGAATCTAGCACCCAACGGTTAGTGGAGATTGACTCCCACATGCTGATGAATTTCGCTAGCCGGCCTCCCACCAGGGTGCGCGGGTGGGGGCCCGACGCCACGGCCGGTTCAGTCCCGTTTCGTCACGATCTTGCCACCTTGGCAAAGACGATGCGATCCTCCTGTCTTGCCGCGTCCTCTGTAGGCTTCCTGCGACGAGGAGCGGGCCGCCGAATCCTTTGGCAGCACCTTGCTTGTCTCCGGAGTTCCGAAAGGACAGCCGTCGTTGTTGAACACCCAAGGCCTCGGTGAGACTTCTCGGTGTCTGCCTTGATGCCCTGCAGTAGCTAGTCCACTGTTTTGCCGAACAGGTTGTTCCCATCGAAGGACATGTCCAGAACCCTGAGCCAACCACGCCGGCGAAGGCAAACGATGTTGCCCATCTGGCGAAAGCCGGTGTCGGCGATGTCCGTGGCCACCGTAATGGCGTGGTCCGAAGCCACCTCACATTCCTGTAGGATTTCCAGGGCCTCAGCCCTCTTGTCATCCGGGAGGAAGTCCAACAGGCCGCTTTAATAGTCGTTGCCATGACCTGTCGTCCCATGGCGTCCAGCTTCTTCCCCTCGCCGTCCGGCGGGGACGTTGAAGCCGTGACCCCCCCCCTCCACCCCCGCCGATTTCTTCTTGGCCGCCGGTGAGACCACTGAATCAGGGGACGGCTGTGCCCTGAGGCACATGGGGGCGGAGTCCGGGACCCAGTACTACTTCCCGTACCGGTCTCTTAGCAGGAGCCGTGGACGGGTTCTTCAGGAGCGCCAGCCCCTTGTCCCAGATGTCGTCCAGTAGCGGAACTGCGAGGACAGTCTGCCTCTTGGCCTCCCGCCGCCGATAGAGGAAACCCTCTTTCTTTTCAGGGGGGGCAGGGAGGGGGGCTGGTGCGAGGCCCGAGCGGGTGGTGATTGGAGGTCCATTCCGTCGTCACCACCGTCGTCACCACCACTGTCGTCCGTCCCTGTCGTCGGCATCTCCGTTCCAGTCTTATCCCTCAGTGGAGGGAAGGAGGTGAAGGCTGGGTCCTCCGCTTGCTCGGTGGGCTTCCTGACGGTCCAGGCTCCGCTGGGGGTAAGGGTAACCTTGTCCTCATCTCCGTACACAAGGCCTGGATAGCCATCAAGATCGCTCCTGAGTTGTCTTGTGGCATAGGCACCGATTGTGACGGGAGCGACGGTTGGGGAGTAGGGTCCTCTGTCTCCTCCATGGTCCGCGGCTCCTCATCGGCACCACTGTCACTTTCTTTGTCCGCCTCGTCGTGATCCCTCCCGTAGGACCGGACCTCCTCGAACTTCTTGTCCATGATCTTTGCAACGCCAGACAGCTCATCTTCAGAGGTGGTATCTGCGTCCGTCATCTCTACCATGCCCCCCCCTCTTTCTCCGCCCTGGGTTTCACGGGGGTCTTATCGATAGGTTGAATAGAGGATTCCCTCCGTGGTGGCAGGGAAACTCTAGGCCCGGAGGTCGTCTCCACTGGGGTAGCCTCTGCAGGTTTCGCCAGGGCCGCCACGACTCCCTCGATCGAGGCCTTAGCCGAGTGAATCAGGGCCTCCGCGACTTTGGCCGCACCTGAGGCCATTACCTTGGGGGGAGGGTTGCTACCTCGCTCCCCCTCGGCTGCCACCGTCGGCATAGACTGGGACTTCTCCCGAAACTTACCCCGGTTCTCCGACTTCCTTTTCCCTGAGCCAGAGCGTTGGCTTGTGGTCGATGGCGTCGGTGACATCGCCCCCTGCCTGGCAGCCAAAGAGCCTGACCCATCAGCGCTCCCGGTGCACGCGGACTTGCGGTGCTTTGCCTCTTGTTGGGCCCCTGTTGCCGGAGCGCCCTCAAAGGTCTTAGAAGACTGCTCAGACTTCTTCCCGCCTGCTGCTGGGCTCTTCCCCTCCAGCCAGTTGGTGAGTCGAGTACGACGATCCTTCATTGTCCGTTCGGACATATTCTTACAAGACGCACAGTCCTTCTCCATGTGAGATTTGTCGTTGTGAAGGCAGTAGAGGCACCGAGAGTGCTCATCTTCCTTGAAGACATTTTGTAATCTGCATCCAGGGCAACTCTTGAAAAGCTTGGATCCGGGTGTCGTGCTTCCTTTGTCCTGGGCCATGTCCACGCGGGGTAGGCCTCAAAGATCTTCTGGAATCCTCCAAGAAGCGAAACTCGACGAAAACTCGACCTTGAGGGGTGTAGAAAATTCCAAACACAGGTCACTGTTGATCAGAAGTAGAATCGGTGGAGCTTGAGGCTCGATTGACCAAAAAATGAGAGTAAACTCTCTGAAAAATCGCAAAATGGAGTGAAAGCTTGAGAGCTATAGCACAAGGGCTCCAACACTTGAACGTGCAGTAAAAATCTGAAGAGGGCTGCCAGAAGGGGGGCTTAGATAGAGGGCAGTCATTGGCTGGGGCAGAGTGATTGGTTATTAGGAGAAAGGCAGTTCAGAAACGAAACAAACTGATTTTTTCTTTACCGAGGATTTCCAACCTGACAGGGAATATTCATGAGCATGTGAATCCATGGCAGACAACATAATTACGCCATAATAGGGAAAAGTCCCAATGGTGACTTAGCCCTAATACAAGGCAGAGCACATGGAAATCGGCTACTGCAAAATTATAGTGTGATGGTGCGCAGGAGAACCTTTTGAGTTCAAGTATAGGGAGGTAAGAAGTCCTAACTGGGAAGTGAAGGGATAGGATGATCAACAACTGAAGGACTAAAGTGTGTGAAAGAAAATCTGCTCCGCATGTGCCCAGTTCTGACTGCACAGAGAAAGCGATTGGGGACAAAGATTGGATGGGGGCTTGGAGAGGTGGGACAATGCCAGGTTCACAAAGGCAAATATTTGTTTGTGCTGCAAAAAAATGCTCCAGTCCCGCCACGTAGGATGGGATGTAACTTAAGTATGGAAGAAAGGGGATGGCATATAAAACAATGACACAGGTGCTAGTTAAAAGGACCAAAAGGATTAATTAATGCTGAAGAAACTCACAAACAAGATTTTGGGGGACTGACCATTGGAATTCGACCAAAAAGATCAGTCTTTCAATTGGCAGAGACAAACTCTGTGGTTGTACATACAAGTATTGATTTCTCGCTGCAGAAATATGCATTCCCCAAAGTTACCACCCCTCATGTTAAAAGAAAATGAAAACTTGGCAAGGTGGAGGATTATAGCATCCCCGAGTGATCCTCACTGCGCAGCACACCCTGCTTCCTTCAATGCACCCACCACACTGAGTACCATCTAGCCTACAACCTGCCTTCTTCAACCAGCTTCATCCATTAGCAACACTGCCTCACTATCCCCCAACGATCTCCAACCATCTACCGAATACCCCTCATCTATTCATATTACTTGTACCCTGTAACACACATCAACCTGCTCTACTACTACTCACTTTCCTGTCCTATCTGTCCCTCTCACCTGCTTCTCTTATCACTGAACACCATCCCTACACCTTTACAAACCATGGCTTTCCGTCCTGACTCCCAAAGCCCCGATTACTCACGCCAGGCTATATTATGTTATGTTATTTTACTTATAAGGCGCCAAAGCCTGAAGGCCTCCAGTGGTCTTTCAATAGTGGGGATGGCATCCCCCTTGGGTGACACGAAGACTGCTGGGCCGGAGGCACCTGCAGAGAATAAAGATCTACCCCCAAAGTCTTTGCTTGGAAAAACGGCTCATATGCATGGAGTTGGAGAAGGCCAAGCGGAGGTCTCTAGAAGGAGAGTATTTAGGAAGAGAGCGTTGTAGATTTTGCAAGCCCCGGCGTCAGAAAGCCTTGTGGACTATGCACAGGGTCTTGAACTTGATTTTAACATCCACGGAGAGCCAGTGGAGGGATTTCAGCGACATAGTTGCTGTCCCTGGGCTTGAGGACAAGGACAAGTCTTGCAGTTCTGTTCTAGAGGAGATGTTGCATGCCGAGGGTAGTAGTAGGCAGATTGAGAAGGAACAAGTTACTTACCTGTAACTGTTGTTCTCCAGCATGGGTCTGGCATGGATTCACATGCTCATGAATATTCCCCGTCGTCAGGCTGGGAATCCTCGGTAAAGAAAAAACCAGTATCAGTTTCGTTTCTGATCTGTCTTTCGTAGTAATAACCAATCACTGGTCTCTGCGTCATACTGACCACAGCCAATGACTGCCCTCTACCTAAGCACCGCCTCTGGCAGCCATCTTCAGATTTGGAAGCACGTGAAGTGGCAGTATGACCAAGTGAAGAGCCGCAGAGGGGTAGGCGGGAGGGTTCGCATGTGAATCCATGCCAGACCCATGCTGGAGAACAACAGTTACAGGTAAGTAACTTGTTCCTTCTCCAGCATGGGGTCTGGCATGGATTCACATGCTCATGAATAAAGAATACATAGCAGTACACACATGCACAACCACGGGAGGTGGCAAAGGCTCAACATTAAGCATCACATCAACTCAACATTAAGCATCTTACCTCCTCACCAGGCTCACCTCAGGCGAACAGGTTGCGCAGCACTGCTTGGCCGACCCTGGACTCCTCCCTGGAATCCCGGTCGACGCAGTAGAATTTCGTGAAGGTGTGCGTCGACCTCCACGTAGCAGCCCTGCATATGTCCAGCAGGGGCACACCAGATAGGAACGCCGTGGTAGCTGCGATCGCTCTGGTGGAATGGGCTCTCGGACGGCCAGGCAGCGGTCGGTTTGCCAACCGGTGACAGTACATGATACAGCCGGAGAGCCATCTGGAGATGGAAGCCTTCGAGAGAGCCTTCCCCTGATTGACAGGTCCAAAGTTCACAAAGAGTTGTGACGTCTTCCGAAAACCTTTCGTGCGGTCCACGTAGAACTTCAGCGCTCTAGCTACATCCAGCGAGTGCAAAGTCCTCTCAGCCGGCGACGAAGGCGACGGGAAGAACACAGGTAACACCAAGGGTTCGTTGAGATGAAAGTCCGACGGTACCTTGGGCATGAAGGAGGGGTGCGTCCTGAGCACTACCCTCGTGTCGTGGAAAGTCAAGTACGGTGCCTTGCAGGAAAGGGCCTGGATCTCTCCCACTCGTCGTGCGGAGGTGATGGCCACGAGAAAAGCTGTTTTCCACGATAGAAACTTCAACGGGGCCGAGTGCAGAGGCTCGAACGGAGGTCCCATGAGTTTGGTCAGTACCACGTTGAGCTCCCACGCCGGGGCCGGAGCCTTCACCGGCGGGAACGATCTGAACAGTCCCTTCATGAACTCTTTCACCAGACGATGAGACCACAAGGACGTCCTGCCCGTGGTTCTGGTGTATCGGGAGATCGCAGCAAGATGAATCTTGATGGACGCGTGTGCCAGACCAGCTTTGGCCAGCGTCAGCAGGTACGGCAACACTTGGGGAGCCGTAATCCGTAGAGGGTTAATCTTCTGTGCGTGGCACCAGACAGAGAACCTCTTCCATTTGTGTCCGTAGCATTTAAGAGTCGAGGACGCCCTGGCCTTTGCAAGAACCTCTCTGCAGTCGGCCGGTATGTCGTATCCTCCAAACTCTAGCGCTGCAGGAGCCAGGCCTGCAAGTTCAGCGACTTCGGGTCGTGGTGGAGGATGGCGCCTCCTTCCCTGGAGAGTAGATCCGCGTCCGCCGGCAGCTTGATTGGCGGGGACGCCGACAAGTCCAGAAGGTCCGGGAACCATATCTGCCTCGGCCACGCAGGTGCGACGAGGATCATCCTGCACCGTGACCTCTTGAGCTGGTTGACGAGCCGGATTAGCAGAGGCAAGGGAGGGAACGCGTAGAGGAACAGGCCCTCCCAGGGGAACGAGAAAGCATCGCCCATGCTCCTCGTCTGGGGAAACCTGCTGGCGAACCTCCGGCACTTGGTGTTCGTCGCCGTCGCGAACAGGTCGATCTGGGGTGTGCCCCACCGTCGGAAGAGGCGATCCACCAGATCCTGCCGTAGTTCCCACTCGTGGCACGAGCGCAGCTCCCTGCTGAGTGAGTCGGCGATGGTGTTTTTTATCCCTGCCAGATGAAACGGCACCAGAAGAATCCCTTGGGCGACGGCCCAATGCCACAGGTCCTGCGCCTCCTTGGACAGCGCTGGGGACCTGGTTCCGCCCTGTTTCCTGATGTAAAACATGGTGGTGGTGTTGTCGGTGAAGATCCTCACCACCTTGCCCTTGAGGGACGGAAGGAAGGACCTGAGGGCCCAAAACACTGCACGGAGCTCCAGGACGTTGATATGCAGGGACTTCTCCGTCGGGAGCCAGAGTCCCCTTGCGTGCAGATTTTCGGTGTGCGCTCCCCACCCTTCTAGGGAGGCATCCGTGGTCACAGTCACCTGGTGGGCTGGGGTCTGGAAGTCCATGCCCGCCGTCAGATGCGCGCGGGTGCCCCACCACCGTATCGCTCGTCGGAAACTCTCGTCGAGTTTGATCCTTTCCTCGAAGCTGCCCGTCGTCTGGATCCAGCGCGCATCCAGGAACTCTTGCAACGGGCGCATCCGGAGCCTGCACATGGGAATGAGGTAGATGCAGGAAGACATCATCCCGAGGAGGGACTTGATGGACCTCACCTTGGCCGCGTCGGCCACCAACATCCGTTGCACCTTGCCCAAGATGGTCCTGGTCCTCTCCTCCGACGGGGAGGCCAGAAGGGACACTGTGTCGAGCCTCGCTCCCAGAAACAGTGCGACTTGCGCGGGCACCAGGTGGGATTTGGCGTAGTTCACGGAGAATCCCAGGTCCGTGAGGAGTTGGACGGTCCTTGCCGTGTGGACCACGGCGAGCTCCCTCGTCTTGGCGCGGATGAGCCAGTCGTCCAGGTAGGGGTAGACGTGAATCCCCTCGCGGCGCAGCTGCGCCGCCACCGGTGCGAGGCACTTGGTGAAAACCCTGGGTGCCGACCGCAGTCCGAAGGGAAGGGCTTTGAACTGGTAATGACGCCCTTGGACCACGAATCTGAGGAATTTTCGGTGCCCCTTTAGGATGGGAATGTGGAAGTAGGCATCCTCCAAATCCAACGACGATAGGAAGTCTCCTTCCTCCAGCTGACCCAGGACGTGCTGGAGGGTGACCATCCGGAACTTCTGCGCCTTGATGAATTTGTTCAGGCGTCGCAGGTCCAGGATGGGGCGCCATCCTCCCGTCTTCTTCTTCACGAGGAAGTAACGCGAGTAGACTCCGGAGCCCCGAAGCCTCTTTGGGACGAGTTCGATGGCGCCCTTCCTGAGCATCGCCTTCACCTCCAGGAGAAGTTGAGGGACGTGAAGTTCTTTCCTGGCCACGGGGGGGACGCGCGGGCACCTTCTTTGAAACTCGAGCGCGTGGCCCCGGGCCAGGGCGTCCAGCACCCAACGGTCGGTGGAGATGGACTCCCACACGCTGACGAAGCCCGCCAGCCGGCCTCCCACCGGGGTGCTTCGGTGGGGGCCCGACCCCACGGCCGGTTCAATCCTGCTTGGACGCGGCCTTGCCGCCTTGGCCCCCTTGGCGACGACGGCGGGGGCCGCCAGACTTGCCTCGTCCTCTGTAGGCCTCTTGCGACGACGAGCGGGCCGCTTGACGGTAGGAAGCGAAACCGCCGCCGGAACCTTTGGAGGCGCCCTTGCCTCCGCCGCTCCGAAAGGGCGTCCGCCGTTGCTGCAGCACTCCAAGGGCCCGGGCCGTCTCCGTATCCGCCTTGATGGCCTGAAGGGAATCGTCCACTGTCTTCCCAAACAGGTTGTTCCCGTCGAAGGGCATGTCCAGGACCCTGTTCTGGACGTCCTGCCGAAAGTCCGTAGCCTTGAGCCATCCGCGCCGTTGAAGGCAAACGCCGTTGCCCATCTGGCGGAACCCAGTGTCGGCGATGTCCGTCGCCACGGTGATGGCGTGGTCCGAGGCCACCTCACCTTCCTGCAGGATCTCAAGGGCCTCCGCCCTCTTGTCGTCCGGCAGAAAATCCAGCAGGGGAGCTATCTTGTACCAGAGTTCCCTGTCGTAGCGGGCCACGATAGCCAAGGCGTTGGCCGCTTTAATCGTCGTCGCCGCCGACGAGATGACTCTGCGCCCCATGGCATCCAATTTCTTTCCCTCGCCGTCCGGCGGGGAAGTCGACGTGGAGGCCGCACCCCCCCCCGCTTTCTTCCTGGCTGCCGCGGAGACGACGGAGTCCGGGGTAGGCTGCGCCCGGAGGCATAGGGGGGCCGAGTCCGGGACCCGGTACTTTTTCTCGTACCGGTCTCTTTTCGCTGGCGTCGTGGAAGGGTTCTTGAGGAGGGAAAGGCCCTCATCCCAAATGTCGTCCAACAGAGGCACTGCGAGGACCGTCTTCCTCTTGGTCTCGCGCCGTTGGTAAAGGAAGCCTTCCTTTTTCTTCTCCTCAGGGCAGAGTTGGAAAAGCTCGGATGCCCTGGCGATCATTGAGTGGAACGATCCAATCTCGTCGGGCGGAGAAGCCCTGGGGGGAGGCGACGACGGAAAATCCTCGTCGTATGCCTCGTCGTCCGTACCCGTCGCTGCCGTGTCAGTCCCCGTATCATCCCCTCGGGTGGACGGGGAGGAGGGCTGGATGGGGCGCGATGGTTGAAAAGGAGGCGGTGGATGGATCCTTCTTTTCTTGGTAGGGGGAACACCAGAAGGTCCCGGTTCTGGATCCCCCGACGGGAGAGGTTCCTCCGTCGGTAACGGTAGTCTCGTCCTTATCTCGGAGCATAAGGACTGTATAGCCAACAAAATGGCCGCTGAGTTGTCCTGCGGCGCTGGCAGAGGGGAATCCGACGGGCGAGCAGGGGCCCCGTCGGTATCCTCGACGATGTCGTCGTCGTCACCTGCGTCGGGGCCCATTCCGACGGGCTGGTCTTGTTCCACGCCTAGGCCGTGGCTTAAGACCTCGATCAGTTCCTCTTCTGAGGTTGAGGCCGAATCTCCGACGACGCCCTGCCCCCCCTTCTTCCCCACGGAGGGTTTCACGGGGGTCCTATCGATGGGCACGAAAGAAGACTCCCTCCGAGGAGGCAGGGAGATTCTGGGCCCCGAGGCCGCCACCACTGGTGCAGCCTCCACAGGCTGGGCCAGGGCCGCCGCGACCGTTTCGATAGAGGGCTTGGTCGAATGGATCAAGGCCTTCACCACCTTAGGTGCGCTCACCGCCTTATCCTTGAGGGAGGGGGCACTGCCACGCTCCTCCTCTGCCTTAGAGCTCGACCGGGGTCTCTCCAGGAGCTTCGCCGGGTGCTCGGCCTTCCTCTTACCCGACCCAGAGCGTTGGCTCGTGGTTGATGGTGCCGGGGAGGGTGCGCCCTGCCTGGCGCCCGTAGAGCCCGACCGTTCGGCGCTCCCGGTGCCAGCGGACTCGCGGTGCTTGGCCTTATGTTGGGCCCCCGTCGCCGGGGCGCCCTCAAAGGTCTTAGAAGACCGCTCAGATTTCTTCTTCTTCTCGCCAGACGGGCTCTTACCCTCCAGCCAGCTGGCGAGACGTTGATGGCGGTCCTTCATGGTCCGTTCCGACATGTTGCC
This sequence comes from Ambystoma mexicanum, assembly GCF_040938575.1. Lineage (NCBI taxonomy): Eukaryota > Metazoa > Chordata > Amphibia > Caudata > Ambystomatidae > Ambystoma > Ambystoma mexicanum. The sequence goes on along the minus strand of NC_090929.1, from coordinate 1,024,026,710 downwards.
GCAAAACGCACAGTCCTTCTCCACGTGCGTCTTGTCCCCATGAAGGCAGTAAAGGCAGAAAGAGTGTTCGTCCTCCTTGAAGACGTTCTGCAGCTGGCATCCAGGGCAGGCCCTGAACAGCTTTCCGGGCGTCGAGCTTCCCTTCTCCTGGGCCATCTCCGAGACCGGGCCTGAGAAGCTTCTGGAGTCCTCCGAAGTGTAGCTCGACGAAATCTTCACCCTTGAGGGGCACAGATGAATCCGACACGGGTCCCCGTTGATCGGATGTAGGATCGGTGGAGCTTGAGGCTCTTTTGACCGAAAGAATCGAAGTTTTTGTGAAAAAGCGCGAAAAAATAGCACTAACGCTCGAGAGCAATAGCACGAGGATCCCAACACATGAACGTGCGGTAAAAATCTGAAGATGGCTGCCAGAGGCGGTGCTTAGGTAGAGGGCAGTCATTGGCTGTGGTCAGTATGACGCAGAGACCAGTGATTGGTTATTACTACGAAAGACAGATCAGAAACGAAACTGATACTGGTTTTTTCTTTACCGAGGATTCCCAGCCTGACGACGGGGAATATTCATGAGCATGTGAATCCATGCCAGACCCCATGCTGGAGAAAGAGGCTGTTGCAGTAGCCCAGCCTAGAGAGAACCAGGGCTCTGAAGACACGTGAGCCTTTGGGGGAAGGTGTGAAAAGGCAGAGTACCTCGGAGGAGGTGCAGCTGGTAGTGGGACTTTTTAGTAGAGAGGTCAGATGAGAGAAGAGAAGGAGAGAGTGAAGTCAAAAAGGACCCCCAGGTTTTTTTGCCTCACTAGCAGATGAGGGCGCAGGGCCAAGGCTGGCCGGCCTGTGGGAAATTCCTGCACTAACCCTCCTTCCCCCCCCCCCAAACCCAAGGGACTTTCTGCACTCCTTCCAAATCCACAGGCCTTCTAAATGTATACAGTAATCTTTCTAAAATATTGTCCTTTTATGGTAGGGAAAGTGTGCAACGATTGAAGTCTGCCATAAAGTGCTTTTATTTTAAAACTAGCAAAAAGTACATTCTTCAAACAGGTTCTGTAGACAGACATCAAGACTAGTCAATTGTTGAAAATCAGGGATGCTGTAGGTCACTGCTCTGATTCTCTTGATGTGCTTTGCACCCTGAAGTAAAGTGCACTGAGAATGGGCATGTGTGGCTGGATGACACCCCGGAGCAGATGTTGGGGGAGGCTAGAGTTAGTGTCCTGCTGCATAATGGGATCTTCTGTGCTCTCTCCCCACCAGTCTCCTCACCCTGGCATGGTGCAGTTATTTGTGGTGCAAATCTCTGAAACCGTGCATCCTAAGGCCTTGAAACATGGTTTTGAGATTTGTTCATAGAGTCGAGACAGGTCCTTCTACGACTACATTACCCCTGAAACTGGTACAAGGCCGTAGGCTACCATCCCAACCTTGGTTTTCAGAAATAAAAATTGCCCGTCTGAAGTTAAGATAGACCGAACATAAATGGCGATAGAACTACGATCCTGATCTCAGTGAATCATATAAAGCCTGTCTGTCCATCTACCTGGCAGACATTAAAACTGCCAAAGCTACTTTTGTCTCCCATAAGATTGAAACAGCCAACCCAAAACTCTCTTTTCTGTAGTTAAATCTCTAACCTCCTCAGAAGCCCTTACCTCCAGGGTCAAACCTACCCAAGAACTGTGCGACGACTTATCCCTTTTCTTTAACAACAAAATAGGTTATTCGCACCAACATTGCTAAATCTTTAGCTACATCGTCTTCTGATAGCAAAACACCTTCTGTCTCGTCCTCTGCTAATTCTGCCATCTGGTCGACTTTCCCTCTTTTCTGAGGTTGAAGTCCCATCAGCTATTCAACGAATCAAATCCTCCTATCCCGCGGGTGCCATTCCTATGGAGATTATGAAAAAGATCGCTCCTGACCTTCTGGTAGCACTCACTTCAGCTGTAAATGATTCTTGCCAATCTGGCTGTGTCCACCCTGAACTGAAATCGGCTAGGGTTGTACCCCTTTTGAAGCAGCCCACGCTTGATCCCACGGTTCTTGCTAATTTCCACCCTATTTCTTTGCTCCCTTTTCTCTCTAAACTCTTGGAATGACTAATTGCTCCTCTATTATCTTCCTTTCTGGAATCCACTAATCTCCTTAATCCTGCCCAGGCAGAGGCACAGAGTGTGCTGGTGTCTGTGCAGGACGATATGTCCAGACTGGTTGATTCAGGGGGTGGAGGGGTTGGAGCCCTGATTTTGCTCGATCTGTCAGCGGCTTTCGACACTGTGGACCACCCCATCTTGTCGTCTCGCCTGGCCCAGATCGGAATACCTGGCCAGATTCTTGCCTGGTTCACCTCTTTCCTGTCGGACCGCACACAAACTCTCGCCATGCCTCCCTTTCTTTCTTTACCCTGTTCTCTGACATGCGGGGTCCCTCAAGGTTCTTCTTTGTCCCCGATTCGGTTTAACATATATATATCTGGGCTTTAGTGTACCTCATCCGCGCCCACGGCCTCAGCTGTTACTCATATGTCGACGACACCCAAATCCTGATCCGGCTAGATCAGGATCAGGCAACGGCGTCGGCATGCCTTTGTGACTGAGGGCCGTGGGCGACTGGATGTACCACAACTGGATCAAGCTTAATGGGGATAAAACAGAGGTGCTGGTGGTGGGATGACCCCCTGATCCCCCACTGTGTAGGTAAAAAATCTTGGGGTTATTCTTTCTGACTCCCTCTCCACGACTAACCAAGTAGCGGCTGTGTGCCAAGCTGGCCACTATCAACTTAAGATCTTGAAGAAAGTCCTTCCTATGATACCTTAACCCCTTCGTCCTCCAGTTGTTGCAGCACTGGTCCTATCTCATCTGGCTTATTGTAACTCTCTGTACCTGGCCCAGCCTATCGACCTGATACAACAGTTACAACGAATACAGAACCTAGCCGCTAGGCTAGCCACAGGCACCCCATATGGAGCTCATATTTCCCCCGTTACTGCGTTCGCTTCACTGGCTGCCGGTAAACCAGCGCATCCGTTTTAAGGCTATGTGCATTGTCCATAGGGCTTTCCATGCCCAAGGAGCTGAGTTTCTGCAGGCTAAATTTCTTCGTTTACAACCCGCACAGGATATTCGCTCCTCTTCCACCGACCTCCTGGTTGTCCCGAGGTTTCGGCATACCAGGATAGGCGGTCGGGCCTTTTCCATAGTTGCGGCCGATATATGGAACGGCCTGCCCTCCGCAATGATGAAAATGTCTAATCACCTAGCTTTCAGAAGAGCACTAAAAACGACCCTCTTTTAGGCCTTCGTATTGTGGCCTCAACAGCAATGGCTCTGTTCTCCCTCTCTAGCGCCATGATGCCTTACGGCGGTCGCACGCTGTACAAGTACATATAACGTATCGCCAATTTCAGGCAACCGTCTCATGTGTGAAGGTGCTGAAATCCAGGAAAGTTGGTGGGGTGTCCAAATGTCATACAGCCAGTAAAGTCCGGAGTGTAATACTAGGTAACTATGCAGAATTTGGTGCAGATTGGTGAAACAGTGTAGAATTGTATAAGGAACAATGCTTTGCTAAGCCAAAAACTCATGAACAAATTGACTTACTGAAAGCCAGGGAAAGGGGTGGGGTGTCCAAATGTGATGTAGCTAGTAATGTCCAGAGTCCCCTAACCGGTAACTAGGATATACAGGATACATTGCTCACCATAATCATTTCTGAGATTTGTATCTGCTTAGATTCACATGCTATGCATAGGCCGACATCTAGTGGAAGCTGCAGAGTATTAAAGTAGTTGTTTTCGGAACTCGAAAAAGGATGTCGACAGGGCGTGCCAGTAATACTATCCCTAGTGACACGTCCAATGTACCCATGGTGCTTCAGGCGTCGAGGTCTCTCAGATTGTTTTTTTTTTTTCTGACATGAGGTTGCATGAAGTGTAGCGCGAGTAAAGGTGTAATAAAGCAGATTATGCCTTAGATAAAGCCCAGAAAACATCTATGCACCTTCTACTCAAAGCGTAGGAAGGGTGGGTGCATGTGAATCTAAGCATATACAAGAATCAAACAAGATTACGGTGAGTAATGTATCCCTTCTGAGGCTTGTGGAATTTGCTTAGATCACAGCTATGCATAGATTAGCGAGCAGTGTTTGGAGAAGGTGGTGGGTTGTGAGACAGTACAGAGGCAAATAGATGTTTTAGCACTGCTTGTCTCACATGAGAATCTGCTTTAGAGCGAGTGTTGATGCTGTAGTGCCGAGTAAAAGTATGTACTGAGCTCCATATAGCTGCTTTGCAAATGGCATTCAGCGGGACGTTTGCAATAAAAGCCAAGGTAGCTCCTGTACCCCTAGTGGAGTGAGCTCTTGGTGTGAAAGGCAGTGTTTTGCTTGAGGGAGAGTAGCAGAGCTGTATGCATCTGACTATCCATCTGGAGAGGACTTTTTGGAAATGCAGTTTCCTTCCCTGCCTGGAGCTACGGAGACAAACAATTGGTCAGTTTCCCTTTGCGGTCTGGTTTTATTTACATAGTAAAGGACCGAAGTCCTTACATCTAGTGTATGGAGTTTCTCAGCTGAGCTTGATGGATTTAAAAAAATAAAAAGCTGGTAGTTCAATGCCCTGATTGACATGGAACTTTGAAATTAACTCAGGTGAAAATCTAGGGTGCGTTCTTAATACCAATTTGTCTTTGTGGATAACAAATAAAGGGTTTTGCACTGACAAAGCTTGCAGTTCACCGACTCCTTATGGAGGTGATAGCCATTAGGAAAGTCATTTTATAAGTGAAGTTTTTAAGGATCGATTTACGCATAGGCTCGAAGGGGGTTCCATGAGCTTTGCAAGTACAACATTGAGGTCCCAGCCTGGCGGCGGGTTTGAAATAGGAGGGTGGAGTCTTTTTACTCCTTCCATGAATGCCTTGATCACAAAGATTGTCCACCAGAACACCTTGCTTTGAGAAGTGGTGTACGCGGATAGAGCCACTAGGTGAACTTTGATAGAGTTAAATACTAGCCCCGAGTCTAGTAAGAGAAGCATGTAACGAAGAATGTGTGATGGAGTACATTCTATTGGATTTGTTTTGACTGGCACCAAATTACAAATCTTTACCACTTGTTAAAATAACAGTGTCTAGTGTTAGGTTTACATACGTCTTTGAGGATTTCCATACACCTTTAAGGTAGATATGTCCAAACTCTAGGACTTCAGGATCCAAGCTGCCAAGATCATAGACAGAGGTTGAGGGTCTAATGTTGTCCCCCGTGCTGTGTCGGCATGTTGAAAGGGCACCAGAGTTCGACAGGGTCGCACAGCGCTCGTTTGCGTAGATGTGGCTACCAAGGTTGTCTCGCCCACATAGGACCAAATAGGATTAATTTAATTTGTTCCTTGTGAATCTTGTTCACATTAGTGGAGTTGGGGGAAAAGCGTATGCAAATCTCTCTGACCAGCTCATCCACCGGCCGTCCCCCTTGGAGTCGTGTTGGGGAAACCTGGATGCGATGTCTGGGCATCGTTTGTTTTCTCTTGTTGCAAACAAGTCTAGCGAGGGGAAGCCCCACAGTGTGAAAATGTGATCTACGATATTTTGGTCAAGCTGCCAGTTATGCTATCCTGGTAGTGGATCTCTGCTTAGTGAGTCCGCAAGAGTATGGTGTTCCCCCATGAACATGGGGTGATGTTAGGAACATGCCCCGCTTGAGTGCCCACTTACGTATTTTCTCTGGTAGCCTGGATAGATTTGGAGAATGTGTGCAGCCCTGCTTGTTTATATAAAACACTGCAGTGGTGCTGTGAGAATTTGTACTGATTTGTCAGTTGTGCTTCGAAGGCTTGTAGCGCTTTGAGCACTGCTCGGAGTTCCAGCAGGTCGATGTGGTTTTGTGCTGTGTTTTGAGTCCACAGACCATGAGCTGTGAGATGAAGGTGATGGGCCCCCCACCTGGTGAGGGATGTGTCGGTTATAACAACCGCTTGCACCGGCGGGTCGTGGAATGGTTTTCCCTTCAATACATTCTCCTCTGTCCACCAGCGTAGAGCTTGTTCTAGGGTTGGCGAAACGATGACTAGATCCTCTCACTGAACACTTGCCTGAGACCACTGTTTCGCCAACCACTCTTGGAATGGGCGCAATCGCGCATGTGGGACCAGGTAAATGCACGATGCCATCATCCAGAGAGAGAGCGCATTACTTTGCATACAGTTATCTGGCAACCGGCTAGATGCTGAGGATTTGCAGTAGTACGTTTTGTACTCTTTCCTTTGATGGAAAGACTAGACCCTCTTCTGTTTTTGGCTTTCTTTAGTATGAGGCTTGACTTTTTCTCGTTGATTGAGAAACCCAATTGAACAAGTAGATTGATCGTTCTTTGGGTATTTTGCTTGCAAATTTGGGGGTTCTCCCCTGTAATCAGCCAGTCGTCCGTTAAGGGTACACTGGGATTGACTCCCTGCGTAGGTGGGCCGCCACCACCGCCAGTACCCTCATGAATACCCTTGGAGCGGATTATATGCCGAAGGGTAGCACCTCCTTGAATTAGTAGTGCTGGTTTGCCATCTTGAAAACACAAGAATCTTATGTGAGCTGGGAACATTGAAATATGAAAGTATGCAGCTATCATTTCCAAGGGGATGCCATGTAGTCCCCCCCCGCTTTAGCATTGAGATTACTTCCTGGAGCGTTGTCATGCAGAATTTCTGTGGCTTGACATAGGCGTTTGCAGGGCGCAGATCTAAGACAAGGCGCATTGTAAGATCTTTTTTCGGCACAAGGAAGTGCACTGAATAGATACGCTTGTTTACCTGGTTGGCCGGGAGGAATTCTATGGCGTCCTTTAATAGCAACGCAGCCACCTCTTCCAATAGGATGCAGTGTTCTTCTTTAGAGGTTGTCCTTAGTCTTGGGGGATGGTTGGCGGGTAGCAGTTCTATACAATGACCGCCTGCCACTGTTGAAAGTACCCACTTGACTGAGGCGATTTCTCTCCCATACGTGGGTAAAGTATGATATGCGGCCTCCTACTGGTGTCGCATGAGAGGGAACCTGGAGCGGGTGGTCATTGTTTGGAGGGGCGTTGAGCCGCCTCTGGAAGAGGAAAATCTACCCCTGCCGGGAGATCTTCTCTGGCCTCTTTGAAACACTTGCGAGGAATGGCCCTGTGGTGAGACCCAGGACGAGCTCTGACCCTGGTTGTACCCAGACCCCTGTTGTGAGTTTCGCCCCTAAAGCGGCAAAAATTATAACCGCCCCTTTGTTCAGAGGGTTTATTAGTAAGTTACCCTAGTGAGTTTAAGGTATACTCTTGTTTGGCGCTCTTGGGGAGTCTTCCACTGCCTTGCCGAACAATACAGTTGGCTCTATGGGCATATTAAGAAAAGTGGCTTGTGTTTCGTGCTTAAACCCAAACTGGCGTAGCCACGCAAGGCGTTTTAACGCACCCTCAGCTATTATCATTCCCGCATTATCTGCTGCATCTAGGGTGTTCTTAAGGATGCAGTTTGCAACAGCTTTACCTTCTGCAACGGAGAGAGAGAGTTGAGACCTAAGGGGCTCTGGGGCAGAAGCCATTTGTCCGGCCAACTCATCCCACTTATGGCAGTTGTAGCTGGCCAGTAAGGTGGTGGTGGTGGTGGCAATTTGCCTGGTAAGCTGCCGAACGGGCAACTTTCCAACCGAAAGTATAAATCTTCTTACTTTCTTTATCCTGGGGTGCTTCTGAAGATGCCTGGGGTGTTCCCGTTCTTTTTCTAGTAGTTGTAACCACTAAGGAATCTGGTTTCAATTGTCCCCTGGTGTAAATGGTGTCTGGGTCTGAGGGAGCTGGCCGGATGACTTTCAATGTGCGGGTTTACAGCCCTTATTAGATTTGGAATCAGCAGAGAGGGTTCAATTCACCTCTGTACGGATTGGAGAAGAACAAGTTACTTTCTTACCTGGTAACATTCTTTCGATGGGATGTTCCGATGACATATTCCACATCTATGACAGGTAATCACCACAGCTGTGCTGTTTTTGAAACATTTTCGGCGTCTGCGTCGATACGCTGTCCGAGGGGCTCTGTCGAGACGACGTCACCGGATGTTATAAGTAGGACGCACGACCCCCATAGCCTCAGTTTTAGTTTTTTCGCAGAACGTGTGGCACCAATCTTCTGCCAGAAGGACTACAGAAAGCCTTGCGGAAAGGTAAGCTGCAATCGCATAAGAAATTCTGTAGAGGGGAAGGCTGGGAGGGTACGATGTGGAATACGTAGTTGGAACATCCCATCAAAAGAACATAACCAGGTAAGAAAGTAACTTTTTCTTCGAGGGGGATTTGTTCCTCCGACGTATTCCACTTCTATGACAGACTCATTTAGAATGCCCAATCAAATTGCAGAATAGAGGACCGCCTTACCAAAGGCTAAGTCTTGCCCATGGATAGAGTCCAGGGAGTAATGTTTTACAAAAGTATTGACAGAGGCCCATGTGCTTCACAAATGTTATGAATGGGAACACCCCTCTGCAGAGCAGTGGAGGCAGCCACACCCCTAGTATAATGGGCCCTCAAGCCTACCGGACGGTCCTTTCTCACCAGACGGTAGCATTCTGAGATGGTCGAGGTCTGCTTAGTAACAGCTTGACCCAAACGCCTTCCAGCGTATCCTACAAAGAGCTGATCGTCCACTCTGACCCGGGACATGCGCGAGATGTAGAAGCTTTACGCTCTCCTAGGATCCAACCTATGGGGCCTCTCCTCTTCCTTATCAGGATGCGGAGGAGGATAGAACGCCGGAAGAAGGACAAACCCTAAGGACAACCCTGTCCTTAAGGAACACCGTGAAGGGTGGCTTGGCGGATAGTGCCTGCAACTCACTCACTCTGCGAGCGGAAGTAACCGCAACTAAAAATACAGTTTTAAAGATCAACAGTCTCAAAGGACAAGAATGTAAAGGCTCAAACGGAGCTCCCATTAGGAATTTTAGAACCATGTTCAAATCCCAACCGGGCACCTAGAAAGGTGACGCTGGGAACACAGGGAGCCCTTTCAAAAACTGAGAAATCAAAGGAAACTTAAATTAAGAACACTCCTCAGACGAGCGCTTAAATATGGACAGCGCTGCCAGGTAACCTTTAATGGTACCCACTTGCAGGCCCTTGTGGGCTAACAAAAGCAAAAAAAGACAGAACCACAGGAATGGCACATGAAAAAGGATCCACATTCTTAACCCTGCACCAGTCGCAGAACTTTCTCCAACGGCAACGTTACAGGGACTTTGTTGCAGGCCTTCTGGCCGAAAGCAACACCTCCATCACGTCTTCAGGGAGGTCCCAATCCTTATACCTCAACCTTTCAGAAGCCAAGCATGAAGGTTGAGGGACTTGACCTCTGGATGAAGAACCTGACCCCCCCCCCTTCCTGTGAGAGCAGATCGTCTCGGTAGGGAAGACGGGTGGAGGGCAGATGGACATGTCGAGAAGGTCCAGGGGACCACGCTCTCCTGGCCCATGCCGGAGCAACGAGGATCATTCAGGAACCAAACCTCGGTAACCTCCACAGCACTTGCGGAATGACGGGGACGGGAGGAAACGCATACAGCAGTGGGAAGGACCACTCCACTACGAACGCTTCCCCTAAGGCTCCTCTTGGAGGAAATTCCTGTGAGCAGAATCTTTCCTACTTCCGGTTGACACTGGTGGCTAAGGGATCCACTTGTGGGGTCCCCCAAAGGGCGAAGATCTCCAGGAGAATCTCCTGAGCCAGCTCCCACTCGTGAGAGACCGTGCTCTGCCTGCTCAGAGCGTCCGCCACCATGTTTTCGTCTCCAGCCAGATGAACTGCCGAGATCGAAATTTCCTGCTGGATGGCCCAGACCCAGAGCTGCATTGCCTCTCTGCACAGAGGGAGATACCCTGCCCCCCCCCCTTTTTGTTGAGGTAGTGCATGGCCATTGTATTGTCCGTCAGAATCAGGACATTCTTTCCCCACACAGCCGGCAGAAAAGCCTTCAGGGCTAGCCTGACGGCCCTCAACTCCAACAGATTGATATGGAGTCTGGACTCCGACGGAGACCAACAACTGCTGACTGTCAACTTGTTGGCATGAGCTCCCCATCCTGTGAGGGATGCGTCCGTCACGATCACCACATCTGGCCAGGGTAGCCAAAACAGACCCCCCCCTCATCAGATTGCCTTCAACAGCCCACCACAGAAGATCCTGCGTGACCGAGGGCGGCACGTGAACTGGATCCGACATCCTCCCGGAGGCCTGCGACCACTGCATCTTGAGAGCCCACTGCAAAGATCTCATGCGCAGCCTGGCCTCTGGCACCTGAAGAATGCAGGATGCCATGAGGCCGAGCAACCTCAAGAACTCAAATGCCGGGAGACTCTGGGCACGTTGAAACTGGTCCACCATCTGCAGAATGTGGACCTCACCTGGGGAGGCGACCAAAGCCCCAGAGATGTTTCGAGCACTGCTCCGATGTACTGGAGCCGCTGGGTAGGTGTCAAGTGGGAGAGGGAGAAGTCCAGCCTGTGAAGGGAGTGGCAGGTGACAGACAGATGATCCAGGATTATCTCGGGAGAGTGCGCCCTGATCAACTAATCGTCCAGGTAGGGGTAGACGTGAATCCCCCCTTTCCTGAGATACGCTGCCACCACCACTATGAGCTTGGTGAAGACCCTCGGGGCAGAGGTCAATCCTAACGGCAGGACCCGAAACTGAAAATGCAAGTCGCCAACCACGAAAATCAGGTACTTCTTGTGCTTGGGATGAATCGGCACATGAAAGTAAGCGTCCTTGAGGTCGAGAGACACCAACCAGTCCTGAAGTTGAAGGGCCTGGAGGACGAGAGTAACCATCTTGAACTTGTCCTTCCTGAGGAGCTTGTTCAAACCACGCAAGTCCATGATGGGTCTCAATCCCCCCAGTCTTTTTTTCGGGATCAAAAAATATGGGGAATACCATCCCTTGTTCCCCTCCGCTACAGGCACCAGTTCTATGGCGCCTTTCTCCAGCAAGGATTTGATTTCCTGCGCAAGGAGCGGATCCGGACTCTTCAAAGAGATTCCCTGGTGGATTGTCGTGAGGCCTCTGCCGGAAAGGAAGACAGCAGCCATGGGCTATGATCTCCACAACCCACACATCTGAAGTAATGGCACGCCATTCTACAAGATGCTGTGCCAGCCTTCCCCCAACCGGCGAACCATGGGACATGGCCTCATGACTTGAGCTGAAGCAGCTGTGGCAGTGCCTGAGGGCAAAGAGGCAACTACTCCTACTTTGGCCCCTTTGACTGGCCGCTCCACTCGATCTACCAAAGGACAATTAGTATCTAAAAGGAACCTCCCCTCCATTGTTGTCCCCTAGGACGAAAAGGCGGAGGTTGGCAAAATGTAGCGCTCAACGACTTTGTTGCAGCTTTGGAGGTCTGCAACCTCTCAAGGCTCTCATCAGCCTTGCTGCCAAAAAGATGTGCACCATTAAAGGGCATGTTGAGAAGCCGGGCTTGTACGTCAGGAACAAACCCCAACTTCCGCAACCACACAAATCTGCGCATCATGGTGCTCGTCGCCATGGACCGGCTGACAGTCTGCCATGTCGAAGGATCCTGATGATCACGCTAACTGCCCGGGCCCGAAGGGTTGCAAGCGGTGGCCCTAGCACGTTCCCTGCCGGTTTCTTTCGAAGGCGCGGACGGAACAGAGTCCTGCGATTGGAAAATCGCCATCATCTCCCCACGAAATGCATCCCATTCCTCAGGAGAGGAATGCTTGTTGGAACAAGCAACCCGCCGTCTGGCAGAGTCCTCGGACGGGGAAGGCGACCGGTGATGGCGCATCCGCGAGTGCCTCGAGGAGGCAGAGGAATGGCAGGAACCACTCCGGGATCGAGACCCCCTGGACTTCCGCCGACGACACGGAGAGTTGCCCCTCGAATAGTCGGTCGAAAGCCCCGCTGATTTCGACTTTCGGGGTTTGGAAACCCTACCTACAGTAAGCTTCCTCCGCTCCAGCAAGGCCTTCGACGTTAACGACTGGCAATCATCACAGTCATCGGTGGTGTGGTCCTCGCCGAAGCACCAGGGGGCAGACGTCGTGCGGGTCCGTAAGCGACATCTTGGAACCGTAGTCCTGACACTTCTTGAATCCCGACCGCAGGGTAGAAGAAGACAAAGACATGATATCTTCACAAACACCAAGTTCAAAGGACCGATAGAATTAAAAGAACCAAGGTGCGCCGAGATCTCCGAAGCGAACACGTTCGCGGAAAAAACAGAACCGATGCTACGGGCGTCGTGCATCCTACTTATAAAATCCGGTGACGTAGACTCCACGGAGGACCTCGAGGACAGCGTATCAACGCAGAACATTTTTCGAAGCAGCACAGCTGTCGCTATTACTTGTCATAGATGTGGAATACGTCGGAGGAACCAATCCCTTCGAAGAACAAGTTACTAACCAACTGCAACGTTCTTTCGATTCATCTCAGATATTCGTATCAGCTTTGCTGCTTCGGAAAACATTTTTCCACACCAGACGGCGCTCTGCTCAATGTCGTGGCGTCAACGTGCCTTGAGGGCTGCCTTAGAGTGTCGACGTCATCAGTAGTATAAAAGGCTTGAGCTGCGCCCGTTGGCTTCAGTTCTGTTTTTTCGATATTTCCAACTGATGAATTGAGAGGGTGTCCCCTTAGACCCTAAACTCTCAAGGAACATAGAGTGTAAAATACATAAACTGTACGGAGGGGTAGACTAGGAGGGTCGATGAGGAATACGTGGGAGGAACATCCAATCGAAAGAACGTTACAGTTGGTAAGTAACTTGTCTTCCAAAGGATTGTGTCCGTCCACGTATTCTCATCTCAGATAGACTCCCAAAGCAGTGAAAATTTGGAGGAGGGCGTACTCAATTTTACTCATGGACCGTGTGTAGAACGGCCTTAGCAAAAAGTCCCCCCTGGAATGAAGTGGAATCTAAACAATAGTGTTTCACAAAAGTGTGCATTGACAACCAGGTGGCCGATGCACGCATCTTGTACCGGGACACCCCTCTGAAGAGCCGTTGAAGTCGCCATGTCCCTAGTAGAAGGAGCACTTAACCCATCTGGAGGTTCTTTACCTGCCATTCTGTAACACTTTCCAATTGCTAGAATTACCCATCTGGATAGGGTCTGTTTCGTTACAGCCAGGCCCAATTTGTGGCCGGTGTATCCAATGAAAAGTTGGTCACTTTGCCTAAATTTTGCCAGTCTAGAAATGGAAAAGCTAAGAGCCATTTTTGGGTCCAGCCTATGAAGCATTTCTTACTCCTTACTTGCATGACGGGGAGGATAGAAAGATGGCAAAGTGATCTCAGATCAAGTCAGACTATTTTCGGTAGAAATTAAGCTTTGACTAAGTATGACTGGCTTTTGTGAAAGATGCTGTGAGGAGGCTTACAAGAGAGGGCCTGTAACTCTCTCATCCAGCGGGCTGATGTAATAGCCACTAGCAGCATTGTCTTCAAAGTGAGAAGCCTTAGCGGACAATAATCCAAAGGTTCGAAAGGAATGCATGTAAGAAATCTTAGTACTAAATTTAGATCCCAAACAGGGACTTGTAAAGTGACTGGAGGGTGCACCTTATTGAGACATTGAACAATCAGTGGAATTTGAAAATAAGATCTCTCTTCTGAGGAGCGCTTAAAAATAGAAAGCACAGCCAAGTATCCTTTTATTGTACCAATCTGAAGGCCTCGATTGGCCAAATGTAATAGGAAAGAAAGTATCATAGGTGTACCACATAGAAAAGGATCCACATTCTTATCTTTGTAGCAGTTACTGAACTTGTTCCAACAACACTAGTACAAAGATTGTGTTGCTGGCCTTCTGGCCAAAAGCAAATTCTCCATTACATCATCCGGGAGGTCCCAATCCTTACATCTCAGCCTCTCAGAAACCACACCTGAAGGCTGAGTGTCTAGCTCTCTGGATCGAGAACCCGAACTTCCTCTTGCCAGAGAAGTTCCTCTCTTACTGGAAGACGTATTGGAGGGCAGATGCACATGTCCAGAAGGTCCAGGTACAACCTCCTCCTGGCCCAGTTCGGGGCAATTAGGATCATGGTTTTCCTGAACTCTCAACCTCCTAATTACGTGAGGAATCACGGGGACTGGAGGAAACACATACAGGAGTGGAAATTCCCAGTCCACTACGAACACGTCTCCTAGAGCTCCTCTTGGAGGAAATTCCCACAAGCAGTACAGTTCGCATTTCCAGTTGATATTGGTCGCAAACAGATCCACTTGAGGGGTTTCCCAAAGGTTGAAGACCTCTTGAAGGACTTCCTGAGCTAGTTCCCACTCGTGGGACACAATGCTCTGCCTGCTCATAGCATCCGCCACCGTGTTCTGCTCATCGGCTAGTTGAACTGCAGACAGAGATTCCCTCTTGTATTGCCCAAAACCAGAGCTGCATTGCCTCTCTGCACAGTGGTAGTGACCCTACGCCTCATCTCTTGTTGAGGTAGTACATGGCCACTGTGTTGTCTGTCATTATCAGGACATTCTTTCCCTGCACAGAGGGCAGAAAGGTCTTCAGCGCTAGTCTGATAGCCCTCAGCTCCAAAAGGTTGATGTGTAGTTTGGACTACGATGGAGACCAACGACTGCTGATTGTCAGATCGTTGGTGTGGGCTCCCCACCCCGTGAGTGAGGCATCCGTCATCACTTATCTCTAGCCATGGTCGCCAAAAAAGATTCTCCCTTGAGAATATTGTCCTTGCAAGCCCGCCATAGTAGATCTTGAGCTACTCTGGGCAGAATTTGCAAAAGATCTGACATATTCCCCGAAAATTGGGACCATTGAGCCCTGAAGGACCATTGAAGGGATCTGAATCTGACCTCTGGCACCAGAAAAAAGGGCGGCAGATGCTGGGCATTCTGGAACTTTGTTACCATCTGTAGAATGTGATGAGCCCTCACGTCGGGAGGCGAGGCTTTGCCCAAGGAAGTATCCAGGACTGCTCCGATGAATTGGAGTTTTTGGAATGGTATCATATTTGACTTCTTGTAACTGAGGGAGAAGCCCAGTCTGTGTAAGAAGTGGCAGGTCATGCTCAGATGTTCCTGGTCCTGTTCGGGTGAACGTGCCCCGATTAACCAATCGTCCAGGTAAGGGTTGACATGAATTCGACCTCTCCTGAGTCTCAGCTTGGTGAAAACCCTTGGGAGGAGGTCACGCCGAATGGCAGAACTCTAAACAGATAGTGAGAACTGCCAATCGCGAGCCTCAGGTACTTTCTGTGCTTGGGATGGGATTCGGCACATGAAAGTAAGCATCCTGAAGGTCCAATGACACCAACCAGTCCTGGAGCTGGAGAGCCTGAAGGATCTGAGAAAGGGTTACCATCTTCAACTTGTCCTTCCTGAGGAACTTCAAGTTTCTTAAGTCCAAGACGGGTCTCAATCCTCTATCCTTCTTTGGGATGAGGAAGTATGGGGAATACCACCCCTTGCTCCTCTCCGTTACAGGTACATGTTCTATCGCACCTTTCTCTAGCAGGGTTAAAATTTCCTACAACAGGAGTGGATCGGAATTTTGACAGAGTTGTACCACGGTGGATGGTCTTGAGTCCATTTTGAAAAGGAAGGCAGTAACCTTGAGCCAAGGTTTCCCGTACCAAAGCATCTGATGTAATGCCCCGCCATTCGTTCAGATGCTGAGAGATCCTGCCTCCAACCGGGGTCTTGTGGGTCAAGGCCTCAGAGTGGCTTTGTGGCGGCTGCGCAGCAGTGGCTGAGGGGACAGATGCCACTGCTGGGGCTGATCTAGCACCCGTTCCTCGTCCACCCTGAGGACATTTTCTTTGTCCACTTTGACTGGCCTGTCTTTTTCCCCCTTGATAAAGGATATTTGTACCGCGCACTATCACCATCGGAGTGGTCCCCTGGTGCACTGGTGCCTCTAAAAAAAGGTGGGGGGGTGAGTTAGTGGGAGGAAGCTGGAAAAGTGCAAGGGAGCAGTGATGTGCTCTTGGTGGGCTCAACCCGGAATTCCGTTGGCTGGGATTGGGGTGTTTTCTGGTCGGTAGTCGTTGTGTGCGAGTCTATGTGTGGTTTGTTTTGTTGTTGCAGTGTAGTTTGTGCGGTTTGTTGTATTATAGGTTTGTGGTTGTGTTTGGTTAGAGTTTGAGAAGTATATGCAGAGGGGTGAAATCGTTAGTGGATTGGTTAATTGGGCAAATTCTAACAATCACAATTGTAAGTGTGGCACATGCTGACATTTTAAAACGGTCTAGATGCGACGCCGGCTAATGTTCAAGATTATGTCTAGGTGTGGCACATGCTAACATTCACAATTCTATCTAGATAAGGCGCAGGCTAATGTTGTCAATTCTAAGTGTGCCACGTGTCAACATTCAAGTTCTATCCAAGTGTGGCTCATGCTAACATTTACAGTCTTTTACAGGCACAGGAAGTTAGTCGGGAGGTGGAGAGGGGACAAGGCTGCACTTGCATGGAGAAAATTGCCCTCTTGATGTAAACAGGCCCAAAGCAGTCCCAGGGCCTTTCCACTCACCTGGCCTTGATGTTCCAAAGTGGCGAGGCGGCCGATGGCTAGGCCTGCACTCGTTTCTTGGCAGTAGCCAATCCAAGGGGCGTGGGGGACTGACGGGTTGGGAGGCAGGAGAAGGTGGGGAAAGCATGGGAAGTTGGTCGGGAGGGAGAGAGGGACAAGGCTGCACTCTGCCTAGAGAAAATTGCCATCTTGATGTAAATGGGCCCAAAGCAGTCCTGGGCCTTTCCACTCACCTGGCCATGATGTTCCAAAGTGGTGAGGCAGCGAGGCGGCCGGTGGCTAGGCCTGCACTTGCTTCTTGGCAGTAGCCAATCACAGGGATGTGGGGGGGCGCAGGTTGGGAGAAGGTGGGGAAAGCACAGGAAAGTTGGTCGGGAGGGAGTGCACGCTGCGGTCTGGTCCATGAGCTACAACGACTGCTTCAGTCATGATGGGGTGACACAGGCACTGATACCGGTTCCTTGCAAAACGAAAATGACTACCCCTCCAGGAAGATGAGCCCGAGTAGGAGTGTTGCTGAGGTTGTCGTATGGAGGTGCTAAGCGACTTAGCTGCCGCCTTAGAGGTCTGCAGCTTCTCCAAGCTTTTATCCGCCTTGCTGCCAAACAACCTCAAGCCGTCAAATGGCATATTAAGAAGTCTGGCCTGCACATCCGGTGCAAAGCCCGAATTTCTCAGCCACGCAAACCTGCGTAGCACTGTGCTAGGTGCCATGGACCTGCTGATGCCGTCAGCGGTGTCTAGTCCTGACTGAAGGCATGCCCCTATAACCTCCTTTCCATCTTTCACAATCACGAGGAAGCCATCTCGCTCTTCGCCCTCGGGAATGTGTTCAGCCGCTGCACTAATACAATCCCACAGAGTGTATGTGAATCTTGCAAGGGTGCAAGTCTAATATGTTGACTTTTGAGCCATACTGCTCGAAGAAAAAAATAATTTTCAAACCATGCATCAATTTGTTTATCATCTCTATCTGAGGGAATAGAAGGGTATGCAGGTTGTCTAGTGGATGTAGCTGCCTATACTACTAAGCTCTAAGGTGTAGGATGCTTTGTTAACTAGTCAGGGTCTGAAGGTGGTGGTCTGTATTTCCTAGCGACATTTTTGTTCACTGCTGGTGCAGATTCTGGGGTTTCCCATGCGGCCATAACCTTCCTTTGAAGTGCTGTGTGAAAAGTAAAAACAGGATCCTTTTGAGGACCTTGACTGAGGACGTCCGTCATGTCATCCTGTTCATAAGTGGGTGCATTTCTGTTCTATCCCATTAACTCCACCACCCTGTTCATAATATTTCTGTATGCAGAATCTGCATGATCAGCAGTGTCAGGCTTATCGAATTCTAACTCAGGTGACGCGTCTATACCACTAGCTGTTTGTAGACAGTCAGAGGCCAGACATTTTGGACTGAGGGTCAATTAATTCTTCTGGGACATCTCCTGTGCCATATTTTACCCCAAAAGGGGAAATCTCTTCAGAGGATTGTTACTCATAAATAGAGGTCATAGACCTGAAAAAGTATTTTCTTGGCACAGGGTGAAAAGTTTTACCTGTGGTTTGTGAAGGCACTGACCTTGGTTTTGTCAAAGGCGTCGATATTGGTGCCGGAATCAATGATGCCCATGTCGATGCTGGCTTCGATAATGTCGACGCTGGCTTCCATAAAGTCGATACTGGCTTCGATAAAGTCGACAGTCTTCGATGTAAGCCCCGTTGAGCAGCTAGTTGACGCCACCTGCGACACTGGCGTCGAGGCGACCCTCGACAGATTTCGATTACTGTGTGTCATCCGGCACCATCTTGTCGGATGTCGCCTTCGGTTTATGCACCGATAGGCCTGTCTTGCTCTTCTTGTGAGGGGTCAGAGGTTTCTCTCGAAACTATCAGCGATTTTTCGCCGGAATTAGAGCGTCTAGTCTCTGACCTTTCTCTGTCATGTTTAGAATGTTTGCGTCCTACAGGTAGCATCAGGCGGACCCAGAGCCTTCAAACTTACCATTAAGAATCAAGGCGGAATTTTGAGCCAGACTATATACATTCTTTCACTTCTAAACTCTCAGGCAAACTGAACAAAACACACAAAAGGAAACTGCTAGCTCAGCAAAGAAAAATGTGAATTTGAAAATGATGTGGATAGGTTTTCCTGAATTAAGGAGTAACCCCCTTTTTTGATAAGGGGACTCTTAAATTGAATATGTTTGTTTAAAACCAAACCTCTCCTGAAGATCCGTTCTAAACTGAATAGGAACAGTGAAACACGTGTAGAGAGGCAAATTGAGAGATACATTTGATACAGAAACAATAATAAATACACGACAAACTTCAAATTGCAATCTCCCAAACCTGTACCATTTTCAATTTGTCGTTGTGTAGCAGCCACAACAAAAAGGGATAAAGAACAAGTTACTTTTTTACCTGGTAACGTTCTTTCGATGGGATGGTCCGACGACGTATTACATATCTATGACAGGTAATGTCCACAGCTGTGCTGCTTCGGAAAATCTTTGGCGTCTGCATCTTGCGTCGATGACGTCGATGCGGCGTCCCTGAGGACCTCCTCCGACGGCCAACGTCACCCAATGTGATAAGTAGGACGCACAAAGCCCATAGCCTCAGTTATAGTTTTTTCCCAGAACGTGTGCCACCAGTTTTCTGCCAGTCAGAGACACAAGGCCTTGTGGAACGCAAGCTGCAATCGCAAAAGAAATTCTGTAGCGGGGAAGGTAGGGAGGAAGCGATATGGAATAAGTCGTCAGACCATCCCATCAAAAGAACCTTACCAGGTAAGAAAGTAACTTGTTCTTCGAGGGGATTGGGTCCTCCTACGTATTGCATATCTATGACAAACTTCCAAAGCAGTACCAAGCAAGGAGGGGGGAAAAGAATTTAGAAAACAAATTTAGCATGCCCAATCAAATTGCGGAATATAGGACTGCCTTGCCAAAGGCCAGATCCTGCCATCTGATGGAATCGAGGGAGTAGTGACGTACAAAAGTATGTACTGAAGCCCAGGTGGCTGCATCACAGATGTGACGAATAGGAACACCCCTCTGCAGGGCAGTAGACGCAGCCACTCCCCTGGTAGAATGGGCCCGCAAGCCAGCCGGAGGGTCCTTACCCGCCAAGTGGTAACACTAGGAGATAGCTAAAATAATCCGAGACAAAGTCTGTTTCGTCACAGCTTGTCCCAAACGCTTTCCAGCATAAACAATGAAAAGTTGATTGTCCACTCTGACCCGGGACATGCGCGAAATATAAAAGCTCAACACTCTTAGGATCAAGCCTATGGAGGCCTCTCCTCTTCCTTACCAGGATGTGGAGGAGGAAAGAATGCCGGAAGAACAACCTTCTGGCTCAAATGAAATTCCTAAACCACCTTCGGAAGAAAAAGAGGACGAACTCTAAGGATAACCCTGTCCTTATGAAACACAGTGAAGGGTGGCTTAACTGAAAGTGCCTGTAACTCACTCACTCTGCGAGGGGAAGTAACCGCAACCAAAAACACAGTTTTCAGAGTTAACAGCCTCAAAGGGCAAGAATGTAAAGGCTCAAACGGAGCACCCATAAGAAACTTAAGAACAAGGTTCAAATCCCAACCTGGCACCAGAAAAGGTGACAGAGAGAACACATTAGTGAGCCCTTTCAAAAACTGCGAAATTAAAGGAATCTTAAAATAGGAACATTCTTCAGACGAGCGCTTAAAGATGGACAGCGCCGCCAGGTAACCTTTAATGGTCCCCACTTGCAAGCCCCTGTGGACCAAGGAAAGCAATAAAGACAGAACCATGGGAATGTCACACTCAAAAGGATCCACATTCTTAACCCCGCACCAGTCGCAGAACTTTCTCCAACGGCAACGGTACAGAGACTTTGTTGCCGGCCGCCTGGCCGAGAGCAACACCTCCATCACGTCTTCAGGGAGGTCCCAATCCTTATACCTCAACCTTTCAGAAGCCAAGCGTGAAAGTTGAGGGATCTGACCTCTGGATGGAGAACCTGACCCCACTCCCATGAGAGCAGATCGTCTCGGTAGGGAAGACGACGTGGAGGGCAGATGGACAAGTCGAGAAGGTCCGGGTACCACATCCTCGGGGCCCACGCCGGAGCAATGAGGATCATCCGGGAACCGAACCTCTAACCTCTGCAGTACTTGCGGGATGAAGGGAGGAAACGTGTACAGCAGTGGGAACGACCACTCCACCACGAACGCGTCTCCTAAGGCTCCTTTTGGAGGAAATTATCGCGAGCAAAACCTTTTGCACTTCCGGTTGACACTGGAGGCGAAGAGATCTACTTGAGGGGTCCCCCAAAGGGCAAAGATCTCCAGGAGAATCTCCTGAGCCAGCTCCCACTCTTGAGAGACCGTGCACTGCCTGCTCAGAGCATCCGCCGTCTCGTTGTCGTCTCCGGCCAGATGAACAGCCGAGATCGAAACTTCCTGCTGGATGGCCCAGAACTCGAGCTGCATCGCCTCCCTGCACAGAGGAAGTGACCCTGCCCCCCCCTTTTTGTTGAGGTAGTGCATGGACACTGTGTTGTCCGTTAGAATCAGGACACTCTTTCCTCGCACAGTCGGCAGAAAAGCATTCAGGGCTAGCCTGACGGCCCTCAGCTCCAACAGATTGATATGGAGTCTGGACGGAGACCAACGACCGCTGACTGTCAACTCGTTGGCATGAGCTCCCCATCCCATGAGGGGTGCGTCCGTCACAATAGTCAACTCCGGCCAGGGAAGCCAAAATGGGGCCCCCTTCATCAGATTGTCTTCGACGGCCCACCACAGAAGGTCCTGGGCGACCGAGGGCAGCACCTGAACAGGGTCCGACAGCCTGCCGGTGGACTGAGACCACTGGAGCTTGAGTGCCCACTGCAAAGATCTCATCCGCAGACGAGCCTCTGGCACCAGAAGAATGCAGGATGCCATTAGGTCGAGCAGTCTCAAGAACTCGGACGCTGGGAGATTCTGGGCAAGTTGAAACTTGTGCACCATCTGCTGAATGTGAAGAGCCCTCACCTGGGGAGGAAAACGCTGCCCCAGGGATGTGTCGAGCACTGCTCCAATGTACTGGAGTCGCTGCGTTGGTGTCAAATGGGACTTCTTTAAATTGAGGGAGAAGCCGAGCTTGTGAAGGGAGTGGCAGGTGACGGACAGATGATCCAGGACTTGCTCGGGAGAGCTCCCACTGATCAACTAATCTTCCAGGTAGGGGTAGACGTGAATCCCCCCTTTCCTGAGATGCGCTGCCACCACCAACATTGAGCTTGGTGAAAACCCTCGGGGCGGAGGTCAATCTGAACGGCAGGACCCGAAACAAAGTGTGAGTCGCCAACCGCGAACCTCAGGTACTTCTTGTGCTTTTGATGGATCGGCACATGGAAGTAATCATCCTTGAGGTCGAGAGACATCAACCAGTCCTGAAGATGAAGGGCCTGGAGGAATTGAGAGTAACCATCTTGAACTTGTCCTTCCTGAGGAGTTTGTTCAAACCGCGCAAGTCCATGATGGGTCTCAATCCCCCCTCTTTCTTCGAAATAAAAAAATAAGGGCAATAACATCCCTTGTTCCTCTCCGCTACAGGCACCAGTTCTATGGCGCCTTTCTCCAGCAGGGCTTGAATTTCCTGCGCAAGGAGCGGATCCGGACTCTTCAAAGAGAGGTTCAAGGTGGATTGTCGTGAGGCCTCTGCCGAAAAGGAAGACAGTAGCCGTGGGTTATGATCTCCAGAACCCACACATCTGAAGTAATGGCTTGCCACTCTACAAGATGCTGCGCCAGCCTTCCCCCAACCGGCGAACCATGGGACCTGGCCTCATGACTTAGTGGTAGCGGCTGCGGCGCTGGCTGAGGGCAAAGAGGCAACTGCCCGAGCGGCCTTGGCACCTCGAGTACCCTTATTTCCACCTCTGGCACTCTTAGGGTGGCCTCTTTGACTGCTAGCTCCTCTCGCTTTACTGAAGGACGAATAATAGCGAAAGGAACCGCCCCTCCATTGCGGTCCCCTAGGACGAAAAGGCGGAGGTTGGCGAACTGCAGCGCCCAACGACTTTGCTGCAGCTTTGGAGGTCTGCAACCACTCAAGGCTCTCGTCAGCCTTGCTGCCAAAAAGGTGTTCACCGTCAAAGGGCATGTTGAGGAGCTGGGACTGCACATCAGGAGTGAACCCAGACTTCCGCAACCACGCAAACCTGTGTATCACGGTGCTCGCCGCCATGGACCGGCTGACACAATATGCCATGTCCAAACCCGACTGAACGGCCTCACACATGGCATCCTTGCCATCCTGAATCATAGCAAGGAAACCATCCCGTTCGTCCCCTTCGGGAATACGTTCAGCCGCTAATGCAACACAGTTCCACAGAGTGTGTGTGAAACGAGACAAGGCACATATGGAGTTGGCCACCTGAAGCGCCATACCCCCTGAAGAAAACACTTTCTTCGCCCAGCTGTCAAAACGTTTGTCGTCACTATCCAGAGGGATGATAGGATACAACGCCTGCTTTGCTGTGGCCGTAGCCGCCTGCCCCACCAAACTCTCCGGAGTGCCTGAACAAGTAGCAGGGGTCGCTACTGGCTGGACGGTATTTTCGCGACAATGACTTGCCCACTGCTGGGAGACTCTCGGGAGCAGTCCAAGCCGCCACCCTTCTCTGCAGAGCCATATGACACGGCAAAACCGGGTCAGTGGGGGGGACCAAGATCAAGTATGTCCGTGAGATCATCCTGAACGAACTCCCCTGGGGGAGCTGACCAACCCAAGTACTCTGTGTCCCGAGACATAAGGCGCCAATATGAAGAATCGGCATGAGTGCCAGGCTCCGGCCTACAAAACGCCACCTCCTAAGAGGTGTCCAGTCCACTGGCATCATGCAGTGTCTGCCTCAGGTCATCAAACTGGCTATGGCCCGAGATAAGCTCATCTGGTACCATAACCGGAACCAAACTGTCAGAGCCTTCATCACCCTCTGAAATGTACTCCAGGCGGGGAGAGGAAGACATCTGGGGACCAAAGCAGTGCCTGACCTTAGCCAGAGCATTTCTAGGGGCTAACCCCGTGCCACGGGGCACCTCCGACACCACCGCCTCGAAAGGCGTTGAGGGCGCCAGCGTCGACAGAAACAGCGTCGAGCGAATCGGTGTCGACGTCAGCTGCAGCGCCGCCAGCATCGACGGCGTCGACACAGGCCTCGAAGCCAGAGCTCCGAGCGGGTCTCTCGACGACCTAGGCGCCGACAGCATCGACGACCCCCTCGGAGGCGGAGCCTCGAGAGAAATCGTCGACGACTTCAGCGCCACAGGCGTCAACGTCTTCTGCCGACCACCCGAGCCCAAAGGCGTACGAGCGGCGTCTCTCGACCGGTGCCGACCGACCCCACTCGGAGGCGCGGACGGACCGGTGCACTGCGATTCAAGAATCGCTAGCATATGCTTCCCGAAGGAAGCCCATTCCTCCGGTGTTGCTTGCATGGAGGGGTAAGCGACCCGCCGACAGGCAGAGTCCTGGGAAGAGGACGGGGAAGGCGACCGATACCGGCGCTTCCGGGAATGCCTCGAAGAGGCGGAGGAGTGGCGAGACAGACTCCTGGAAGGAGACCCACTGGACTTCGGACAATGACGCCGAGAGCCGCCCCTCGAGTCATCCGTCGAAAGCCCCACAGACCTCGACTTCCGGGGCTTAGACACCTGACCTACCGACAGCTTCCTCTTGCGTTCCCGAAAGGCCTTTGCCGTGAGCGACTGGCAGCCGACACAGTCGTCCGTATCGTGGGCCTCCCCGAGGAACCAGAGGCAGGCGTCGTGTGAGTCTGTGACCGACATCTTGGACCCACAGTCCCCGCATTTCTTGAAGCCCGGACGCAGGGTTGAAGACTAAGTAGACATCGCCACGAACAGGTCTTCACAAAAATACGAACAGGTTCAACGTACCGAGAAGCGAAAACAGCAAACTCCAAAGAGTCGAGGCGTACCGAGATTCACAAAGCGAACACGTTCGCGGAAAAAACGGAACTGAAGTTATGGGCGTCGTGCGTCCTACTTATCACATCGGGTGACGTCGGCCGTCGGAGGAGGTCCTCGGGGACGCCGCATCCACGTCATCGACGCAGATGCCAAAGATTTTCCGAAGCAGCACAGCTGTGGACATTACCTGTCAGATATGGAATACGTCGGAGGACCCAATCCCCTCGAATAGTCTTTTGCTAGACAACTAATCGATCTTCAAAACAATCACAAATCTATGAAGGAGCTCACCAGGAACTGGATAGTATTGACTGCTATTCAGAAAATTACCCATGATTAGAATGAGCCAAGGCATGATCTTCACAAGATTTGAAGGGGTCTGGGCCGCGTACTCGAAAATTTGCATCATCGAGGCTCTAAAAGCCTCCCATTTTTTAGGGGAATCATGGCCAGGCGATAACCCCTGTATCAGAGGACAAAGAAGAAGCAGATCAGTGACTCCTCTTCTTCGAAGAAGATTTTCTTGACCGACTCCTCGACCTAGATTTCTTCGACTTGCGTCGAGACTTTTCCCTGGACACCACAGTCTTTATTTTTCTTTGAAGAGTCCTTCCAAGATTCCTCCCCCACCGCCAATATACCTCTTCATTCCTTGAGAGCTTTGTTTGTCAGAGGAATATACCTCTTCATTCCTTGAGAGCTTTGTTTGTCATAGCATGACAGGAACCGCACTAGTCAACTCTATGGTCAGGACCGAGGCACCAGAGACAAACTCAATGGGGGGCAGTTATACATTTTCTTCCCACACTTCTGGCACTATCTGAAGCAAGTTTTAGGGTTAGCAAGATTAGATGAAGACATCTTCAAAAGACTGAAGCGCTGTTTTCATACACAAAGCGAAAGCTTTCGGAAAAACGGAACTGAAGCCAACTGACGCGGCGCCAGCCTTTTATACTACGGATGATATAGACACTACGGCAGCCCTCAAGGGACGCCAACGCCACCACATCGAGCACAGCGCCCTCCGGTGTGGAATCTTTTTTTCCGAAGCAGCAAAGCTGACAACACATCTGAGATGAGATGAGGAATACGTGGGAGGACACAATCCATTCAAAGTAATAATTTTTCTAAGCAATGGCGATATCCAGAAGGAACTCTGCTTTGAGCAACCGACAATGATGGCGGAAAAAAATCTGAGGGACCTCGACACGTGAAGCACCATGGGTACAGTAGACGTCACTAGGGATAGTATTACTGGCACGCCCTGTCGTCGTCCCTTTTAGAGTTTGGAAAACAACCAATACTCTGCAGCTTCCACTAGATGTTGGCCTATGCATAGCATGTGATCTAAGCAGATTACAGAAGCCTCTGAGATTATATATATATATATATATATATATGGAATTCATAAAACGCCTGTACTATGCACCACAAGACAAGGGGGTGGGGTACATAGTGAGGACAAAGCAAACGATCCTACTATGCCTTGTGTCATTCGGATCATGGGAGGGGGAAAAGGGGAAGTGCAAACAGGGTAGCAAGGCTCGGAGTAAGTGCAGTCAGGCCAGCACAGCTCTAGGTAGTGCTGGAGGTGGGGGGGGGGGGCGGGGGGCTTTAGTGGCTTACAGTAACAGTCCCCAAGTGCACAGTAGGCACGGAGGCAGTGCAAGGAAGACTGATCTTGGAGGAGCCTGCTACCCAGAGAGACTGAGGCAACCAAGCAACCAGTCGGTTAGCAAGCAAGAGAGAAGGCAGAGAAGAAAAGGAAGGCCTTGAGTTACTTTCAGAACTTCAGGTGGTCCAGCTCAAGCCCAAGAGGGGTAGGGAGGCTGTTCCAGAGGGAGGCACCTATGGAGAAGAGAGCTCTACCCACCGCCCCCACTCTCTGCCTGGAGAAGCATCTGGCCCTCAGAGCTGGAGGTAGCTGAGCGAAGGCCTTTGGAAGGAAGGTATTTCGGATGAGAGTGTTGAATGTAGTGTGGGCCCCGGCCCCAGAAAACCTTGTGGATGATGCATAGGGTCTTCAACTTGATCCTTGCAGCCAGTGGGAGCCAGTGGAGAGATGTCAGGGCTCGAGAGATACGGTCCCTGGGCTTCAGGCCAAGGATAAGTCTTGAAGTCCTGTTCTGGATTAATTGCAAGGGCGATTGAGAAAGGCTGTTGCAGTCGTCCAGCCTAGAGATAACCAGGGCTCTGGAGACAGTGAGCTTCTGGGGGAAGGTGAGGAAAAGTAGAATACCTCTGAGGAGGTAAAGCTGGAAGTGGGCCTTATTGGCAAGGTGCGTGATGTGAGGAGAGAAGGAGAGGGTGGAATCGAAGATGACGGCAAGGTTTTTTGCCTCACATGAAGATGAGGGTAGAGGGCCCAAGAAGGGCAGCCAGAGTGAGAGAAAGCGGGAGCGGGGGTCCCAAAGCAAAGTATCAATGTCTTACTGGCATTAAGGCAAAGATCATTGGAGGCGCACCAATCCTGAATCGCGGTAGACAGTCAGAAATGAGCAAGAGAGGAAGCTGAGGGAAGCCTGAAAGAGAGCAGAGTGTCAACCAAGCCTGAAAGAGCAGAGTGTCAACCGCATAACACTCATTTAACAATGTCAAATTTGGGGCAGATTGGTGAAACGGTGTGGAATTGTAGAAGGAACAACGCTTCGGCAAGCCACAAACACACTGACTTTTATAAATACAGATGAAAAACAAACGTTGGGAAAGAATGGAATGCTATGCATCCGATCAATGGCTCTACAGCCAATAAGATGGAAGAGTGCCCCTCCTGGTCTCAATTACTGTTTACGCTGTAATCAGAAATTGGTCAATCGTGCCTGAAACAGCATTAAGAAAAATCACTTTCAGTTTAACAGAAATGGATCAAATTCGAAACACAAGATGGGGAAACTCAAATAAATAGACTGGAAAGATATTTAGCTTAGAATAGAGACAAAAAACAGATTTAGATCATTATCTAATCCACTGATGTTTTTCTTAAGCTTCTAGATACTGGAAGAAGATCTACTTAACCCTCAATTGATTCCTTGTTAAAGTAACCTCGTTACGTTCCCTTTTTAAGATGGTACTTGGTCCTCTTCTCCATGCAGTCCCCTATCCCCGGGGCTCCATTTAGTTTCTTTCTACTTTGCAGCTCTTACACATTATCCAGGATTATTCTGCATGTTAAACTGATGGGCAGAAACTGGTTCATTAAAATGCAGTGCTAGATTTCAGGAGTAACGAAAGTGAAAGCGTGTTTATGAAATAGCCAACACTGCCTTCATTCCACTTTAACACAATCAACTGTAATAGTTTAAGTGACCTAAAACAAACTATTTAAATGTAGTACACAACAGAATAAGGGGGTGGGGGGTCTTGGTGCGGTGGGCGTCAGGTCGGGCAGAGGAGGCAGCCTCCCAGCCAATGAGGAGGTTCGGAACGGGGGCATTACCAGACGTGAATCGCCACCGCCCGGGCTGGAGGCTGCCATCTTCACTGCCGGGGAACAAGGCAAGTCCCCCCCGCCCCTCCATTTCCCTCCCTCACCTTGTTTTTGTATCCTTTTCGGGAGTGCACGCACTGGCAACACTTCGAACCCCAGTGTGTCCATTCCCGATCTGCGACACGTCCGCCATGGAAAGGACGAATGGACTACGTGTAGTTACTTCTTCCTTTCCATGGCTTCCATTTTTTGTTTACTTTTTCCTATTTTAATGGCCGCCATGAAAAGGGAGAAGGGGCTATCTGTAGTCCTGTCTCCAGTTTCATGGCAGGTATTTCATTAGTTTACTTTCTCCAAACCCCCCCCCACCCCCCCCAACTATTTTCAATGGCCGCAATGGATAGGGAGAAGCTTCCCCTTCCTTGGCAGACTTTTTCAGTTGCGAAACGCCAGAACATTTTGCAACTGAAGACAATTGCTTTTAGTACCCCAGTGTTACGTGCCGGGGTACTAATAGCAATAGCGCCTCGCAGGGCAGGCATTACCACTTTAGGTAATGCCCGGGGGCCTGCTTTACTATGTCAATGTCCCCCTGCCCCCGCTCAGGGTTTATTGCTTAATTAAATGATTCCATGGTTGACGGAGAGTCAGGCTCGCTCAAGACTGCTTAAAGAAAAGGCTGAAGCTTAACCTTCACAGTCAGTTGTCCCAAATGAACCAATCTATTTTTGTAACCAAGAGAAACCCCTGAGGACTATTCTCTAACAGAAGAGGTAAATGCAGAATAGGTAATCGCTTTATGGCAGCACAACAGCTTTCTGGACAGCTTAGACTCCATCTTCACTTCAAAGAACAGAATTCAGGATTGTAGCAGGGATGAAGGAAACTTAGATCCTCCATACAAAATACACCACATGCTACAACACGGATTTGAACTCCTAATGTATCTTTTGAAAAGTTGTGGCACTTTGTTCTCAAGGACACCGGTACATAACCGCTCGCAAATTGACACGGTTCAGGTTCTATTTGTATTTGAATGCTTACAGCGGATACAGAAAACCTTGGCACCACAAAAAGACAGGTCGCCAGATGCAAATTCTAAACCCGTTCTTGGAGTAGCAAAACTGAAAGAACATTTAAGAACACAAAATGTCCTTCAGTTTTTTGGAATGCAGTGTAATAAAATGTTGCATCGGTTCCATTACTAAACTTTTTTTTTTAAAAGAATCATTGAGATCAATATCAATACCTGTAGTTTATATGAATGCTGAACTATTTTTCGCTTGTGAGGGCAGATCAAAATGTGGCAGCAAAGCACTTCAAATCAATGCTAGGCTCACTATGAAGGAGCAGTCGTTGTTACTGCCTATGTGGTTCCCCTGTCATAACTTTCTAAATTACATATCGAGCACCTGTAAGAAGCAAATGGCCACCCCATAAACATCACTGCTATAAGATCTTTTCTGCAATCAAAAGTGAGCCAAACCTGGCTCAGCTTGCAATGCTGTTAAGATTAGGGAAACAAAAGTTGTGGTGGGTCAATAATGCAAAGGAGGAATAGGTCTTAAAGAAGATTTTGTAGTAGATCCATGTACTCACCACTGCTGCCACAGTCCGCACAAGAGATAAGTTCTTCTGGCTTTTTTTCACGATTGGATTCTTTTGTTCCCAAACAGAAACTACATATTGGAATGGGATCAGCTCGCGGCTGGCAAAGAAAAAGGTTTCAGTTAATGGCCTATTTAGCAATTAAACATCTAAAAAAAAAACATTGGTTCTATTATGTATTTATTGAAATTATAAAACGCTTTCGCAAAAGCACCTTTACGAAGAGAGCAGTACATTTTAACAATGCAAGGCTTGGGGCAAAAAACATGATGCTGCAGAAAGAGGACAAGAAATGGGCCTTCAAGCAGGTATGAAAGATGTGATACGTAGGGAAGCGACAAACAGTAAGAGGAAAAGAAATGGAGCATGAAGAGAAAAAAAAAAGCACAAACGGGTTCAGGGAAACCAAGGAGATAGGTAGACTGGGGGCGAAGAGCACAAGTAGGAGAATAAAAGGAAACGAGAAGCAAGATGAGGAACAGAACCATGTAGGCACTACAAAAATAGAAAGGAAATGAAACAGAAGGGGAGATTCAAATGTTAAGAGTGAGCAAGGGATAGAAGAGCAGGGAAGAAAGACCAAAAGTAAACAAATAGAGTTATAAATAGAACAAAAAGGGGTAAGGCAAGATGCAGGAAGTCTGATCAAGTGAGAAGAATAGTCAATAAGAGAAAATTAAAGCCAAAATAAGTAGTTTAGTAGCATGAAAAGAAAGGGACAGGCACAACAAAGATTTTAAAGAAGAAAGCAACAGTTATGAGCAGTAAGAGAAATATGATAAGAGAAAGAGAAACCAAGGAGAACGCCAAGATTATGAGCAGATAAAGGGAAAACTAGTTGAGGAGGAGGAAAAGAAAGAAAGGGGGGGAGAAGGAGAAGGAGGGAAGAAAGGAACCTCAGTTTTAGATGGGTTAAGGTAAAGCGAGAAGCCATCCATGTTAGGATGGAAGAGATACAGGCAGGAACTTGAGAGATAAGAAATGGGAAATCTCAGAAAAGTAGACAAACGTTTGAGAGTCAGCATAAAAGTGACAGGAGAGATTCACCTTCAAAGAAAAACATGAGTAAACAGTCACAGTCTGATCTGGGGGTTATATATAACTTCGATTGCAATTCTCTGGGAACATTTAATCATCTTCTCAAGTATGATAAATGTTCTATTCTACAGTGTTCAAAATTTTCAATCGCCACTAGACATTGGCTGGTGAGAGTCTTGGCGAGTAAGAAATGGTGAGTTGTATGAATGTGTAGAATTTAGGGGGTGAAAGATTTGATGGCTGGCTAGCAGCTTGCGTCTTGAATTTGTGTACCCCTGCTACGAGTCTTCTACACATCCAGGAACCCACAATAGTTTTATTTTACAAATAGAGGCATAGAATTTACAGAAAGGTGAACATTGTTTCAACGCAAGCTCTAAAGTGCTAGCAATGCATAAGGATTCTGTTGGTGTTCTAAACCGGTCCTACCAGATAAGACAGTTCACAGGGTGATCAAAATTGGTCAGAGATTAAACACATTTTGTCCCTACCAAATCCAATTACACAAATACACTTTTATAAATCATATCCCAGTGTTTGCTTGTTCTGAATATGCAGAGCCTGCACATATGTTAAGTTACAGTAGAAAACATGAATTTATGGCAAGATCAGAGTTTTAAAATGATGCATTTTCTTTATGGAAAGCCCATGTTGTCTATGGAAACATAGGCAAACCGACTAACGAGCAAAGCAATTGATCAAATGAGTCGCTGTAATACAAGCAGTGTTCAACACAGTAGCCTTGATGTACTCAAATTGTTCAGCATTTGATATACATGTGCTACAGTTTTCCTTTAGTCTAGATTATCTTTTTCTAATACTGTTAACTTTATTTTGAGTTAGATGTGTTTTCATACATTATGTGAAATCGTGAAAAATATTATCCAGACTCAAAATGTGGTGATATAATAAAGGCAAGATAGGGCTTCCCTAAACTATCAGTGGCAGAGGAACCCAGGGTAAGCTCCTCTAACTAGGATTCAGGTTCAATTGGATTGTAATGAACCGTGATGGGGACAATGGAAGGGTCTACCACCCAAACCTTCAAAGATCATCTTATTAAAAAATGACCAATCCTTGAATAAGTACTGTGTGGAAATATGAACAGACCAGAACACAAGATCTATTTTTGGCATTTATTTTTAATATTGCATTGTCATGTGTTGGGCTATAAATCAAACATGGATCACTAGAACAAATTAGAATCTCCAATAGTTGCATTTTACCTGAGGTGAATGTAGTCAGTTTAACTTGTAAATAGTAAGTACTCTTGCAAAATGTCTGGAGCAAAAACAGCCTCGATTACTTTTTTTCCTGCCATGTACCCCTCTCAATGATATAGCGGTCCTTGTATAAGACAAATGCTTTCCCAGCTGTTTCACCTAGTTAGGTGGCCTGAATAATTGTTTATTAAACACTATTAATTTGGCAAACTAACCAACAAGCAACTAATACAAACATTCAAGTAATAGAGTTACAATTCCGTTCTGAACAATGAATGAATACACCAACATCTTAAGAATCCTATGATACAGGCATGTACTGTAACTACTAATATGGCACAATCCCCACAAACATACATAATACACACAACACATCGAACAGCGAAACATTAGAAAAAAGAAAAAGTAAAAACACATTCCTTTAAAAAAAAAAAAAGACATTTAAAAAAAGGAAATTTGCACATATCCTCCCCCCAACCAGAATTCCTCGACTAACCTGCTTCACACACAATCTAATACCTACCCCCACACCACACACCGCTATAGCGGCCATTAAAAGGTGACCAGAGTTATAAGTAACCATCCTCTTTATTTTAAGAGGGAATTATTTATGTTTGAAGATAACTTGGTCTTCTCAACACTAGGGGGCTCTTGAAAGCAGAAGACATCAGGACACTGTTCCAGCAAGTTGCCATAACTGCCCTTATGGTTAGGACCTTATTTATTATGAAGTCATCAACTCAAAGCAATGGGTTTCATACCGCTGTAACAGATTGCAAAATGTGCATAAGGGCATTACATATGGTGGTGTATAAAAATTACCATCAGAACACATTAGAATGAACATGGCCCATGGTGAATTAGCAAAGCTCTGTAACAACAATGTACAGATCCACAGGGGTTTCTGGAGAGCAAAAATGCGTATTTCTTAAAGGTAGCAGGAACGGAGTTGAAAAGTTAAGGAAATTGTTTTAAAAAAAAATTAAATTGTATTTGGTTTAAATTAAACCTTTACAAATGTTATATCATAAAGAATACACATAATTGCAGACATACAGTATACACAAGAATGGTGCAACTGAGTAAAATATATCACATCTACATACAATTATACACAAAATCACATACTCTTTTTTAATTAGAATATCCTATACATATGTTCAACTTGAATCTTTTCAGTAATCAGTCATTCCGAGAATTTAAGCATAAAGAATTGAAAAATAAAAAAAATACAGAAACAAAGCAACAGTGATAAAAAAAGAAAATGAGTCAAGAATCTAAAAGAAGTTGTCTACATTACAGTAGAACTGTTCACCAATAAACATTCTCAAAAATAGTAATTAAATAAATTACTCCTATCAGCTTTTCAAAATATTTTTAGGCTTTTAATAAAGTCTGATGATGCCTAGCCCTCATGTACATTCTGGATGTTGAGGTATCGTTTCCAAATGGTATCCTCACTACATCCTGCTCGATAGTTTAACAGAGGCGTCATATTTAGTCCTAGGCGCAGTTTGTGCTTCGCATTCGAGGACTAAGTGTTTGATTGTTTCTAGTTTGAGAGTACAAAATCTACATCTGATCTCATCATCTGCTATTTGTCTTCTCCTGAGCAATATTTGTTTAGTCGGAAGTAGGTTCCAACGTAACCTAAGTAGCAATCCTCAATAATAACGGTTAGGGAATTGGGTCAGGATAATAGAGCGTTCCTCTGAGTTTGTGCTCGTGAGATAGGTGGCTCGTAGATGCGCAAGAGTATAATGCATCCGTTGTCAGTATCCAATCAGAACCAAACAGAGACCTTTTGGTTTTCAGGGGATTCTTCGTTAAGGTCTCAAGGTCCAAACCAATTCTAGACCAGATTGCTTCACATCTTGTCCTAAGCAGGCCCAGATCAATACTGGAGTTCATAGAACCACCCAACGACTGATATAAAGAGTCCGGTATGGGAGCTCCAAGTTTGGCAAATTGTGACAATAGACGCCACTTCTCACGGGCCCTTAGTAAGATAGCCCCGAGTATGGACTTAATAGCTGCCAGTGGTACTACATTTACAACGCCGAGGATCTTCCTCCACATCCTGCTTTCAATTCTATCTAATGTTTTAGAAATTATTGCATTTTGTAGCTCAACACCATAGGTTATTTTAGGGCCAATTTTTTTTCAAAGAACATAATAGCAGGCTCGAGTGAGAATGTGCCAAAATTAGTCAATTTTCATCATCTGAGACTGTAGCTGTACTGCCTTATGCATCAAAATATCAATGCCTGTTTTTAGACCTTTGAGAGCCCCAAAATGAAACCCCAGAGATACAGCACCACGGCTAAGCTTAACAGCCCCTTCAATATTCCACAGTGTGTATTTGCTCTTCTTACATGACCTAGTAAATGTTAGAGGTATTTGTATTGCGCACCGTCACCAACGGAGTTGGTCCACAGGCGCTCTGGCGGATCTGCAAACGAGTAGGTGGCATCGGTTAGTAGGTGGAGCGGGAGTAGGATAGTGAGAGGAGTGGTGTTCTGTTCAACTGAACATACACCGGGTGCTGAGCTTTGGATCGATGTCAGTCCTCGTGTGCTGTTGGTGCGGCTTATGTGTTGCGGTTTTGTGAAGTGCGTGCGGGTTGTTCTGCGAGAAATGCTTGTGTGAGATTTTTGAGTGAGATAAGTCTGCAGAAATGCCGAGGTTTTTGTTAGTGGGTTGTATGAAGTTTAACATGCCAACATTCAGAACTCTGTCCGAGTGTGGCTCTCGCCGATCCTCCCAATCTCATCAGGATGGGCGAAGGGGTTAAGCCTGGCAGGGTTTTAAGTTCGTGTGAGGCGCTCCATGTACTGTTCTAACGTGTTCTATAACTGTTCTAATTGCTCCTCGCCGTTCTATTCTAGCGAGCTCTGTAGGAGTTCTAATGCTGATGGATTGATTAATGTGGGTTGGGTGTCTATTCTCCTCCTTGGGTGCTGGAGCTGGTGTTGTGGTCTCCTCTCAAACTTTCTATCTAAATGCGTCTGCTGGGGTTTTGGATATGGTACGGCCGGGAGGCAGTGGATGAGTCGTTTAAGGGCTTTTGTCTCGGTCTGACTATGCGATCCGTCTATGGTGACCTTCTTTTAGTGGCTATTTCCCTTAATATCTTATGGTCTGTCGTGGGGTCCGTTCTTTGGGTTCTGATTATGTCCGTATTGGGAGTGGCCGAGGTTGGCGTTTTTCATTGTTGTTTAACGGAGTGGCATTCTAGTGCGTAGCTGTTGTAGTTACGCTGTGAAGAGCCACGATTTGAGAGTTTCCTGAATGCTAGGTGGTCTGTTGTGTTCTGTATATTCTTAGGTAGGTCATTCCAGGTTTTCGGTGCCTGGTGAGAGAAAGAGGATCCTCCAAGTTTTCTTCTGTTATAGGGTTTTGGTTCCAGGCGGATGTTGGTGCTTGATCTCAGTGTTCTTGTTGGTTGATGTAGGCGTAGTTTGTCGCTTAGGAATTCTGCACCTTGCTTTTGTATTGCTCTGTGCATGATGCACATGAACTTTATTTGCTGTTTTAATGGTAGCCAGTGTAGTATTTTTAGCGCAGGTGTGATTTGTTCTCTTCTGGGTAGCTTGCGGAGGAGTCTGGCTGCCTCATGTTGTATGCGTAATCTACTGTGGACATGATCAGAGCGATGATGGTAAGTGTTTTGTTGGCTAACGACAGGAACGGTAGGATCCTTTTTGCTGCTCGCAGGAGGAAGAAACATTTGAATAGGGCATTTACTTGTGGCTCTAGAGTGAGGTTGTTATCCATTAGGGCCCCTAGGTTTTTTACAGTCAATGATGGTGCTGGTCTGGTGCCGAGTTCTCTTGGCCAGGGGATATAGCTGATGTCCCCTCCCTTTTTTTAAACAATCATCTCTGTTTTACCTGGGTTGATTTTGAGGTGGTTGAGGTTCATCCAGTTGAATATATCACAGAGGCAATTCTCTAGTGTAGCATTTTCTTCTCTGGTGTCTTGTATGTTGAAGATTATTTGAGTGTCGTTGGCGTAGTTGAAGCATGTGAGGCTGTGTTTTTTGATGAGTTTGATTAATAGGTAGACGTAGATGTTGAATAGAAGCGGGGAGAAAGATGATCCTTGTACTCCGCATGTGGAGTCTCTAGGTTTGGACTTAAAAGGTTTCATCCATACGGTTTCGGTTCTGTTTGTTAGGAAGGATTTCATCCAAAGTAGGGCGGTGTCCGTTATCCCTAGTCCTTCTAATCTCTTTGTGAGGATGTCGTGGTTGACAGTGTCGAAAGCTGCGGACAGATCGAGAATCAGGGCGGTACTGTTGTCCGAGTCTGCGTTCGTTTTTAGGTCGTCCCATATTGAGAGGAGAGCCGATTTGCTTCCTCTCATTGGTCTGAAACCAACTTGTGCCTAGTCTAGTAGGCAGTGCTCTTCTATGAATTCTTGGGTTATTTTGTAGACGTACGTTTCTAGCAATTTGGCTATGTAGGATATGTTGGAAATGGGTCTGTAGTTGGATAAATCCTCTACGTTTCCTGTTGTGTCTTTGAGTAGCAGCTTGATGTAAGCCAATTTGAAGGCCTGTGGTACTTTACCTGTTGAGATTGAGAGGTTGAAGAGATTCCTGTGGTATTCCATGGGGGTTCCTTGTTTGAGAATTGTTTTGTATATGTCTGGGGGGGCAAGGGTATTCAGGAGGGCCTAATTGGTTGCTTTGGTTTACCAGTTTGACGAAAGTCTCCACTGATATTTCTGGGAAGCTTTATAGCTTGTTTTGATATTCCTCGTCTGTGTCAATGGAGTTTGAGGTGTGATCGCTTGGTCTGTTTTGTATGGTGTGTTGGATGGAAGTTTTGTTTTTGAAGTGGTCTCCTAGGTCATCGCAAAGTTTCATCGATTGAATTGGCGTGTTGTTGCAGCTAAGTGGGTTTTTTATTTCGTTTATGATTTTGAAGAGTTGTTTTTGGGTGTTTGGTGCTCTGAAGATTCGGTTTTCGTAGGGTTTCCTCTTCGCTTTTTGTATTTCCTTTTAATATGAGGGGATATGTTGCAGGAATTTCAATTTGTTTGCAGTGGTGTTGGTCCTCCATTCAGATTCTAGTTTTCGTTTTTTTTCTTTGCATGGCGCTGAGTAGTGGGGTGAAACATTTTGCTCTTTTCTTACGCGATGGGGTGAAGGGCTTTTCTTTGGTGATGTCATCTATAGTTGTTGCGATCCAGGTATGGAGTAGGGTGACTTGTCTAGGTCCGCTTCTTCCATGGTTGTTGCTTGTGGTTTGCTGAGTTCCAGGAGCTCGGCTAGGTTGGAATTTATGGTTCTCCAATTTCTTTTCATCATGATCAGTGGTTTTTCTTGTTGCTTCTTTGTTGGAGCTGCTGTTGTGATTATGAATGTAATGATGAGGTGGTCGCTTCAGAGTATTTGAATGGGGGTGCCGTGGGGATGAGATCCTTGTTGGCGAAGATTGCATCACGTGTTTGCCCTGCTGAGTGTTTTGCTCCTTTGACTAGTTGTTGTAGGTTCATGGCTGCTAGTTGGGCGGTTAAGGATTTTTGTGCGGTTTCTTCATCAAACCAGATGTTGAAATCTCCGAGGATGATTGTACATGATGGCTAGGATGGTGATTGCTTCCGTGAAGGCATCTATGAAAGTCGCATTGTAGGTTGGTGGTCTGTATATCAGTATGAATTTCAGGTTTGTTTTCAGGTTTACTGATAGCCGTAGTATTATGGATTCGCATTTATCAATGTTTAGTGGATCTTCCATTTTGATGGCCAGTTGCTCCTTGTGGATGATCGCTAGACCCCCCACCTCTTTTGGATTTCCTGTTTGCTTGGATGCATTTGAAGTTTTCAGGCAGTTGAGGGTGATCTTGTAGTTGTCGTCTAGCCATGTTTCGGTTACAAATAGGATGTCTATGCCTCCGTCTGATAGGGGGTCGTATATTTCGATTGAATGTTTGGACATTGACCTTGCGTTTATTAAGTTACAGTGGATTCTCTGGGTGTGATTTTGTTTTGTGGTTATTCATTGTTCAGGTTTGTAGTTGTCCGGTCATGGTGTTTCTGCATTGATGTTGGCAGGATGAACATCGGCAAAAGCTGCTTCTTCATTGAAGCGGTCCAATAGGTTGCTAACAGGGTGGATCAATCGTGGTGCTTCTGCTGTGATGATGCTTGGTTGAAGATCAGCGATGGCTTCTTCATTGAGTCCGATTGTTATGTTGGAGGTAGCATTGTTGGTTGTCGGCGCTTCGTCGTATTGTGCGGGATGTTGTGGAAAACAATGGTGCCCCTGTGTTTTTGTGATATACGGGGTAATGGGGCTGGAGTCATCCCACTCTTGTTGAGTGCTCTTGTCTTTTTTTCCCAGGTCTTTCGGGAAATTCTTTGCATGTCTCGAGGTTTCCGTGTTGAGGGGTCGGTGTTCCGTGGTTGTGGCGAGGTAACGTGTGAGGTATAAGGATTTTTCTCTTACATAGTTTGTTCCGGTTATGACTGCGTTAGGCGTGTTTCCTGCCGATGAGGCTGCTTCTTCTGGGTTCTGTTGGTGTTGTGTGTTCGCGTCCCTTTTTGCATGTTCTTGCTCTCTTTCTCGGCGTCCTTTTCTGGGTTGGCCCATTTTTCAGTTCAAGGTGCAGACGTAGTAGGGTAGCTGGTCCTCTATGCTGTGTTGTGCAGGCGCAGGTGTAAATGCCAGAACTCGTTTTCTAGGAATAATAAGGCCATTGTCTTTGGCATATCCTGCAAAGGCATTTAACAGCCTCTGCAGTCCGACGCTAGCTTGATCAAAGATCAAGAAGTCGTCGGCATAGGCCAACTATGCTATTTTTGACTGCCCAGTCTTAGGAGGAATAAAGCCTCCCTCGGCCAGACAGTCCGCAACATCACACATGTATTGGTTGAAAAGCCATGGGGCCAACATACAGTCCCGTCTGACCCCCCAGTAAGAGCAAATTATTTTACTGATGTCCCCCTTTTGATTTAGTCATACCCGTTTTCCACAGTTTTCATATAGCCCATTAATTATCCTCAATAGACCTGCCGGCATTCCACATGAAGCCAATTTAGCCCATACTCTATTCCTGTCTACGCAATCAAATGCGGCCGATAGGTCTATCGAGGCCATATAGGTGTAGCCTTTAAGCATCCACCAGGAAACTTCCTGAATACACTTAACCACAAAGCCATTAATGTTAGTAGAGTGGCCCTTGCGGAAGCCTGTCTGCAATTTATTTAAGTGGTGTATGACAAGGCCCATTGTTCCAGATGTGTCGGCAAAAAGGCCAAAAAGATCTTGCAATCTGCGTCAATTACAGAAATAGGCCGATAGCTCTAAGGATCGGACCTACTTCACATTAAAAGATCAGCACTGCATGGGCCGTACGCCAAGAGGGATGTGTAAATCCCGTACAAATAATATCTGAATTCAAAGTAAAGTAAGTTGGCCCAGTCAGTTTGGTCGGCCTTGAAGGTTTTATTGGTTAGGCCATTCGGGCCAGGGGCGCGGGACCTGATGCATCTTTTTAGCAAGGAGTGGATAGTGGAGATCTCTAGTTCTGGTTCACACTGGTTATCTGTGATCGCTTTGAAACTCTAGTCAATCCTGGGATTACTCACTGAGGATCCAAATCTACATTCAAAGAAGGATATCCACTCCGACTCCGGAATGGGATTAAGTTGAATGACGGCATAATTAGGATCCTGTCCATTAACAAGTGACCAGAAGGCGCTCACTCGGGAGTTGATTAGAAGTCAGTCCTAGCATAATCTCAGCATTGTGCTGAAGTAAGCCTTTTTTTACAGATTTGCAGTAGTTTTTATATTTCTTCTTAGCTTTTTTTATAAGCTCTAAGCAAATAAGACAGTCTACATTCCAACCCCAGATATATCTAGTCTCGGCCCTGATCGTAGTTTTTGCAATAGCTTAATCATTATTATAGCAATGTGCGTGTCTTACTGGTCTGCTTAATTTAGTTCCTAAACAGGAGCTCATTCCAGAGATTAAATTACCAATGAGCCTCTGGGTCCCAGAAGTTAATTTTCCACTGTAAGGTAGTTGTATTCACAATAGCACTTAGGTCATGA
The DNA here is from genome assembly GCF_040938575.1 of Ambystoma mexicanum. Classification (NCBI taxonomy): domain Eukaryota; kingdom Metazoa; phylum Chordata; class Amphibia; order Caudata; family Ambystomatidae; genus Ambystoma; species Ambystoma mexicanum. The sequence goes on along the minus strand of NC_090929.1, from coordinate 1,023,986,853 downwards.
TTCAAAATGTTAATATTCGAGTCAGACCAGCAAATTGAATTGCCTGCCAAATTAGTAGTTTCTAGCATCGGAGTTTTCAAATTCTGTATTGGTTAGAACCATATTGAAAGATGACGTTTGTATACAGTGATCACTCCAGGTGTTCTTAAACACTGAAAACCAAAGAGCATTTTGTAAAATAATCATTATATATATATATATATATATATATATATATATATATATATATATATATATATATATATATATATATATATATATATATATATATAATCTAGTAAGGAAGAGCTGTTCCCTCTATGCCAAGTATGCGAGTACGATTCATTTGACTTGTTGAGAGTGTTCACCACCAGAGACTACAACCCAAGCACCCCTAGTCCCAAATACCACATTCTTCCTGCTTGGCATTTGGAGGTTGTGTTCTTATTAACCATAGGAGAATCACACAATTCCCAAGCAGCTTTTTTGGAACCGACAGTTGACATTCAAATCGCTCACAACTATTATGCTGTCATTAGGATGTCTGGAACACCATTCATTCATCAATACATTCACATACTTTCTCAACAAAGCAGTTAACCTCCAAGATACCCATGTGCCAATAAATGTTGATAAGCAAGATCCTCAACGTACCATCAGGGGAGGATAAGTCAACCGCAATGGCACCAAAAGGTAGATTGTCAAGAGAAGTCCCAACAAGCCCCAGAGCATTAACAACCGCAATAAGCAGACCCCATGATGTCTCCCTCCAGAACTTGATTTAGCTGATTGAAAAAAACATTTGGAAACCATCTAAAACAGGAATAGACGTCAACCAAGTCTTTTACAGGCATATGCAATTTGCCTCTCAACTTGGCCAGGCAGAAAGGATTGGTAAAGCGAGGTCTACTCACACGAGTATGCCAGGATTTAAGGCACAGGGATATCACTCTCTGCTCCATAACCCTGGATTTTACTTGTTTATGGGACTGATTTATGCCACAAGGTTGACGTAACAGCAGCCCAGTCTATTTTGCTCTCATGCCCTCAGTTTCCAACCTTGAAGAATTCAATCTTGGCTTGCTAAACAAAAACAGGGGTGTGATATACAAATTGCTTCCTGAGCAGAACAGAAGGCCCCATTAGGCAGTAGCAGCCTTCGAGGACTTTCTTGGACTGCTAGTATTGTGTTTCGACAGTGTGATTTACGGCATTTCTAACTGGCTTTAGCTACATTGTGAAGGTGAAGTTGCAGAAATCCAATGTAGCGGAAGTCTCCTAAAGAAATGACCAGAAGAGCTGAAATTCTAAATTTCCCTGTTGAAAAGGCCTTCCAAGACCGCATGACTTGAGACTTAATAAATTGAAGTTACAAAGATCTTAACCCTGAAACAGAGGGGAAAATGTGACATAATGACTTCTAAGAACAGACATTTAGATGTTCCAACATGCATAATGGGCAACATCTTTGTTAGCAAATTAAATGTATAGGCTAGGCCAAAAAAAAAAAACATGGTCAGCAGTCTTGTTCGGCAGGCGCGAGCCACATTTGGATATGGAGGGCTGAGGATAGCAAAACAGATGGCAGTAGGTGAGAACTCAGAAAACTATCATGCAGTGGTTTGTTTTTCTTGTAGTACAATGGCTCTTGCTGTGGCTGTGTTGAGGCTGGTCGTGGAATACAGGAGCAAAATGTGTTTTCCGTACATTTAAACTAGAATTACTGTTTTGTTACTAAACATGTTCATCCCTTATGCAATATTTTTACTGTTAGGAGTGATGGCTTATATTATCGCCGTTATTCTTGCCTTATAAACGTACAAGCTTTTATGAAATATTGGGTTACATTAAAATACATCATAAATAATAAAGTGGCATACGACTCAGCTGTCATCTCCAAAAGCTGTTTTGAGACTCAAAATACCCTGGCTGTTTGTGTTTTCTCATGCCAAATGCACAGTAAACTAGTCCCCAAGATTCAGAGTGCTAGCAACGTGCTTGGCTTGATTTAGACATGAATGACTGATGACCAGTGTAATCAGTCACAGCTTCGTCACGCGGTGGCTATCTTTAAGAACGCAACCTGTGTGGTTGGTATAAGCCTGACGGGAGTAGTTTCTTACCTGTAACTCAATTTCTCCAGCTTTGGTATCTCATGGATTCACATGCTGTGGATTTTTCCAGTCAGGCTGGGAAACCTCAGTAACTTTAACTTGGCATTTTCCTATGGACAATTTCGACACTTTAGTGTCCTATCGACATTCCTTTTGGGTGCTTTAAGCCACGCCAATAGGACGTCTGATATAAAATCACCCCGACCCCGCGACTTCCCTTCAGATTTTCACCTCCAAAGTAGAGGGAATCCGAACCCAGGTTTGCCTGCAGGGGTGGCCGGCAGGCGCATGTGAATCCATGAAAGATAACGCTGGAGAAATGGAGTTACAGGTAAGAAACTACTCCCTTCTCCAGCATTGGATCTTTCATGGATTCACATGCTGTGAATAGATTACATAGCAGTACGACCAATGTGTTGTGGTGTATCATAGGCAAACCAACGAATAGCATCTTATCGCATACATGAGAGTACAAAACCAGCAAGTGACAAAGTAAAATAGAAAAAAAAAAAAAAAGCTGCCGGATCTACCTTCCTGAAACAGGCGTTGGAGGACTGCCCATCCCACCTGTACATAGTCTACATGTTACTGCCTCAGACAGTAGTGCCTGGTGAAGGTATGCATCACCGCCCAGAAAGTCGCCTGGCAAATGTCCACCAGCGGTATCCCAGACCATAGCGCCGACGCCATTGGAAGAGTAGAATGAGCCTTCGGAGCACCCCTCAAAGGCTTGCCAGCTTTTGCGTGACAAAACGAAATTGTAGAAGAAACCCAACGGGAAAATCCTGGTTTGGAAATCGACTGCCCCTTGTTGGAAGGCCCAAATGCCACAAACAGCTGCTTTGACTTCCGGAAGTCCTGCGTATGGTTCAGATAAAATTTGAGTGCCCTCTTTACGTCCAGAGAATGATGAGCCTTTTCTGCCGGCGTGGAAGCATTAGCAAAGAAAGAGGGCAAGGCAATAGAGGCAAGTTTGTGCAACGCTGATGGCACTTTCCGGATATAGTGCGGGTTAGTATCCAGTAGAACCTTGTCCTTCATAAACCTCAGATAAGGAGGGTCAATGTCCAGTGCCTGCAATTCTGACAACAGTCTGGCCAAGGTAATCGCCACTAGAAACGCCACCTTCCACGAGAGGAACTTCAAAGAAGCAGTCGACATGGTTTCAAACGGCGGTTTCATCAAAGCAGAAAGAACTACATTGAGGCTCCACACCGGTGCAAAGCGTTTCACCAGGGGAAATGTCGGAAACCGTCCTTTTAGAAAATGTTTCACCAAGCTTCACTAAACCGGAGCAGCATGGCGCCTTCCCGTGAACCTAGAAATCGCTGCCAAATGCACCTTGGAGGATAACGCCAGGCCCCCTTGTGCAAGGTGTAACAAGTACAGGAGAAGATGAGCCGGGGAGACATTTAAAGGCTTTCTCTCAGGGTGACTCTCCCACCAGGCACATAATCTTGCCCATTTATGACCATACGAGACATTGGTAGAAGGGGCCCTTGCCGCCTCTAAGATCTGGCGACACTCCCGGGAGATACCTAGATGACCGAACTCTGAGTGGTCAGGGGCCATGCCATCAGGCTGAGAGATGCCAGATCGTGATGCCACACTTTGCCCTCGTCTTGAGACCGGAGATCTGGGTCCGCTCCTAAACGAAACGGCCCTTCCACCACTAGATGAAGGAGATCTGAAAACCAGGTCTGCCTGTGCCAAAACGGGGCTACCAAAATCACCCTGCACTGGTCCTTTATCAGTGGAAATGGGGGGGGAACTCATATGCGAAGAGGCCCGTTCACGGGAACGACAACGCGTCCCCCATCGACTCCGGATGAGCCCCTCTGCTGGCAAACTCCAGACACCGTTTTCCATCAAAGTGAACAAGTCTATCGGGGGAGAACCCCATCGCTGGAAGATTCTTGGCACTTGCTGTGTCTTTGCCTCCACTACTGCAGCTGACTGGTGTCTCTGCTGAGCACGTCCGCCTGAACATTCAGAACCCCCAGTAGATGGAAAGTGACACTATTGATCCCTTGAGCTAGGGACCAATGCCAACCGTCCTGCACCTCCTTCGACAGGACCCAGAAATGTGTGCCGCCCTGCTTCTTCAAATAGAACATTGTGGTGTTGTCAGTCAACACCCTCACCACTGCTCAGTGAATGCGTGGAAGAAACGATTTTAGGGCCCAGTGCACCGCCCTCAACTCGAGCACATTGATAGGCAACCAAGTCTCCTCCCGAGACCATAGGCCCGTACCTCTGACTCGTCGAGGTACGCCCCCCCCCACCCTATCTGGGAAGCACCTGCCACGATCGTTAAGGGAAACTTGGGCACCAGCAAGGGCATGCCCCTTACGAGATTGGTCGTGCAAGTCCACTACCCAAGGGCGTCCACCAACCCCTCGTCGACCACCAGCGTGTCTGACCATAATCCTCGACTCTGCGACCACCAGTCTGCGAGGAACTCCTGCACCAGCCTCATGAACAGGCAGCAATTGGGAAGGAGAGGGATACACAACTCCATGGCCCCCAACAGCGACATATAACCTCGGACCGAGACCACGGTACCCCCTCTCCGCTCGCCAGCCTTGGACCGCAACTTTACCACTCTCTCGCTGGAAGGTTTTAACAGATTGTCCTGGGTAAGAAACTGCGCCCAAGAAACACCAATTCTCTGGACGGCGTTAAATAAGATTTTCCGAAGTTGACGGCAAATCCCAGCTGTTGCAAAAGGCCCATGGTCGCCATGAGAGACTCCCTTGCCCGTTCCTGCGACAAACCCCTTACAAACCAATCGCCCAGATAGGGGTACACATGATGGCCATCCCTCCGGAGAAAGGCAGCCACCGTAGCCAGACACTTCATAAACATTCTGGGGGATGACTTCAGGCAAAACAGGAGGACCCGGAACTGAATGATCCTCTACGACTCAAAACACAGGAACTTATTGTTTTTCAAGCACACATGATTGTAAGAGGGCTGCTCTTCTCTGGGAGGGAGGAGGTGGGCTATGGGAAAATTTGCTTTCAAGATTTTCAGTTCAAGCTGCTAGAATATATGTGGTCTACATGTATAGGTCAATGAGACGCATCTCCAGCTCTGTTCTGTATTGCCTTGCCTTTGTTTTTTCTGACTTGTACTTATGAAAACTAAATTGAATTAAGGAAAAAAAAAAAAAGGACATCCTTCCCTAGAAAGTGCAGTGCATAAAATATTGACATTGTGCAAATAATTGAAATAATCTAGAGATACTGAAATTACTTCTCTTTGCAAGGCTACAATTCTTCGAGGACTTGCGAGTGCCATAAAATTGTGGTTTTGCTTTATATAGAGTGCACCAGGCCCTATGCAAAAAGCTAAAAACAGCAATGACAATAGATAAGGCGAACGCACCTGAAATAGAGAATGTCTGGTATTTCAGAAAGCTGGGATAAAGCCATCTTATTAAATTAGCGTACGAGGGCAGGACAGCAAGAAGTGTAGGTCAGATCCATGGTGCAAAATGGGCAAACATTATTTGAACCCCGGGACTATTTGTAGATAAATGCTGCAACAAGAAAGATGGGGAGGCTGAACGTAATATAAAGAGCTTTATTTATGCTCAGGAACATACATTTAAGATATGGTTTCCAGATCCAGGTTTGTTTTAAATATCAGGTAGCCTGTGAAACTGGACAGTTTGGTAGAATTTAAAGTTTCCAGGAACAAGATCTCAAGCTTAGATGTTATTGCCCTCTTGCGTAATAGGAACATTTTCAATGAGGCGGTAGAACATCCCAATGCTTTGCAGTATGTTGTGGAGATATCCATTTAGTTTCCAGGATTTGCCATTAGCAGATCCTATTACATCTCTAGAAACATCATTATATAAAGACAAATTGGTTGAGGAATTTAGGTGTAACCAAAAGAAAAGGGGCCTCACAAAAGGAACTCTAATCAGAGTGCTTGGAAGCCTTTACGCCTTGTATTCAAATCCCTCTACGTCTTGCTCCACCTTACCTTTCCTCCCTTCTCACTTTCTATACTCCTCGCCCACTCCACTCTTCTGACCTGTTCCTACTCTCTTCTCCCCCTCGCCCCTATGCCCCTTCTCGCTTCTGCTCCTTCATACTACTTGCTCCTTTCCACTGGAACCGCCTCCCTCTCCACATCCGCTCTATTTCCTCCTATCCTACCTTCCGCTCTTCCCTAAAATCCTACCTCCTCCACTCACCTCCCTAACTTCTACACTTCCTTCCTCACTTCACTCTCTCCTTCCCTCTACTGCTATTGCTTCTCTCACCTTAGCCTTCTCCCCTCATGCTTAACTACAGCACTCATGTAAATTGTTCTTCACACTGTCTTCTAGCACTTGATCCAAATGTTACTATGTATTGCTTATTGTAATTCTTATTCTCTTTTTTCTCTTACCACGGCCCCTCTCCCCTCATGCTCAACCTCTTTAATCACGTAAATTGTTCCTTATACTTTTTTCTGGTGTTTGATTCAAATGTTACTATGTTTTGCTCATTGTTATTCTTGTTGTCCTATTGTAAAGCACTTTGGTGTAAAGCACTATATAAATGTTAATAAATACAAAAATACAAACAATAGCTATATACTAGGGGTACTGAAAGGAAGATTGGGGATTTTCTTTATACATTTCTTTTCTATCAGACAGAGGGGGGTAACATGCCACCAAATTTCGCTGCCATACTAGGCAGCAGACTGACCGGGATAAGTAAACATCTAAAACTGTCAATGGTAATCTATATCCAGTTTCGGTGTTCAATGTATGAATCGCCTTTTGAGAATAAGTTTGCTTTTGTTCAATTGGCAAGACCACTTAACGTTATCTTGGAATCTCAGTCCCAGCTAGTCCTAGAAACTCAACATCAACATTGCTGGAGAGACTCCAGCAGTTAATAGAAACTTAGCTTGAGGAATGGCACACAATCACCATGATTTTAGAGTGATTATACATTTTGCTTCCTAAAATATAGCTAGCTGTTTTAAAAGGGCAAATGTCTGATATTGCAACTGTATCATCTGCATACATAAAGATGAACAAGTTACTTACCAACTGGTAATGTTCTTTCGATTGGATGTTCCTCCAATGTATTCCTCATCTTAGATAGATGTATTCCATCTAGCTTTGCTGCTCTTTGGAAATTCTTTCAGCAGAGGGCGCCGTGCGTCGATGTCGTCGAGTCGATTGTCCCTCGAAGGCCTCCGTCAAGGGTGACGTCATCAGGTGTATAAGTAGCACGCGAGGCGCCCATTGGCCTCAGTTCTGTTTTTCCACTTTTATTCTTTGATCTTGTACTGTGTAGATTGTGCCAGTAGACAGGTATGAGCCTTGCGAGATTTGAGATGGCAATAACCCGGAAAAATCTACAGAGGGGTAGGCTGGGAGGGCGATGATTAATACGTTGGAGGAACATCCAATCGAAAGAAAGTTACCAGTTGGTAAGTAACTTCAAGAGGATTGTGTCCTCCAACGTATTCCTCATCTTGGATAGACTCCCAAAGCAGTATGAACAATTCCTCTGGAGGAGGGGGGGAGATTTTCCGATGCTCTTAGATGGCTGAGTATTGTACTGCTTTTCCAAAAGTTAGCTCCCTAGACTGGAAAGCATCCAGGTTATAGAATTTTAAGAAGGTGTGTAGCAAAGACCAAGTTGCTGCTTCGCAAACGGATCTTATTGGAACACCTCTTTGAAGGGCCGTGGAGGAGGCTATGCCTCTGGTGGAATGAGCCCTTAACCCTTCCGAAGGGTCTTTTTGAGCTAGTCTGTAGCATTCTGAAATGCAAAGCACAATCCAGCGTGAAATTGTCTGTTTTGTCACCGAATGACCCAGTTTCCTTCCTGTATAACCTATAAACAGCTGGTTGTCCACTCTAAGTCTGGAACGTCTAGAGATGTAAAAGCTTAAAGCTCTTTTCGGATCCAACCTGTGTAATCGTTCCTCCTTCGAAGGATGGGGTGGAGGATAGAATGCAGGTAAGACCATTTTCTGACTTAAATGAAAATCAGATATTACTTTCGGTAAAAATGATGGTTTTACCCTCAACACAACTCTGTCCTTATGGAACACAGTATAGGGTGGTCCAGAAGACAGTGCCTGCAATTTGCTCACTCTTCTTGCTGATGTTAGAGCAACCAAGAAGGCGGTTTTCCACGTTAGTAATCTTAATGGACACGTGTGCATAGGCTCAAAAGGAGCACACATTAAGAATTTTAGGACTAAATTTAGATCCCAGATCGGTACTTGAAATGGATGAGGAGGAAACACATTAGTGAGACCTTTTAAGAATTGTATTATCAAAGGAATCTTGAAGTAGGAGCATTCTTCCGATGAGCGCTTGAAAATGGAAAGAGCCGCAAGGTAACCATTTATTGTTCCGATATTCAGACCTCCATGTGCTAGGGTCAGAAGGAAAGATAATACTTCTGAACTAGAACATAGGAAAGGATCGACATTCTTTTCTCTGCACCAGTTGCAAAACTTTTTCCAACAGCAACGGTATACAGGCTTTGTTGCTGGCCTTCTTGCCGAAAGCAACACCTCCATAACGTCATCTGGAAGGTTCCAATCCCTGTATCTCAGCCTTTCAGATAACCAGCATGAAGGTTGAGTGTTTTGAAATCTGGATGGAGAACCTGACCCTCCATTTGAGAGAGAAGGTTCTCTCTCTGAGGAAGACGTACTGGGGGACAGATGGACATGTCTAGAAGGTCCGGGTACCACGTTCTCCTGGCCCAATCCGGAGCAATTAGGATCATGCAGCTCCGAAACCTTCTCAGCCTCCTGATGACCTGAGGAATGACGGGAATCTGAGGGAACGCGTACAATAGTGGGAAATTCCACTCCACCACGAACGCGTCCCCCAGGTCTCCTCTCGGGGAAATTCCCTTGAGAAATACCTTTCGCATTTTTGGTTGATTCCGGTTGCAAACAGGTCTACTTGAGGGGTTCCCCAAAGGGTGAAGATCTCTTGAATGACTTCCTGAGCCAGTTCCCATTCGTGGGATACCGTGCTCTGCCTGCTCAGAGCATCTGCCGTCATATTCTCTTCCCCAGCTAGATGAATTGCTGTTAAAGAGATTCCTTCCTGAATCGCCCCATACCAGAGCTGCATTGCCTCTCTGCACAGGGGTAGTGACCCCACACCTGTTTTGTTTAGGTAGTGCATGGCCACTGTGTTGTCCGTCATTATCAGGACATTCTTTCCCCTGACAGATGGCAGGAAGGCTTTCAGCGATAGTCTGATTACCCTCAGCTCTAAAAGGTTGATATGTAGTTTGAACTCCGATGGAGACCAACGACCGTTGATTGTCAAATCGTTGGCATGAGCTCCCCATCCCAGGAGTGAGGCGTCAGTCACTACTGTGATCTCCGGCCATGGTTGCCAAAAAGGTTCTCCTTTTAGGATGTTCTCTGTACAGGTCCACCATAGAAGGTCTTGTCTGACCTTGCTCGGAATCTGAAGAAGATCCGTCATTTGACCCGAGAACTGGGACCACTGAGTCTTTAGGGCCCATTGAAGGGATCTCATCCTCAAGCGTGCCTCTGGCACCAGAAAGATGCAGGATGCCATGAGGCCAAGCAACCTTAAAAAGTCGTAAGCTTGGAGATTTTGGGCATTTTGGAATTTGGAAACCATCTGAAGAATGTCTTGAGCCCTCGACTTGGGAGGCAAGCTCTTTCCCCAAGGACGTGTCTAATACAGCTCCTATGTACTGAAGCTGTTGGGAAGGTGTCATCTGGGACTTCTTGAAATTGAGGGAGAAGCCCAGTTTGTGGAGGAAGTGGCAGGTGACTTTCAGATGATCCAGTGCTTGCTCGACAGAACGTGCTCTGATCAACCAATCGTCCAGGTAGGGGTAGACATGAATCTCCCCTCTCCTTAGGTGCGCTGCCACCACTACCATTAACTTGGTGAAGACCCTCGGGGCTGAGGTCAACCCGAAAGGCAGGACTCGAAACTGATAATGTGAGTCGCCAACTACGAACCTCAGGTATTTTGTGTTTGAGATGAATCGGCACATGAAAATAAGCATCATGGAGGTCCAATGACACCAACCAGTCCTGAAGCTGAAGGGCGTGAAGGATCTGAGAAAGGGTAACCATCTTGAACTTGTCCTTTCTGAGGAACTTGTTCAAGTTTCTTAAGTACAAGATGGGTCTCAGTCCTCCGTCCTTTTTGGGGATAAAAAAATACGGGGAGTACCATCCCTTGTTCCTCTCCGCTGCAGGTAATGGTTCTATAGCACCTTTCTCCAGCAGGGTTAAAACTTCCTGCTGTAGGAGCGGGTTTGAAGACTTCACCGGGCGTCTCCCTGGTGGATTGCTTTGAGGTTGCGTTAGAAAAGGAAGGCAGTAACCTTGGGCTATTATTTCTAGAGGCTCACCATTCTTGCAGATGCTGTGACAGCCTGCCCCCTACAGTTGTTTTGTGATGCAAGTCCTCAAAGCGGTTTTGTGGCGGATGTTGCAGCCGCTGATGGCAGAGAGGCTGCAGCTGGAGCTGGTTTAGAACGTTTTCCTCGTCCACCACGAGTGGCCTTTTTCTGGCCCCTTTGACTGGCCATTCCTTTCACCTTTCCATATGAGGTGTAGTAACGATAGGATCGTCCCCTCCATGACTGTCCTTGCGCACGAAAAGGCTGATGTTGCCTAATAGCAGCTCCTAAAGATTTGGCAGCTGCTTTTGAGGTCTGCAACCTCTCAAGGCTCTTGTAAGCCTCGTTTCCAAAAGGGTGAGACCCGTCAAAAGGCATGTTCAGAAGGCAGTTCTGCACGTCCGGTACAAAACCCGACTTGCGCAGATTTGCATGGTTACGGATTACTGTGCTAGTGCCCATGGACCTGCTTACACTATCTGCAGTGTCCAATCCAGATTGAAAGGATTCCTGCATGGCTTCCTTTCCATCTCCAACGATGGCTAGGAACCCTTCCCTTTCTTCCCCTTCTGGTATGTGCTCCGCCGCCATTGCAATGCACTCCCAAAGAGTGTACGAAAACTTTTCCAAGGCACATGTGGAGTTCGCAGATTTTAATGCCATGCTCCCGGCTGAAAATACCTTCCGTGCCCAACCATCCACACGCTTATCGTCCCTGTTTGGAGGGATAGACGGGTATGCAAGTTTGTTAGAAGCTGTGGCTGCCTGTATGACCAGACTCTCGGGAGTTGGGTTTTTGGACAGCTAGCCGGGGTCGCTACTGGCCGGGTGGTATTTTGAGGTGAGGGATTTATTTACCAGAGGTATAGAATCCGGAGTTTCCCAATTCTTGGCCACCCTATTTTGCAGTGCTACATGAAAGGGTAGTACTGGGTCTTCGGTGGGACCATGGTCCAATATATCTGTAAAATCATCCTGGATGAATTGGGCTGATGGTTTAGCCCATCCTAAGTAATCTACTACCTTTGTCAGCAATTGACGGTATGATGAACTGGCATGCTCTCCTGGTTCTGCTCTGCCAAAGTCGTTTTCAGGAGATGCGTCAATGCCACTTGCAGTGTGTAATGATTCCACCAAGTCCCTCATTCTGCTTTCTTCTGAAATCAAGCATTCTGGGACATTTGAGGTGCCATATTCCAGCCCAAAAGGTACATTCGCCTCATCAGATCTCTCCTTTTCCTCAAAAATTGAGGTCAGGGATTTGAAAAACTCCTTTCTGGGGAGAGGAGTGAAAACCTCTGGGAGAGGAGGAGGAAGAGGTCTAGTACCTGGCTCTGAGGACAATACAGGTTTTGTAACCTTATCCTTCTCTTTTTCTGGTTTCCCTGGCTTGGCTGGAGCCTTTGGCGCCGAGGGTTTCGGCGTCGTCGTTGATAATGGCGTCAACGACATTGTGATCTTTGACAGGGTCTGCTTCGAGGCGACCTTCGAAGATTTTCCCTTCGAGGTATGATGGGTCTCAGACGGCGTCGATGACCTCGAGCAGTCGACTCAAGCGTTTTTTCACTCGCCGTCCTGGAAGGTTCCCTATCCTTCCTTTTTCGATCACCCGTGCTCGAGGGCGCGCGAGTGTCAGAGCGATGACGCTCCCGGCCGGCTTCCGAAGAAGGCGCGGACCGAGGCTTCGCTTTTTCAAACCCCTCTATCATTTTGACCCTGAATGCTTCCCACTCTTCGGTAGACGAATGTTTCGTGGGACGTTTCATCTTTTTTGGAGACTCGTCTGACGACGAGGTGGAGGGAGACCTGTGACGTCGTTTCTTCGATCTTTTTGACGAAGACAACGGGCGATGGGAATCGCTACGCAACCTCGATCGAGGCCTTTCGCGTCGAGGAGAATTCTCACAGGATCTCGACCCGACGCTAGAGGTTTTTTGATCGGTTTTTCGACCTACCTGGAACTTTCCTATCCTCTCTCGCAAGGCCTTCCCAGTCATCGCCTGACACTTCGTACAGGCCTCCATGTCGTGGCCTTCTCCGAGGCACCACAAACACTCTCGATGCGGGTCCGTGATCGATATTTTTGATCCGCACGATTTGCACTTTTTGAATCCCGATTTGGGGTTGTGGTCTGCGTCGATGACGAGGACATATTTCGTAATTATATATTCTCACAGAACTCGAGGCGCGCCGAATGTCCGAAGCAACATATACTGCAGAAAAACAGAACTGAGGCCAACGGGCGCCACGCGTGCTACTTATACACCCGATGACGTCACCCCTGACGGAGGCCTTTGATGGACCATCGACTCGACATCGACGCACGGCGCCCTCTGCCGAAAAAATTTACGAAGAGCAGCAAAGCTGGATGGAATATATCTACCTAAAATGACGAATACGTTGGAGGACACAATCCACTCGAAACCTATTTTGCGTTTGGCAATTGAAGGAGCATCAGTTTGAATTTGTAATTCCTAAAATCAAATCATTCACGTATAGAACACACAGCACCGACGCACCCCACTTGTGACTGGGAATGGATTTGTTCGGTCTATGGCCTGTTCACATCTAACAGTGGCAGAGGTATTGTCATAATGCTTTTTTATGGGATGTAAGATATTGGGGGGAATTTCAAGATCTACTCAAATTCACCATAACATTGTTTGATTAATAGAATCAAATTTTGCTTTAAAATATCTGGAAAACTAAAAAGATTGCCCTTATTTAAATATTGTTCTTACTAATGGAGTATAGGCAAAAGGCCTGATCTATTGCACTTAGCCCACATCTGGCCTGCATCTTTTTTTGGTTTGTTGACCAGGTCTCTATAAAGTCTTCTTAAGGTAGAGATCTGGTCATTTCACTGCCTTGAGTACATTACTTTACTTAATATTCTTAATTATGCTACATGGTTTAGTAACTATAAATGAGAAAGCTTGGTGATTAAGCATGCATAAAAGGCTACCATATTTGGCGTAATGTGTGCAAGAGCTAGAAATGCTAAAGAAATAAGTGGGGTGCTTTGCTAAATTGATATCCGCCCATCTAATGCACCGGTTACTGGAGAGTAAAGTATCAGTGTTGCGATCTTTACGTAGCAGGGTGGTAATGAAAAATAGTCCAAACTAGTTTCAAGCAAACAGGGTCATGATCGCGCTCTACTCAAGTGATTTTCCATCTTCCAGCTGCTGACATGCAGAAAAATATAATCGATATGGCTTGCCTGGAGGCCTCTTTTTAAAAGTTGGTGGGGCGATTGCAAATTGGCTTTCGTTACATGACCAGAGTAAAAAGTACAACCGCTATCTCTTTAGCCTAATGGTAGGTATGCTTAAGGCAGTGAACAATTTAAGGCAGGGATATTCCGGAAGAAGTCTTACTCATCAAATAAGCTGGTGATTCAATTTGTGTGTTAAACAAAGTCCAAAAACAATTTTCTTTGTAAAAGTACTCCTAGAGTGTCAGGATTTGTGATGGCTCATCAAATCTCCCCTCTCATTGAGGACTAAGGTTACATTACTTTATTTATCAGTGCAGAGATAAGTTAAATAACAAGATTGAGTGGGGAGAATTGGATGGTATTGCATGTCCCTGCAACTGGTATTTACCTCTTCAATTTCCACTTGCAGAGTTGTGCTTACCCACACCAACCGCTGGTATCTCGTTTGCTCCTCAGGTGTTTTACCGTTGTAATTTTTAATGAAATAATTGCATCAAAATAACTCACTGAACTATAGAGGGGGTAAGAGATTAAAAAGGAGTGGGGAGGGTTAATAAAGGCAAAGAGGGTTTGGTGAGCCCAAACCCCCACCATCTTAAAGGTTTTAAAATCATTTCTTCCCCACAAATTATTTGGAATAAACTCCTGCCCGGTAAAATGGCGTTGAACCGCCACCACTAGGTCTGCCTCTATCAGCTGAGGCTGCTGGTTTGAAAATGTTTAAATACCCTGCTTTTAGTACGTTTTCTGCAAACCATGTTAATTGGAAACATTATCTGGAATTGGTCCAGAAAAGGGCGTCATGCTGGATCGTAAAGTTTTGACTTTAATCCAGCTATATTCCATGATAAGATCTACGTCGGGGCAGGGTGCCCCATTGGTTAGCCGATTCTCTTTTAAAGGATGGATGGAGGTGTGGGATTCACGATGTCAATGTCATCACTAATAGGCTTTTATCTACATAGTGGGGGCTTGTTAGTACCGTAAATTCTGATTAGGTTAGGGCGACTCATAGGCCTGCAGGTGCCGATATAAGATGGATCATTTGTTTCCTCCACAAAGCAGATATTAATTTGTAGATCTTGTGGGGGTAATGATATTTGTTCTACACAAAGTAATCATTCTATGAACTGCCTGTCCCCAAGCATAATCATAATATCATCCAGCCCTGTAAACTCTGTTGGGGAGTGTCCAAGAGCTGCTTTTGGCTCCTCTGGCCAACTGATGCTGAACAAACATACCTATTTGAATTTAATTCAGAGATTCTGAGACCATCTATAAATAAAATTTAAGTAACATTTAAAAACATAACTAGTCCTAAATAATGTACCCAATGATATGTTTGCATCTTATATGAAAGTTAGATTTGCCAAACACCCTGTATTAGCTCCTTACACCCAATGGTAGCTCTTGGTCACTTGTTTAATGCTAGATACCCAGGAGCTGCATTTAGCTCCTGCTTATCGAATCGTAATTTCAATCCCTGGATAGGCATCCTTTTCTGTGCCTTAGCCAGTGAATAACCTTGTTAACCAAGGAATCCCAACATTCCTTTGTACCATTTTTAAGTCTAGGTAGATTGGACATAAAAAAGTGATTGCCAAATTTCATATCGCTGTAGCTCCGCGTGTAAGAAGGATGCTCTCCATTAGTCCTTGGTGGGAAAGGCCCACATACATATGCCCTGTGGGAGTTTGGGGGACAGAAAGCAGTCCCTCTCTATCATTACCGGACGATCTCGAAAAAGATCCAATGCATCCCGAGCGCCTAGCTTCACCACAGAATGGTTGTTGGATTAAAAAGATTAACTTATTGATGACTTTCAGAATCGAAGAAGGGAGCGCTCAAATGGCTACAAGAGAAGCCCGGGTAATCTGGCTTAGGGTTAACCCGGAGTGTTATTGTTTGATGCCTTTGTTGCTTCCGTAGGTCGGGGAAATACTGTAAATGGAATGGTGGGAAGATTTGTGCTCTTTATGATAGTTTGCAGCGAGTGGGGGTCGGTAAATTAGTTTCTCAGATAAATTGGATATTTCTTTAGATAAGTTAGCCAAGATATCTTAGAAAGTGCAGTCACCTATAGGTCTAATGTGCTCTTGTGGGAGAATTGGTAGTGGTTGTGTTTGGACGTGGAGGCAGTTCCAGTTACAACGGATAAGATTCTGAATAAAAAGGAAAATATAAGGGGAGTCTAAACTTGAGGAAGAAAATAGAAGACACACAGCACGACATCTACCAATCCATCACGTGCTAAGTGTTAACAAGTGGCTCTATAAACCTGTCCATTTGTTAATGGTCCCTGTTCCAAGTCTACTAAACAGAAATCTATATTGAGGGTTAAACGACTCATTAGCCAACTAAGAGCACCATTTGTCCTGTCAAAGGCCTAGGGGAAAATCTTTTTGAAGATGGGGTTTATCCCATGAGAGAAAGGCTGAAACGCATTTACACATCTTATAAACCTATTAGCTTGAGAAAGATCTCTGTATGTAGAAAAGTGACAAAAGTTTGAAAAAATGAACAATGTTTGTAATAGAAAGCTATGAGAAGTGAACCACCTCATGTAAAGCCCTTGGAGGGAAATGAATTGTGTATGTATGGTGTTATTTTTTGTATAAAAAAGCTGCAACAAATAGTATTGTTGAAAATAAAATTAAACAATTATATTTGCTATAAGCAAAAAGCACAGAGTCTGGGTATTTTAACATTATGGTCTAGATCACCATCATTGGATGTCATTATGGTCTGAACAAGTTTCTATGTTTGAAACGGGTAGTTTGTTTTTCACACATTTTCTCATATAGCCCTTGCTCTATTAAACACAGACCCCTCGGAAACAAAAAATGCTGAGCACGACCTATTGTTGATGGAGATGTGTGTATTGGGCAACAGTCTTAAAGAGCTAGTGGTATTGGTCAGAGAACCAGGATTTAGGCAGGTGCCGGGGGTCACTGACATGGTTGTGCCAACTGATATGCTAGTGTGGTAAATCCATTTGATTGGGGAATGTCTGGTGAGATGAAATTCAGGATTTGAAATTGAGAGGAGCTGGGAGCTATTTAGCTCCTGCTTGTGGCCTAGAAGACCCTGGTTAGCTGGATACCAGGAGCAACTTTTGACTCCAACGGTCAACTGATGCTGAACAAACACCTATGTGAATTTAACTCTGTGCTTTTGGGACAATCTAAGACATCTATACATTTAAAGCCTAAGGGGTCATGAATAATTAACAAAAGTGATGTGTTTGCATCTTATGTGGAAGTTTTATTTGCAGAACACTATTTACTAGCTCCCGTTTCCCCAGTGGTAGCTCGTGATCACTATTTAATGCTGAATATCCAGGAGCTGCTTCTATAGCTCCTGCTTATGAAATCCTAATTTCGATCCCTGTTAAACCATTTAGATTTTCTTTAGGCTCGGGAGTAAAGTAGATGGAAATGCCTGAGATATGGGGCTGTAAACAACTACTGGAAGAATGAACTTATGACCCTCTTTTTGATCGGCCCTCCTCGATATTTCATGTTTCTGGAGATATGCATCATCAGTAATAGCAGCCTGGCCCTCACTCAGTGCCTCAGTAGCATTGTTTGGCCTTTTGCTAAAAGAGATGTTGCGGTTTGAGTCGAGAATGTACAGGTTCTATAGATTAGCAACAATTCCCGTTCCCTGTAGCTTGTTTCTTCTCCTGTGTCCTAACATTAGGGGTCTAAGCCTTTGAAAAGGACTTCTATAAGATTAGTAAGTACATTGGCATCTTCAATCTGTAATAAAAGCAGGGTTATGTTTTTACTTGGAAGACACCAAGGTTTTCTGCCTCACAGGTGGGTGAGGGGAGGGAGCCCATGGAGGGCTCCCATAGTGCAGGAGGGAAGGAGGGAGATGGGTTCCCAATGAGAAGGATCTCAGTCTTACTGGCATTAAGGCAGAGATCGTTAGCAGTGTATCATGCCTGAATAGCAGACAAAGTCAGGAATGATCGAGGAGGCAAGCTTGAAGGAGAGCTGCGGGTCATCCACGTAACACTAAGTTAGGAGAAAAGGGGGAGACCAAATGGGCTAGAGGGGCAAGGTAGATGTTGAAAATCCAAGTTGAGAGGATAGAGCACAGTGGGACACCACAGGTAGAGAGAGATGGAGGAGGGAAAAGGGCCCAGTTGAACCTGGGAAGGGCGGTCAGAGAGGAGGAGGTCAATCAGTCCAGTGACAGGTTCATGATGCCAAAGTTATCACAGAGCCGATTTATAAGGGTGGCATGATTGATTGTATCAAGGGCAGAGGAAATGTAAAAAAAAAGGATGAGAACGGAAGGAGAGTTGGAATCAAGATTAGAGAGCAAGTCTTCACAGGTGTTCAGGAGAACAGTTTCCGTGCCTCTTGCAGCTATGAAGCCAGACTGGTGGTCATGGAGACAACCAACATATTCAGTGTGGTGGATAAACTGGCCAATGACCAGATTCTCCAAGAGTGGGGTAACGGAGATAGGGCGGTAGTTAGCCAGACTGGAGGTGTCAGTAGAAGGCTTTTTGAAGAGAGGGTGCACAAGGGGGTGCTTATGGAGTAACGAGAAGGATCCAGTGGCTAAGAAGTGATTGCAGAAATCAGCCAAGGCTGGAGCAAAGTAGACAATGTTGTCCTTGATAGTTCTGGAGGAGCAGCGGAGCACCTGTTTGGAGGAGACTTTCATAAAGTGGACTTGTCGAGAGACCTGATCAAGTGATCCGGGAGAGAAAGGAGAGGAGGAGGGAAGGGAGAGGGGGTGGGGCAAGGGAGGCCAGAGAGCAGGTGATGGAGCAGGGAGTGGTGTTGAGGCAATTGAGGACAGGATGTCCTGAGTTTTAGTAATGAAGTGAGGCCAGTGCAGTGGGTCAGGGATGGAAGAGGAGAAAGACTGCAGTAGGATTGGCGAGATCCTTGCAGATTCTAAAAAGTGTGGGTGTTGTTGGTGGCCCCAGAGATGCAGGCTTGGATATAGGCCCTCTTCCTTGAGCAGATGGAAAGTCAGTATCGTCATTGGAGCAGGCGGCAGGCCAGTTTGTCAGAGGATGTGCTCAAAGCCTGGCACTTCGGCTCAGCAGCTGTGCACTTGCGTTTCAGGGACACCAGGTCAGAGTCATACCAGGTGTTGTGCTTGGAGGCAGGCTTCATGCAAATTCTCATGACAGGGGCAGAGTGCTGGAGATGGAGAGTTGAAGGTTAGTAGGGCTGTGTCAGAGTGAGTGGCAGGAGTGGGAGGGGAATGAAGGTGGCAGCAAAAGCAGCAACTGACACTTGCTTCATAGGTCGAATGACAGGAGGAGGAGACGGGCAGTGCGGGCGGGGGCTGAGCTGGGGGACCCAGGAGGTCCAGGTGAGGGTAACTACTGCTAACTGGCACCCGTGGGGCACCTCATTTCTTCAAAGCACACCTACTTCTTGACACATGTGGAATAATTAGGTATGTACAGGGGCTGATGGACACCCTTCCTGTTTTGCTATAACGGAACTGTAGTATTTGCGATAACTCCTACTGCCCAGTTAAGATTGAGAGTGGAATTGCATGCCATAAGCAAGGAAGTGTAACAGAGCATGCCTGCACAAGTCAGCAAAACAGTCAATTATGTCACTTTACACTGCTGCCACAGGTTTGCCAGACTAAGTGCACCACATCACTACTGCAGTGAATACCACTTACAGCCTTACCTCAATCTTATGCCTGATATTGTGAATGAAAACTATGGCCCCATTGGTCCAGTGGCTGATTCTTGTGGTTTATAAGATGAGCGGCCCTTTAATCTGCTCAGAATGGTTGAGAAAGCCACAGAGTCCCAACGGGGTGGTCAGATCTCCCACTTTGTCCTCTCAGGGCTGCCCACAGAAGTTTAAAAACAAATTAATGATTTGCTTGTTGGGGGGGTGGGGGTTAGGGGGAGAGGCCACAAGTGATGCCTACACCTTGCCGTTAGAGCTTGGGGGAAGTTTCATGACAAAATGTAATGCAGTTATTAAAAGATTGGCCTACTAAAGGAGGCAGTAATTAGGAAAGCCTAAAGTTGACAACTTAGGAGCACTAAGGGGGTCTAACCAAGTTATGAGTTTGGGAATATCACTCAACATGCATTACTGGACTGGCTTTTGACGCATGCCTACAACCAGAATCTGGAAATGGTGTAGATTGAAGCAAGTCCTAATTTAACAGGAACCTGAGCGGGTGTCGGGGAGTAAATAGGTCTTCCGCTCATATGAAAGTTATGTATCAGGAAAGTTTTTGTATATGCTGTTTCTCATGACAAATTTGGGGTAAAGAGGAAAAAGGGTGTCCCGGAAGACGGAAAGGAGTCCACTTATGTCAAGAAAGGAACATCTGTTTGGTGTGTAAACTCTGACCTATCAACTAATGTTGAAAAATGTCCTGCTAAGACAATTTAGAGGTGCAGAGTGAATTTGGTGAACAATGAAGGTGAAATTGTTCCTAGTAAGGCTGATGACTGCAGTAGTCCAAGGTGAAGATGTCAGTGAGGGCTGTGAGAAGCCATGGTGTGAGGTTAAATTGAGCAGAATTCCCAAGAGTCATGGCTCAAAGCACTTTTTTTTCTTTTTATCAGTGGAGGATATATGTGAAGTGAAAGGAAATCATGATAACATTTTGTAGGATTTACATTACGGGCCCCTGTCCCCTTGTAAATCAAGATAATATGGTTGGTGAAGAATGGATTACATCCAGTTGTAGAGCATGCATGAAGGGTAATTGCTTAAAGTAGAGACTGTTTAGCTTCTTTTACTGCAAAATATAACATGCGTTCTGACTGTATGAAACACAACAATGGAAGGCCGGCCTGCACATGTGTGGAATTCATGAGTTCCAGTGGTGTCAAATTATGGAGCAAAACAGAGGCGATGGCTGGAAGATTTAGAGTTAATCTTAAAACTCTGGTAATTGCTCTGGGCAACCCTCAAGTCCATTGTTCTTTGCCTGCCAAGTCATTACAGAAAGGGAAAAAGCCATATGCAAATTGGGCTTGGTCCCACCCTCAAAAGGGGCAGTCCAGCGCAAACTGCATGGTCACATCCCTTCTGCAGCCCCACACATGTTTCGGCGTCATCAGTGGGGAATAGCTTGGGTCTCTAGGCCCAGCAGGCACGGGACCCACCACATCTGGGCATATCTGTCCCATTCGGGGTGACAAAGCAAAACAAAGAAGTGATGGATGGAAGATTTACAGTTAATCTTAAACCTCTGGCATTTGGGAGAGCTGATGTGCCTGCTGAAGTACAAATATGATTTTATTTTGTATTTTGGTCTACTGGGTCATTACTGGAAGGCACACCTTCAGATCAGTGCAGTCTCCTTCACTTACAACTCACCCCTTGCATTTCAAGAGACAGCACTACACAGCATATTTTTTTTTATATCCCGGCTCATGTCAGGAAATAATGGCAAAGGTTAATATTCACCTTTTAATGTGTCAAACTAATCTCCACATGTGAATTAGACACTGCAAACATCCATTGGATTAGTTAGGTGTGACTACATCGCTTTGCAAAATGTTTCAATCTCGCTACACCCACAAAAGGTAATCCAAATAATTTGGCAGTTTAGAATAGCTAGGTACATTATTATAGAGCCCAGAACTGCGGTTTCCATCAAATCAAACAAATACATGCTCCAGGGTTAACTGAAATGTAATGACTAGGTCAGATTGGGCACTCCGTTTGAGCCCCCTTCATACCTGTGCTCTAAGATTACTCACCTATAAAAGGTGATTTTCCTGGTTGCCATCTCTTTGGCTGGACTGGTGAGTGAGCTCCATGCTTTGTCTGCAAAGCCTCCTTACTTTGTTTTCTCCAAGGAGGAGTTGACTTTTAGAGTTAGATCCTCCTTTCTCCTGAAAGTGGTCTCGGAATTCCATTGCTCTCAAAAGATCCATCTTCCGGTCTCATTTCCCTCTGCTTCAGCGTTCCAGGACAGAGGCACGTTTCCATCAATTGGACGTGGTGTGTGCCTCCCGCTACTACGTCTCTTGGAGAGAGACCAGGAAAGAGGACCACATCTTTGTTGGTTATGCTGGATCCCGTACTGGCAGGGGTGACTAAACAGACCAGGTCTAGGTGGGTAATTCTCTGCATTTCAGAGTGCTACGAACTAGCTGGTAAAGTGGTGGTCCCAGAGGGTCTCAGGGCCCTGCACTTGACATTGGGCAAGAAGCTACATGTGTTTCTTTGCACACATTTGCTAAACATCACTGTTTGGATTCTATGCTAGGTCAGGTTTAAGTGGTATCCTCCCTATCCAATATTCAAGCTTATACCTCAACCTTTCAGCAGCCAGCCATGAAAATTCAGGCTGCAGAGGTTCGGGGGCAGAACCTAACCCTTTGAGAGGGATAGAAGCTCTGTCCTCAGCAGTAGGGTCCCAAGGAGGGCAGATGGCCAAGTCCAAAAAATCCAGGTACCTAGTCCCCTCTGGTCCCAATCTGGAGGGATCAATTTCATTGTCGCCCCAAACAGGCACAGCCTCCCGAGAACCAGCGGTATGACCAGGTTTGGTCATACCACTGGCAAACCGCCCACAGCACTACTCTTAATGAAGTAATGCATGCCTATGGTGTTGTCCGTTAGGACCGACACAATCTTGCCGTTCCCAGAGGGGAGAAAAGCGACTTGGGCCAGCCTGTTAACCCTTAACTACCGCAAATTAATGTGCTCCCGGCACCCTGACAGAGTACAGGGATGCTCAATTTAAGGTTTTGAAGGCATGCTTCTGGGAGCAGGGTCACATGGGGCCAATAACGATGAAACAACAACCCCCTCATGTTGTCACTTACAAACCATTGCATGTCTTCAGAAACATGCAAGACCTGCGGAAGGTCTAACATTCATCCCTGAAACCAACCATAGAGCTCAGAAGCCCCTGCAGTGATCCCATGCAGTCTCAGACCTCTGGCACAACAGGAATGCAGGAGGGCATGAGAGCCACTAATCGAAGAAAATTCCAGGCTTAACCCCATTCCTGGGGTTGGAAGTCTTGGGACAACTGGTGGATGTTGGCTATTCTGTTCTTGGGTGGGTAACCCCAGCCATCACTGCTAGCAGCTTCATGAAAACCATAGGTTCCGAAGACCAACTGAATGGCAGAACCTTGAACTGGTAGTGATTTTCACCCACTTTGTTTCCTATGGATGTAAACATGGAAGTATGCATCCTGGAGAGTCGGGCAAACCAGCCAGACGTTCACATCGAGTGCCTGCAGGATTTGGGCTAGATTGACAATCTTGAACTTGTCCTTGAGTAAGTACAAGTTCAGCAGTCACAGATCCAGGATGAGTCTCGGGCCGCAGTCTTTCTTTGCACTAGATAATAGGTTGAATACCAACCCTTGCCTCGTTGCACACAGGGTACCAGTTCTTTTGCCCCTTTTGCCAGAAACTGACTTCTCTCCTCCAGCAGTAGAGGTTCCGGAGGCAACGATGGGTGGGAGAGGAAAAGGGAGACGGGGGTTGGAGGGGGGGGTTTAGTCTAGAGGGCTACGGGCAAAGTGGAGGCAGAAGCCCTGTTGGATGACCTGTAAGGTCCAATCATCAGAAGTAGTAATCTTTCATTCTTCACCAAACTGGGATATGGCTGAAATCCACTTCAAAGGGGCTTCACAACAGGTGTTGCAGAGGGCACAACTGAGGAGGAAGCGCCTCTTCTACGAGCACCTCTGCCCCTGTAGATTGGCACTGACCTAGACTGCCTGAGGCACCCTGACCTTTGGGCGTATGTAGCGAAGGGGCGAAATCCTCAACCTCTGCCCACAGGGCTAGCCGGCTGCTGTTCCTCGACAGCTAGCCCAAATTACTTTGCTGAAGACTTGAAGCTTCGAATGAGAATCCCCGGCCTTGGTGCCGAATAAGTTAATGCCATCAAAAGGCATGTGCGTTGGGTCGGAAGCAGGAGACAGACTCACGTTAGACATTCTTAATGGTTTTATTTAAATAAGAAAAATGCATTCCTCTCCCTATTGCTATGGGAATGTTCCCTCCCTAGCCAAACTCAGGGTGCTTGTCTGTCATCACAAGTCAAAAGCAA
Source organism: Ambystoma mexicanum (assembly GCF_040938575.1). Taxonomy (NCBI): domain Eukaryota; kingdom Metazoa; phylum Chordata; class Amphibia; order Caudata; family Ambystomatidae; genus Ambystoma; species Ambystoma mexicanum. Next base: position 1,023,963,110 of record NC_090929.1, on the reverse strand, counting down.
AATGTCCTCAGTCCAAAACCTAACTGACCCCATCACTAGAACCCTGTAGAAAAAACTGCAAAAGATATAATCTTCTGGCACCTTCCCATTAGCTGTCTCTCGAAGCTTTATTTCAGGGTTTCCAGTTTTCAACCACTGTGACTGGCATGTGCTGTCAACAAGTTAGTAGGAACTATGGATTCTGATTCCCAGTATTTTTTCCAAAAGTTTATACAGTTCCTGCGATACATGTTAGTAGGTCAGCTATACCAATGTGTGCGAGACCTATTTATGTCCTTCCTGTAATCCTTTTGGATATAATGTGGAATATTCCTTCCTCTTATTAATCCTTCGGACTCCCCGATCCCCGGGGCGCCTCTACTAGTCTCCCATTTCTCTCCTTTGTCTTCAGAGAGTATTACTTCTACTTAATACAGAGCAGTATTCAAAGTCTTAGTAATTCTTCCATGGTTTATCCACAATTATACTTGGTGACTCTTGGTTTACTTGGTAACTTTCTCACCATGTCCCTATACACATCCATGCTTTTTTAATGATTCATAGTCCACATTGAGGACGATTGTGTGGCACCGCAGACCTGGGGCCTCCCTACTAGTTTCCCTTTTTCCCCCTCTGATTTTGGAGAATATTTGAATTTAATCGTACTAATGGCTTCTCCACAATTATGCTTCACAATTTTGTGGTTTTCCCAAATACATATTCATACTTTTGCCATAGTCTACAGTTCTCTTTGCAGTGCCTGTCACTTAATGTATGTTGTCCCAGTTGCCACCCCCTTCTTTGCTCCACCCAGATACCTTTGCTTCTTTGGTGCAGAGTATCAGGGCTTGGCATCAACACCAGTCGATTTCCTCCTCTGCTGGTCTCATCTGTTCTCCTGTGCAAACCCGTTCTCCGCTTCTCACTGTGGTCAGCGTATGGCTGCTAATGGAGGCTTTCTTTGGTCTCTGCGCTGTTCATCGGGCCAGAGGCCCACCACGGCTTTTCTGTGGTCACGCCACTGCTTAGGAATGTCTCTAGTCTTCCGTCCTGGTAGTGGTTTCTCCATTGTCTATTGCGCTGGCATCCGTCTCTGGTGTTCTCACCTTCGCAGGCTCCTGTGAGCTCTGCGGCTCCACACTGCTCCGCCCCTCCAAGACGTCATTACGTCAAAGTAGTTCCCCTCTGTATGGATCGCCCCTCCCTCTTGATCGGTTTGTCCCGTTACATGTGTTCTTAGGGGCGTTCAGTTTTCCTTCAGGTGTTGTATCTTATTGATTATTACCCAAAGCCAGACAAAAAGAATGAGACATTGATGGTTGAAGGCAATCCCATTTAGGCAGAGTGTTGGTTGCATACGGTTTTCCTTGTGGGAATGAGAGTCCTTGTCCCCTAGAGGAGAGTCACTCCCAATGAGTTGCCACTTGCAGAGAAACCATCGGAGGGTCTTGTAGAGCGGGCTCATCCCCTAAACTTAAAGGGGGTGGCTCCCGCCTGCGGAGCAGGGGTGAATACTCCAGATTGGTCACACATGTCAAGATCCTACTCTTGAATTTCCGTCCAAAGCTTAACATCCTGAGCTACGAGAACCTGCATAAGACTGTGCTGGTCACCATGGTGCGCAGTGTCAAGGCTTGCCTGCAAAATCTGCAGGAAGACTTCCTTGCTGTCCCTGATCAGGGCTTCAAAGCCATCAGGCATCTCCACTTCAGGGATATGCTCAGATGCCTCTGCGATAACAGGCAACAGTCTGAAGGTGAATGTAACCAGTGCACAGGATGCATTCACTCTTCGGAGCCCCAGACTCCAAGGGTCAAAAATCGTCCTCCCCATGCATCCATTCTCTTGCTTGTCCTTTCCCGGAGCAAAGAGGGAATGGAAGTGGTCATAAGGTGTGCCGTAGCCACCTGTACCAACAAGGTTTCTGGACAAGCATGGGCGGAGAGAAACATGGGGTCTGACGAGGCAGGCCTTTGCTTCTTAGCCAGGTCATGATCGACTGAGGACTGAGGCTGGCTTCAGCCAGAGCTCAACCACTGGTCCTTCCACTGACCTGTGTAAAGGACAGCAGTGTCTTTAAAGCCCCAGTCCAGTAGGTCCATAAATTCATACTGGGACTTTGGCCGTAAAGGGGCCAACGATCCCAAGATGTCAACTACTTTCACAATCAAGCGCTTTAACGCGGCGTGAGGCTTCCCTGGGGTAGCAGCAGTGACTTATCTAGCGCACTCATCTCTTGTGGTTGTGAGGTCAATAAGATAACCCTGCCCCCAGTAAAACTCCTCTGAAAAAATCCCTCTCTTGGACAGAGGGGTTCTTGACCAAAAGGCACTGGATCCCTTCCTAGCCTTAAAATGTCCTACAGTTGGGGCATGCATGTGTGCTCTTTTGAGAAGCAAGATAAATTCCCATGCGACTCCGGCGTTGCCAGCTGGCACCTTGTGAGGAGAGGCTGAGGTCAGAGACCAGATATCTGAAGATGGAACAGTAAGACTTAGACGCAATCTTGTCCTGCCTGCTTACAGAGTCCCTGCTGGCTCATCCAAGAACGGTGGGAAATGTCGGCGTAGAGGTCGTGACCAATGGCACCAAGTCTGTAGTCAGCAGTGTATGGGATGAAGCTGTTGGTGCCAGGGCCCTGGTAAAGATGTCCGGCATCTTCATCCTGAATGTCTCCCATTCCTCAGGAGTAGAGGACTGGGTGGGAAAAAGGTAACCGAGGAGTCCCTTACTTTGGGGCATCCCTGGAGGAGGGGCACCACATCTTTGATGAAGAAGAATGGTGATTTTAAGTACCACCAGGAGATCTGGACCTCTTGTGGGTTTTTTTCCCTGTCCTTATAGACTGGGAACGGTGCCACAGTCCATACCCACCAATCTTGAGTGGATCAGTTTGCCACCTCTCTTCCTTGTGGAGGAAGGTAGCGTTTAGCCTCTTTTAAGCACCTTTGCGTGCATCAATTTACACAACGCGCAATCCTGTGTGTTGTGGCCCCACTGAGACAGTAAAGGCGTGTGTGTGTGAGATTTTATGTATAGGTAAGATAGAACTGGCTTAAGGTGTCATGCATGACAAGGATTCACTTGGCAGCTGTGGCTCTAAGTAAAAAGATGGGGTGAAATAGACAATCAGAGAAGAAAAATGTAGCAGATGCAAGGTCGGCAAGGGTGCGTCATGAAAATAATGCTGGTGAGAAGGATAGTGTTAAATAAGCAGCTTTCTATTCGTTTTGGTTAATCTATTAAAGGACCAGAACTAAAGTAGAATAATCCCATCTGTACTACCCCAATGGATTTGGAGATTAGGCGAGGGTGTCCTGTTAAAATGAAAAGCTTTGCTTGTTCCCTCTTTGCTTGTTCTTAACTAGACAAGTAAAGCGATACAGGACGTCCAATACCTACCCAAATAAGCCAGACTGGCTGCGGCTTTGGGTTAGAATTTAAGCCAGGAAAAGCATCAGCGACCTGATGGGTAGCATAAAGAGGCCACCGATTTCCGAGAACCGGGGATGCACCAGTCGGAGCACTGAGTGAGGTCAATGGTTCCTCCAGACGAGCGCAGGGGAAAGCCAACACTCTACTGGTTACTGCACAAGACAGTCTCTCCGTGCATTAGGCATATGGGCATGGTGCCACCCGCAGTTTTCCGAGGTCAGGGCGGGAGACCAGAGTGATTTCATAGGAATAGGAGCTGCTCAGTCCCACCTGAGCCCTTGCACAGCACGATTTCTGTTACTGGTTTGCTGGCAATAGCAGATGCTAGTGTATGTGAGAAAGAGGAGGGTGGGCTAGGTTAGTGGAGGGGGGGGGATATAATGGTTTTGCTGGTGTGTTGATAGGGGTGCACCAAAATAACTCAGCTCCATGTGTCTTCTGTTTCTAAGATTTGTGTCGAGAGCACTTTAGTTACCAGTGTTCATATTTGAGCCTCTTTTGCACATAGTGCAAGGATGCATTGGTCGTAACTGATATAAAAGTTGGAGAGGTGTAGCTTTCTCACGAAAGGCATAAAGTATCAGAAGGCATAGCAAAGCATGAAAAAGACTAATGAGGCAAAATCCTAGTCACCCCCACACACTACTACCATTGGCCTGCATTCCCATTTTACTTTTTCTCTGTGCCACTGTCCAACCCTCGCTCGTCTCAATTTTTCAAAGAGATACATTTTACACTGTGTGTAACAAAGATCAGAATTGGCAGATAAAGAGAAAGGGGCTGAATGCGTAGGGTAGGAAGAGGAGTCCCCAAACTTCTAAGTGTGAAGGGTTATTGAAGGTATGAACCTTTTAGTTCAGAGAAGACACCACTTTAGACATGAACACCGTAGTCGTCATTTCCCTTTCCTTAGTGAGTTTGTCAGGCCGAGAGTGGCCTCAAATCTCACTTACTTGCTCAGGGGTTGTGCTACTACAGTTGCTGGACAGGGAAATTCTTGTTGGCCAACGAAGACATTCAGGGAAGAGGTAAAAATCCCTGGCTTTCTCCCAGGTGGTCTACTCCAGTCTCAACAAAAGGCTTCAGGCCCCTCTCATACAGCACAGTTACAGGCAAAAATTAATCCTCCCCCATCTCCCCTTGACCAGCAACACAGCCCCCTATTACCCCACAAGACAGGATGGGATGGGCTATGTACCTCACTCAACCACATTATGCACTAATAAAATGGGGCAAAGGGGCTACCTTTCTGGAGTAAGATGCTTTGACCAAAAAGGTATATACTCTCACAATTTGGAATGAATTCTAGAATTCAACTGAGTTTGCGTAGCATTGAGGCCATTTCCAAAAGCTCTAAAATTATGTGTTTAGGCATGTAGACCTGCAATACGGTAGTGTATCCAGATTCAGACATAGGCCCTTCGGCCTCGCCTGCTCAGTTTTCCAGCAGGGGATGGAAGACTAGTTTCAAGGTATGGCTAATCTAAGGTTCCTTCACAAACATTGTAATTTTTGTACACGTTGTCAAGCAGCAGTACACCAATCCTTCTGCAGGTTAAACACCGTGAGGGAGCCATATTTTTTTTTTGCATTAAGGGGGGACCTCGTGCATCACCTCGGATTAACGGATTGGCTCTGGAACTCTTGGAGTATGTTAAACTGGTGTACACCCTACATGTATGTGTTAGTGGACTGTTTAGCTTGGCTGCTCTTTGAGTAGTCGAAGGATGTGGCAGAAGATAGGTGGGAAATCAGAGCTCAGTTAGTAGTGAATCCAAGCATGAAGCAGTAGGTCTTATCGACCAGACTATGGCTGGCCACCAGTTGTTACTCTCCAGACTGCACTGTGATATATCCCAAGAAGGTATGGGTTTCTAGTAGACAACGACAGAGTTCCAGCTGAACTGATGATGAAGCATATGAAGAGGCAGTTAACTGGTTCATATAATTTATGCTTTGCTCATGTAGCTCTGGAACTGGAGCCAAGTTTCCAGTCTGGGCTTGTGTGGCGCAGCACCATGTGTGATTTGGCTCAGATGGCTTATTTTACTTTTACATTATTGGTGTTTTTGAAGTCTTTCTAAATCCACCATAACTTTGCTGGTGTTTAAGATTTTATGTATAGATATATAACGGTACGAATTTAAAGTTGCAAGCCAGGCATAAAAATGCACTTGTCGCCAAGATGGCCACCAGAGAGTTAAGTCGCACTTCACGTCCTCCGTGCTGGCCTTTTCTAAGGAGGAAACAATGCAAGCTGTTATAAGCAGAAACAGAGGAATTAACACTTCCCATATAGCAGACGTGGAAGAACATCGCAGCTACATTGGAAAAAGAAGCCTGCCGCCATATCGCACAGCTGTACACACCGTGGAACGAGCAGGAGTCGGCCGACAGCAGCGAGGGACGGCCCCACACGGGTGGGACCGACAGGTGGAGGAGCTGGCTAAAGCAGCCACCGGAAGACAATTCACAGAACGGATAGCTGCGCACAGCCCAGAGGGAATTTCCCCCCCTTCCACCCTCCCCTGCCCCCGTCCCCAACACCCCACATCCTCCAGTGAGGAGACCCATCATGGGGGCTGTGGACTGGAGGAAGCGCGCGCCTGTGAGGCGCACTAAGTAAGGTGAGCTGGAAATTGGGGGCTGGGGGGTTGGAGAAACAAATCGGCAGCCCCACAAATGGAAAAGTGGACAAGCAGAAAATGTGAAGAAAGCACTGAGAGACGGGCATAAACCAACAAGCACAGTCAAAATAAAGGCCCCAAACATAAGGGAGGTCACATGATCCTGCCCAAACACATAGGGACAAAGTAGGCCCCCGCTCCAGAACACATTGCCAACCAAATAAGACAAGGGAACAATACAAGCCAACCCCCCACCCCCCCAGGACAATTACAAAACGGCTGAATCAAGAAATGTTCCCTGTGTGGGACCCCGCAAGTTGACAGGAGAATTAACAAGTGCGAGGGGTGAAGGAAAAGTAACAGACCTCCTTCCCCCCAGGATTCACAAGGCACTTCATCGCTGGACAATAACGCGGTCCCAAGGGATTATTTCACTCCGGGGTATCCACCTTGAGGGACACCCACCAAACCACTCTCGAAACAGGCGAGAACCCCCTTCAACATCTGCATCTCAGGGGACCAAGCTCAGCCCATTTGTCAGACCTTCTGTGAGGCCACAAGGACAGTGGAATTGACTCTCGGCCACAACATATATCCTAAATCAACATCCAACCCCGAAACACTCAGATGCCAAAGACTAAGGGGAAGCAGACACCAGGTGTACAAGGTGCAAACAAGGGCAAGACATGGGGACAGCTGGAAAGGTACTGACTACTGAACCCAACAGAAGCCCCATTAAAATGAGCCAGGAGACCATCCAAGGAGTCCAAAGGCACACAACAGCAGAGATATGGCACTCAGTAAGGAGGACCTTCAGGAATGTCTTTTGGGCAGGGAAGAAAGAATGTCGACATTGTTTTAAGAGCAAATGGTGAACCTAAAAGAGCTAAAAAGCTCCTTGAAAAAGGTCAGGGAGGAAATGAATACTTTGGGTAATAGGGTGGACACCACAGAACAGTGGCTATTGTAAACCTCTGACAATGCCAGGCGAAATTCAGAATTGCTGGATCAAATCGCAACAGTGACGCAATCTGGAGATCCAGGCAGAGGACCTCAAAAACCACTCCAGAAAGTCGAACATCAGGATCAAAGGTATGGCGGAAACAAACTAGGATGCAGACCTAAAGCTACTAGTACAACAATGCTTTGCCATCCTTCTAACGGAGGCTTCTCCAGAGAATATACATATTGATTGTATACAAAGAGAGTGGGACCTAGAAGGTTGGGTCCTGGCAAAAAGATGAGCGCTGTCCTGACAGCATTGACCTATCAAATGAAAAAGAAAAACTTGCGAGCTGCCAGGGGTCAGACTACTATTGCTTTAAACGGATCGAAAGTCTCTGTTCCAGGACCTAGCTGCATCCACATTGTTGAAAAGGAGAGTGAAGTGCCCTTTTACGAAGGTACTCTTCGATAAAAAGATCCCATACAAGTGGACATTTCCTTTTGGCCTCCTCTTCCCATGGGACGGAAAGCAACAGAGGGTTGCTACATGCACCGAAGGCTTTTCAATACTGGGATTGGAGGAGGAAGAGGCAGACCCCAGAGACAACAGGTGAGGGGCATCCCAGCAGAGGACAAGGCCATGGGACTGGTCCATCACAACAGGGTAAAGTGAAACTGAAGGGCCACCAACAGAAACAGAGAGGAAGAAGAACGATAAAGTGGACAGAAGCAAGTTCCCAGGGAGGGTGGGAAGAGAACACAAAATATGGGGACAGCTTAAATGGAAAACAATGGAGAGGAAAAGCAGAAATACATGGAGTGAGAAAGGAGTGACCAAGAAGAAACCAGATCTCAAAATAGGCCAAGTGGAGGACCCGTGAGGGCACCACTTGGAATCTAGAGAAGGTTACTTGACCTAAAAAAAAAATCAGGGGAAACGAGGGCCTGTTCCAAAAAGAATTTGGGATGTATCGCAAGATACCAAGTCTAGACCGGATAGGGGCAGGGTGAAAAGGGATGTGGGCAAGGGGCTGGGGACCGCAAAGAGATAAGCCAACTCAGAAGTCAAAGACAAGGTTACCGTGAAAGGGGTCCCTAGGGGACCCTGACGTCTATGGAAACAAGGCGGGTCACTACACACGATAGAGACGCCAGACACGAGGTTGTATTTCCAAAGCTAGGATTTTATTGCAAAGCAAATGTCTCAGTTGGCCAACTCGGTCTCACGCCTGTGATTTGTATCTCTAGACCTCGAGGGACGCAAGCGAGTGAATTACGTACATCAGTTACATATATACAAAATGCATATCAAACAATCAGCTGTGACATGTTTAACACCCCCCCCCCCCTTTATTGGGTTTCATTGAACTTGGTATGATGGACATCTCCGACCACTATGACACCTTCAAACATCTATTCTAGCAACAATTTGCAATTTGTGAGCGCAAAGGCATCTTTTGGTTATTGAATAGAACACGACGCTTCTGTTCTTGGAAGCGAACTACATACGGGGTGGGTTGCATTTCGGACCTTGCTATCTATCAGGTGCTATTCGGCGTCCTGGGAGCCAAAATGCTCTAGCGGGCTCAGCAAAGGGGGGGGGGGGGGGGGGGAGTTAGAACAGCATAATTCAAGCCTTTAGCGGTATTATTCTAACATATTCTACCATATAACGAGACTGGCTGGCAGCTGTGAAATGATTAAATACCCTGCAGCTCTGCTTCAAGGCTACATTCGGGAGGGAGCTGGGCATTCTTCCTGGCGCTGCCTACGTTTGTGTTACAGCGAACTCTCGTTATCCTCACGGCCCTGCGGCCTTGTCCTTTTCACATAGAGACAACCATGTTCCACAGTCGAGCAGTGTAAGCGGAAAATGTACTGCGAAGCAATAGGAATAGAAAGCGATTAGCAATGGTTAGAAAACAAAATAGCGATTCTTGCTACATCAAAATGGCCGTTCATTGGCAAACTCGAAAACCTATATTCTGTCGTATCGTGCATGAGACGGTTGGTCCACGGCCACCAAAATGCGTTGGCGGTCTCAAAGTAGAGGTATCCGTATTTCTAGACTGACAACCGAAGGCACCCCATGAAGGGTGGGTGGGAAAAGGCAATGGGAACACTGTGGAGATACAGGACGAATCACATGAGGTTATAGTAGAACGGAACCCAAAAGGAAATGATCCATGGGTGGGGGGAAACTATTGAAAATACTTTCATAAAATGCAAGACCTAAACAGCCCCATGAAGCGAAAGAAATTGGAGGCCCAATTTAGCAAAAGAAATTGGAGGCCCAATTTAGCAAAGGGGAGAAGGACATTATCCTTCTACAAGAGACACTAAAAGAGGGGATAGATCCATAATACATCTACACTAGTTTATGCAAACCTACCAAGCTAATGCCAAAAATAAAACCGCTGGAGTCCCGATAGGATTTAGAAACACGCTTGGAGCTAAAATAATACACACCCTGGCAGATATCCATTTATTCAGATCCGACGGGACAGGGCATTCACGATCGGCACAGTATATACCCCTAACACGGGACAAGAAACTTTCCTGCAACATGTCCTAGGTAAATTAGAAGGCTTCGCAGAAGGCGAGGTTCTACTGACAGGGGACTTAAACATGGCCAGGGACCCCAACAAAGACAGGAGTAGTGAAGGACCCACTATGGGGCTCAGCCCATCTAACACCCTAAAGGACAAGTTTACAGAGTTAGCATTAAGAAACCTATGGAGAGCAAAAAAAGGGACATGAGGCGGGGTACACATGCTTCTCCCACATCCACTGTATGTTCTCCAGGATCGACTACGTGTGGGGAACCCCAAGGATATTAGGAGCAATGTCAGAGATAAAGGTAGACCCGATCTCCCCATCAGAACCATGGCCGCATATGGCTTCAGCTGAGAGGGACGAGGCCACAAAACCCAGTGTGTTCCTGGAAGATGCCGAGGGAGGTACTTCATGATGCAGTAGCATGGGAATCATTGAGGGGAAAAATGAAAACCTACTTCGAACTTAATGACACACTGGGCCCCCCCCTAAGATATAGTGTGGGGTGCCTTTAAGGCAGTGCTCAGGGGAGAAATCTCGCTCAGTGCACAAAAAAAAAAATCAAAAGAGGAATAGAGTAGAAAATGATGTACAAGGAATTGAGGGAGGCCCAAAGACAACTAATCGAGAAAAAAAAAAGAAGACAAATTATAGTAAAGATTGACCTATCAACCTTCTACAATTAATTATATTCTTCAGAAAGACCAGACCAACCATACAAGATTACATCTCCCCAGTAATAAGGCATCAGGCCCAGGTGGATACTCTGCATTTTTCTACAAAACCCAGAGCAAGGACCTCCCACCATTCCTTACAAAATTATATAATTCATTCCAGCAAACAGGGAGTATAACACGCTTCATGCTGGATTGAACTGTGGCTCCTACCGGCCTATAGCGTGTTGAATATACACAGAGATATTGGCGGAAAGAAGGAAGAATATATTGCCAAAGGCGATTGGCCAGGGCCAGTTGGGTTTTATCTCTGGAAGACAAACATACGACAATACTAGAAAGGTTATCCATCTTATAGAGAAGGCAGAAATTAAACAACGCCCGGCAATGGTCATTTCCCTCGATGCCGAAAAAGCAGTTGATGGGGTAGAATGGCTGCATCTAGTCCAAGTAATGAAGCAATGGGATTCGGACCAAACTATATTCAGATGGTGAAAGCAAATTATAAAGGCCCATCAATGAGGCTATCCATCAATACGCAAGTGAGACAATACGGATAGAGAGGGGCACGAAGCAGGGATATCCTTTCATCTATACGCAATATACCTAGAACCCCTACTTGCCATAAAAAGGTATACCAATTGGTAGTGAGACACATAAAACGGCAGCATATGCAGATGGCATGCTACTGACTTACGCAAACGGAAACATCAATCCCCGCCTTAGTAACAGTCTTAAGGGAACAAGAGCAGATGAAGGACTGAAAATAAGCATGACCAAGTCAGAAGCGCTGGAGCTAGGATTATCAAAAGCACAATCAGACAGACATACAAAGGAGCACCACCCTTTAGAATCACTAAGGGAATTATTTCTTACCTAGGGGTGGAAATGACCAGTAAGGTGTGCCAACTATAGAAGGCCAATTACCTGGAGATTCAACAACAGAAAAAATCACAGGCTGATTTTACAAGACAAACCCCGCTCAACAACTCCTGGCTGGGGCGCATAACTGTTAAAATGGTGACCCTCCCTAGACTATTATACATTTCAGACTCTCCCGACAGCAGCTCCGCAGTCATTTTTCAAGACACTGAACACCATGATATCTAAATTCATCTGGCGGAACAAATGCCCCAGGGAGGGCTGGACCTGCCGAATTAAAAAATAGGTACTATGAAGCAGTCCAACAGAGTGATACGAGAATGGCTTGTGGAAAGTAGGGAAAAGGTCTGGGCAAGGATGGACAGGGCAGTAGCGGGATGCCCACCTGCTAGCCTTTTATGGTTACCAGAGAAGGAGAGCCCCCCCCCATCCCCACCCCCAAGCACAAGATGCAGTTTAGTCCTTAGAACAACATGTGACATTTGAGACAGATGGTTAAAGAAGGGTTTCCTTTCCACACACCCATCCCTATTTACTCCACTGTTCGGGAATCCAAACTTCACCCCAGGGATGGAAAAAGGCAAATTTTGACAATGGCGGAAATATGGGTGTAATAAGGTGGGAGACAAGGTATGGAACGGGGAGAAAGCGACATTTGAGGAGTGTAAAGCTCACCTGCAAGTGAAGGAAACAAAGATCTGAATATATACAATTGTGACACTGGCTAAGAGAGCCCGAGGTACATAACGCAGCAACTAGACGATTGTGTAGTTATGTATGTTTAAAATTCTGACAAACAGAAGACAAACATCGAACATCAAGCATTTATGCGATCCTTCAGGGATGCTCAGCTCGAGGAAACTGGCCGTATCAGGCAGCATGGGAGGGGACAACTCAATCAACAATCCCTCGGGAATGCTGGGAGGGATTATGCAGAAACATCCCGAAGTTGACCAGGACTATGCAACTTGGGGAGGCCTGGTACAAGATGATAGTGGCCCTACCTGCCCAGCAAATTACATAAAATGTATAAAACAACTCCCCAAGAGTGCTGCAGGGGCTGTAGAGAACCAGGGCATTGGAGACACATATGGTGGGACTACCCCAAGATAAAGAAATTCTGGGAGGATGTGAAGGCTCAGATAATTACAATCATACCGTAACTGCATTCTTTTTCCCTGGGGGGAGGGCCTATGTAGATTACTAGACCCAGAACTGTACACAATCTCGAAACCACAGAAGAGAGCATTAATGACAATTCTAATCACTGTGTGGCTAGTGATAGCTAGGAACTGGAAACAGAAAGAATCTCCCACATGGTCTGAATGGATACACAAACTGTGGGACGTCATGGCAATGGAGTGGATCACATATCGAAGACAAGGTGAAGCAGATAGGTTTCCGTCGGATTGGGGAGAAGTACTAGAAAACCTAAAAAGTGACTGTATGCAACAATGGTGCCCACAAAATCTGAAAATACTGGATCTGAGTTGAACCCAAGCATAAAAGAGACTTTAAAAATCGAGTGGAACAAAATTATGAAAATCGGATGGCTAAGACACTGCTGGAACCAAGGGAAGGGTGGGTTGGGGAAGTCGCATTGGGGAATAAATGTTGTATAAATACCAATAAAAACTATGTTTTTTAAATGCACTTGTCCCTTCCATTCTCCACATACATGCAGCCCACCATTTCTAACTTGTCAATTATCACTGGCTAATCGCTAGCGGTATGTGCAAAGTACGAGGTTGGTGCATACAAATATACACATGTACACAATTACACATATACAGTTCAACATTATGACTTAAGCAGCGATAAGAAAAAGCATATACACATATTCCCGACAACTTATTGACATTATCTATATCACAATTGATTCAGCAGCTGTGTCAGGAGTCGATCGTCAAACAGAAAACGGCACATTTCACCCAAACATGGGAAGCTTCTTGGTTGAATGGTGTTCAACCTCCTCCTATTTTATCCATTAGTCACTATGGCACCCTTAATTTGCCTCTAATGGAAGTAGAAGGTAAAAAAAAATGTTGTAGCTTCACATTACGCACCACCTTGGAGGGGTGAAATTGTTACTTGATGGCACAATAAATGCATTGCATTTATTTTACATATTGTCTAATATCTTACAATAAAGAGCAAAAAGCAGAAAATCAAAAAAATGACAAATTGTAAAAAGGATCATTTCAAAATTGAAATAAGAATATGGATCTCTCTGGTCTTTATGCTCAGTCTAAGCTGAAGAGCTGGACACCGGCTAGAAGTCATCATTAAAACCTTAACATCTTGGAAGATTTGCTACCGCTCCAGACATGACACTTAAACATCTTCCAAATCTAGTGCATTTTCATGGACGGGAACAATTATTTACGTTTTCAAGCCAAAAACAAATGTATGAACACAAATGCTTTTTAAAATTGGCCTTTCCGTAGATGCTGAAAATGCCCAATTTAGTACATGACATCTCAAAATGGTCTTCTTTGGCTAGGTTATTGGCACACACCTCAGCCTAGGTTGAAGTATGACACGCTGCAACTAGTTCTAATATTGCATTGGCCTAACTCGAGATGGTCCTTTTTTAAAAGGTAGAAGAAAAAGTATAATCTGCGGACAGGCCCAGTAGGTGCAGAGAGCAAACCGCTAAATAAGGGAATTTTCAACAGCCAATCAAAAAAGTTATTAGAAAAGTCAAACCCAACATTGAACACATGCGCAGTAAGGCCATAGGGACAAACAAAGGTTGCACCCACCAACACACACGGCCACACAGGAGAAAGTAGACACAGGGGGGCAACACAGACCCCGCTTCCTAAGCAAAGCTCTGATTGGCGCTGAGTTTATTTTTATTGCCGGATGCACGACCAAAGGCGGAAGCCGTCCGCATCCTTTGAAGGGCCGCATTTTAAAGGGCCTGCCTGTGGCTGTCCGCGGATGGGCGCAGGATCTATCAAGTCCGTATCCCAACTTTTCGTGAGTACACCTCTGACTTCTTCTGTCCTGCGCATTACAAGCAAGTCATGCCTCTCAAACATCACACAGAACTTGCTGGTGCTAACTGACATTTCGTGACTCACTAGCCCCTGCCCTCCATCATACCCCATAATGTATGATTATCAGTATGTGTCTGCACAATGCTTGATTCTAGGGACCAATGTGAGCTGAAATTTCACGCCGGCTTTCGTTAACAATTTCATGACATTTTGTACCGGAAACCGCCAATGCCATCGATAATTCAACGTGGCGCCTCCACGGTGTCGATATCGCACTACCCGCATCAGACTGCTACTTACCTGCTGTTGATTAGCTACTTTTAGCCTTGTTGTATAACTGCTTCAGTCTTGTTGTATAGCTGCTCTTAGCCAATGTGCCCAACGCTGTACCACATATCTCCAGCTCCCCACACCCATGGCATTGTTATATGCTGCCTGATTCCAGCCAATGCACCACGCCACTACTAGCCTTGCCCCACATTATACCAGTCACAGCATCTTACCTTGAGATAATCTCCCACTGTACAATGTTTGCTAGTAAGCGTCACACGACCACCTTACTGTACCTCCTCATGCCCCTATTATACATTACCATGGCTATTACTGTAGTAACCACGCACCCTGCAGAGAATGCACCATGCACGATCACAGAAAGAAACATCAGGCTTCGCGCCAGAGTACCTGGTCTCTATGAGCCCACCTGCCACAACAAAACGCCCAACCCTCTTCTGAGATCTACCTCACGACACCCCAAAGCATGCCCCCAACCTAACCACGCCCCACACTAAATTTACCCAACCCAAACTTATCTCCATAACCATCCAGGACTCACCCAACACAACCACTCTATCCGGCGCCTTGTTCAACGCTAGATCCTTAGTGGCCCACGCCACGGAAATAGCAGATACCTTATCCACTAATAACCTCGACATACTTCCAATTACCGAATCCTGGCTACACGAAGCAGCAGGCCCAGCACTCTCAGTAGCCATCCCCGAAAACTATCAAATAATCAGAATGGACAGACCTAATAACAGAGGCAGCGGTCTGGCCATCATAGCAAAGAACAACCTCGAGTTAAGACCATTCACTCAATCACCTCTCAAATCCTGCGAGCTCCTCACAGCCAAACTACCCATCTCAAATAGCCGCACCTTAACCATCTACCTAATATATAGGCCACCTGGCCCCATTGGCTCATTCGTGGCAGACCTATCCAGCCTCATAGCCAACAATACGAAAGACACTTCTCAAATATTACTAGGCAATCTGAATCTTGGTCTAAACGACCCCGATGACAAACCAGCACAAGCTATAGCCAATATGCTAGCTTAACAGGGCCTTACCCAAAAAGTGCTTACCTCTAGCCATAACAAAAAGGTAGGACCTTGGACTGGATCGCCGCCTTGAACTGCGATACCACCATCACCAAAACCACTCCTCAACACTGGACAGACCACTACCTTATTGTCTTCACATGGTCACTCAGTAAAGAAGTCAAGAAAAAGTCATGGCACCACCACTGCCCACTAGAGCAAAAAAAGTATATAACTCCCGACAATCTCCTACCACTTCTATTGCCAACCCTCAATGCCCTCCCCGACAACCTAAACCCAGAATGCCTAGTAGAAAGCTACAACAAGGCTATGAAAAAAGGACTAGGCATCATCGCCCCCCCAAAAACTGCAAAAAAGTAAACAAGCCCACCTGAACACCTGGTTCACCCCCCACCTAAAAGAGCTAAGAATGCGCAAAAGGAAACTTGAAACACAATGGCGCAATACCCCTACAGAAGAGAACAAATTAGAACTCAAACTCTTCGCTAACAAATACAAAAAAGAAATCATTCTCACAAAAAAAAAAACCTTTTCAACGAAAGAATCGAAAAATCCAACTCCAATACCAGAGAACTATTTGCTATACTAAGGGAACTAGAATCCCCATACCCCCACCAGATAACATAACCAAAGACAAAACGGTGTACCGACGTCCAAAACGCTCTAACCAACAAAATCAAAACTCTATCGCACTAAAAAAAAACCAATGTATCATCCCCCAGCAATCATGCCAAAACCACCAACCCGTCAGGCCCAAATTTATTCAGATTTACCAAAATCTCCATTCTAGAAACAGAAAAGATTATAGCCTCACTAAAACCTTCCAACTGCAAAGGTGACAACTGCCCACCCCAAATAATCAATGATGCTGCCAGGGACCTAGCTCCCTTCATAACTAAACTGATCAACGCATCCTTTTCCTCCAACACCATACCCAGCAATCTCAAAAGAATCATCGGTTCTGCCTCTCCTCAAGAAGCAAACTCTAGACCCTGCCATTCCCACTAACTACAGGCCCATCACCACAGTACCGTTCCTGTTAAAAATAATAGAGTAGCATACCTACAAATCCAGCAATTTCTAGAAACCCACAAACTATTAGGCGTCCGTCAATCTGGCTTCAGACCACAGCACGGTACTGTGACAGCCCCAACTGATCTTAAAACCCAGATCAACGACAAAGGAAACACTGCCATGCTACACCTCCTCGACCTGTCGGCGGCTTTCGACCTGGTGGATCACACAGTCCTGTGCGAACACCTGGCCTCAGCTGCCTACTTCTCGAAAGGGGCCATAGCCTGGATCCAATCATTCTTGGACAATAGAACTATGAGAGTCTTCTCACTAGCCTCAGCAGACCCCATCAAAATAACCTGCGGTGTACCTCAGGGCTCCTGCGTCTCCCCTACTCTCTACAACATCTTTACCAAACCCTTATTTGACAAGTTGGACAGACTGGGTATCGCATATACTAACTATGCAGATGACACCCAGATCCTCATACCCCTTTCGGGCAACTGACTCAGATACGGCCTTGGTAAACAAAATTTACCTTATCATTCAGGCATGGATGGCCACACACGGCTTATGCCTGAATGATGAGAAAACCGAAATTCTGCTCCTTGGCTCCAACACCAATCTAAAAAAACTCAGCCCCAAATACCGGGCCTTCAACATCGATGGTAACACCATCTAGACTCAGCCTTGTCACTAAAAAAACAAGTAAACTCACTAGCATCCTCCACCTCCTACACATGCAAATTAATCAGGGCAAGCAGAGCATTCCTCTCTCAAGCCAGCTGCATCATCATCGCCAATGCCCCAATACTATCCAGACTTCATTATTGTAACGCCATGTACCTAGGAGCCAACAAATATATAACCGACAAACTTCAAACCCTGCAAAACAATGCACTCAGAACATCCCTCAACTTACCTTCCAAGGAACACATCTCCAACAAAGGGAGAACACAAATGGCTCAAAATTTGTGACCACATCTCTCTCAAAACAGCATCACTAACCTACAAGTGCCTAAATAATGCAGCCCCCCCTATCTCGCAGCCAGAATAAAAAAATTAAAAAAAAATAAAAAACTCCATCCGCCCTACCAGAACGATTAACTCTTACTGCCTACAGGTACCCAATTTCAGACAAAAGAAAACGGGCGGCAGTAGCTTCCCAGTCATGGCAACGCAACACTGGAACGCCCTCCCACTCAACATCAGAACAGACCAATCATACTACAGCTTCAGGCGAAACACACTCACCTGGTTACGCTCTATTGATCTCGATGACTAATCTGTGCCCTCTCACAATCACAAACTATAACCTACTTGAATGTATATATGCACATCCCCCTAGCTGACCTACTGAAATGTAATTAACTGTATGTATATATGTAAATAAGTAATTTCACCAGAATATATGTGATGTAATGCTATGCTTTATACTCATATGTGACTTATCACATAACCAAGTTCTTATGTAACCTTATCCTCCTGATCTCTGCTGCGCCCTGTTACCCTTGGGTTTTGAACGCCATACTAAATAAATAAACAAAGTAAAGACTGTACATGAATGGTGCTGGTCTTGTGTCTGTCTCCGGTCCACCAAGAAAGCTATTGTGGAACAAGCTCATCTGCACCGGAACATGCTAGAAATCCAGACAAAACAAGTTTCACGACTTAGCAGCACAATGACAAATCACACATCAGGATCCATGCATAAGCCCGCTTCCACTTAACCACCCCTACTTAAATTTCACTCACAAAATAAATACATGCCACTAACAGTAGTTAAATGCTCATTTAAAATACAACCCACATGCATTAACAAGCCATGAAAAATATTAAGATGGTCATACAGAGTGTGCACGAAAACACACCCCACCCCCACACAAAAACACCCACCCACCACCATGCAACTCTCAAATTCATCAAACGCCCATTTTCTCAGATTTCGTTAAATGTCTAAAAGCGAGCCCCAGCAGTGACTGGTGAGGCGAATGTACATTCTGGGCCAGGCCGGGGCAACTCAATTGCCCATGACACATATTGCAGATTTCCCCCCCCTCCACCCCCGTTGCATTACTTCATGGACAGTTAATAAACAGGGCAACATCACACATGCAGCACATCACAAATAAATTAACAAAAAGTACTCATTTTCACAGCACGAGAAATAAAACCTGTATGCGTTACCCGATAACAGGAAATTCTTAGAGTCACCCTTCCACAGAAATAACTTTCTCCTACCCAAAAATCACACCATGTAATTCAATTTAGTAAAACGGACTTTTAAATGACACAGGTTCATGCCCTATGCTCATTCATTATTCGTTTTAGCGATTTGTTATTAAAGGGAAAGTTCTCAATGGAATTGTATTGGCCCAATGGATCTGCCATACATTTTTGAGCATATATTGATCCGAATCTTTTTCCCCAATGCATCTCACCTTAGGTTTTCTCACATTTACACATGCAAAACTCACAGTTCGGAAACTGTCCTCTTGTGCTAATCTTATCCGTTGACCAATCGCACTAAGTTAAAGTTAACCTCATTAGACTTGCGCCCCTTGTCACAACGCCATAGCACATCTCATTTGAATGTCCTCTGCGTGCAATCTATTGAAGTTGGTGAGACAGATTTTAGAAATGTAAAAATCGGCGCAATGCTAATGAATCCAAGTGCCTGCTTTTAGTATTTTTAGCAGAGGTGTGTTAGATTTATTCTAATTTGTCTATGACCTTGAGTAACTTTTTTGTAGAGATATCTTGTACTTGTACCTACGCAACCTATTTGTTTTTGCTCCCTATGGTTACCGTTCCTTCCTGGTGTATTTTTCTGGTTCTTTTATATTTAATTAGTTGTTTGTCGCATGAGTGTAGGCCACCACGGAGACACTCCTCTACTCCGTCTGAGAACTGTAAGAAAAAGTATGCTTGTGCCTCCACTTGTTTGCGCCAAGATAGAGGAAATGACAAATTCAGAAAGTCGCTGTGTTTGAAGTAGAACCTTTAATTCTTTAGTTTCTGTTTTCAGCCCCTCTTGGATGACACTTGTTGCGGCGTATAACCTGCGCCTTTTTCAAATCCGGGCTATTTACATTTATATACACAAGAAGAGAAATTGCAAAAACTCCAATAAAATTAATGTCTCAAAATACCTTCTCGGTTATTTAGCACACAGTAATACATGTGACTTTCCTAGTGTCGTAACCAAAACCTTGTTACAACAACACAACACCTCGTGCCTATGATTGTATCATCCACCTAGATCAACAAAATAAAAAGGACAAAAATAAAATGTTTTATGCGGTTTAACAAAAGTGCTCTGGTCCCGTCCCGAAGGACGGAATGTCCAACAAGTATGGAGGAAAGGGGACGGGACATGGGAGTATGGTAAAGTGCGAGTTTTGGTCAGTTTGGGGATGGAGAGAGAACATGGTTGTCTGTCCAGGGGCAGGGAGAGTTGGCGCCGATAGTGGCGAAACAGTTGTGGTCTGCAATCCAATCTAGGATTCAGGCTTTTCCGTGAGTGGGGCTGTTGACTAGTTGTTGGAAACCCATGGTGTTTAGGGCTTTGACGAGCGAGTTGGCATGCAGGTCTTTAGGATCATTGAATCCCAGGTTGAGATCGCCAAGGAGAATGGATTTGGTAGCGGCTTTTAGGTTTTTACGAATGAGATGTAGGTTTTCGTGGAAGTCTGCTGATGACCAGGAGGTCGGTAAATGATGTAGATCGCAATGGTGCAACTGGGCAATAGAGAGCTTGAGGGAGATAGTGTCTATGTTACTGTCTAGCAGAGTGTTAACTTTGTCCGAGCTGTAAGGATGCTTTGACTAGAAGGGATACCCCACCCCCTTTGGAGCTGGCGGTCCTGCCAATAAATGGTATAGCCTTGGGGAAGAGCTAGAGCAATGGCAGGGCCAGATGCTTCAGGGAGCCAAGTTTCCGTGACAGCTAGGAGGTCTAGGTTGTGGGTAGTGAGGAGATCCCGGATCTCTGTGGAGTGAGCTGGGGTAGAGCGTGCATTGATGAGGTCACATTGAAGGAGGATGGGGAGGTGTGTAGTGTTGAAGGTGGATGGGCCGTGTGAGTGGCCGTGGAGTGTTGTGGTTTGGGTGACATCGCCTGTCGCTAGAGGCGTTGTTAGATTAAGGCTGGGCGTGACGGTGGAGTGTCTCTTCAAGTACGCACCCAAACTGTTGCTATGGGCCTGAGTTGGCTGTGCAGTTGGTGAGGAACTTTTAGCTTTGGGCGATAAGGTGTTTGCAGGAGAGACTTCCGTGATGGGTGGGTGCACACGATTTTGGTGGACGTTAGTGCCTGAGATGGTGAGAATGTCTGGTGTGGCTGACAGGTCTGTAGTGCAACAGGTGCAACTATGACCCCAATTGGGGCGCTTAGGTCTTGGTAGGAGTGGGGTGATGGGTGGGGTGCGAGTGAGCGCAGGGCAGGGATGGTGGAGTGAGATGCGGAGGGTAATGATTGTTGGTAGAGCCAGTAAAGGACCCAGCAAAGGAAAATGTGAGTTCCTGGTTGCAGGTTGCATGATAATATCAGGATTGATGGCAATTGTGGGAGAGAGACCACTTGCCTGGTGCGTGTGAGCTCTGGTCTTGCTAGGGTCGGGCTGCTGCAGCAGGAATAGGCAAGCGTAAGGTCTAGATGGGAAGGTGCATATGCCAGAATGCTAGGGTGGGGTGGGTAGCGTTGCGTGGACTTTGTGGGGTCATTTATTTCCGCCGGGAAGGCAGGGCGTGCCTGCTGCTCGCGGAAGGAATTGAGTTGATAGCAGGCCGCATGATGCCTTTGTCCAATGTGGTGCATGGAGGAGTGCCTATAAGGAAGGACTTCGGTGTAGCATGCAAGGATGGGGCTTCTGCGTTTGAAGCTGTGCAGGCCAAGCTGGAAGTTTGATGGCAGTGGGCCTATGGTGCATTGAAGAGCCAGGGTGAGAAGATAGAGGCCTGGGGAACACCATATGTGGAAAGAGGTGTGGTGGAAAGGTCCCAAGTTGGACCTGGGAGGGTCGGTCCAGGAGGAAGGTGGTCAACCACTCCAGGCCGTGATCTGTAATGCTCAAGTTCTCACAGAGTCGATTGATCAGGATGGCGGGATTGACAGCGGTGAAAGCAGAGGAAAGGTCAAGGAGGATGAGGACATAGAAAGGCAGGAGTCAAAATTACAGAGCAGGTGTTCAGGAAAGTAGTTTGTTCCTCTGACTGCTCTGAAGTCAGACTGATGGTCATGGAGACAACCAACAGATTCAGTGTGGAAAGTAAGCTGGGAGATGGCCAGATTTTCCAGGAGTTTGCCCAGGAAAGGAGTGATAGAGATCGGGCAATAATTTGCCGGGCAGGTTGAATTGGTAGAAGGCTTTTTGAGGAGGGGGTGCACAAGGGAGTGCTTGAGGAGAAAGGGGAAGATCCAGTGTCGAAAGAGTGATGCAGAAATCGGCCAAGGCTGGAGCAACCAAGTCAATGCAGTCCTTGATGGTTCTGGACGACACTTTCATAGATCGAACATGTCTAGAAACATTGTCCGGTGCTATCGGAGAGAAAAAGGAGAAGGGAGAAGGAGAGGGAGAGGTGGCCCGAGAGATCGAGGGGGAGGAGAGCGAGGACAGGACGTCCTGAGCTTTAGTGGTGAGCTGAGAAGCCAGGGCCATACAGAGGGTCTGGGAGGGATCAGGGGAGGTGGAGACTGTAGAAGGATTGGCCAGCACCTTTGCAGATTTTAAAGAGTTCGGCCGTGTTGTTATGAACTTTTCATTATTTGTTTTCCTCAATAGTATCAATTGATGTTATAACAAATGAGAAGGAGAATGTTTCTTCCCTGTAACTCCTGTTCTCCAGCATTGCTATCTTTCATAGATTCACATGCTGTGAATATTCCCAATGGTCATAGAGGAAATCCTCAGTTACTTTTTGATTCCCCTTGATGTAGGCAAGAAGACCCTACATTTTGTAGCCCAACACCCCTGTGATGGGTGTTTCTGGTCCCCACCAATGGGACCTTGAGTAGCCCTAGACTAGACCCTCCTCTTCCAGTCAGATTCTGACCTATGGTACTAGATGCCCGTGGAGTGCGAGTGGTTTTACCAGAAGGGATGGAAGGAGGGGACATTTGAATCTATGAAAGATACCAATGCTTGAGAACAGGAGTTACAGGAAAAAAACGTTCTCCTGCATTGGCTCTTACATTATCTATTCACAGCATGTGAATCTATGAAGCAGTATACAGACACTGGAGGTGCATACAGGCAAAAAAAATAAAATAAAACCAGCACACCTTACAGCCAATCCATAGGCGTGTACCTTATTGGAACAGGCACTGCAGGACTGCTCTTCCTGTACACAGTAGTGCCTTGTAAAGGTATGCAGCACTGACCAGGTGACCGCGTGGACGATGTCTGCAATCAGGACCCCCAACCACCATGCCGCCGAGGCCACCATTGCTCTCATTGAAAGTGTATGTGGGGGAGCACCGAGGGGCTTCCCCGCCGACTTCTGACTTGTGGCAGAAGACAATAGCTGACAAGATCCACCATGCTATGCTTTGCTTGGATAGAGCATTGCCTTTATTCGCCAGGCCACATGCTAAGAAAAGTTGTGATGATTTCCTGAAGGACTGCATCCTGTGAATGTAGTATTTTAACACTCGCTTGAGATCGAGCGAGTAATGCCACCTCTGTCAGTGATGCAGGCTTGCTAAAGAAAACTGGTAAGGGTATCATGGAATTCTGGTGAAAATCCATGGGTACTTTGGGAATGAATCGTGGGTTTGTCATGAGAAGTACCCTGTCCGGTCAGAACTGCAAGTAGGGTTGGTTGATTGTGAGGGCTTGCAGCTCAGACACCCTCCTACCCGACAATCGCCAACAGGAAGGGACTTTACATAACAGGTATCCCAGCAATGCAGAGGCCATTGGTTCCTCATAAGCCCGAGAGCAGTGTTGAGGCTCCATTCTGGCAATATCTGTTTTCGTGGCAGAAAACTTCTGACCAGGCCTTTAAGGAAATGCTTCATAAGACTGCGTCCATAGAGGGGAAACTCCTTTCTCTCATCTGGTGTACCTAGAGATAGCCGCCAAATGCACTTCGGTAGAGTTGTGGGCAAGGCCCTGTTTGGCCAGGTATAGCAGTAACTCTGCTGGCGTTACCCGGAATGGGTTCAGCCCTTCCTGGTGTTGCTACCATTGGGTTTTGCACCACTTACAAAATTGCTTCCACTCGGGGCTCTCGCCGCAGCTAGGATCTTCCAACACTATTGTAATATGTTCAGGCTTCCGAACTTGGCAAAGTCAGGAGCCACACCGTCGGGTGAAGTTATTGAAGGTCGTGGTGTAGGATTTTCCACTTGCCTTGCGTTATGTCTGGTCGACTGCTGAGTCGGACAGGTTTGTCCCTGGAGAGCTGCACCACATCGTAGTTCCAGGTCTGGCGAGGTCAGTCGGGCGCAATGAGGATCACCTTGCAGGTGTGCCACTTGATCGTATGCATTATTCTGCACAGGATTGGGAACGGAGGGAAATGCATACGCAAAGGGGCGTCCCATGGAAAAGTGAACTTGTTTCCCATTGAGCCTTTTTGCAGCGTCTTGCTGGCGTACTTCGCACACTTTTTGTTATGGATCGTGGCGAATGGGTCCAATGTTGCCTGACCCCAGCGTTGGAACAGTGGTTGCAGCATTGAGGAGTCGAGCTCCCATTCGTGGTCCTGGGACATTTGCCTGCCGAAGCTGTCCCCCGTCTGATTCTGTATTCCCGGAAGGTGGAATGCCTGAATGTTGATCCCATGGGCAATGGCCCAGTGACAAGGCTTCCTTGGACAGTGTCCTGGATCTCATTCCTCCCTGCTATCGCAGATACTACATTGTGCTGTGGTCTGAGAACTTTGACCGTGTGATTCTTCAGTTTTGGGAGGAATTATTGATGGCCACCGAACAGCTCCAAGTTGGAGTACATTTATATGTAGGGATTTCTCCCGGGGTGCCCATAGCCCCTTGATGTGTAGTTGATCCATGCGAGCGCCCCACCTTTGGAGGGAGGCGTCTGTAACCAGTGTTTTGTATGGTGTTGAATCTTGGAACTCCCCCCCCCCCCTGGAAGCATTGACTGTTTGCCCACCAGTGAAGGTTTGAGCACAGTTTCAGAGGATATGCACCTTGTTCCCCCCCATGACCAGTTCGCTGCAAGGTCTCATAGGTCGTCTTCAGTGCAGGACTAGCGGTATGCACTGCGCCATCGGCCCGAGCAGCTGCATGCATTGTCGCACCGTTTTCACATTGTTTGGCGTGAACGTCCTTAGCAGGGCTGCAAAAGCATTTATTCGGTTGCTGGAGGGACGCGCCGTGGGATGGATGTTCACTGTTGGGTTTTACCCTGCCGTCACCTCTGGGATCCTGCAGGCCGCTTGCGGTGCTGATTTTGCCTAAGTCCTTTGATTTATAATAATAATTTGGCATTTATATACTGCTACAAACCCTCAGGTATCTGAGCGCTGCTTATTATTACCCACAGTGTGTGGTGCTCATTTATCGACCTCGGAAGGATGAAAGGCTGAGTTCGGCCCCGCCGGGATTCGAACCTGCTCTGCACGGATGTCAAAGCGAGCACTCTACTCGCTGTGCCACTTGACCGGCTTGTAAGCTTTGACCCTTGTAAGCTCTTGTACCCCTGTGAGTAATAAGTGGAGCCTCTAGAGTATGGACGTCCCTTGTTGGATGAGGACGTAATGCTCTGCTGGCCTCTCCCCTGAACGGACAAAAAGGTAGACGGTTCGGTCTGTATCTGTTTTAATTGTTTAGAGCTTTGTCAATCTTGGGTCCAAACAGCTTATCACCCTCAAAGGGCATATCAATTACTTTATGACATCTGGACGTCAATCTATACACTGGAGCCACGCTCATCTTCTGTGGACCACTCCATTGGCCACCTGCTTAAAATGTGTTTCCACCAGATCCACCGCCATGTTGATCCCCGGGTTGGAGGACTCTTCTCCTTCCTTCAGGATTGCCTTTGTCTCCTTACACTTTTCCTCTTGGAGGTGCTCCAGGATTGGCACGAGTGTATGCCACGTTTCCCTACCATATCGGGCTACGATGGTTAGGGAGTTGGCTGCTTTAACTGTCGTGGCTCCAATCGTTGAGACCTTACCAAAAGCGTCCTACTTCCACGCTTCATTGGCCGATTGTATTTGGCATTTCTGTTTTAGCTTTCCGGCTTGCCGCCGCTGAGACCACAAACTCAAGAGATTGCTCGAAGTGAGACATTTTGGCGCAATTTTCTGGCGGATTGTACTTCTTGCCGAAACTGCCTTTCACCACTGGAATCGTGACTGGTTGCTTCATTGTCATCTCCTTCAGTCAGGCTCAAACCTCACAATCACAACACTTGCAGGGGTTCCCTTCCCTGGGATTAATTCACATTATTTAGGGGTACCGTTCCCCTAATTTATCACACTTCCGGTCTCCCTCAGTCAGGCTCCGACCTTTTCCTGATGTCAAAGACTTTCGAATGTGCAAGGCTTTTACTATAGACCTCCACAGGACCACTTTGACTTTTCCTTCAGCTCACAGTGTTGTGTTATTTGCCACAATGTCTCTTGGTCTAGGTAGTTCAGTATCATAAGCACAAAAGTTCAACATTCACCTTTTCACTTCCTTTTTGCCAAGGTCAATCATGGCCATTACACATTTTAGAGTTCATTCACTGTCGCTTTATAACAAAAACATTTCACCCAACATTTCTACCTTTTGCCAGACCACTCCGCTACTCTATAACACTGGATAGACAGTGAACAGTAATGTAAAGTTCACCACAGGTCTGTCTTCCTTCACATCTGATCCACATGTGTGCAGTCTTCAATTGAGATACACTTTTGCAACTTCAAACTTTCATCAACACACACCAGCCTTCCATGTCACTCACCAACTCACTGGTCACTCGCCAACTCACTGGCTGTGTGCATTCTTTCTAGTCTTTGTGGTTTTAATTCACGAGTCAAAGTTAATACCACAGGCTTGGCCTCACCTCCCCAACTCTGTTACTCACCCGGGGGGGTTGTTGGTGCCCTTGAAACACAATATAGTCTTCTTGTCTGGGATTTGGCCTTCTCTGTGCATCTTTCACAGATCTTCGGAGGCAACGATCTCCTGGGTTTCTCTACCCTTTGCTCTCGTCCCTCTGTCAGTCGCTCTGCTCCAGTAGGTTCGCCTTCACCCCAGATGTACTGCTCCTTCTCGTGTTCCACTTTGCTCTATGTTTCTCTATGTTCCGACTTTTATCCATGTGGGGCGAACTAATCGGTATCAGATGTGTGTAATTAAAGTCAAGTGCCTGACTTTGACCCAATTAGTGGGACATGTCCAATGTAATGCTTGTGCGCGAGTCTGTCTTTCCCCAGAGCGCACTGTGCGTGTGAAAGTGTTAGTGTAGGAAAGGGGGGCGGGTGGGATGGGAAGTTGGAGGATCCTATAAAATAGGATGGGTCATGGGTACAAGAATGGGGAGAATACTGTGTCTCACCATCGGTTGCCTCGCCTCCAATCCCTGAAGACCACCTCACCCAGGTGATCCTCCCGCACTGGTCCACCCCAGGAACTGGATACAAAAGAGATGGAGGTGTCCTGGCCACCTGGATGACAAGTCCCTAAGGACTAACGGGTGAGACACCCTTCGGTTTCTCACAGACTAGTTAGTTTTGTGGAGCGTTGCCGACAAGCTGGACGTTAGGCGTAGTCAACGAGGTTGTTTTATGTAGCGTTGTGGAGGTGTCAGGTGCCTGGTGCTTCGTCGACTGGCCGACTTTATGCAATTTGTGCCGCTCCTCCACCGTCGTGGTGTGCTTGTGCCCCTTCTGCACCTAGACCGCTTTCGTTGACCATGCTTAGGTGTCTTCAGAGTGGGCGACAATGAGAAACGTATGCCCCTGCCCGTGGTTGTGTGCCCCAGGTACTCTCTGCGCCCACTCTAACCCCCCCCCCCCCAATCCCCTCTGGACTAATTTTTACTTTTTTATTAACATTTATAAAGCGTGCAACAGACAGAAGGCATTGTGGCGCTGTTACAAGCAAGCTTACTTAGTTACATGAGGAAGACAAAAACAGAAGGAGGAACAGGAGGGAGTGGAAAACATGAGCCTGAATGTGGTCAATGTAGATGGACAACATTGACAGTGATGTAACAGAACAGGATAATGTGGGCTACATCTAAAACAGTTCCAGTGAAGCGGGGAAGGGAGGGACTGTGGAGAGGTATTTAGTTGAAGAGCCATTTTTTTAGCATTTTCCAGAATGCGGTAAGGGAGGCTTCAGCTCTAAGTGGGTTTGGTAGTGGATTTGGAAGCGATGTAGGGGAAGCCGATGCCATCTGCTTTAGCCCTCTTGATTGAAGGGATGCGCAACTGGTTAGCGTGGCAGGCTCTTTTGGGGCACGCAGAGGTGGCTCTGATGATTTTCTCTGATAGGTATGGGGGGGAGGGCTGTAAGTGCCAGGCACTTGTGGGTAAGGGCGAGTGTCTTGAGGGTAATCCGTTCCTTGACAGGGAGCCAGTGGGCTGCGTGCCGGACATGGGAGATATGGTCGCTTTTGGTGACGTTTAATGCTGCTCTCAGAGTGTTGTTGTGAATGACTAAGTCTATTTAAGTTTTTGGCTGAAGTATCTGCTAGGAGAACATTGCATTAGTCTAGTTTGGCCCCAATGATTGCCCTAGCTATTTAAAGGCGGTTTTCCTTGGACAAGTAGGGTTTTACTGCATTTATTGGTTTGGTAGTGAGTGCGGAGGCAATTGAGCTTACTTGACAGGACATGGAGAGTGTAGACACTACATAAACACCTAGAGTTTTTACTGATGGAGCGACAGGGATGGCGATATGATCAATGGTGAAGTCACTATACTGGTTACCAAGTTTACTTGGTATTTCTTTAGGGCCCACTATGAGGATCTCAGTTTTGTCTCCATTGAGACATAGGCCATTTGCTGCTACCTAGGCTCGATTGGTGGCATATATCTTGTGGCGCGCTTTAGCATCTCGATCACAAGAACTAGTGAGTCGTAGGAGGACCAGAGTGTCATCAGCATAATTTGTATATACATAGAGGGCGCTAGAGGGCCAACCAAGATTGCCGTCTTGGTCTGAGCTCCCGCAAAGCACCGCATCAATCCGGTGAAATCCTGCTGTTCCTTACTAACCTGATCCAAGGCTGTGATTCCTGGCTTCCTGATCCATCCAGCTGCCATTTCCCGAAAACTAGAACAAAAACGACCTCTCCAAACCCAGAAACGACTCACAAGGCCTTAAGGCTGAGTGCCGAGCATTCAACAGGCGGGGCGTCGGAGCACTCAGACACCCTCACCCGGCTGAGAAGTGAAAACCCTGGGCCCCGTGAGGACGTCGAGAGAGACGGCCGGTGAAGCGGGTGGAGGACTGGCGTGGGTGGCGGCCTGCAGCGGATCTGCGGGAGACCTCTCCCTTCCCCCCCCCCAACCCGCGACTGGGAACAAGAGCGCCATAACAACAGCCGGCGCCTGATGTCACTGCCGGGGGCTGAGGCGATCCGGTGAGAGCCAGAAGATTTTCCTCACCACTCTGCTGGCGCCGGGTCCCTTCCACCCTCCTGCGGGGCTGGGAGACAGGGGCCCCCTGCAAAGACCCAGGGGCCCGTATCAACTGTGGAGGCCCTCCCTTCCCCCCCGGCGCCATCAGCCTGCGTCCGTGACCGGAGAGCTGCACGAGGACCCACCAGGCACCGATGTAAGGAGGGGGTGGGAGGCCACATTCAACCCTGGCAGCGGAGTCCTCCCGGGCCAGCTCCCCCTCCCTCTCCACCACCGAACACACGGCCGTTGGCGGCGGCGCCGCCGCCGACCGGGCCTCGCCAAAGCAGAGTTGGCTCCGGCTCGCTGCGCGGGCCAAAGCAGCGGAGCCTTGCAGCCCGAGGCAGTCGCGTGAGACTGCGGGATCACCAGTGGCCAAACAGCTCCACGGCCACTACCCAAAGACCATAAGAGACTCGCCCCACCAACCCCATCAATCACACAGCACTCCCAAGCCTGAAGGGGACGAACAACCCCCACTTCGGGAGTCCCACTCCAATACATCAGCAAGGAGAGACTGTCTTACCGTAGGAGGGGGCCCTCCCCCCTCCCTTTGAACTGTATCATTTACTTTTCTGTCACACCAGCTGTAGTCAGAAGCGACCTCTTTTTAAAACCCCGATCAAAGCATTACTCGCCCAACGCGAAAGCCTCTAGAGGCACTGCAGTAGTGATGGGTGCCCTGTTCCGGCCGTTTTAAGAGCTGATAAGCCCCTCCCTCCTCCACAAGGCCCAGGAATTGTGCCCGGCACATCACGCAGGACTGACTACCCTCCCACCCCCCACATCACAGAGTGACAGCAGAACCCCGAAAAGGAGCTTTCATCTCCTCCAACTTCGGCAATAGACTCTCCACCGCGCGGTTTCCAGCCAGAAACAAATACCCCCCCCTTTTTTCAGAAGCACCGCAGTTAAAGTTCAGCACCATAAGGCAACTGCTACAAAAACAACTGCCTGAGGCTTCACACCGAGGAGTCCCCACCTGGAAAGAAGACGAAGGTAACCTCCAACACTCTAGAAGCAGCCCAACACACACTGTGGGAACACAAGGGAAAGCACCGCTCGGAGGGTCCAGCGAACGGCTCACGACTCCCCTGTTTTGGCAACAGGCCACATTGTCAAATACCTGCATTCCCACCAATCCCACCTAAGCAAGCACCACCTCATACTCCCGAGAGATTTTACAAGGCACTCTAGTTAAGGCAAAGCACACCCTGATACCAATAACCGCTAGCAAACTCGCATGAAAGATGGGGAAAATCGACAAGTCCCAAAGGAAACTGACATTTGAAAATGGCAACACTCCAAAAGCGCCCCCACAGCGAGATGACCAGGCGCCAACACCTAGCGGTCCACACCAGATGGAATCGGATAGTAACCCGTCCGAAATCAAAGAAATCCTCTTAGAAATGAAGGCTGGCTTAGGGAGCCTGAATAATAAAATGGATGGCCTCGCCTCCAAAGTCGACCTACTACAACATTGCATGGATACACATTCAGAACGCCTGAACGAGGTTGAGCAAAGTGCGTCTAACCTTGACGATAACTCAACGATCTTATCGAATAAAGTCTCGCAGTCAGAAGCCCAAATGAAAATGACAATAGCTAAATGCGAAGACTTGAAAGGTCGGTCAAGAAGGAGCAACATCAGAATTATTGGGGTCAGAACACCAGCCACAAGGCAAAATGGAAGACTACGTGGAATCAATCTGCACATCCCTCTTCGGCCGGGACTCGTTGTCACGGCTCTTCATAGTAGAAAGGGCACACAGGATACCAGCAACCATACCCGCTCCCGGCACACCTCCCAGACCAATCATTGCAAATCTACTCAATTACAGAGACTGCGATACCATCCTCCGGCTAGCCAGGGAGAAGGGGGAGCTCCTCCATGATGGAGACAAAATTCACTTTTACCCTGACTTCTCTCCCTCAGTCCAAGCACAGAGAAAATCCTTTAGCTTTGTTAAACAAAGACTTAGAGCCAATCAAATGCCTTACTCAATGCTCTTTCCAGCACGGGAGTACAGCATGCCGTAAAGGTCCACTTCTTCCAAACACCTGACAAGGCCAACATGTTTCTAGACCAGATTGGCTGCCCTGATCAAAACCCCAATCATCCCAGGCCCCAAAGAGATAGAAATCACAGGAACCCACCATAAGCTGAGGAGACCGCAGTCAGATGACGAGCCCACAACAAAGCAACAAAAAAGACAGGAACAATCATGAAGAATATAGTGCGGGGCTGGGACGATCGGGAAGCCCCATGCCCCCCTTGCACAGCAACTGTTTGGTTCACAAGTTGAGTTAATGGGTTGGAATACACCCGACGGCATGGCAACTCCAGGGACAGCCATTTGTTCTTTTTTGTTGACAAGGGACCTCTCTGTGGATCAGTTGGGGGTTGCCCACCCTAGGGAGGGAAGCGATACGGGCATGTTGGGGGTTGCTCAGACAGCATTTACCAAGGGAGCTAGGAAGGTTTCACGCCACCCATTCCTGCCCTCCCTCCGACCCTCCACCCCTCAGCTCACCATCGACGCTGCTACACCATCCAGCTAACGAACCTTCAAGCAACAACCATAATACCAGACCAAGCTTAGCCACAACTTCATCCAACATTGGAAACAAAAAGCAGATCAACACAGACCTTATCTCGTCCCATTCAAAGTCATAACCTGGAATATACGAGGAGGCAACATCCCATCTAAAACCAGGAAAATCCTCCAATACCTAAGAAGACACAAAGTGGATGTAGCCATGCTTCAAGAAACACACCTACTCCCAGGGAAGGACCACCAGTGGGCCAAGAGCTGGGGTTGCCACAGATATTTCTCGTACTCATCCTACTCCAGAGGTGTTGCGATCCTTATACACAGGTGGACCAGCTTCCGGCTTGTTCGTACGGCAAGAGATACCAAGGGGAGAGCGGTCCTAGTAAGTGGCATAGCGGGCCAGAAAATAACCCTCGTCAACTCCAATGCACCAAACGTGGATGGCCCCGACAACTTTGGCTGGGTACTAACGCATCTCTCCTCTCAGGGCCTCGCAACCATAATCTGGGGGGTGTGGGGGGGGGGCGAGACATGAACACAGTGCTAGACCCAGTGAGGGACAGATCTCGGTCCACCCCGCAGCCCCTATCCAAAGCGTGCCTTCAAATAAAGGAAATCTGCAGAGCGTTCGACCTGGAAGACCCATGGAGAGCATCCAATGGAGCGCTGCGAGACTACACCTATCACTCCGCGGTACACAACACGAGCTCCAGGATCGACTATTTCTTCACCTCGGCGAAAGGCCCACTGACGAGTGGCCAGTGTTGTATCCAGCCAAGAACTCTCTCCGACCACTCGCCAATAATCCTCAGTCTTAATCCATCCAACCCTAAATCCCCCCTACAGCAGTGGCGTTTCAAGACTGGCTCGAAGCGAGATGAGGTATTTGCCTCCGAACTGAGAGAGGAGATCACTGTGTTCCTCGAAGCCAACACTGGGTCGGTTCCCTCCGCCAGCACAATCTGGGAAACACTGAAATGCTTTATTAGAGGGGTCTGCCTCGCCAAAGAAAACGGCATCCTCAAACTCATTAGGCGCGAGCTGGCTGCCAGCGAAGAGAAGCTAAAACATCTAGAACTCCAGAACACAGACACAGCCGACCCAAGAATAGCAGCTGCACTGAAAGAGGAGCTACAAAAATTCAGCACCCCAGCAGACCGTGAAACTACATTTTTGAAATCGCAGCAGCCAGGTCAGACAGTATGGTGAATGCCAAAAACCTGGCGCCCTCCTAGCAAACCTAATCAAAGCCGACAACAAGCTGTCTCCAATAGAAGGGATTCGGACCAAGCACGGCGAGATAGTCCACACCGATAAAGAAATAGCAGAAGAATTCAGGCTCTTCTACCAAGATCTCTACAGCGCCAAACACAAAGGAGATTCAAACACTCCACTGGAGTACCTTGAGGACACAGAGCTGTACTGGGTCGAACACCCCCTGCGTGAACCACTGAATGAACTGATAACACAAGAAGAGATCATAGAAGCCATCAAGACCCTCCCCAGCTCCAAAGCGCCTGGCCCGGATGGCCTATCGGAAGAATTCTATAAAGCTTTTGCCAACACCCAAGCCCCCCTCTTGGCGGCAGTATACGAAGAGGCACTGGAAAAAGGGAACCTCCCCCAATCCTCCTGTGAAGCCAACATAATCCTTTTACACAAACCCAGCAAGCCACCAGAGGACTGTGCATCCTACCGTCCCATCTCCCTGCTTAACCTCGATAACAAAATACTCGCAAAGGTGCTCACTAACAGGTTGATGCCACTGATGCCCACCTTGGTGCTCGTAGAACAAGCAGGTTTCATACCAGGCCGCAACACGACCTTCGGAATCAGGAGGCTGTTCAGCGTCATCCAAGCACTAGACCCCTCAAACCAGGCAATCGTGGTTCTTCTTGATGCTGAAAAAGCATTCGACTCAGTGGAATGGCCGTTCCTGTCCGCTGTACTCACCAGGATGGGACTGGGTGCCCGCTTCATCAGACTCGTATCTCTATTGTACACCAAGCCACAAGCGAACATCATTGTGGGTACAGCAAAATCAGCTCCCATAGAGCTTCAACGAGGCACCAGACAAGGCTGCCCGCTATCGGCATTGATCTTCGCCTTGGTAATGTAACCACTTGCCTCCAACCTAAGAGAACAACGACAACAAAGAGGTCTCATGATAGGACCACACAAGCTCATTATATCCCTATACGCAGATGACGTATTGTTCATACGCGACCACCAGGACAATCTGAACCCAGTCATGAGGGAAGTTATTAAATTCGGCGCAGCCTCCGGATTAAAAGTCAACCAATCAAAATCCATCATATTCCTGCTGACCCCGGCCACCAAACAGTTTGCAGACGACTTCCAGCTCACATGGAAAACATCCAAAGTCAGATACCTGGGGATACAAATGTCGCTGAATTACCATTAGGTGTTCCGAGACAACTACGAAGAGGTGGTCAAGACCTTACAGGAAAAAGTGACACGTTGGAAGACCCTACCACTAACTCTCTGGGGAAGAACCTCCCTGGTCAAGATGGTGATCCTACCAAAACTGCTATACCCCTTTACCAACATTCCTATATTACTACCTCAAACCTTTCTGAAAAGACTGAAAAGCATGGTCCTCAAGCTACTATGGGCGGGCAAACAGGCTAGAGTGGCACACGTAACACTGACACTCCCGGTAACAAGTGGAGGGCTAGCCCTTCCAGATCTAGAGAAATACTTCTGGGCGGCACAGGCACAATTCCTCAGACACTGGTACGCCACTCAAGCAATCAGACCTCATGTGCAAGTGGAACGAGCCCTGGCAACACCTAACCTGCTAACTGCTGTCATCTTGAGCCAGAGCCCCGTCCCCAACACCACCATGAACGTAATGCTCTCGATGTACAAAGTCTGGAAGAAGCTAGCCCAAAAGTACGGGGTACAAACGCGATACTCTCCCCTTCTGCCGGTCAAGTTCATACCAGGGGTTCCACTGACGTCAGAGAAAGTATTCCACCAATGGGTCGAAAAGCTGCACATAGAGACCCTAGGAGACCTCTTCACCAAGGACGGCTTTATAACTCCTCAGCAAGCAAAATTGAAAGGCGGCAACACCGCACTCAACGTATTCCTCTACTTCAGGACCCGGTACACCCTGAAAGCACTCCTACTCGACTTCCCATGTCAACCACCAACCTGGCAACTGCTGCACAACGTAATACAGGCACAAGGCGAAGGCAGGCTGGAGTCGCAAATCTACAAAGCTATTATCACCGACACAACCCCCAACAACACTCGCGCAAAAGCCAGGTGGGAAAAGTCCCTGGACATATCCATAGCAGAAGAGGATTTACATCCTGAAACAGACGCAAAAAATTGCCCTCATCTCACGCTTTAAACTAATCCACTTCAGCTTCCTTCACCAAACCTATTTTACACCAGCAAAAGCTAACAAGCATCACCCTGACGCATCTGCAAAATGCGAAAGATGTGGGACACATTCAGCGGACTTTGTCCATCTCGCGTGGGACTGCCCTGAAATAACCTCCTTCTGGAACCAAGTCCTAGAGACAACAGCTGCAATTGTGGGAGAAGCTATTCAAGCGATCCAAACAGCAGCCCTACTAGGTATGACAAAACTATTTTGTGCTCCAATAAGGAAACTGACAGGAGTTCTGCTAACACTAGCGTGCAGGAGAGTTGCCATGGCCTGGGGCCGAGGCCCCACCCCAGCAATCGCAGCCTGGCGCAAGGACATCCTCTACTGCCAGGATGTAGAAACAGACTTCGTTAAACAACTGCACCTACATGCCCGTCCACCAGACATCTGGGGCCCTCTGGTACTATTCTTCATGAATGAAGTGGAGGAGGCACCCTCCTCCCCGGCAGATACCGCAGAAACAGAAGATCCGCTCCAGTGAAGACACAGACCTGACAGCTCTGCCTCTGCGAAAACAAAGGACTGGAATGGTGCAATACATACAAATGTGGACACTAAACTAAAAGGAGGGGAAGTGTGGGGGAGAGGGGGATCGAGAGGGAACGGGGTTCAGCGCAAAGTTTAAGTCCACCCTAATGTGGGTGTGAAGTTTTATTATGTTATAAAAACCAAAAATAACGTTTTTTTATAAAAAAAAAGCATAGTTTGTATATAATATGACAAAGGAGTTTAGTTTGTCAAAAAGGGGTTTGGTGAATAGATTGTAGAGAGTGGGAGCCGTGCATGAGCCTTGGGGGACCCCACAGTGGATTGTTGTTGAGCTGCACTGGCCTCGTTTAAAAAGACCTTCATGGCTCGCCCTTCCAAGGAGTTGATCTAAGAGGTGGCTTGTATGGAGAATTAGGCTGCTTGGGTAAGATGTCTGGTGAGGGTCTTGTGGTCCACAAGAACAAAAGCAGCCGAGGGGTCAAGAAGTAGGAGAAGAGCGGGTTTGCCTTCGTCCATAATTGCTGTTATTTGGTTTTTGAGATCAAGAAGGGCGGATTCCGTGCCATGACCTTTGCGAAACCCTAACTGCCTCTCGCCAAGGTTGTACTTGGCTTCAAAGTGTTATATTTGGTTGTGAGCTTCTTTATTCAATTTTTTTTTTTGAAAACATCACAGTAATACATTGAAGCAAAGATAACCTGGCGAGACATTATGTGCAACATTGGTGGCAGGCTAGCGTAATGCGCAGAAACGTGAAGTTAAACAGTATGACAGGGTATACTAGCGTTCCAGAAATGACTGATCAGACAGGAAAACTCTCTTCTGTATGCCGAGGTAGGAGGTGAGGTCCCTCTACCGCAGAGCAGCTGTATACGATAGAGATGCTGCAGCATGTTAATGTCGTGGAGTATGGAGGGAGGTTGGCGGGGTGCCAGATGCGGGGGCAACGCACATGAATGGCTTTGGGGCAGTGTGTGACGCCGTATTGTTGGCTCAACGGTGGGCAGCCGGAAAAGAAGTCTGGTGATATCTGGCGCTTTGAGTCACAGCAGTGTTCAGGATGGTACTGGAGTTGAATCCGAGGGCTTTGATAGACATTGCTTAAGAGATTGCTGTTGCAGATGAAAGGCTCACAGCATAGGAGGCTGGGGTGAGCTGCAACGCTGATGAAATGAGGCAGTGTGTTCTCGGGAACAGTGACAAAGAATGATGGGGAGAGAGAGAGCAACTTGGTAAGCATGTAGAACGTGGGAAGGATAAAAGGGTGAAGGACACATTACTCACGCTCCTCCAAGTTCCGACAGGCTCGGGATAGGAGCCTTTAACAGTGGCCTTCCGACGGGAGGCTGGCTTCGCCTGCAGCTAGTTCTGATTGGCAAAATGAACGTAGCAGCCACCAATCGGAAAATGGGGCAGCTCCCACAGGATGTAGGTCAGATAACAGCGGCGGCCATCTTGCATCAGTTTTACCTCGTGCTCCCGCAGCTTCTGCAGGTGATATGTCCTTGATAATGCTGCTGAGCAGGGTGCTTCTTTCAGATAAAGATTAGCAGCAGATATTGAAGCATAAAGGGGATCAGAGCCTGTGGGCTTACCTCATAAAATGAGATTAAGTGACTGACTGGGGACTCGCCCTCCCTCCCTGACTATGTTTGTGCTTTTGTCCTTCTGTTGATTTGCTGCCTTCGGCTGCTGACTTCCGCCACTGCGTCGAATGGCCTTCTGCAGGCGACGACAGCCTGCTGCCCCTTCGGTCTCTCACGCATCATCAACGGCTCGTAGTAGTGGGCAATCCTGTGCTTGGTCTTCTTTATTGGCCGTTCCTCCGACCTAGCCCTTTCCATCGAACGCAGTCTTTTTCCTGCAGGAGCGGCCATGGTCTTGGTCGATTCGACATCAGAGGGGTATTTGTGTTCATTCCCCTCATTGAGCCAGCAAACTAGCTTTCTATTTTTATCTTTGAGAGTAATTCAGCTCAGACCGACATATTTCGACGGTGTGTGGAGGGAGGTTGGCTAAACGTAGTACATGCAGTCGGAGTGCTCATCTCCCTCATATACATTTCTGAGGCACAAGGGGCACAGGTCTTAAATAGGGGTCTCCTTTTGCCATCCATCCCCTGAAAGCATGGTCACTGAAGAATCAACCAGATGTTGCACAGTAAGTGCTTCCATTTTTAAAATAGTTTTTTTTTCCTCCTAAGTGTTTAACCTAACTTCTGACTGTGGAAAACCAGAAGACTGCCTCAGCTGAACACGTGGTTAGAATCTGAGGGGAAGAGAAAGGTCCAAGTCTAGGGCTACTCGAGGTCCCATTGGTGGGGACCAAAAACACCCATAACAAGTGTGTTAAGCTACAAAATGTAGCTTCTTCTTGCCTAGGGCAAGGGAATCAAAAAGTAAACTAGTATTCCCAGCCTGACGATGGAGAATAATCACAGCATGTGAATCTATAAAATCCAATGCTGGAGAATGGCAATATTTTTAGCATGTACTTTTTTGCTAAATCATTAAAAAGTATTATTAAAATTCTATATAGATATGGTTATTTAATATTTTTTAAATTGTAATACGTCATTTTAAATTGTTGGAAACAAAAGGCACATAGGTGGAAAGGACTGCATAGCCACATTTAATCATAATAGTAGACAGGTGACAGATGCGACTATACATTTTTGGAAATTTCTAAATACAGGTTAAAAGAACCAAATCCGATTTACCTACATTAAAAAATATAACCATAAATGAAATTTTATCCCACATACATATGGGATAACTTATACTGGTTTTAAATGCGGGCTAGTGCAATAGTGTTCAATAACAAGTTACTTACCCGTCCTAACATTCTTTTGATTGGAAGTTCCTCCCATGTATTCCTCATCTTTTGTGTTGCATTTCTGGAGGCGGAAGTAAGCATTTCGGAGTTCTTTATTGGCTTGTATGTACCAAATATAACCCTGCCTTCCCAAATCCCCCTTCCCGGCCCGAGGAAGTGTCCAGACAGTAATGCCTGTGAATGTATGAACGGAGGACCATGTGGCCGCCACTCAAATATCTTGAATTGGGACTCCCCTCTGTAAAGCAGAGTAAAGCCATGTCTGGTCTAATGAGCCCGAGAACCTCAGGAGGATCTTTTCCAGCTAATCTGTAACATTGAGCAATTCCTAAAATGATCCACCTAGATGAGGTTTGTTTTGTAACCGCCATAGCCAATTTATGGCCTGTGTAACCAACAAAAGTTGATCATCCTGCCTGAACGTCGACATCCTAGATATGTAGACGCTCAGTGCACGCCTAGGGTCAAGCCTGTGTAATCTTTCCTCTTCCTTTCAAGGATGAGGTGGACGATAAAATGATAGCATAATTTTTTGAGTTGAATTAAAATTAGCCCATTTTTGGTAAAAATGTGGGTTTGACTTAAGGATCCTTAAAGAAAGTTGTCCAATGAGGTTTGCAAAACAATGCTTGAAGATCACTCAGCCTACAGGCTGATGCAAGAGCAACCAAAAGAAATGGTTTTGAGTGTTGCAATCTTAAAGGACAGGAATGAATATGTTTGAAAGGAGCGCACGAGAAATTTCAAAACAAGTTGATAACCCAAACCAGGGCTTGAAAGGGGAGCAGAGGCAATACATTTATCAATCCCTTCAGAAATTGCATCACTAGTGGTATTTTGTAGAAATATACCTCTTCAGAGGAGCGCTTAAAAATAGATGGGGGACATTCCAAGATGGCAGCCGGAGAGTGAAGTTGCACTTTCATGAGCTCCCGGCCAGGTCCATGAAAGGAGGAAAACGAAGCGCTTGATAGCAAAGAAACGGAGAAAGAATACTCTCAACCCTTGCAAGATATGTTGAGGCATTATAGAGGTTGACAGATCACAGTCGGCGACTGAGGTCCAGAGAGGAGCAGCCGCCCAGCATTTCCGACAGAGCAAGGAGCAGGTTGGGGACGCAGTGAGGAAACGAAGCGGTCTGTCAAAGCAGTGGAGCTGCCAAAGCGGGCGCAGAGAGGACTTGGCAGCACTGACGATCATGGAAGGCTGCCTGCTAGGCAGAAACCTGTGCAGTTCCCTCTGGGACCACTGCAAAAGATTTAAGACTACAGGTGTTTGGCAGTAAACCCACTTGGTAGCAGTCTGTACCACACAGATTCACTTGGTAGCTGTGGCTGAGCACTCAGACTTCCCTCAAGAAGAGTTAGGCAGTATAGAGAGTATTCACAATAGGTCAAGAGAACACATTAGAACAAGCAAACACTGACCAGAGCTTGGTGTAAAAGAGATACAAGTATTTATTTAAAACCACATCTAATAAAACACACAGGCACTAATATTAAGCAATTCAAAGACACGGTCACTAAAAGATATACACTCCCTTAAAAGGCTATTAGCAAGTCTTAAGTAAAGCCACACTTATTTTCAGACAGCGGTGAGCGCTTAACGCAGATGGCACTCTAATAATTCGGTTTAAAAGGGAGAGAAAGGCAGAGCATAAATTGAAACAGATCCCAACACTTTCAAAAGAACACAGCGAGAGAGGGAGGCAGAGTCAAACCGTGAAGTTAGAGTTCAGAAAGCCGGATCCACATTAAGAGGATCAGAACGAAATGTGTCCAAGGTCACACGGTTGAAAACTGCACAAAAATCTCGAAAAGGTTCAGAAAGAAGTTGGACCAAAAGAAAGGGACGAGTTAGATGGTCAAGGCGGCCAGTGCAGAAGGTTAAGGGATTATTATTACCTTGTAGCAATCTTTAGAAAGGGAGGCCTGGCGGACACGGTACCTTAAAGTGGTGAGAATACTCCAGCAGGGGCAGTTGTTCCTGGCAGCGGATGCAAGTCGGTGCTTAACCGGGGGAAGAGAGGATCTCGTCGGGGAGGAAGACAGGAGTCTGTTGCACTGCCAGGGAAGAAACCAGCCGCGGAGTTCTCAGTTAAAAGGCGCAGTCCTTTAATTCGCGGTCCAGTGGTAAGTGGCTATCCGGTTGCTGGAGGGCTTGGCACGGGCAATTCGACCACAAGATGTCCTGGGATGCGAGAAAAAGAAGGTAAACTGGTTGTGCCCACCAGTCAGGGGAAGAAGACTCTCCAGCCGGGAGATTTTCTCTGTCGTCGGAAAGTGGTGAGTCGGTTCCGCGGGGCTCCACCGGTGGTGTCGTCGTAGCAGGTCGGCTCAGCTTCTCCCTCTTCAGATCTTTCAGGTCCTGTGGCGACTTCTGAAGTTCCAGTTCCAAAAGCCCTGCTTTTATGCAGCACACCCCCATTCACTCAGCCTAGCTGTCAATCAAACATGCTAAGTGGTGAGCCGGCCGGCTCACCACTTGGGCCAATCACACAAGAGTGCGACTTGAGTTACCAAGGTAAATCAGTCCAGGGTGCCTAAACTCCCTCCCACACCCCCTGTGGTAACCAGACAGAGTGCCACCACTTTTGGAGGCTTCTGTGGAGAAGCCTGCCAAAAAGTGGAA
Organism: Ambystoma mexicanum; assembly: GCF_040938575.1. NCBI lineage: Eukaryota > Metazoa > Chordata > Amphibia > Caudata > Ambystomatidae > Ambystoma > Ambystoma mexicanum. The sequence goes on along the minus strand of NC_090929.1, from coordinate 1,023,922,130 downwards.
CAAAGGGCTCGACTTGGGTTGGAGTCACAGAAGAGAACACAAACGCCATTTTAGAATAGAGTTCTGGCAACAAATACCAACCGGCGGTATGTTTGAGGCTATGAGAATTAAATAATTAAAGTTGGTAGCCTCGAACAATGGGAAAATCCCATAGAGATATATTCGCGGTCGAATATAAAAAGTAGTATCCACTGCCACCAGCCAAAACTCGATCAGGGGGGACGGAGACGTGCCCCCTCGACTAACAGACCCCGGGGCAATCGAATTGCCCCGACCAGTAAGTCCACAATATGATGGTTTGTACTGGTTTCTGTTCATAATTTGGGACTAGTAAAGCCAATGGTGACTTTACATGCCCTGGGAGACAGCAGTCAGTCCCAGGGTATGGAGTCTATGGTGGGGTGTCACTATGACACCCCTGTGTCACTGCACTGAGGGTGCTGTGTAACACATAGTAAAAACAAATGAGACCCTATGGAGTAAAAGACCCCATAGCCCATAAAACACATTAACAGTCAAAGGAACCCCTCAAATCATGTCCAAGAGTGTGAAGAAAAGAGGCTCACTCTTGGCAGGAGAAAAAAAGAAACTCCAGAAATCCAGCAAAGCTGCTGGGGGACTCACTAGGTTAGGAAATTCAGCCTAAACAGAGAATTCTCCCTAAAACTCCCCACCCCCTCAAATAAAAAAATAAAAGACTTGGAAGCCGAAATTGGAAAGGCCCGAAAAGAATTAGAATAGCTTAATAACAGGGAAAACTAGAACAATGTGAAAGAAGCCCAAAGACAACTTTGGATGCTTATGATCACCAAGGCAGAGAGCACTCTTAAATCTCAAGCAGCGCTATGGTGTCGGACCAATAAGGCTGATAAGATGCTGGCAAGGCTGTTAAAACAACAAAGTGGGCAGCGCCATGTATGGGGAATTAAGCAACTAGATGGGTCCATAGCCACTGACTCAGAAGGGATACTACAGGCCTGTGTAGCATAGTATAAGCAGCTTTACTCGTCAGAGCGCAAGAATGACCTCAGGAAAAAGGCTTTCTTAGACAGGGTCAAGTTGATGGAGTGAACGGAAGAAAAACAACGAAAACGTAAATAGGGAAATTACAGAGGACGAGGTGGAGAGGATGATGAAGAGCCTCCCTTATAAGGCACCCGGCCCCGATAGCTATTCAGGGATCTTCTACAAAACTTATTGAAACAAACAAAAACACTTACTTACCAGACTATATAACACCTTTCGGAACAGGGACCGAGTGACCCACTCGATGACCGAAGCAAAGATGGTCCCGTTTGAAAAACCAAATAAAGACCACACAAGCTGTGGATCATATAGACCCATCGCACTATTAATTAGGGATGTTAAAATCTACACGGGAATTCTAGCAGAAAGGGTTAAGGGAGTATTACCCGGGGTCATAGGGCAGGATCAATCAGGCATTATCTCTGGGAGACAAACGTGGGATAATACAAGAAGGGTTATTCATTTGCTAGAGAAATGAGAAACAAATCGACTCCCGGCCACTCCGATTTCCCTCGATGCTGAAAAAGCTTTTGACAGGGTGCAGTGGCCCTGCCGGTTCCAGGTGAGGGAGCGGATGGGGTTTGATGCAGAATATATCCAAATGGTGGAGGCAAACTACAGGAACCCCTCGAATAGGCTGGTGGTTAATGCACATATGTCTGAATCTGTAGGCATAGAACGAGGAACCAGACAGGGCTGTCCTTTGTCCGCCTATTTATACAGGGAACCTCTGCTGGCTACCCATTCTGAGGGTTAATGCACAAAACTGCCGCTTACGCAGATGAAATGCTAATAACGTTGATGGAACCGGCCTCCTCCATTCCAGCTCTGGTCAGAATATAAAGGGATCAAGAAGGGTTGTCTAGGCTTAAGATAAATATGGGAAAGTCGAAATGCTTGAGCCAAGTCTCCCCAAGGAGGTGCTCTCCGCTCTGCAGAGTGGGTCACCCTTTCGTCCTGCAGGAGGAAGCATAACATATCTAGGGATAAAATTAACCAGCAGACTCTCAGCGCTGTACAAGGAACAAGTTACTTACCTGTAACTGTTGTTCTCCAGCATGGGTCTGGCATGGATTCACATGCTCATGAATATTCCCCGTCGTCAGGCTGGGAATCCTCGGTAAAGAAAAAACCAGTATCAGTTTCGTTTCTGATCTGTCTTTCGTAGTAATAACCAATCACTGGTCTCTGCGTCATACTGACCACAGCCAATGACTGCCCTCTACCTAAGCACCGCCTCTGGCAGCCATCTTCAGATTTGGAAGCACGTGAAGTGGCAGTATGACCAAGTGAAGAGCCGCAGAGGGGTAGGCGGGAGGGTTCGCATGTGAATCCATGCCAGACCCATGCTGGAGAACAACAGTTACAGGTAATTAACTTGTTCCTTCTCCAGCATGGGGTCTGGCATGGATTCACATGCTCATGAATAAAGAATACATAGCAGTACACACATGCACAACCACGGGAGGTGGCAAAGGCTCAACATTAAGCATCACATCAACTCAACATTAAGCATCTTACCTCCTCACCAGGCTCACCTCAGGCGAACAGGTTGCGCAGCACTGCTTGGCCGACCCTGGACTCCTCCCTGGAATCCCGGTCGACGCAGTAGAATTTCGTGAAGGTGTGCGTCGACCTCCACGTAGCAGCCCTGCATATGTCCAGCAGGGGCACACCAGAAAGGAACGCCGTGGTGGCTGCGATCGCTCTGGTGGAATGGGCTCTCGGACGGCCAGGCAGCGGTCGGTTTGCCAACCGGTGACAGTACATGATACAGCCGGAGAGCCATCTGGAGATGGAAGCCTTCGAGAGAGCCTTCCCCTGATTGACAGGTCCAAAGTTCACAAAGAGTTGCGACGTCTTCCGAAAACCCTTCGTGCGGTCCACGTAGAACTTCAGCGCTCTAGCTACATCCAGCGAGTGCAAAGTCCTCTCAGCCGGCGACGAAGGCGACGGGAAGAACACAGGTAACACCAAGGGTTCGTTGAGATGGAAGTCCGACGGTACCTTGGGCATGAAGGAGGGGTGCGTCCTGAGCACTACCCTCGTGTCGTGGAAAGTCAAGTACGGGGCCTTGCAGGAAAGGGCCTGGATCTCTCCCACTCGTCGTGCGGAGGTGATGGCCACAAGAAAAGCTGTTTTCCACGATAGAAACTTCAACGGGGCCGAGTGCAGAGGCTCGAACGGAGGTCCCATGAGCTTGGTCAGCACCACGTTGAGCTCCCACGCCGGGGCCGGAGCCTTCACCGGCGGGAACGATCTGAACAGTCCCTTCATGAACTCTTTCACCAGACGATGAGACCACAAGGACGTCCGCCCCGTGGTTCTGGTGTATCGGGAGATCGCAGCAAGATGAATCTTGATGGACGCGTGTGCCAAACCAGCTTTGGCCAGCGTCAGCAGGTACGGCAGTACTTGGGGAGCCGTAATCCGTAGAGGGTTAATCTTCTGTGCGTGGCACCAGACAGAGAACCTCTTCCATTTGTGTCCGTAGCATTTAAGAGTCGAGGACGCCCTGGCCTTTGCAAGAACCTCTCTGCAATCGGCCGGTATGTCGTATCCTCCAAACTCTAGCGCTGCAGGAGCCAGGCCTGCAAGTTCAGCGACTTCGGGTCGTGGTGGAGGATGGCGCCTCCTTCCCTGGAGAGTAGATCCGCGTCCGCCGGCAGCTTGATCGGCGGGGACGCTGACAAGTCCAGAAGGTCCGGGAACCATATCTGCCTCGGCCACGCAGGTGCGACGAGGATCATCCTGCACCGTGACCTCTTGAGCTGGTTGACGAGCCGGATTAGCAGAGGCAAGGGAGGGAACGCGTAGAGGAACAGGCCCTCCCAGGGGAACGAGAAAGCATCGCCCATGCTCCTCGTCTGGGGAAACCTGCTGGCGAACCTCCGGCACTTGGTGTTCGTCGCCGTCGCGAACAGGTCGATCTGGGGTGTGCCCCACCGTCGGAAGAGGCGATCCACCAGATCCTGCCGTAGTTCCCACTCGTGGCACGAGCGCAGCTCCCTGCTGAGTGAGTCGGCGATGGTGTTTTTTATCCCTGCCAGATGAAACGGCACCAGAAAAATCCCTTGGGCGACGGCCCAATGCCACAGGTCCTGCGCCTCCTTGGACAGCGCTGGGGACCTGGTTCCGCCCTGTTTCCTGATGTAAAACATGGTGGTGGTGTTGTCGGTGAAGATCCTCACCACCTTGCCCTTGAGGGACGGAAGGAAGGACCTGAGGGCCCAAAACACTGCACGGAGCTCCAGGACGTTGATATGCAGGGACTTCTCCGTCGGGAGCCAGAGTCCCCTCGCGTGCAGATTTTCGGTGTGCGCTCCCCACCCTTCCAGGGAGGCATCCGTGGTCACAGCCTCCTGGTGGGCTGGGGTCTGGAAGTCCATGCCCGCCGTCAGATGCGCGCGGGTACCCCACCACCGTATCGCTCGTCGGAAACTCTCGTCGAGCTTGATCCTTTCCTCGAAGCTGCCCGTCGTCTGGATCCAGCGCGCATCCAGGAATTCTTGCAACGGGCGCATCCGGAGCCTGCACATGGGAATGAGGTAGATGCAGGAAGACATCATCCCGAGGAGGGACTTGATGGATCTCACTTTGGCCGCGTCGGCCACCAACATCCGTTGCACCTTGCCCAAGATGGTCCTGGTCCTCTCCTCCGACGGGGAGGCCAGAAGGGACACTGTGTCGAGCCTCGCTCCCAGAAACAGTGCGACTTGCGCGGGCACCAGGTGGGATTTGGCGTAGTTCACGGAGAATCCCAGGTCCGTGAGGAGTTGGACGGTCCTTGCCGTGTGGACCACGGCGAGCTCCTTCGTCTTGGCGCGGATGAGCCAGTCGTCCAGGTAGGGGTAGACGTGAATACCCTCGCGGCGCAGCTGCGCCGCCACCGGTGCGAGGCACTTGGTGAATACCCTGGGTGCCGACCGTAGTCCGAAGGGAAGGGCTTTGAACTGGTAATGACGCCCTTGGACCACGAACCTGAGGAATTTTCGGTGCCCCTTTAGGATGGGAATGTGGAAGTAGGCATCCTCCAAATCCAACGAC